>NC_059328.1:103843936-104474415 GCF_018350155.1 Leopardus geoffroyi
GTAGGAACTTTCCATCACTCTTTTAAAAGATTCTAGAGTAACACATCTAGAGTAGCATATCCAAAATCTGGCTAGTGCTCTCCAGTTTCCCTAGCTTCCTTCCTTAGATGACCGGAATGTCTGCCAAAAGCAACTTGGAAGAAAAGGTAAAATATTTGGTTTTGGATCTAATGAAAGGAAATCTCCTGTTTGGTAAGGGTCACACGGGTGACCAGAAAACTGGTGAGTCCTATCAGTACAGCGTGTGCTGGACTTTGGAATGAGAGTGCCTGGAACACACTACCATCCCTCTCTGAGCCTGATTCCTTATCTGTAAAATAGAGCTAATACCTACCATGTAGGGTTGTAGAGAGGAGTAAGTGCAGTTGGGATGTGTTTGTGCTTAGCACATAGTAAAACAGTGAAATAAATATTACTATTGAATTAGTCAGGGTTCTTCCGAGGAACAGAACCAATAGGAAATATGAGACTCATTATAAGGAATTGGTCCACATGGCCATGGAGGCTGGCAAGTCCAAAACCAACAGAGCCGATGTCTCAGTTCAAGTCCCAAAGCCAGCAGACCGTTGTAGAACCAGGAAGAGCCAATGTCCCACTTTAAAGGCCATTAGGCAGGGGAATTCTCCCTACTCAGGAAAGGGTCAGCCTTTTTTTCTATTCAAAACATCAACTGATTGGATGAAGTTCACTTACGTGACAGAGAGCAATCTGCTTTACTCAGTCTACCCCTGTAAATGTTAATCTCATCCAAAAACACTCTCACAAAAACACCCAGAATCATGTTCGACCAATTATCTGGGTACCCAGTGGCCCAGTCAAGTTGAAAGATAAAATTACCCATCACAACTATTATCAGTGATAATAAATTGTGGGCACAGAGGGATATGAGAGTAGATCACAGGATATTGATCCGTTGGGGTGGTAGGTATAGGGCAGGGCCTTGGAGGAAAAGATTGATGAAGGCTCCCTGAAAGTTATGGAGTCTTAACAGATTGTGCATCATCCAAGGGAAGATGTCCATTCCACGTAGTGATCTGGGGCTCAGGGGAACTTCCGGGAGATAAGGATTTGAGGGTCACGTTCGGAGCTATGAGAATGGATGAGATTAATCAGAAGTGTATAAATTAAAAAAGCGGGGATGGAGCCATGAAAAAGACAGCATTTTACAGGCAGCCGACGGAGAAGAGTAGCTGAAGGCAAACCGTACTGAAATGGAATATTCCCCCAAATCTAAGACTTGAGGCAAATGAACACCTTCTTCTTGATCTGTTCTGTCAATTCAGAGATCTGAAAAATGAGTTTGCAGACAGTTGGTGCTACTTGCACTGAAACTATAAGCACACATGGGGTGAGGACTTTGTGATATTTGGCTCTGGCTATAATTAGACCTTACTTACCTGTTGTAGGCTCCCTGCCTCTGGCCCAGATTTCTAGGAACCACCATTAGGTACCCAAGGCAGGGGACAACCCAGGAGATAGCCACCTACATGGAATGATTTGGGAAGGTCTTTCTATCCCAATCCCACCCCTTCTAGTACCTACAGCAGTTCCTCCATTACATTCCCTCCTTCTTGAAGGGAAGGACCATTTCCTAACCAACAGTAAAAGTTTAAGAGAGCTGGCTCTACTTTTTTTTTTTTTTTAATTTTATTGAGAGCTGGCTCTACTTTTAACTGGCTGTATGATTGAAAGCCAGGCACTTCCTCTCCAAGACCCAGATTCCTTCTTTGTAGAATGAGGAGATTGAACTCCGATGGGCTTTTAAGTCCTGTCTTGCTTTAATCTTCCATCAATCAGACTGTAAAGAATTGAATTGTCTGA
The DNA here is from genome assembly GCF_018350155.1 of Leopardus geoffroyi. Lineage (NCBI taxonomy): Eukaryota > Metazoa > Chordata > Mammalia > Carnivora > Felidae > Leopardus > Leopardus geoffroyi. The sequence goes on from NC_059328.1 coordinate 103,845,758, forward strand.
GTTAATGAATTTGTATTTTTCCATTTGGGTTAGGAAATCCCACCAAGAAAGGCAACGTGTTATAAGATATTGATATTTCTGATGGCTAAGTGTAGGATTTTGTCAAACTGGAGGCCCTGTAGGATTTTGGTGGGGGTACGCAGGGGGGAGGTTAAGGGCAGAGAAAGAGAAAGGAACACTCCGAGCAGGGGACACTGATGGTGAGAAAAAGCCTATTGGGTAAATCGGGTTTGGGGTGGAGATGATAGGATAAAATCTACACCAGCTAGGAGATATCCTGGAATCTTAGAAATCTAAAGGGTTTGAGAACAAGGATGGAGTTTGGTTCTGTTTAACAAGCATTTGTTGAGAATGTACAACATGCCAGGCCTTGGCTAAGCAGAGTGGATGCAACAATGAGTAAAAACCAAATGCCTGAGCTTCAGGAATTCAGTCAGAAACTAAAAGGGGAAAAGGAGCATTTCAATAGAGTTTGGTAATTATACTGCAGGTGGTTAAAAGTGTAGACTCTTTTGAGACACAGAATCTCTGAAACAGGCTCCAGGTTCCGAGCTGCTCAGAGCCTGATGCGGGGCTCGGACTCAGGAACCGCGAGATAGTGACCTGAGCCGAAGTCAGACCTTAACTGACTGAGCCACCCAGGCACCCCATACTTGAATGTCTTTTTAAAATTTATTTAATTTATAGAATTTACAGCAAAAAATAAAAAATAAAAAGAATTTATAGCATAATTTAAAAAAAGTATAGACTCTTTTCATCTAAGTCAGATTGCTTAGATCTGAATTCCAGCTCTGCCACTTACTAGTTGTGAGACCTTGAGCAAATTTCTTAACCACTCTCGGTTTCTATTTTCCCATCAATGAGATAGAAATAATAACAGTACCTACTTATAGTGTTGTGGCAAGGGTAGAGTGAGTTGCCTGGAATAAACACTATATAAAAGTGTTATTACTTGAGCAGTCGTGGAGGTGGGCATTAAGTACTATTGGAAAAGAGGCAGGGAAGTGTCAAGAGGCGGGGTGTCCCCTATACAATTGGTGGTCGTTCTGCACCTTTGTGTTTATTTCTCTTGGGCTTTCCCGAGTCTCTACCAAACCACATGCCTGCTCACCCCACCCCACAGTGCCAGTAACTTGCCATCGTGAGCCAGCAGAGTAACAGTCTCCCATTCTCAATGCCTCTTTCATGAGGAAGCCCTTGCCTCCAGGAAACAGAAACCATCTTTATTCTTGTGCAGCGTACTTCCATCAGCCACAACTGTCGGTCATCCCCAACATCCCCCTGAGTTCCTGTCCTGGGGTCATTTGCCTGGGACACCTGTGCTTCTCATCACAGTCTGAGCAGTGGGTGTCGCTGGTCTCCAACTTCTCCTGCTCTGGGGATCTGCTTCATTCTCCTTCGCTCTGGACGTGGTGGGCTCCTGCCATTCTGTGCATCCAATGATGTTAGGAATACCAGGAAGCAAAGACAGGTGAAGGGAAGGCAGCTGTGAATGTTCTAGTGTGGGAGCTTTTTAAAAGCACTGATCCAGAAAATAGAGGTCAAGTTCTCCCTGACTCTGCGCCAGCGAGTCACGTGACCCAGGCAAGTCTGTCTACCTCAGTCGGCTTCCTTCTCTGGATTGTAAAGCGGGCGTGTTGGGTGAAGTCAGTAGTTTGCCAACTTTTCACACCATCCCTTTTATTGTTTCTCTCTGCGTGGACTTCATGTTTTGAAAGATTGATCTTCCTCCAAAAATCCTCTGCATTTTCAAGAATTTATTTTACCATCTGTAATTAGAAACTTTAATAAGCAAGGGAGAGTTTAATAACCCTGAATTCACAAAAGCCCAACGAAAAGCAAATATAAATAGACCAGACTTCTTTAGACGTTCTGTCATATTATTCCTGGTAAGTGCATGATTTCCAGCAGACTTTTTGAAATATTGGAAATAGCTTTGGCTCTCCCGTTGTCACTTTAGTATATTCCTGAGCATATACATGGTCTCTGAGCTTGAACAGCTTGGCTAGGTGATCTCTAAAGTCCCTTCTACTCCAAAAATGCTTTAAATTTATGACATGTTTATGCTGCTGGTGAGCTGAAATGAGCTGGAGGCTAGAGATCCAACCAAAAGAGGCATGTGGGGGCCAGCTGTGCTTCTGTGTGCAGTACAGTCAATCTTCATCCATTTTGATACGATGATTCAAAATTGATGTTATTTTCACATGGGTTGAATCGAAGTCTATCTTTGCTAAGCTTATGAAACAGGTTTGCTAACCACAATAGCATATGCCGAGTCTCCCAGTAGCCTGTCAGGGTAATCACAGGGCAGGCACAGAGTCTTCAGGCACTTAATTTCCCCAACCCCACGCATGCACCCCACAAAAATGATATCCTCATAATCAATCATTTTGACTGTCTGAAACATCTTAAGTTCGCTGGAAGTATAGCATTGCATAAAACCATATTATTAATTGAGCAAATAGCTTTCTAGGCAAGAACCGTGCTAGGTACTGGGAGGGCTACAGACGTATACAAGATGTAGCTTAATTGCATTTCTACAAAAACATTTTTTTAGCAGGAAAACCTTTTCAAATAGTGTGCATTACAGAGGCTCTGTTCCGTTCTCATTTCTGGGGAAACATAGAAGAGAGATGAGCAGAAAAGAGAAAATGAAAGAGAAGACCGGGGCAGCTAGAGGCTGCTGCCAAAGAAGCAGACCCCACGAAGGAGTTAGGACATCTGGCTTCTGATTCTTGAGACTGGGGTTGGCTTTGACATCATTAGTTAGTAGAGGTGTAAAAAAAAAAAAATGCTGAATGCAGACCAGAAATGCTTCGATAAGTCTATTCAGCAACTACTTATTGCCTATCTACAATATGCCAAGCACCATGTGGTGATAAAATGCCAAGTAAGTCCCGGTCCTTGTCTTCAAGAATCCTGATGCCAAAGGAGAAGCCGTATAGGAAAATAGACATCTGTGGATGAAAAGTGCCACAGGAGTACCAAGCAGCACAGAGAAGAGAACGATTTTTTTTCTATCATGGTTACTGAGGTTACTTTACAGAGGAAGTGACTTCGAGGCCAGCCTTGAGGTAAGTTTCAGCCTGATTACCAAGGGCGTTCTAGGCACAGAGAGCCACATGGACAAAGCCACAAACGTTCATAGACAGAGGTGGCTGGACTTGAAGGGAGGGCCAATGAGGGTAAAAAAATGGAAGATGGGATTCGATTAGTCCAGATCAGTGTTCCCAGATGGAGACAAATCTAATATTGTTGTAAGGCATCACTTCACTTAAGATATTTAAGGGTATTTCCTTCAAGACTCAGTGGGGTGTGATTCTCAGTTGACTATCCAAGGCTATGAGTAGATGGACATGCAGCAATCACGAAAACTATTTTGTTTATTTATTTACTTACTTACTTATTTATTTGGGTTTGGGGTGGGTTTTTTTAATGCTAGTTTTGTCATTTTATTTTTAAAATTTTAATTCCAGTAGAGTCAACATAGTGTTCTATTAGTTTCAGATGTACAATAATGATTCAGCAGTTCCAAATATTACTCAGTGCTCGTCATGACAAGTGCACCTCTTAGTCCCCATCACCTATTTCCTTCATCCCCCCACCTCCCCTGGTAACCATCAGTTTGTTCTCTATAGAGAACAAAGTTAAGAGTTAAGAGTCTGTGTCTTGGTTTCTCTCTCTCTCTCTCTCTCTCTCTCTCTCTCTTTTTCTCTTTCCCTTTGCTCATCTGTTTTATTTCTTAAATTCCACATATGAGTGACATCATATGGTATTTATCTTTCTCTGACTGACTTATTTTTCTTAGGTTTATACTCTCCAGCTCTGTCCATGTCATGGCAAATGGCAAGATTTCATTCTTTTTTATGGCAGAACATTATTCCATTGCATATATATACCACCTCTTTTTTATGCATTCATCTATCAATAGACACTTGGGTTGCTTCCATAATTTGGCTATTTGTAAATAACGCTGCTAAAAACATGGGGGGGGGGGCAGGTCTCCCTTTGAATTAGTGTTTTCGTATTCTTTGGGTAAATACCCAGTAGTGTGATTACTGGATTGTAGGGTGGTTCTATTTTTAACAACTCTGTACTGTTTTCCACAGAGGCTGCCCCAGTTTGCATTCTCACCAACAGTGTACGAGGGTTCCTTTTTCTCCACGTCCTAACCAACACTTGTTGCTTCTTGTGTTATTGATTTTAGCCATTCTGACAGGTGTGAGATGGTATCTCATTGTGATTTTTATTTGTATTTCCTTGATGATGAGTGATTTTAAGCAAGTTTTCATGTGTCTACTGGCCATCTGGATGTCTCCTTTGGAAAAAAATGTCTGTTCATGTTGTCTGCCCATTTTTAATTGGATTATTTGTTTTTTAGGAGTTAAGTTGTATCAATTCTTTATAGATGGGCCACCCAAGTTCCTGGCTTCTCCTTATTCAGAGACCTTTTAAACTGTTTGTTGTTTTATCCCTTTTACCCCTCTCCCTGTTCCACAGGTCCCCACTCCTGTGTTTTCAGTGTATGTCCTTTCAATTCACTGTCCATACATTTACTACATAGAGTAGGTCTCGGTTGGAGGACTGGCCGGAAGGGTGACACACACTGAGCTGAAGTTACTTGGACCTTGTTTTCCTGGCAAATCAGGATATAAGCAAAGCAGCAATGTAGAAGGCATCCACCAGAGGAAGAGAATGCAGGTTCTCAGTGGCTCCCAATGCCTGCCTTGTTCTCATCATGGAGATTCATCTGTGAAGTTCGGTGGTCTCAGCATCCCCAGAATAAGGAATTCTCCAGATCACAGGAGGTTAGAACTGTGGGCTCACTGCCTTTAGTCCCTTTCTGGCCTGAACCACTATCAAGCAGCTTAGAGATAACATTGCTTTAGACCCTCTCGGCCCCATCTGCAGATTCTATCACCACCTGTAAGGGAGGTGGGGTGGGGTTGGTCAGGGCAGGGGACGGGAGGGGTTTCACCTTGAAGTGAAAAGGTTTCTGTTTGGTCATTGGCAATATCCTTGTTTCATATGTCTTCCCATATTTGTATTGTGCCAACCCCTTTTGAAGGAGAGGAAATGAGTTTTTATAGATTCCTATTTAACAAGCTTCAAAGCTTGGCAGAAGTCATGTGATCACCCGTGATCTGTGTGACACGAGCCTCTGGCCTCCTGGGTTTCCCATGTGTCTGCAACACATGTTCGCTGCAATCCTTTCTAGAGAAGTTCTACATGACCGTCACAAGGCTTACACTTCTATGTGTGCTATGTGTATGGTACCCTTCCTCTGCATGTAACAGGCAGCTTGAATACCTCCTGGATAAGACATGGAAACAGACTGGGACAGGGGACAGGGGTGGGAAAGCATCATTTTCAAGCTCTGGCTTTGTGTTGAGTCACTTTTCAGTCTGAGTTTTCAGCTCTGTCAGCACCCCAGGAGTCACTGGGCACAGCCACCCTGACTCTTGGAAACGGAGCCGGGGTGTGGCTATTGTGGGAGCCAGTGTTAGAGTGTGACTGGATGGGGCCCAGCCTCAGCTGTGCTTGTGGTGACAAGGAGACTGCCATGCCAGCCCCCTCCTATCCTGACTGCTCCCTATTCACTCATCCCGCCTGGTAGCCTCCTGAAGGAGGTGAGGGAGGTGACAGAGGCCACAGGAGGAGAGGCTAAGGGAGGGGCTGTGGAGGGTGGGCATCGGCCTTGTCGCGTGTGCTGTAACCTCTAGTGCTGGCTCAGGCACCGCACCCACACGAGCACATGGCCCGCACTCAGACCCAATAGGTCCCTGGAGGATGAGCACAGGGTGACTTGGGCAGGCAGGCACTTCTTGGAACTCTCTCAGAATTTCTTGTTGTTGTTCAGAGTCATGTGACCTTGGGAGGGGTCCAGCTCGGCGCTCTGGGGGTACCTTAGACCGGCCCACAGAGGGGACCACTATCATCAGAGCTTGGTGGCCATCTACAGCCTGCTACCTGCAAGCTCGTGTCTGGGCCGCAGGCTCACGTGAGACCACAGTGAACTCCTTCCTGGCCTCGAACAAAAGCTCAGAAGAGTTAAGGGTGATGGTCTTCCCATTTTATGCACGCGTGAGCACATTTCATAAATGATGTAGCCTAAATGTGCCTTTATTTTTAAGTCAGTTTTGGGGAATTTCACACGCCAAATCCACTGACCTAAATGAACAGGACCAGATCCCACTTCCCCTGCAGGCTGTGGGACCCTGGGCAAGTTATTTAAGTCTCAGCTTCCTCATTTGTAAAATGTAAATAAAAATAGTCCACCTTAGAGGGTTGTTGGAGGGGTCAAATAAGCTCTTTCAAGTAACACCCCCATCACAGGGCCTCACGTGTGCGCTGCTCAATAAATGGTAGCTCCCATTATGATTTTTGCTTACAGCTGTCCCCTGCCTTACAAGAGGTACACACTCGCCATGTGCCTTCACCCTCAGAGAGGCTACTGTTACCTGCCATCTTGTGAACGCGCTGTGCAGAGAGATGTTGGGATCAATGGGGCCACAACCAACCAGAACTCAGCGAGGCCTTTCTTACAAGCCACTGGCACCCAGATGCGTGGGCTCCCACCAGCCCCTGAAACCCCATAACTGAATAGCAGTAGTGGATGGCACGCTTCTAAAAGTGGCGTAGAGTGACTGCAAAAACACAAGTGACCCATCAATGGCAAGCAATTACAAAATACCGTTTCACTTATTGCAAGTGGGAAAGGATGAAACATGAGCAGACAACCTAAACCATCCATTCAAAAGGGCAAAGGGGGCCCATGGAGGACAGCAGCTTTCTTCAGGAAGGCCTTCTACTGAGGACTCACTCCCTGCTTTCTAGGGCCTTCTCCTGGGAGACCCCAGGAGGCTCCCAGAGCCACTCTGACAGACACCTCCAGTGCTTCTAGTGCTGTTCCTCGCAAGCACATCTTCTCTGAAGCTTGGAAACCTTCTCCAGGGGATTGGCCCCCCCTGGCTTGGGCACATTTCTGCTGCCTAGCCAAAGAGAGGCATCGGCGATGGGGGCAGAAGGAAGGAAAAACTGGGGATCAGTATTAACAGGCTGCCCAGCATCTTAGGCTGGCAGGCCAGCAGGATTTGGGGGCTGTGCGTGGGGCATCCTGCCACCGTGCATCCTGGCTCCCATGTCACTTCATGGTAGTACTGAGCTTAAGGAGAATAAGAGGCAGCTGGGAGTAGAGGAAGTAAAAGTAGCTCCTCCTTGCATGGCATTTTGCAGTTTGTAAAGATTTCCTAAGCAGGTCCTCATGTGACCCTCCTAACAACCCTCGGAGCGGGGGAGGGAGCGTCATTCCGACTTAGCAGAAGACACTGAGCTCAAGTGAAATGACTTGCTCCACGGAAGGTCTGGATTCACAGCTCTGTTTTGCCACAGGCAAGTCATGTGGCTTCTCCAGGGTCAGCTTCCTCCTCTATAGAATGTGGGGGGTGGATATGCAGACCTTACGTGGTCTTTTCACCTCTGATATTCTCCAAACCATCTAATTTAGTATATATAGGCTCTTCTCAGCTCACGAATCATTCTCCGTGAACATTTATTCTATACAAGTGTTCGTTCCAGCCAAGGATTCCCACTCCAAAAGAAGCATATGAAGTCCTCTCTTCTCCTTGCTGCTGGGGACACTTAGGCACCCACTTACAGACGCTAGCAGCTTCAGGGACTCTCCCTTTCTGCCATTTATGCTGGCAGAAGACACTGGGAACTCAGAACTTCTGCTGCCGCGGTGGCCCTATGCACAAGACAGGATTGCCGAGCCCATGTTGGGGGTCCCCTCGGCAGAGACCGCATTCTATTTTAGAATGCAGAGTGACTTTTTCTGCTGGAATCAGGTTTTAAAGGCTGCTGGAGATCTGTAATGGTAAGGTGCTATGGTTAGTTACACTGTGAGTTTAATAGGCCCCTATGGAATAGCCTGGAAGCCTCTCTCTCCCGTTCATAAGTTTCTCTAAAACAAGCCTGTTAAGTTTCAACACATGTGGCTCAAGAACACGATCTGTGGCTGCAGACTGACTTGTACTTAACCATCATTCCCAACCTATCAGGGTTGTGGCTCCTACAGTCTCTGGTCCAGAACCCTGCATGGAGACACGATCAATCAATTATCTCAGGTGGCTATTATTTCTCTTAAATAACCATTCTGCTCATTGCTAAGTGCCTGTGTTCTCCCAGAGTCTCCATAGACTAAGCAACATGTCAGCATGAGATGATAGATCCAGAGTGAGAGGAAAAGGACTTAAGGCACGTGGTAGGTAATGTCCCAGTGTTATGATATTGACGCCATGCCTGTCCCCAAATCGCCAGCCTGGCTCCACTGTTAGACATAACACTGGGCTGGGAGGGGTGTGGGAGATTCTTGGCCAACTCGGCATTTCTTATCTAGTGCTGACCTCACTTACCATAGAACAGGGCTAGAAAGTGTGTGGGTCTTGAAAGTTCAGAGTGTCCTGGGCTCAGGATGGTTCTTAGTTTTAAAGATTTCTGTAGAACTATCCACCACTGCCCACCCCCACGCCACCCCGCACCAAAGTTTATAAGCTCTGCTAGCCAATACAAGAAATTCAACTATATATTTTGTTAACTCTGTTTTGCTTTCTTAGAACGTACAGCATAATAGAAGAAACAGACATTTATAAATAACCCTGACACTAAGCAGACAGATAAGTGCTAGACCAGATACACTAGATATACAAACACAGTGCCTTGAGAGACTATTTCAGAGGATCTTAAAAGGGTTTGGGAGGGGCACAAGATTAGAACCGGGCCTTAAAGAGTAAGAGGTCTTTGACAGATGCTTCTGGGAGAAGGTAAGGGGTGCTGGAGACGGGAAGGAGAATAGGTGGGGGGTGTGGTGGGCACCAGCCAGGGAGCAGGGCGGGGGGGCTGAGCAGGGGGGAACCGTGGGTGCAGGCGCTGGAGATGGAGGCTGTAGCGTCATCGTGGAGGACTCTGAAAGCCAGGTTTAGGAGGCTTTATTCAGCGAGGATCCCTTGCAGGAGCTGAAGGAGGCAGGGGCTGTGCCGGTGTGTGTTTCAGGGAGACCACCACAATGTCAGAACGGAGGACGGACTCATGGGGGGTCGGACAGTGGGCACCAGCAGGAGGCTGAGCGAGGGCCTAGGGGGAAATGACTGGGCATCTAAACTTAGGTGAGGCAGAGATGACGGAAGGGAAGGGGAGGGTGCAAGAGACATCATGAAATGCTTACTGAAAGTTTTTATAGTCCAGACACGTGCCTCTTTAGGGCTGATCTTATGAGAGCGTGTCCACTATTCTTCTGGGGTCTCTTTTATGAGATATTCCTCTGCTCAGAAAGTTACAGTGGTTCCCTGTTGCCTGTTGGATCAAATCCAGGCTTCTTCCCATTCTGACCTTCAAAGCTGCCCACTAACTGGATCCTTCGTGATTTCCTCTCCACTGTCATCTGCAGATGTTAACATTGTAAGCAGTGTAGTTCTGCTTGGGCCAAGACAATCTGCTCATAGTCTCTGGCCCGGCCTGAATCGTGCCTCAAGGCCTCTCTCCTCTCAGCTGAGGCCACCTGACGCCCCTCATCTGCACCCCGACATACATATACAGGTTTAACTCAGTTTCACCCAGCCTCCTTAGTACAATACTGACACGAGGTAGGATTGAGTTCCAGGTTCTGGCTCTGTTCGATGTGTCCCTTCCTGCTGGAGCTCTCTGTGCCTTACACTATTCTTCCCTGAATATGACACAAGGGATTCTTCTAGCTTGTGCAGACCCACAGGAGGGAGAGACAGAGGAAGGGCAAAGTGGACGAGGCTCAGCCACACCTCTCTCCCTGCTCCACAATTCAGTCAGGATTGCTCGGTTTGACCAGTTCTATATGTGAGCTGACAGGACATTGTATTTGAAGAGTTTCATACCACAGAGTGCTTTAAATGCATTGGCCTAGACTTGGCCAACTTCTTCTTGATGTAAAAATGGAGCACAAGGTCAGAAAGACTTGCTTTCTCTATTTGCTTCCTGGTCAGGTGCCGACAGTGGCGCATGGCAGGGGCTTAAGCATGAGGGAAGAGGAACCCGGTCCCAGGGCCTCGGAATTTACACTCAATCTGTTTCTGGTTACAGCAGTTGTTCAGTACGATTTATTTTGAGACTCTATAATCCTTGAGTCAGAAGGTGGTGACTTGGTGAATCTATATTGGGCAGGAGGTGGTAAAGCAATGGGGACAGCCATGATGGGGGTGTGGTATGTGGTGGTATTAGACGTGGGGGGGTGGAATGGAAGGCTTGGATAGCCTTCCTTCAGGGGGCCTGGGACAGGAAAACAGACTTCACCACTGCCACCAGGTGCTCACTGTCCCCTCGCAAAGGCCCTATGAGGTGCTCCTTTTCAGAAGTCAGACTCATCTTTCCCAGCGCACCTGCTTCTGACAGACACTGTCTGTTTCAGGGCTTATTTTTAGCCAGTTTTGACTGCACCCAACCGTGTTTCACCCTCTGCAAAGTTCTAAAGAAGCGATGGTTTAACAATAGGACCAGGCATCAGGCCCCGGAGTTTGTCTTATCAGGGGGAAACACCTAAAACTGCCGTAATCCTTCCTCTCACACATCTCTACAAGGAAAGGTTTCCTTGGTTGGCCAAAAGGAAGTGTGGCTACTTGTATAGAGGGGTGGTGGCAGATGGCAGAGCTCCTTGTCCCTGCTGATCGCCAGTGGTAGGGCTGCCCCAACTCAACTGCACCTAGTAGGCAAGCCCTGCTTTACCTCACTTCCCCCCATTGTGTGTCCTGTGCTCTCCTCCTAGCTGTAGGCACACACCACGTCCATTCATTCGGTGAGAGCTGGGCACCGGCCAATCAGGCAGACTTCCAAAGTGCCAATCCATAAGGGTTGTATTACCGGGCTGTAAAACATCACTGAGTATAATGAAATGAAAGAAGATACGTTTACCAAAACACCTTTCAAGGAGAGCACTAAATTTATTTCATTCATTTACTAAATAAATGTTTAGTTGCACCTATTCCATTCCCCCAATCAATAGATATTTATTTAGCACCTTAAGTTTTGTGCCAGACACTGGTCTAAGCACTGAGATACAATAATGAGGATAACAGTCTTCACCATGGTAGAATTTATATCCTAAAAGGGAGACAGACATATACAAGGATCTTAGGTCAAGTTCCTCACAAGCAGACACTGAAATGATTTGGGTTTAGTGATCTATTAATGAAGTAGAAATGAAAGGTGATAGGGATTGTAGAGACATGAGACCTTGTGGGATAGGAAAAAGTCAAATCATCTGAGTCCCAAACAATGGGAGGTAAGACATAAAATTGGTGTATGCAACAAAGGTCCATTAAGATTTCACAGTTACATAGAGGGACTCAGTCTATGAAAAAGACCAGCTTCAACCTCCATATTCAAGCTTGTGCTTCAGACAGCCTCAGAGTGGCCTCCAATGAGTTGATAGAGACATGAGGCTGAGAAAGCAAAGAAATGAGGCAATATTGAGACTTATGTCTAGGAAAGATTTCTGGGTATGGCTACAGGCCTACAGGGTTAGGGTTAGGGTTAGGGTTAGGGTTATGAAATTGACTGGAAGCAAACAGATTAGAAGCCTACTGGGTTGTTGTTTTTTTGTTTTGTTTTGTGTTTTTTTTAATTATTTGTTTTGAGAGAGAGACAGAAAGTGAGTGGTGGAGGAGCAGAGAGAGGGAGAGACAGAATCCCAAGCAGGCTCCACACTGTCAGCACAGAGCCTGACAGAGGGCTGGAATTGACACACTGTGAGATCACAACCTGAGTTGAAATCAAGAGTCAGACGCTTAACCAACTGAGCCACCCAGGTGCCCCTAGAAGCCCACTGGTTTTGAGAGAGCTCTGTTGTCAGAGAAATCATGATCCTGATTCGAAAAGCAGAAACAAAAACAAAACAACCCTGCTGCCCCCCCCCCACCACCAAAAACACCTTGTAATATAAAACAGTTCTCAGGCCTTTAAATTTGCATTGGCTGGAAGCAGGCTGTAAATTATATAGTCCCAAGGATGGCCAAGTCAGCAAAGCTCACTTCAGAGAAGGCCATGGGGGAAATTGGGCATGGACCCATATTCCAACGGTATAGTCTGGCACCAGAGAGAACAGTGGACAAGGAAATTCCTTCAGAGATCAGGATTAAGGTCTAGTCGGAGAATTTCACCCTCACACTGGAACAGTCTTCACTGTGTCTATCCAGAAAGATTGTATCGTTGCTGCGGATAAGTGACTGCCTTGTAGTCCCATTATTCCTTTTTCTGAATGGAATTTTATTATGGCTTTCCTGTTCCTACCTCCATATCGTGTTTTGACTGGTGGTTAGTGGAGAGATGATACTTGTCTTTGTGTTCATAGGTCTGGACCACAGGGGGCTACATCTAGACTTGCTAGAGCTAACTGTACATCACCCAGAGATCCTGGTCTTTGAGCTGGATATAGTGACTGAGTGGGATTTTGGAGGTGTGTGTGTGTACTAAGAGTGTAAGTATGAGAAGACAGGTGTGCAGTAATATTTAATGACCAGTCTACCTCCTTAGCAGGCTGATAACATTAGACCTAGATGACTAGCTGTCTATCCAATATTCATATAATATACAATTGATATTGGGGTAGACTACATTTCCTAGCATCCCTTACATCCATATAACTCGCTACCACCAATGGAATGTGAGTAGAAATGATGTGTGTCACTTCCAAGCTGGGACTTTTAAGAAGCTAATGGGGAATATCCACATTTTCTTCTCCTGTCTGCCATATGAATGTTGAAAACTCTGAGTTTCTAGGGAATAGTGGAGCCACAAGATGGCCCCTAAACACCACATTAAGGAATGCTTGAAACCCAACCATATGAAACATGTACGTTGGACAATTACATGATCAAGAAATACAGATTGTGTTAAACCACCATTGAGGGGGCGGGGTTGCACAAACTAGCGTTACCATAATGCTAGAAACAACTTCATATAAGAGTTCATGACGCTGAATCAGGCATTCGTTAAGCCCTTAAATGGTGTTCCCACATCATGGTACGCAAAGACAAAAATGCATATCCAGATAAAAACATCTATTTCAGTGAGAACCAAGTTACCGTTCACTCCACAATAAAAGGATTTAATGTAGTCACCCTTCCAGGCAGGTGACAGTTTTGTACCTCTAGGTCATGATACCATACTGGGGGTTCAAGGTTAGTCACTGCTTCTGGGAAGTTAGATACTCAGCAGCAATGGTGGCCAGGTCAGCCTCTGCGAAGGAAAATGCATATTGTAGCCTATCTACAATTATAACCCTGCCATTGTGATGATGTTCATAACCTCACTGATTAAAGACTGAGGTGACTGGGAAAGAGGCTGGCTGACATTCATAGAGCAAGATACCTGCACTGTGGACATCTTTGGGAGAACATTCTTATGGAACAAACATTTTCACATCCTGGACCCATTATGATTTGTCCATTCATGTGCCTCTTTCCCAAAAATGCTTTGTCACATATCCCTTCCAAGTCTTTGACTATTTTTCCAAACCATTAGTCATTGTCCATGAATTGGCTTAGATCCAGATCTCAGGTCATCTCTCCTTTCAGACCAAATACCACTTAAAGCTCTGTACAATGGAAGGATTTCTCTCCTCTGTAGTCCTTAGGGCCACCCCTTCCAGCCTGTAAATAGAGCTGTAACATGACAGGAGTCCCCTTACTGCTGGTGCCAGCACATTGTACAGATCCATCTATAAACCAGCTTATTTTCTTTTCAATATATGAAATTTATTGTCAAATTGGTTTCCATACAACACCCAGTGCTCATCCCAAAAAGTGCCCTCCTCAATACCCATCACCCTCCCCTCCCTCCCACCCCCCATAAAACCAGCTTATTTTAAGCTAGGACTAAAGATGGGAGATGCTGCGATTGAAACGTGCTCCTGAGTTCATAGAAGATGATGGGATTCTGAAGTAGAAGAGGCAACATAGCAGCACTTAACCATCAAAGGCAGAGTGGGCATGGTTACTACCATAAGGGGTATCAAGCCCAGAGTATAATCCTATAATTCCTGACGCACAGGAATCATTGTGTTAAGCTGATGATGGATCCCTAGGAACAACATAGAGGAGCAGCTCAATACATTCCTTCTTGACCTGTATAACCAAAGGAACTCTAGGTCTGGAAAATATAAGCCTGACTTGAGTCACTGCAGTAGAGAATCTAGATCAGCATCAACTCAAAGACCCAGAGCTCACTGAATGAAAGGAAGACTGAAAACCCTTGAGAAAGTGCCCTGAGGTATTATCACAGGTATGTACTACAAATCTTTCTAGCCTTCCCTAAGCAGCCTTCCTGTAGCCATTGCCCACGTAACTAACTGTACACTGTGGGGGAAGCAAATACCCAAATGTTTTAAGAGATTATTGAACACTGGATCTGAGCTAAACCCTGAGGACCCACACCACCACTCTAACACATAAGCCAGAGTGGAGGCCTTGGGGGAGGGTGTCATGCCATAGAGACATTTTTTTAATTGAGGGTATCAAGGTAGGTGGCTTGACCAAGATGGTAAAAAGGAAATAAATGGAATTTGGGGCTTTGTCCATATCACAGTAGTCCCAGTAGATCACAAATATACCCCATTTCCCCCCCATGTTCCTGAGTATATATTGGGAATAAATATACTCAATAACTAAAAAATCTGTATGTTTCCTCCTGACCTATAGAGTGAGGACTATCATGGTAGGAAGAAAGTGGAATCTGTGGAGCTACCCTACTGAAATGGTGGATCAAAGCACCCTGTTTATTGTGGAATCACAGAGATTAGAACTAATAAAGCCTCGAAAGAGGCAAAGAGGATAATCTTCACTATACTCCCATTTACATTACTTGTTTGTCTTACGTAGAAGACAGATCATGGAGCATAGTAGCGGACTCTCATAAACCAAGTCAGGTAGAGGCTACATTTAGTTCCAGACAGACTTTTCGACATTGTAGATCAATACATACCCTGGCACTTAGTATGCAGCTGTTCATCTGAAAAATGATTTTATTTCTACAAGGAAACACCACCATCAAGTAACTTTCATGTGGAAAAGAGAGTTTTCTCTATCTTGCTACAGAATTACATCAGTTATCCAGAGTCATGTCATGTTTTTACTCTAAAAGGCATGCATTTCTCAATATGGTGGCAAAGAGAAATGTCTTGGAACCCTTTTCAGAGACAAAGGTAAGGAGTGAATGAGTGGGGTCTATATGATAAATACATGCTGACATTCCTATTTCCCTAAATTTTTGGATTCCTCCCTTTACATTACACCAGAGAATTTCTGTTGTTGCTGATGAGAAGTCCACTGGTGTTCTTTTGTAGTTAATCTATCTCTACCATAAATTCTGGGATTTTTCATTATTTTTATGTTTTATAGTTTACTATAATGTGGAGTTTGGAGATTTATCATATTTAACACTTAATGAGTTTTATAAAGCCGAATACTTATTTCTTCCTTCAGTTCTAGAAATATCTACCATTCTGTCTTCAATTTTTGTGTCTTTGTCATTCTTTAGTCTCTCCTGAAACTGTTTTATTAGACTATATTGGACTGCCTCCATGTGTTTTAATTTCCTTTTTAGATTTTCTATTTTTTAATACATTGTGCTGAAATTCTAAGAAATTTTATCACTTCTATGTCCCAATTCACTAATTCCCTCTTCAGCTCTGTCCAATCTATAACTTGGACCTTTTTTTTTAAATTTCAGTGCTCTATTTTTCATTTTTAAGATATATACTTTTTTTTCATATTTACACATTCTTGTTTTGTGAATCTTGTATTTCTTCTGTGGATGCTGCTCTATCCTTTATTCCTTTGAGGATTTTAAACATGCATGTTTTAGGTCTTTTTCAGAGTACTCTGTTATTTCTCTTTTCTCAGATGTGTTTCTTTCAATTTATTGGATATAATGACTATATCATTATCCTGCCTTTCCTCAAATGCTTTATTAAGAATTGTGAGCTTGTCTTCGATGAAATTTTTAACAGCTTTTTTGCAGTATAACCTATCTACCATACAATTCACCTATTGAAGTGTATAATTCAGTCGCTTTTAGAATATTCACATGGCTGTATGTCCATCACCACAATCAATTTTTCATTACCCGTTCCATGACATTTTGTCCCATATGTACTCCTGTACTATGATGACCTCCCTGTGGAGCAGTTTTACAATTTCAGTGCAAAGCACCAAAGCATATATTTTGTTTGAGGCTTGGCTCAAGACTTGGGCTCTGAGAAAATGGAGTCATACTAAGCTCTGAACTCATCATAAAGGTTTATGCCTGGGTATTATGCAGGTGACTTTTCTTCCTTAGCCACTGGTAGTACCTCATTTTGGCATGCAGTTCCAGGAGGGAGGGGAGAGTTATTCTAACTTCCTCTTTTACATATCATCTTACTCAGGAATTCTGATTCAGACCCACTGCCAATAATGGAGCTACCAACAAGAACACTGGCCTTTATCCTTGCTTGGGCATTAAAGCTGTGGTTTTGATGATGTTTATGTATTTCCTCCTCCCCGGGATCATGAGGCTCCACTCTAGCCTTTGCCTGTGACTGTAGGTTCTTTCCATATATTTTCTTCTCCCTTTTTAGTGCAACAACTTTATTTCTGGTCCATGAAGACTTCTCTTTCTAGTGATTTATGTATGTATTGATTTTTAAATGTTCTATCTATTATATGTGATGTGGAATGAAAGTGTGAGGTTCAGTCTGTGCTCAATCCACCGCATTGCCATAGAATTGGTAAAGGCTTTTCCAGACAACCTTCTGGCAGTCTTCTCAGATTCTCAGGGTGTTCATCCTGCCCTCAACTCCCCAGGATGTTCCCAGTGGCGTACCCCATGCTTTGGGCCATTACCTCTATAGAATAGACTCTTTGGATGTGGAATGTTTTTGCAGTTTTAATGCAAGACCCCCTATGGAACTGACAGACTAATCTTGTCTTTCCAATATACTTGCAGGCCAACTTCCTGTCCTTTAACCAACTTGTTAGCATGAGCAAGTGTGTGCAGGGGAGATGGGTGGGATCTCATGGTGGACTGCTATCTGTCTGCATCTGCAAATACCTCCCTCCCTGATCTGTGAAGATGGAAGGGGCAAAGAGAACGTCTTCAAAGTCATACCTGTGGTGGAGTAGAGCACCAGACTAGAGAGGACACAGGTGATTTTAACTGGTTCTATCACTACCTAGCACTGGGGCTAGTGGAAATCACTTTGTTGTCTTAGCTTCTACGGGAATACTTATAACAGCAGTTTGTCATGACAAATTGCTTTTTTTTTTTTTTTTTTTTTTCATTCATGCAGCATGTATTTCAGAGACAGTCTGGCCTGATCTAGTGCCAACTCTGCCACTAAACTCTAACTCACTTGATGACTTAGGGCAGCTCATACAAGATGGAAACTCCATGGGTACCGATTTCAACTAAGAGAAAACTTAGAAGTTGCTAACAGAGCTATCTGAAGATAGGCTGGATTGTCTGGGGAAATGGCATTATAACAGCTAACATTTATTAAGTAATCATTTGCTTACTTTTCACAGCAATCCTATGAGTTAGATACTATCACCCCATTTCAGAGATGAGGAACAAGAGCTCAAAAAGTTATATGGAAGTAGAAAACTAGGCTCGGACCCCAGATCTGTGAAACCAGGCTGACTACTCCCATCCACTCTTCTGTTTTGCCAGTGGAAGTGCTCAGAAGAAACCGGATGACCACTGGCCAGCAGGGGAGAGAGCACAGCAGCAATTAGGTTGGGCTGAGTGACTGCTCAGCACTGAAGTTCTAGAACTCTTCATTCTCTAGGGCTCTGTTTCCTGGAAAGTAAGACTTGAATTTGATTGCTAGAGGCTCCTTTCTGTTTTAAAATCCTGTGATGCATGTGCTAGGGATAGATGGTGACAGAAAAGAAATATCATATATACTCTCTGACGTCTCAGGATTTAGTTGGGAAGACGAGCCATGAGTATGAACCCAACTGCCCATGGCCCACTGCTCTGCTGGTGGGCAGGGAAGGTCAGCAGGGGGGACAGAAAGTGTTGGAAGGAATGAGCAGGGGGCTTGGAATGGTACGGTCTAAGTGGGTGCCAAGAAAAGGAAACAGAAAGGGTGAGTGTTTGGAAAGCCAGACGTGTTTCCCTTTGAAAGCTTAGCTGCCACACAAGCAGCTCTATCCATGCCTTGACAGCTCCTAGCCTCAGCTGTCAGAGGGTGTGTTTCACTCTCTCTAACCAGCTAAAGTGTCCTGGCTGTCCCGAACTCAACACCTCCTCTCCTGGTCTCCTGCCTGAACCTGACACAGGAGGCTGAGAGAAAGACCACCATCGCTTTGGCTGCCTCCCACTCCCAGAAAGCCCTTTGGGTTAAGGGCTGCTATAAATATTAAGATAGGAACCCTGACGTGTGTGTGTGTGCGCGCGCATGCACAATTTTTTTTATTTTCCCCAAATCTTCAGAATATTTTAGGCATGGGGAGGAAGAAGGACAAGTTAATGACAGTGATGTCGTCAATTAACTGGGGAGGAGACTTACACTTCCTACACTTTAACTTCCTTTCCTACCAAAAAGTTGAACAAAGCTAGGAGGTTGTCATGATTTGTTGGTAGGGGTGGATGGGAGAGTGGGGTTGCCCTGTAAAGAGGGACATACCAGCATAATAGCAGCAACCAGCTTGGATATTTGTAGGCAGAGCCTTTAAAGCCACTGCTTGGGAAAGGGGAACTCTTTGGATAAACCACTGTATCTGTTGGAGCATGGTCACTTTCACACTAAATGGAAGTTTCCATCAGTGGTATCTTACCATGCACAAGCAGTACAAGGAGAGGAAGGAAATGCCCTTTTGGAAACTAGTTTACAGATAAAGTGAGGCAGTGGACAAAAATGTGGAATCCAGGAAAATTAAAGAGAACAACTTCAATTCAATTTGGAAATGTTTTCTGGCATCTTCTGCCTGACCAACATTGTCTAAACGCTGTGAGGCACAGGGTCTTGGAGGTAAGATCTATCCAGGCAGATAAGACTAGCACACAAGAGGGCCACCAGGGTGGCTCAGTCGGTTAAGCATCCGACTTCGGCTCAGGTCATCATCTCATGGTTTGTGGGTTTGAGCCCTGTGTCAGACTCTGTGCTGACAACTCAGAGCCTAGAGCCTGGAGCCTGCTTTGGATTCTGTGTCTCCCTCTCTCTCTGCCCCTTTCCTGCTCATACTCTGTCTCTCAATAATAAATAAATAAATGTTAAAACATTTTTTTTAAAAAGACTAACACAAAAGAAACTATGGGAATCCCTATAAATGCTGAACAGAAAAGACAGAATTCTTGACCTACACTCCTATACTGTACTTGTTCTAGAAGTGAAGAATTGCTACTAACCTTGATGTTCCAGACTTGGTCGAATGCTATATAAGTTTGGGTAGAGTGAGGACAGCTAGAGTTCGAGTAAGAATCATTGGTTCAATCTGGATTCCTCAGGGAGCAAAGTCTGAGGCAGAGACTGATGTGCTAACACTTTGTTAAGGCATACAGTTCTAGTAGCAAGAGCGGGAAACAAGGGGGAGAAAAGCATGGAAGGAGGTAGGGCCAATAGGTAGATAGATGTATTATCAAGCTGGGCACTCTTAAGTGGGACCGGTTGTTCAATCTAAAGTACTATATCCTGGAAAAGCCCTAAGAACCAGGTCTTGGGAGGTGCCTGGGTGGCTCAGTTGGTTGAGCTTCCAACTGTGGCTGAGGTCATAATCTCGTGGTTCATGAGTTCGAGCCCTGCATCAGCTCACGGCTGTCAATGCAGAGTCCACTTCGGATCCTCTATCCCCCTCTCTCTGCCCCTCACCCCCCCTCTCAAAAATAAAAATGAAACATTAAAAAAGAAGAGCCAGGTCTCGGAACCACTAGCAGGGTGGGGGTAGGGGTGGAGGGAGGGCTTCTGTCCCCTCCTGGTCAGAGGTTTGCCCTTTATTGCACGGACTACTCAACGGTTCTTGGTGGTTCATTTGTTGGGCTGGGTGCTGAGCAGAGTTCTGCCACTGTGTCAGTAAAGGAAACCTGGGGAGGGGTCAGAGGCGCCTGTGGGCCACACCCACAGCTGGGAACAAGAGGCAGGTGAGGCTGAGAAGATCGGAAGTGATACGAAAAAAGGGGTCTAAAATACCCATTACCCCTCTGCTGCATGATAATCACTGTCTTACCACAGATTTTCCTCTCTGGGTGCCCAGGTCCTGGCACTATGTGAGGCACAGAGCAGGCCCACATTATATCTGTGTTAACTAAGTGAACAGAGTGAATTTTGTTGAAATAAATGAATAAATGATCACACCGACCTGAAACCCCTTCATTATCCCGGACTTCCTTCTCCTACCACTATCCCCACCCTGTACCTAACCAGCCACCAACCATAGCCTGAGGCTCTATGTTGTCTCACTTCCTCCCTGGTTCAAAAGGGAGCCTCCCAGCCTCCAGGGGCTCCCCTCTGCAGTCCGTTGACAAGCTGCTTCGTCTAGTCAACCTCAAGTACAGCGCTGATCACCCCACTCTCCAGATGCCCCAAGAAACTCGGTAGCTCCTCATTGCGTAGACAGTGAAAGGTACGCTCTCAACCAATCTCCACAAGTGCCCTTCCCACCTCCTGGCCTCATCTTCCCCTTCTGGATCCTTGTAGTTCCTGGAACATACAGTCTTAATCATCTTTCACAGCCGTTTCAAGTGGTACTCTGAGAAGCTTTTCCTGCTCTTTCCCACTCCGGGGGTCCTTGCCTTGCCCTGAAGGCCTTCACTGCCATTTTCCTCTCGCTTAGCACACCCAGCTTCTCCCTTGGAATATGGCAGCATTCTCCTCTCCTACTAGGTCTGAGCACCTGCGGGCCCTCCTAGTGATACGCTCCCAAGCCGCCCAAACAGCGCCTGCCCATGGCCCTGACCACACCCACTGCACTGAGGGGGCGCAAACGCTCCTGGGTGCCGGTCAAGCCCCCACAGGGGGCGCAAGAGCTCGTGGGTGTGGGTGGAGCCCCCACACTCACTCCAATGCTCAGCCATAACCAGGCGCGGCTACCAGACCATCCGCTGTCACGCAGTCGGCAGCCCTGACCTTGGGGTGGGTGCCTCCTGCTAACCTTATTCCATTTAAGGGTGGCGCTCAGAGCCCAAATAAAGACAGATTTTCCCAGGCATGAGTACTGCGGAAATGAAGAGAGGCGGCTCCTGGCAGTCACCCCAAGGGAACACCAAATTTAGCCCAAAGGTTGAATATAAATATATTTTAAATTTTTTAATTGCAAAAATAACACGATAACATTAAAATAGTTTAGAAATAAGGAGAACTAAAGCCCTCCCACAGATCCACCCTACCGGCACAACTGCCTTCATTTTTGTTTGTTTCTTTCAGATCTTTGTCCTTTTAAGTTCCTTTGTCCTTTCAAGTACCTACTTTACACATAATCGTGGTGTGGGTACAGTTTTGTATCTTGCCTTTTTACAGAAGACTATAGGAGAAGCACTTAGGAGAAGCAGCTGTAGACAAAGAGATGAGTGGTTGAATCTCACTTCTACACCTGCCAGCTGTGTAGGTTACTGAATCTTTCTGTTTCCTTATCTGTGATGGGGGGGTGGGGGTGGGCAAACAACCTCAGGATTATTACTATTACAAGGATGAGATGATAATTCAGAAACTCTCTTAGCACAGAGCCTGGAAAACAGCACTTAACAATTCTAGGTTTGCTTTACAAACAAACTTGGGGATTTTTTTTATTTTTAATTTAATTTTATTTTTCTTAAAGTTTATTTATTTTGTGTGTGTGAGAGAGAGAGCAAGCAGGGGAGGGGCAGAGAGAGGGGGAGAGAGAATCCCAAGCAGGCTCTCTGCACTGTCAGCGTGGAGCCCCGTGCAGGGCTGGAATGCACAAACCATGAGATCAAGACTTAAGCTGAAATCAGGGGCGCCTGGGTGGCGCAGTCGGTTAAGCGTCCGACTTCAGCCAGGTCACGATCTCGCGGTCCGTGAGTTCGAGCCCCGCGTCAGGCTCTGGGCTGATGGCTCAGAGCCTGGAGCCTGCTTCCGATTCTGTGTCTCCCTCTCTCTCTGCCCCTCCCCCGTTCATGCTCTGTCTCTCTCTGTCCCAAAAATAAATAAACGTTGAAAAAAAAAATAAAAAAAAAAAAAGACTTAAGCTGAAATCAAAGAGTCAGATGCTCAACCAGCTGAGCCACCCAGGCGTCCCTGGGGATTTTTCTTTAAACAGACTTTTCCCCAGCTAATGACGCCCTACACAGGTTTTTACATTGGTTGTCAAATGTATAACTTTGCCTCAAACCTTTGTAAGCTTACACCCCTCCAGGTTGTATTTCGGTCCACTTGAGAAAAGCCCCAGGGAGGCCTACACGGACTTTCCACCCCACCTGATTCCCTTCCTGATTTGGGCTGCTGTTTGACCCACAGCTGCTTCCTTGGGGGATTGAGCTTGGCCAGGCTGCGGAGCCCAGGGCAAGAGCTCTCCTGAATGGGTTCATGCAAGGCTCTCAGTTTCTCTCAGAGGAAACCCTTGTTAGCAAGTAATTACTTGTGGCCCATCCATAGGGCCTTGAGTCAGAGTCTTGGAAAATCAGCTAGGTTAAAGGGACAGAGGGGACTTAAGCCTTGTTTCCTGGCCATGACTTTCCGGGGCTGCATCAGCCTTCCGTGTAGTTGAAGAGGTGCCAACGAGGTACCATGCCAAAAATCATCTCCCCACCCACCACCATGCTTGATGGGGGGCCTGGGAGTCCCACTATTGGTTATTCCTCAGATTTCTGACTTTGAAGGCATCTAGTAAGTCTTGTGTGTCACCATCAATAACTGTCCTTAGCACCTCACTGTAATTCTGATAATGGGCACCCACCTTGTACTCTGTTCAAGACCCTGGCCTGATGCATTGCCCACCTAGTACCCCAGCCCCTGGGATGCAGCTGTTACCCTGCTGCCAGCTGACAGATGTCCCCCGTGGTGCCTGCCTGGCATCTTGCACCACTCCTGTGGCCTCACTTCCGTACTGATGCACTCTCCCTCCTTCCTCACTGCCCCCCTCTCCATGTGCTCGATGTTGCGTTGTTCTGACTCCTCTGATGCCAAGGCTCCTCTGGACCACATGCTGCTGGCTCTCTGCACACAGTCTTCTGCCCACCAGCCTGGACTCGAGGGAATGGGCCCAATTTACAAGGCCCCAGGCATGTTATAAGAATCAGTCCTGGAAATAACAGTTGCAACATCAAATAGGGCTTTTCAGAACGTTGACATATGCTATTTAGTTGTTTTAATTAAGACTTCCCTTCTTTTGAGTAAAGAGACTTTTCTGTCCTTTGGGGCTTTTACTGAAAAAGGATGTATGTTTCATAATAGTCATTGCCAAGTGGTGGTGTTTTAGGTGCTATTTAGATGCTGCTTGAATTCTGTGTCTTTCAAGAATGTTGGCCCAGACTGAAGTCAGGGACGGTTGTATTGTGGGGTTTCCCGGAAGAAATTCGGGTTCTTCTGCTCATCAGTGGCTGGCTTTGTCTCACCTGTCAGATCTCAGCCTCATTATTACCTCCTCAGAGAGGATTTTCTGCCCATCCTGAGGAACATCCCTCCTCCACCTTTGTTAGCATCTTATCTGTTTCCTCCTTGGCGCTTATCACAATTCATAATTATTTTGTTTGTTTCCTTGTGTTAGGGTGTCTTCCCTACCAGAATGGAAGCCCCAAAAGATGGGACTCACACGTTTTGTAGAATTGCATTCCTAAAACCTGACATAGTGCTCAGCCCAAGCTAGGTGCTCAACAGATATTGTTGAATAAAATTTTTCTCTTTTCCAAATGAAAGAAGATAAAAAAAAAAAAAAAAAAACTATAGATCATACTCATTGCTGCCATCAAGTAACCAATGAGAAGAGAAACTATTGATCCTGTTCTATTTACGTATCTATCATTTATACATTCTGCTTACTGTTCAATCCATGGATCGACTACAGGGCCTTCTAGGGTCAACGGAGGATTGGGGAGTGGGAATCCTGTTTTTGGCAGCCCCTCGAACCTCACTGTTTTCTTCATCCGCACATCATGAAAGCAATCCTTCAAGACACCAGCGGGGTGCCCACTGCCCTTGTTCCCCTGTTTTTCTCTCTGCTGGGAAAATTTGCTACTAGGAAGAAATCTGAAATTCATTCCTACTATGATTCTTCATAAAAGTGTTATTAGCACTTAAGCACTAAGATACTTTAACCACAGTAATGAAACACTGGTAGTAGAAATTCTGACCTTATCTGGCACTGGAGGGAGGGAATTTGGAAAGGAGTCTGCAGGGGCCTACAATCCACAGTGTGTTCACTGTACTACCTTCCTCAGTGATGAACCTTTAAAGGGGAGAGGAAGAGAAAATGAGAGCAGATACATGAGGTTGAAATCTTACTTGCTGTAAAATAAGTCCCTTGGCTTTTGCAGTCTGGGTGTAACATAAACTGTTAAATGTTAATAGCTATGTTTATAAAACCATGAGAGGCACTGCTTCTTTTCAAGGAGAAAAAATGGATCTCAGAGGCTTTTTCCAGTTGGACTCCGCAGGCCCCTGTGGGCTGAGCACCTTGCTCTTGGACAGATGCCCCCTGAGTCGCAACTCTGCCGTCATAAGATGTGTTCTATGATCTTGCAAGCCTCTTCCAATGAGCTTTCCTACCCTGATGAACAGCACTGACCAGGAATTAAGAGAATTCTTCTGTTTGTGTTTCTCAGCCTTTGTTTCTTCCTCTAGGAAATAGGACCTCTGGCGGGAGCGGGGGGGAGAGGGTTGGTCAAGTGCTAGGTGGTCCCTTGACCCTTTGTTTGGAGCAAGAACCATTTCTCTTCATCCAAAACGATGTGATCCCAATCAGGGAGGCCAGTGAGAAGCCTCCACTGTCACAGAAATTTCCTGGGCCTCAGTATCTCTATAGGAACACCCAGACCCATTTCAGAGTCATCCTTGAGGCCTTCACTTGTCTAAAACCTCAGCCTCTTGAGGCCCAGGCCAAGTATCTTGTTCCATGTCGTTTCGTCCTGTGTTTCACTTCCCGGAGCCTGTGGTTCTTAGAATTGATAATAAATGAATTCCCATTTAATTCTATTCCAATTGTTTCCTCTGTGTTAATTTGAGTTAATTTGACCTCAGTTAATTGGACCACCTCAGTTAACTGGTAGATTGTGAGCTCCGTGGGGAAAGTTCTGGAATCATCTCTTGACATCCCAGGTTTTCAGATGCTATGAATTCAACACAATAACGAAAATAATAAAGACAATAATGACAACAATATCAATGATTATAATTTAGTGACAGATATTATTTCCCAGGCATTCTGTTGAACTCTTTACGGTCTCTCATTTAACAACCCAATAAGGTAGATACTACAAAGCTCAATTTACAGACGAGGAAACCAAGGTTCAAAGATTAAGTAGCTTGCTGGAGCCCAGCTGTCAATCAGAAGCTGGGATTTTCACCCTTGCAGGCTGGACTCCAAAGCTGTTTGCATTACTGGCTGATGGGTGGGGTCCGAGTGATTCCCTCCCCCACCAAGTCCGCCATCCTTCTTTGTGGTCGCGGCATGAAAGAGACACCAAAGCGACATGCAGGGCCAAATTTTATTAAGACACACTACACATATCATTTCCTGTTTCATTACTGAAAGTCCCATCATCAAGGATAATCTCATAGGATTTCTAATCCAATAACACCCATTTCACAAAATAAACCCATTTTAGAGACGGAAGGAGAGTCTTCTTGGTTTTGTTTTGGACAGTCTTCATGCCAATGCCAGACAATAGATAAAAAGGTGTCTAGGGACCTGGAATGAGCAGTCATTCTTCCCTAAATGGCATCCTGGTCAGTCCCCTCCAACTCTCTACCCTCATACTTCTCTCTAGCCACCAATAGCCAATAAGCAAAGGGGCCTGGAGACAGGTGAGTGGGGCAGAGGCTGAGCCTACCTCTGAACCTTCACCCTCCTCTGCCTCGAACTCTCCCCTACATAGGCCAATGCCACTATAAACAGTGAGGTTCAGTCCCTCTGCCAGGCATCTGGAGGTGAGGGCAGGAAGATACAATTTCCTTTAAGGTTTCCTTTCCTTATTTCAGACTCTCCTCCCCCTCCCCCTCCCCACCCTATTGGCACGCGTGTGCGCACACACACACACACACACACACACATATGCATTTTAAGAAGTAATCATCTCCCTGTAAGTCTCAGTATCCAATTCTGAGCATCCTTTACCTTCATCCAAAATGGCAACCACCCATTATGGATGGACTGAACAGAGAAACCAGGCCAGTCCCTGGGAAGGCAGGGCTTTTTCACAGTCTACAGTCCCCACTGCTTTCTGGCAGTCTCATTAGGAGCACCAGGGAGACATAGGAATTTGTGTGCTCTTAAATGAGGCCCCTGCCAAGAGAGCTGGAGATTCCCTTACTGCTTCCATGCCCCTGCTAAGCCCTCCAGGGAGAGAGAGATCTGGGGGCTCCATAGCTGTCATCACACCTCCTCTTGGCACTCTAAGTTGGCAGTCAGCAAGGGAAATAAATAGGAGGGAAAAATAGTTTTCCAGTATTTTCTCTCTCTTTTTTTTTTTTTTTCACTTTTATCTTCACAGCAGAATTATTTTTTCCCAACGGGAATCTGAGAAGCACAATGCCATCTTTGTTTTAATAAGACCTAGGGAAATTCCACTGGCCTTTGTGGCTGGTGATCTGGTCAGGATCTGAGAGAGGACGACGGCTTCTTGGGCATTCTGGTCGATAAGGTCTTTAGGGGAGCACTGAGTGAACAACCAAGGAAGGGAGGGATGGGATGGTTTCTATCATCAGGTTGAGCTGTAAAAGAGCCGCAGGATGACAGGTGGTGGCAGGGATTCCAGTGGGGCCTGTGTACGCAGTCGCTCCCTAGGGGAGTGTGCACCCCCATGGGCTAGTTAGTTGTCACCCTGGCAGAAGTAAAGTTTGCAGCATCACCAAGTGGGACATTTGCCAGAGGTACATACCAAAGCACTTGTAAAGTTGAGGTTGCTGGTCAAGTGCCAAGGGCCTCTTTTTAAGTAAGACTGGATAGAGTGAGGGCAGCCAAGGGCAGCCCAAGGCCACCTCATTGTCACTCCAAGGTTTGACCCACAGAGACAACAGATTCAAGAGCGCATCTAATGTAAGGTCCTTGATTCATGCTCTTTATTGGCTAGGAACGTTGGGCTCTTTCTTGCAGGAAGAAGGGTGATCGGGTCAAGGAAGCCATAGGAACTTGGAGAACCCATCTGGTATGTGGCTGGTATGTAGGGAGCCATCTTATCCTTCTGGCTATCCTTCCCAGGCCAGATTTGCCACAGTTCTCTTTTCTTCCTCTACCCCCTTGACTAAAGAATCTGAAAGTCTTCTAGGTACACCGGTTAGAGGATGGGGAAGGGACAGTAGCCTGGGTAGGAAGTCATGTCTCTGCCTGCACTTGCAGAGCCCTGGTCCTACCTTCTGGAATGAATGAGCAATGGCCTTGAGACCCAGAGCCCAAAAGGAGCAGAACAGATATGAGAATGAGAGATGGGGTCGGTAGGGACACATCTTCCCTCTCTGAGCCTCTTTTGTTCCCACCTGGTCCTGGTTCCCCCACACTGGAAGGTCACACTGATAGGTCATCTGACCTGGCCTTGCTGCTGGCCTTGCTGAGACGGCGCTTGTCGCTCTGGTAACCATGGGGGATGCGGTGGCCTGGAGAGGCTCCATTGGGTACCTCAGGCTTCTGGGCATAACGGATGTGAATGAAACCCTCCCCGGGAATCTGCTCCTGGCCTTGCACTTGCTCAGTGGCCAGGTTGTCTGTGTTCTGCTGGGAAGCCATCTTGTTACTGAAGGGATTGAAGAATTTCCCCCCAGGGCCATTCTCCAGGCACTGATTGAAGTCAGGGGGTGGTGTGCAGTTCTGGACTATGCCGGCAATCGGACCAGGAAGCTGACACTCAGCCGTGCCCTGCCGAGATTTGGCAAAGCGCTGCCTGATCTTCTTCCAGCCCAGGTGGTAGAGCTCAGCCAGGCTGAGGAAGAGGGACAGTGCGGCCACCGCCAGCATAAAGACGATGAAGACATTCTTCTCCGTGGGCCGGGAGACATAACAGTTGACAGGGTGGGGGCAGGGACTCCTGCGGCAGACGTGCAGGGTGTCCAGGAAGATCCCGTAGAGGAGGTACTGGCCCACAATGAAGGCCACCTCCATGGTAGTGCGGATCAGGATGCTGCAGACATAGGTGTTGAGCAGAGTGCCCTGGAGGACAATCCTTCCATTCGCTTCTTCCCAGCAGGACAGCTCTGCCTTCTCGGCCACGGGATACTCGTAA
The DNA here is from genome assembly GCF_018350155.1 of Leopardus geoffroyi. Lineage (NCBI taxonomy): Eukaryota > Metazoa > Chordata > Mammalia > Carnivora > Felidae > Leopardus > Leopardus geoffroyi. The sequence continues at coordinate 103,874,144 of NC_059328.1, forward strand.
GAGCCAGCACCCCGGACCTCTTTGGCCCTCTCGGCCTCCCGCAGCTTCCGCTTCTCCTGCATGCGCACGGTGTGCATGGCGTGGCCCATGTACACGAGTGACGGCGTGGACACGAAGATGGTCTGAAGCACCCAGTAGCGGATGTGCGAGATGGGGAAGGCTTGGTCGTAGCAGACGTTCTCGCAGCCGGGCTGCTGGGTGTCACACTGGAAGTCTGCCTGCTCGTCCCCCCAGGATGACTCGGCCGCCGTGCCCAGCACCAGCATGCGGAATATGAAGAGGACGGTGAGCCAGACCTTGCCGATCACTGTGGAGTGCTTGTGTACCTCCTCCAGGAACTCTCCCAGGAAGCTCCAGTCACCCATTCCGGCTCAGTGGGGGACAGCCACCAGGACTTCTGCAAATGGGGCAGAGAAAGAGAGAGAAAAAGAGAGGGAGGCTTGCAGAGTCTCGAGGGTCCAGTCATGCTCTGGGATGCCACCGGTCCATGCCAATGTGTTCTTTAAAAAAGGACAACTCAGGGGCACCTGGGTGGCACAGTCGGTTGGGTGTCTGACTTCAGCCAGGTCACGATCTCGCGGTCCGTGAGTTCGAGCCCCGCGTCAGGTTCTGGGCTGATGGCTCAGAGCCTGGAGCCTGTTTCCGATTCTGTGTCTCCCTCTCTCTCTGCCCCTCCCCCGTTCATGCTCTGTCTCTCCCTGTCCCAAAAATGAATAAACGTTGAAAAAAAAAAAAAAAGTTATAAAAAAAAAAAAAGGACAACTCAGGAGTCAAATTCACCTAAAAAGCTCTCTCTCTCTCTCTCTCTCTCTCTCTTTTTTTTTTTTCCAGGCCAGCAAAAGATAAAAGGAAAGAGAAGATTAAAAATGTTTGTGTTAGCAAGATTCAAGTGTGATTCCCGTACTTGAATGGATCTGGAAATCGACTGAGGAGTGTGTTACGGTGTGGATTTTGTGCTATTACCTCGAGAGAGTCTACTTCAAGAGGTCTGGGGTGGCCCCCGGGATCAGGATTTGCCCCAAGCAGCCCAGGTTGTCCTGAGGCTGGCTGTTCCAAGGGCCACGCCTGGAGAAATGCTGGTGAAGCGGAAAACACACAGGAATGGTCTCTGCCACCACGAGGCTGGCCATCTGCCTCACTGACTGTCTGTAAAATGGGGATAGACTATAGCTATGTCAGTGTCCTGAGGGTTAAATGAGTTGAGGTATATGACATGTTGGGAATCATAACTCAAATGTTCCATAGGTTTGAACAGCTCTGGGGTGAAAAAGAATTATTCTGGCTCCAGAAGGCAGAACTGGGCGAAGGGGAAGGAGTAGGTGAGGGGGCGGCAAGTCTGGCCTCTTAGGACGCATTCTCTCATCTTTGGACATGGCCCAGCTGTCTTGGGAGGTGGCGAACAAAAACGTGTTGGGTCACACCAGCGAAAAGCATTGCAGATGAGCGCTCGGGTTCATGCCCACCTGCTATGCCTCAGTGTGGTGCGGCCACTGCAACCATACAGCTCGGCCTATCCTCCCGCGTTCAGAAGGCACCCATGCCCAGACCTGCTCCTCCTCAAATCCAGAATAAATGCCCCAAACAAAACCTTCTCTCCTCAGGCCCTTGCCTGCTTCCTCGGCCTCATTTCCTGTCTGTCCCCATGAGTGCCTTTGGTTCCATATCCTAGAAGATTCCCAGATGCCCTCTTCCCAGCCACATGCCCCCTCACCCCTAGCTGAATCCTATTAACCCTTTAGAACTTTAACCCAGTCAGGGCTCCCTCCAACCTGCCTGATCCTTCAAGCTGAGTCTCTTCAGCTCCTGTGGTGGCCCTGAGGACACTCAGTTCCCTCCTAGCACTTGCCATCTTGTTTTGTGGTCCTTGCCTGTCTGCGTTCTTCCAGTAGGGGCTCCTTGAGAACAGAGATTGCCTTTTCCTCTGTATCATCATCACCTGTCCCAGAGCCTAGCCCGGAGTGGGTGCTTAGTAAGTCTTAGTTGAGTGAATGAAGGAGGGGTGGCAAGCTCTGGTGTTCCCTACCCAGGAGCAAACCAATTCCCTATTCCTTGGCCGCATCCCTGTAGCAGGGTAAAAAGGCCAGATTTCACTTCTCAGTCTCCACTGCAGTGAGATCTGGCCAGCCAGGTATGGGGACAGTCTAATGTAGAGGGAGTGCTCTAGAAAATGTTTTTCCATTCCCCAGTAAATGGAGGGAACCTCGCTGGAGGTCTTGCCCACCCCCACTACCTCCTGTGTGGACAGGCCTGTGTGAGTCAAGATGTCTGAAACTGTCCAAAGATTCTCAGAAATGCCAACCAATATCCTGAGGCCTCTGAATCAACCCTTGAATCTCCTACCTCCAGAATTCTTACTTGATGAGTAATAAATGTCCTTATGGCTGAAGCCTCTAAACAATCCTAATCAACAGAGTGATAAAATATTATAATGAAAAAAAAAAAAGGAGGGAACCGAACATAAATATTCCCTTCTTGGAAGGACAGAACCTCAGAATCTACTGGCATCTTAGAGATTGTCAAATTCAAACCTTGACCTTCACATCTCTACTGCCGATGTGCCCCTGGTTCTTATCTGAACATTCTTTATGCATACGAGGGAGGACAGGGTGGGGTGCCATATTTCATGATGCAGGCTCCCTGGACTCCTGAGTTGGGATCTCCTTGACAGAGACCAGCCTCCTGGCCCTGTCTTCTGCCAGGCCTCTGCTGCCCACCCCTGAGAGTCCGCACATGAGTGTAAAGGGCTTTATCTCTGTTCCCCTCCATATCAAAGACCCATCCAGGTCTTGAGGCCTTTCCTCTGGCTTGCGATCAGACATCTGCCCTTTCCCTTAGGTGGTGAAGGGTCCCCCCCTCCCTTAGCCTCCAAATGTGGAAAATTGTGGAGCGTTTGCTCAAAAGGAAAATGGTTGATTAGATAAGAGTTTGAATGATCTGTCATCTCTTCTAGGCACGTGCCTAGTGTTCAGCACCTTCAGGGTCATCCACACACGTGCAGGGACCAGGATGTGCTGAGTGTCTGAGAGAGGGGAGGGAGAGAAAGTGGGGCAGGTGGGGGAGACATGGGAAAGGAGAGAAGGGGAGAGGAGGAGCAAAAAGAGGGAAAGGACCAGAGGGAGTTGGGAATGGAAAAGGAAAGACCGCGTAGTGGTTAAGAGAAGGCAGTTTGGGGGTTAGTTAAGTGGAGTTCAAATCCCTAAATACCACTGAGCTTGGAGAAGCTACTGGATCTGTATCTCAATTTCCCATCTGCAAAATGAGGATACTGTTATTTATCTCATAGAGTGTTATGAGGCGATGTATAAAAAGCACTTAGCACAGTCCTTCCCATATAAAAACTAAAGAATAAAAGGCAGACTTTACTAGCAAGGGAAACGGTAAGAAAGAACAAGAATGGAGAAGGAGGGGGAAGGAGAAGAAAGAAGAGATTTGCATTACAAAGAACAGATGGAAGAGCAGAAGGGGAGAAAGTGAAAGGGAAACAGAAATGGAAATAAGAAAGACACAAAAGGAAAACTAGAAACAAATGTCATAGCCTTCCAAAATTTGGGGCAAGTTTTCCGAACTGCCCTCAGTCCCTGAAGACTTTCCCCTTGATCTTTTGTGTCGCTCATTCCTTGCATGTCCCCCAGGAGATCTAAAAATAGTCCCGGGCAAAGAATGTGACGCTTTGGTCTGGTCTGCCAAGAGGCTTGACTACTGCCCCCCTCACTTGCGGTGCAAGGGATCCCACCTGGAAGAAAGAAAGCGCGGTGGAATAGGAGAAAGACGGTTACATCAGGTAGGCTCCCTCATGGGGAGGGAACAAGAGAAACTAGCTGACGAGGTGGAGGGGTGACACAGACTCCATGTGCCCTGGAGGCCGCAAACAGGTGACGGGACTGCGGGACTGCGCATCTGCGACTTCTTGGATGACTTAGGCGAGGTCAGAGAAACTTAAAGCTGCTGCCATGTACCAGTTGCTCAGTTTATAATATGAGAGTCAGTTTCCCAGCTACACTGGGTCCCTTTGGGGGGGGACTTAGCGAAAGAAATATGTGGATTAGATATTCATTGAGTTTACTGGGTGTACAGCATACAAAATGTTTTGTAGACTATTATCCGTTTCTTGGCAGGAAGTGTGTCAGAAGGGGCAAAGGAAGCTGCCCATGCCATGAATAAATTCTATCAAATACAATGGCAATAATACACCTCACTGCTTTAGCTGTGATCCTCACTGACTTCCTACTGCTTATGAAGTTCAGACCCTTTAACTTCAACTTGAGATCCTCCACAGCACAGCTACATCCTTTTCTCCCGTTCCGCTCACATACCCAATACTTAGGCTACACAACTCCCCACTCACAAATGGGGAGTATAAATGGCCCACACCTTCTCACCTCTCTTTGTCTTAGCTCCTTTCCTCTCTACCTACAAAGTCCTTCCCTTTCATTCATCCATTTAAATTTTTTTTTAATGTTTATTTATTTTTGAGACAGAGAGAGACAGAGCATGAACGGGGGAGGGGCAGAGAGAGAGGGAGACACAGAATCGGAAGCAGGCTCCAGGCTCCGAGCCGGCAGCCCAGAGCCCGACACGGGGCTTGAACTCACGGACCACGAGATAGTGACCTGAGCTGAAGTCGGAGGCTTCACCGACTGAGCCACCCAGGCGCCCCTCATTCATCCATTTAATAGGAGTGGTTACCAGGTATCATACAAGACCCTTAAGACACAGCAGTTAAAAAGACAAATAAGGAGTCCCTGCTTTTACTGAACTTAACTGCCTTCATATCCCTTAATGAAGGGGAGAGACCAAACACATAATTGCAATAAAGCATGATGTGTGTTAACATTAAGAAAGTTTAGTGTGCTCTGGGAACACCTCGGGGGAGTTGGCTCTGGCTTAGGGAGTTGGGGAGGGCCTTGTTAGGTCAAGACCCTCTGAGGAACCCTGGATAATTGAACTCTACAGCCTTCTGCAACTGATACAACTGAAATCCCCAAGGCAAAAGAGATGGTCCCCGAAAGCCAGATGAGAACATCCCAACTCTGTAGTTTCTTCACTCCAAAACCTTCAACATCCTCTCTATGCGTGTCATATCCTGGGACAAAGCAAACATTTGGAAGAGTCCCCAGGGAACTTGCTTGGTAACAGTGACATGGTGCTTAGATAAGAGGGAAAGGGCCAAAGGAAGGCTTTTGTGTATAGTGAGCAGGAATCATTTTATTCCCCTACTTTGTGTATTACGTGGCTACACACAAAATTCAGGTACCTACATTCCCAGTCCAGTGTTAGCATTGTTGCCTTCCTACACAGCCAGTGTTTTCAAAGAAAACCAAATTAGAGCAACCTGGGTTAACATAAGCTCATAGCCAGGACCTTTTCCTATGACCCCACAGATCTAGGTAGAAATGGAGAAGTCTTTCCTCAAATTGATCCCAGCCCTCTTTGACGTCTCCTGAACTCTAAAGACTCTAAATTACTGTTCAGCCTATGGGGTACATTCTTACTTATATGCTGCCTTACACTGATTTTCCAAAATTTTCTATCAGCCACCCCACAAGTACTTTTTTGAGTCCCCTCTACGTGCCTACCACTGTTCTGGGTACTGAAAATTATATCTAAGAGACACCAGACCTGGCACTTACTGGGCCCTCAGTGATGTCTGTTGATCCAATAACATCAAGCAAGAGTCCTGCCCTCAAGGATTTGACAGCTTTTCCCTTCAAATGAGTAACAGATTTCTCCAAGTCAAAAGCCCTGTCTTCTACTTTGTATTCTTATTGCATTAGGTTCTCATGTTAGGTAAATAATAAATGCTTTCTTGTTTGTTTATTTTTGGTGTTTTGTTTTGTTTTATTTTGTTGTTTTCTGAGAAGGGGAGGAGCAGAGAGAGGGAGACAGAGGATCCAAATCTGGCTCCGCACTGACAGCAGAGAGCCCAATATGGGTCTTGAACCCACAAACCATGAGACCATGACCTGAGCTGAAATCAGACACGTAATCAACGGAGCCACTCAGGTGCCCCCATAATAAATACTTTCTTAATGATTGAAAAAAAAAAATGCTTCATCTAGCAGTAAGATTACAGAGTGATCAAAAGGAGGCTCAAATCTTCCTTAAGTCCAGCAAGAAAAAATAAAACCCTACACAGTTCAAAACATGCTTCTTCTACCTTCTCTTGTTGACTCCAAGAGTGCGGGACCACGTTTGTTTTTTGTTCACAATTGAATACCTTCAGAACATATAGACCCTCAATTTTTATTGCTGAACAGAGGAATCCTCAGAGCCACTTTGTGGGGTGATGACTGTCGCCTCTGTTGTGCAGAGAAGGAGACATCTACAGAAGCTAAAAGACCTGCTTGAAGAGATGAAGACAAATGGAGATAGAACCTAGACCACTGAGTTTCTGGTCAAGTCTGGTGCACACCAGAACGCTTCCCTCCATCTTCCTTCCAAGGGTAGAGCCCATCGATTCTTATGTCTCCTTCTTCAATACTTCAAAAGCTTCTTCTTACCCTGGGGCAGTGAGTTATTTGAGACTCGACTACCATTTAGTAATAAGGCCTGGGGGCCAGCTTTTAGGCAAACAATAAAATATTTATGATGCTCCCTTGATGTGACCAGCACTGGGTGGGGTGCTGAGGGGATTATGGGAAAGTATAATTCAGTTCACCCTCACAATTAGGGCCCCAAAGATCAGTAAGACTCAATGTTGAAGGAACTCACTGTCTGGTGACGGATACAGACACAACCAAACGTGCAAATACACCAGGCTTCCCAGAAGAGGCAACCCTTGAGTAGGAGTTAAGTGGAGGTGACATTTGTGGAGGTGAGGAGGTGGGGGGCATCCCAGACAAAGGCAACCACAGGAACAAATCTACCAAGTGAAAAGCAGCATGGTTTTAGAGGGCAATGAGCAGAGCAGGGGAGGTAGAGCCTAAAGAATAGGTGGGGGCAGGTTATGGAGGGCTTTGGAGGCCATGCCTAGGAGTTTAGAGTAGTTCTCAACCCCTATGATAGACCATGTTTTTCATACATGACTTGCTCCTGTGGGTAGACCCTCATGGGACACAGCCCTCAGATGAGGTGGGGACAAAAGGCATGGCATAGTCAATAATCACCCTGCTGTCCTTTAGTAGTGGCTGTAGCATAAACTAGGTAGGCTGCAGGTTTCAGGTGCCACCCAGCACCCTGCTGAAACAGCACCCTGTCTCTCCTGCTCAAGAAAGCATATTGCAAGAGAGCAAGAAGCTACCATGGGGATCCCTTGAAAATTCTCTTCCTTCCATTGATTCTAATCCTGTCGTGTGGAGCCACACATAACAGTTGCCTTCTCATTTCTGTGCCCCCACCCCAACCCCAAGTCAGAAGCTGGGCCTCAGACTGAACTGTAAAGTCACTGGGGTTTCAAACACATAATGAGAATTATGTGCTCTATTGGCTGTGTGTTATTCTCCAACGCAACCCTGAGGTCCTTGAAGAAAAGGCCCGTATCTGTTCATCATTGTATCCTCCCGCTAAAATCCCCCTACCCACTCTTTCCTCTTAGTGGTTGACATTGTGCCTTGCACCTGATAGGTTAATTCGTGTACTTTTAAAAATCAACCACAGTGAATGAATTACAGCATTCAGCTCACTTGAAACACCTGATGCCAGTAGAGGGACTCCCTGGGAGGGTGACCTTGGGGCACCTGCACAATGACTGTGGTGACCAGAACACCAGGGAGACAGCAGCCCATGAGCCTTCCTTCTGTCTGTCGGTGACAGAGCCCTCTGCTTAGCTGAGAGCAGGACTGGATGTACCTGCTCACCATGGACTGTTTCTTCTCCACTTCCTCCCCACAGATCACTGGGGAAGCTCACCCAAGTTTGTCAAAATTAGATTATAAGACCACTCTGCAGAGCCTGAGTCTAATTCTGGACAACGACACATTTTCGGGGCATTATCTGACAGATCTCTTGTTCTCAATAAAGGTTGTTATTCATGGTAATAATAACAGCACTCTGGCCCATGCTATAATTCCGGTCACCAGACAGTGGAATGTGGCACAGAGCAGGGCTGACTTGTTTCCCAATGAAGAGAATTCTGTTGTAAAAGGACCCGCGGGGCCTCACTTAAAGGGTCCTTGGACATAATACCACATCAGTGCAGCTCAGTTCAGAAAATGTTTATGGGACTCCTGTGCTGTGCTGACATCAAGGGTGGCTTTATAAAGTAAAGCACCAAGCATGACCATCATCTCAAAACCCTTTTGTCCCTTATTCATTAGTGCACGTCTTTGTGATTTCCCCTTCCTCCCCCTCCACAGTTTCTCACTAAAATGCAGAAATACAGGGAGGATTGCATAAGAAAGTGGTCTTGATCTTCAGCCAGATCAGCAATCTTCATTACCCTTGGAGATGCTCAGCTCCATTTTCTAGTTTACCTCAAGTGACACAACAATCAAACTTTCAGTCTAGGCGATGATGATTATAATAACATAAAGCGACTGAGACCTTTCTATGTGCCAGACATTTTGCAAGTTTCTTGACATGCGTTTTCTCATTTGATTGTCCCAACAACTTGGGCAAGTGGGGATTATCCCCCTCCCTTTTATCCGGGCTGGGGGAGGTTGGCTGAGCAAGGTCACTCGAGGAAGACTGGCCAGTAAGCAGAGGAGTTGACACCAAAACCGGCTCTGGCCTTGTCTGACAGCAATACCCCTGCCTGTCTTCACAACTGTGCTGGATTCTATCTAATCACCTAGAGTTCCTTTCTCCAAAAATCCTTACCAGTCAGAGGCTGGCCACTTTTACATAAGGTGAGCGCTGCAGGGATGTTTTCAAAGTGACTGTTAGAATCGGGAGTTGAGTTCTAAGTGCTTGGGGGTAATTCTCACATTTAGAATTTCCACTGTTTTCCTGACTTAGGTTTGGGGCAGCCTCTTCGGCCTCCGGGGAAATAACCATGTGGGTAATACAGCTACAGCTATTGAGCTGGGCAGTGTGGGCAACCTTCTCAGAAGTCTGGGGCAGGGGGCTTACACCCCTGAAGCTTGATCACTAAAGAGGGGGGAGGGAGACAGAGATGAGAGAGAAGAAGGAGACAGATGGAGGAGATGAAGTGTCACTTTAATTTCCCTTCGACTCCCGCCAATGGCAGATAATTAACCGCTCTCTCCATTTCATTATTTTCATTCTAACAAGGACAGAGGGGGTCGCTCAGAAACACTCTACTGGCAGACAGTTGTTTCAAAGCCACGGGGATGGAAGGGAGCAGGCAAAGTGGGGAAGGAGAATTATGCCGGGATAAGTAATTTTCTTCTTAAACTGTTAGAAGAAGAAATATTTGTAAGAGGTGGATGGGAGGTAGTGGCAAATGGAGACATTCAATTACAATGAAATATTGGAGGTCCTTATTAATTACCCCCAAAAGGTTGATTAAAACCTATGCAGGTATTAATGAAAATTGAATTTATGGGATGCTTACATTTCTTTATTATTTCCACCATCTTGTCATAGATTCATATAGTACAGTAGAGCCGAAAGGAATCTAGACATCAATCAAAACCAATCCCTTACTTTTATACCAGCTGAAGACCAGGTTCCAGGAAAGTTCAGAATAGTGATAACAGGTACCACTCAGTTGAGAGTTTTCCACGTGTGAAGCATTTTACAACTATACCTTTAGCCCTTCTGTTAACTCTGGTAGGAAAGTAGCTATGATCCCATTTTACAGCTGAGAAAACTGAGGCTCAGAGGTCAAGTGACTTGTACAAAGTCACACCAGTAGCAAATGCTGCCTAAGGGACTTGGCAGCTGGTCTGCCTGACTCAAAGCCTACCGTCGCTCTGTGTCTCTCAAAGGGAAAGCAAAGCAAAGAGGCCCCAGCACTGACAGCTGGTGACAAACCTATGACCAGAACTCTATCTAGTCTCTTAACTCCCTGAGCAGGGCTCTTCCCACTTTCCCAGAAGAGGCTCAGGGTTTTTGCTGTTAGGCTCTGGCTTATTGGCTGGCCAGCCCTTGCATATGCTGTTCCTAGAATGAACGATTCCATCGAAGCCCTCGGCCCCCAGTTCTCAGGATTCCCAGACTCTTCAGCATCTGCCACCATTTGGCCAGAATTCACATATAGAAAGTTATTTCCTTTTTTAGCCACTAAGTGCTCTTGGCTGCAGCAGTGTCTACTGCCGGGTTTGCGGCCGGCCAAACAGCAGGCTTTGGTGCTCCATTGATGTCCAATCGTGACAAGAACAGCAGAAACAAAAACAGGTAGTGGGCCTCACGTTTCCTGCGAAATGGTGGGATTCGAACCCTGCCTCCACGTTCCAGTTGTGAGCCCTTAGGCAAGCCACTTAGCCTCCCGGTTTCCTCCTCATCTGAAAAACGGGACTGTTTCCCTGTGGGGGTTAAACAATACGTGGATGTGTGGAGGCCCCTTAGAACAGTATCTGGCACATAGTAGGCCCTCGGGAAGGTGAGGCCCTTGTCTTCGTTTCTGACATTTCCCAGTAAGAACTCCTCTCTGGCATGACCCAACTAGTCAACCTGACACAGACTTTGGCAGTGCAGCCGGCCGGTTACAGTGATTCACAGGGACCCTCATTGTAGCACCGGGTGGGGAAGGTGACCGTCAGAAAACATGGGCGATGGGAAGGATATTCATTTCACTGTAAGTTAATTATTTCACTGGGTGCGCAGACCCTCGGGGGCAAGCGTGGAGAAGAAGGGAGGTACAGGGCCCCACTCAGATCAGGCCTCTCTCGTTCTTGAAATAGGCCCGGCCTGCCTCCAGACTTTTCTCTTAAGTCAAGCCTTTGGGTCTAGGGATGGACTCCATTGGAGGTCACATTACAAAACGTGTGCTTCATGTAATTCCTGCCTTCTGAGAAACTGCAGCACTTTTGGATCTGCTCACCAACCAAGCCAAAGGCACATCCACAGGGTAGGTTGGAAGCTGGCTCAGTTCTACTTGGAAGGGAAATAAATAGGTGATAGTCTATTCTGTGACCTGAGGGAAGGGCCATCCCGACCCCTCACCACATCTGCCCTCTTCTGAGGTTCTGAACGATGAAGATGCCAGGTTGGATTAAGGTCCTGGAAGTTGTCTCTGAACAAGAGCCTTGAAAGAGGGCCTCTTTTCAATCCCAGCTGTTTCTCTGTGACTCTAGATGAGACGTGTCCCCTCCCTGAGCCTTAGTTCGCTCGTGTAGAGAAGAAAGCTGTGATAGTGTGGCAAGTTAGTGGCAGAGCCAGAAGGCAAAGCTAGAGTTTCTGACCCCCAGCTTAGAGGTCAGCAAAAGTAGTCCCAGAAAAAAAGTCTGTGGTCATAAAAACCAAGCGGTTCTTCCTCAGAATTATTTGCCAATATGAGCCTTCCCTGTAGAAAGGCTTTTACATAAAATGAGAGGTAGTTCAAAGAAACGGGCTGAGGACCAGGTGATCCGGATTCCACCCTATTGTTCTCTTGTTCATTGAACACTTAATATATAATAGCCATTTTAAATACAGGTTTCCCCCACTATCCAAAAAGGTAGAGGGCTCCTATGAAACCATCTGTAGGCCAAAATGGTGTAAAGCGAAGAAGCAATGACCTTGCCATAAGTATAAATCCTCTTTTGGGGAGTGCCTGGGTGGCTCAGTCAGTTAAGCAGCCAACTTTTGATTTTGGCTCGGGTCATGATCTGAACAGTTCGTGGGTTTGAGCTCCGCATCCGGCTCTCTGCTGACAGTGCTGAGCCTGCTTGGGATTCTCTCTCTCTCTCTCTCTCTCTCTCTCTCTCCCCCCTTCCCCACTTGCTCTCTCTCTCTCTCTCTCTCAAAATAAATAAATAAACTTTAAAAAAATAAACAAATAAACTTAAAAAAATAAATAAATAAACTTAAAGACAATAAATCCTCTTTCGGATTTCCACCAGTGAAACAGACACTATATTGTAGGTCTCTTGTAAAAGTTGAAGTGGCCTAAAGCAAACTTTCTGGTAGTGGGGGAAATCTGTACATTATGTTATTTAATCTTCATAAAACCTTACAAGGAAGGCATTTATTAACCTCTTAGGCAGATGAAGAAACCGGGGCTCAGAGACATTAAATAATTTTCCCTAGGTCACACAGCTGAAATTCCAGCCCAAATGTGACTCTGAGTTAGATAAATTCTACCTTCTCTCTGCGCTGTTTCAATACCTCTGATTCTGAGACCTCCTGACTCCCTTTCCTTATGAACGTGAGTGGATTGTTGAAAGCTGATTTTTTTTTTTTTTTTTTTTGATTTGCTAATATCCAGAAACAAGTGAATCACAAAGGGGACTCAAGCTGTCATTCTCCAAGAACAGCAGCTTCCGACTGGAGACAAGGAGTCAGTTTCTTTTCTAGGAGCCCTGAAGCTTTCCTGGAAAAATGGGCATCTCTTCGTTCGGTCAGCTTAATCCTTGAGCCCACGTTGGGGCCAGCTGGCACAGAGAACTGCTAGAATCCCAGGCGGGGGAGGTCTTCCCTGACACAGGGAGCTAAGCCCGGGCCTTGGGTCTCCCTGGCCCTGAGGACTACGGGTCTCCTGCCGGATCCAGGCAGCCCCCCTGTCCTGCTTCCATTGATGCGGTGGGATCAGCCAGGCTCCAAGAGGCCAAGCTGCACGGTGGTAGCCCCCGCCGGCGGCCAGAGCCCATAACCCTGCACTGCACACCGCCCCGCCCCCGGCGGCCCGCAGAGATGAGGAGGTGCAGGTGGGCAGGTGGGTGTCACTGCCAGAAAACAGGACTGTAGAGATGCTTAAATGGAAGAAGCAGGGAGGCCTGGAGAGAAATGGAAGCTCAGAAAACAGCTGAGGACAGAGTCCTAAGGGGCCGAGGTTGGCATGAGCAGGCTCGGATGTTCTCCCAAGCAAATTGGCCTGACTCACTGCGTCAGCCCTCAGAGGTCACCCTCCTTTCCTAGGCTTCGTTTTCCCCATCAGTCGAAGAAGGTGACAGGAAATCTGAGAGACCTCTTCCAGTCCTCATGGCCTAGGACTTTTGGCCAATGGCAGGACAGGGGACAGGAGTGAGGCAGCTAACAGACAAGAACCAGTCTCAGGAGCTCGGCGAGAACGTCCATGGGGTTCAAAGGCAAAGCAGGACAGTATGATTGTGCTCCTGCCATGTCTCTATGAACTTCATGGCTCTGGGTGGGAGTGTGGCCAGAGGGCACCGGTGTGGAAGCCGCGGACACACCTCCTGGTGTTCTGTGCTCTGCGAGCCGAGCCGTGTCAGAGGACTGCTCCTTGGAGGAACAGCCAGGGGAGTAGGCTCTAAACAGCGCTGCCGCCCTGGGGAACCTGCCGGAAGGTGGAAAGTTCAGAGCTGTCCCTAGAGAGCAGTGAATCAGGCTCTTGGGCCGGGCTGGGACTCTGGGAGCATTGGGTGGAAAAGATGAGGGCCCGCTGACAATGAAAGTCAGGCTGGGCTGCCTATAAACACCAGCTCGTGTCCCTGGTGGTGAGCCCACACCAGCTGGCACACGGAGGGGCTGCACCTCCACACGCCGGCTGCTGTCTCCGTTCCAGTTTTGCTGGATTTCTCCTGGGTCTCCTGACTCCCCGTCTAATGCTCCTCTGTCCTGCCTTTTCTCCGGCCAGTCGGACCCCATGTGCCAGAGCCTTGTGAGACGCAGAGGAGTAAAAACCAGGAATCCCTCCAATATGATGTGACACTGGGAAGGGGGGGTCAAGTTAAAACTGAGCAAGGGCACAGGAAAGATGTAAAACCCTCATGTGAAGCTTTCCTTTTTCAAGATTCCCAGGTGCATTTGAGCCAAAGGAATCATAACCTTGTACAATGTTCCTGCTGAATGGGACCGGAGGGATCATTCTACTTCAGACCCTTCATTTTCTAAATGAGGAAACTGAGGCCCAGAAGGGGGAAGTGTCTGGCCCAAAGACACACAGCCACTCAGGGCACCAGAACCCGGGCATCCGACCCCCAAGTCGGGGTTCTTTTGCCACATGCTCAGAAGAGAGGCCAAGGGGCCCCGCACCCAGGAGGAAAGGGGACCTTCGGTGGGCACCTCCTCCCGCTTCCACTCTGGGGGGCTCACCAGCCTCTCTCCTCCGACAGCGACAGCGAGTGGCAGGCCAGCAGGGACATGATACTCTGCAGGAAACTAAGCAGGGAATATTTTTAAACCACCCAACATGCCTTAGGGGGGTGGAAATCAAAACACTCCCCTAGATGCTGCTGCGGAAAGCATTTCAAAAAAGATTCCAAGCCTAGAGGAAGCATCGTAAAACAGTGATGGTTTTGGTTTTTAAAGGGCCAATTCCGTCTTAACCAAAGTTCTTGGAGATGGACCGCCGCGCAGCTTGGAAGATGCCCCTGGAGCCACAAGTCCAGACCCAAGGCAAGGGCCCTCCCCTCCCACTTCTAGCACTCCTTATAAATCAAATGTCATTTATCTGCTGCTTCACAACCTCAGGGGCACAGGGACTAGCCAGGAGTAGGGGGCAAGCCCCCAGGGACAGAGAAGGAGCTTTGTTGCTCTCCAGCCTGGAACTCAAGGCTCTCCCCTCAAGGGTCGTCTCATCTCTGGAAAGCAAGTCCGTCCTTACCTTCTCCTCGTCCTCCTTTCTGGAATGTCCGCGGGCTTCCCGCCCCGGCTCCTGGCCGCCTCCTCCGCCGCCCACCGTTCAGGCTCTCAGCCTGCCAGTTGCGCTCCCACCCCGCTTTTGACTCCCCGTCTGTCGCCCTCCCTCCTCCCACTTCTTCCTACTCTTTCGGTCCCCACCCCTTTCCCCCCGGGTCCCTCCCTCCAGGCTCATAATCTGTGCTCACTTCAAAAGTTTTCTTCCCTCTACCTCCCTGCAGCCTGTCCTCACCACCCTCTCTGGAGGAGACTGACCCCTCCTCCTCCCCCGCTGACCTCCGCTGTCGCTGTCGCCACAGTCCTGGCGCCCCCCCTCCCCACTCCCGCCGGCGGGGGACAAGCCGCCTCCCTAGCCTCCACAGAGCCTCCTTGAGCTCCTCCTGGGCATCAGGGGAAGACTGGCACATGGCCCAAGAGATCCCTCTTTTCCATCCTTTTCCCACCACCAGAGAAAAAGAGTGCTGCTTCACAGAACAGGTCTTTTGGGGACCTCCATTCTGTCCTCAGGGAGCTAATCAGCTAGCATAGGAAACGTGGTCTCACAACTCACAGCCACCAGCACCCAGAATAGACACCAAGGGTAACTGAAAAGCTCCAAAGGGCAGGGAGAGGGCACCCCCACTAACCAGGGTCATCCTCCTCACTCCCTCTTCTCTAAAGAGACGAGAGCACCTTCCATGTGCCCAATGCTGGGCTAGAATATGTATATATATATTCCATTTTTATTTCGCTAATCATTCCAGTTTCCAGTTCTACAAGGTAGACATTCCTACGCTTGAGGAAACCCAGTCGTGGTGACCGAGTGGGTTAGTTAGTGGTAGAGTGGGGGTCAGAAGTTTTAGCCAATGCCCAAATTCACCTCTGTGCTCCTCCCACAAAAGCATACAGGTCTCCCAGCTGGACTCCAGTGGATGGAAGGCAGCTTATCTCTTGTTAGATCATGCGTCACAGGGGAGCAAATTCAGAAACTGAGAGTTTTTTCTCCCCTTCATCTCCCCTCATTCCCAACTCCTCAATTCCTCAACTTAATTTAAGCACGGGGCCATGGGCCCAGTCGTAGTGTGATAAACATCAATGACAGAGGTTGCTGTGAGTGGACTGAACCCAGACAAAGCAATGACCAAGAGCCCACAGGTTGTGACAGCGAGAGGAAAACCCAGAGATTATCTGGAACAGCCAGGGAAACTGAGGCTCAAAGAGCAGAGACCACGTGTCAGTGTCACACACAGGAAAGTAGGTGGCAGAGGCAGGACCAGAACCCAGATCCGTTCCTTGGCTCCCTTTTATCGCCGTCACACCCAGCGCTGCTCACGCACATGCCAACATTTTGCAAAAATTGTTTCTTTAGTGGGTGATGTTTTTCATGGGTGAATAAGCTTAGGACCAGCAAGAGGGGGAAGAACATGGGGCCAAATTTCCTAGGGAGCCAGCAGCCCTATTGGAACTAAATTCTGGATTCTGGATTCCTTAGTCAGAGCTCCTCTCTTTTTTTCCTGTGTAGCAGATTCCAAGGCCAGCCCATCCGGGTTTGAACCATGGCTCTCCTGCTCACTAGCTATGTAACACCGAGCAAGTTAACTTAACCTCTGTGCATCTCGGTTTTATAAATTGGAGATAATAATAATTACCCCCTCAGGTTGTTGTGAGGACTAATGAGTATGCGTAAAGCACTTAGGACAGTATCTAGAGCACTTAAGTGCTGTGGATGCGACTGCACAATCAATACAATACAATACCAGTCTCCTCCTGCCTGTACATTTACTATGGCTGGGCCACACTCCTAGGGTAGAATTCAGCATGTGAAACCATAGAGAGCCCTAGCAATACCAGTTTCTTCTCCACAACAGAGATTACCCGTCTACTATGGCTTTGTCCTCATAGCCCAGCCAGTCTGGGGGCTCCCGGAAACCCCTTATTATATCTATCCAGGAAATGGGCCAGTCAAAGAACACATAAGTCTCCGTTGAAGGATAATCTGAGAGTGGGGAAGATTTAATGAAGTACTAATTCCCAGATCACTGGCTTCCAAAGGAGAGTCTAGCTGGGATTAGGGCTACGGATGAAGGAGAGCGCCATTTTCCTCTGAATGCCCAGAAGGAAAGAACTACCAAGAGGTAGGCACACCCATGATCTGGGGCAGAACACAGGGCGAAGAAGGTAAATGTTCCCACCGTGCTTGGCAGGTAGAGAAATAGGGCAGTGAAGAAACTGGATGGACCACTAGAGGTGACCTAGGAAGTCCAAGTCGGTGTTGGGAGAAGACTGAGGTCCCCAACTAGGATCATCCCAACGCAGGGAAGTGGGGCAGCTCTCCAGCCAGGTACTGCACTCACAGTGCTATCTAGGACAGAGTGCATTTTGATGGTCCAAAGCTAGAAGTCTGGTTTATTTCTTACCTGGGTCTCTTCCAGGCTCACATAAGGACTCTGCCAAAATTAAGGAAAATATCATTCAGGCTGTGGATTCTGGGTGATCATCTAATGGAGCTAAATCTAGCTGTCACCACATATCCAAAAAGGATGCCACGAGCAGATGCTCAATGCCCCAGAAAAGGAGGTGTCAGGCCAGGGGCCGGGGTGGGAACCGAGGGTCTGTCTGCTGTGTCGTCACCTTCATCCTCACATTCCGCTTAAGACACGGTCTTACACAGAGGTGCCGAGGTCTGTGTGCCACGCATTTACAGATAGGAAGAACTCAGGGGGACTTAGAGAGCCAAAGAATTGGTTGGCAGTACCTGGAAGGGAAGGGCTGTAGACATGGGATAGCAAAAGAGACATCCTTCCACACCTACTACGTGCAGGGCTTTGTGTGAGGCACTCTTCACCTTATTCTACTTGGAGATGAGAAGACAGACAGATGACCTTCTAAAGACTGTCTGAACCATCTATCACGGTCTCCTGGACAAGGAGCCCCGCCTATGGGCCCAGCCTCTGCTAAGTAGAAGAGAAGGGCCATCTTTTGTCCACAGTCAGCTATGCAGGCAAAACAATTAGTATCAATGACAGTACTCGATATGTGTTTGTCCTCATTGTATGATGATATCCTAAAGTGTTAAGTTAGATGAGGAAAACAAATCTTTTGGAAAACAGATTCATACAGTGTGATCTGTTTGTTGTGCTTTAGTGAAGGAGAAAGGGCAAGGCACATTTATTGAAGGCCTTCGATGTACCAGACGTTTTCACCTCACAACACCACAAGGTAGACACTGTGTTATTATTTCTGTTTTGCAGGAAAGAAAATTCAGCCTCAGAGAAGTTTAGTAAATTGTGCAAGCTTACTCAGTTAAGAAGTGGAGAAAAGGCCTGCCTGATGCAAAAGGTCAGGCACTTTCTCCCCATGGCCGTGGAGGAATTCTCATGGAACCCATGGCCTGGTCAGAGAGAGGGGCACAGGGCTCTCCAGGTGGGGGCAAACAGGCCTGCAGATGCCACAGAAGGAATGGGCTCCAACCCCAGCAAGAGAGACCGCGTTTGGCCATGACCAGGAAGGTGGCGCAGCCCCAGCTGAGATTTCCAGGCAGAGGCACACTTTTTCTACAAGTCTTTTAAAGGTGGCATTTTGAAAATCGCTCCTTCTTCTTCTTTTTTTTTTTTTTTTCTGTTGCTTCTCCTTAGAGGCAAGAGGGCAAATGAGAAGACCTTTGAATGTCCTTCTACCTCATGAATCTTTGACTCCCCGAGTTTCCTTCCCAAGACACTGTGGTCAAGATGTTTGAAGAGCCTCCTCCCTTAGAACCTACAACCATAACACATGCAAGTAAGTTCTGCCGGCATTTAATTAAGAGAGTGACGAGTCCCACATGCCCCCTCGGAGGTCCTAAGTAGGTAACTGGAGCCATGGTTAGTGGGCTGAACTCACCCTTTCCTGCCGGTGGAGAGGCAGACACCACAGGCATAAGCCGTCCCCTTTAAGACTTTTGCTTTCCAGATAGTGGCTAAAACGGGCAAGAACACCCTGTTCCAAGAAGCAGAAAGCAAAAGAAACACAGACTTCCTTGCCCCTGGTGCTTGGTCTATGAATCTACTCTCAATACATCTCAAGTTTTAATCCCAAAGAAAAGCTCAAAGTCACAGCCATACCTCTTCTCGGGCTTAAGGCAGATGGGAACTTATGGGATCCCAAACTTAAGGACTCTTTTGTAGTGGGCTTGGGCCAGTGGCCTCCACGGACATGAGAAGAAGAGAAGGGGGGGGGGGAGGAGGAATCCAGTATCAGCCAAGCCTGATTCTCGCCCCCTAAATTCAGGGCATGAAGACAACAGCTGGATATAGCCTCATTGGAGCCTTGGAGTACCCGGTCCAGGGATTTCATTTTATGACCCAAATGAGACCTTTCTCTGGGAGATCTTGGGATGGCATTTGCCCTCTAGGTCCAAAAGGAAGTCCTTGAAAGCAAGAAGACTATGAATTTCACATTATTTTAGTTATTATGTCATTATAAGCAACATCTAGGGTTAACAATGCACACCTCTTTTTCCTGTAACAGATTCTGCATCCTTGGTCTACCCACCTCACAAAGACCAAAAAGAACTTACTCCTCCTTTGTTTTGAAAGGTGTTTTCAGTCAAGTCCAAGGTACAATACCAGGGGGTCTAGTGGCAAAAGTAATAAAAATACAAGGTCAGGAAACTTTTTGCCAGATATGCCATTAACTCAGGTGCCCTCAGACAAATCATGCCAAAAAAGAGGTATTTCCTTGCGTTTAAAATAGAGATACAATATCCCATGCCTGTGTTGATAATTTAGACAATAATGTTCAAAACCTAACTCAACAACAAAGTTTTCATCTCCTCCTAAATTAGTGCCCAGCTTCAACTATAGCTGATAGGGTCAAATTATTACAGAAGATTAGAGGCATATTTAGGAGATTAAGATTATTCCATTTCTTCAAAGTTTCATCTCACATTCAGCAGCTAAATACTCAAAGTAGAATGGATAAGGCTGGGGCAAATCACCTTGTGGTTAAGAGTACTTGGGTTCAGATCTTGGCTGCACCTCTCAGCAGCTATGTGACTGTCTTTGGCATGTGGAGACCCGTTTGGAACCCAGGAGTTGGTAGGGAGATTATTGTAAACTGAAGACATTTGAGATTCATCAGACACAGGAAGAAGCCTTGTTGGAGCTTCCTTATCTGACTAAAAGCAGCTTCTGGGAAATGAGGCCACCATAAATCCCCTCTTTGGGGGGGAGTTGCATGGCCGTGAAGAAGACAGAAAGATCACCACACCTGCATAAACAAACATTATCACAAACTTTCTTATCTCCCATTTGTTCTAAAAATTCATTTGTCCTTCCTAAAGAAATCAATTTGTTCTTCCCATAGAAGCCTTTTCTCCCTCCCCCTTTTGCACTACCTAAGTTTAACCTTTAACCTTAAAAAAAATTTTTTTTCAATGTTTATTTTTGAGAGAGAGAGAGGCTGAGCGTGAGTGGGGGAGAGGGAGAGAGAAGGAGGGAGAGGAAGACACAGAATCCGAAGCAGGCTGCAGGCTCCAAGCTGTCAGCACAGAGCCCGATGCGGGGCTTGACCCCGCAAACCGCGAGAGCACGACCGGAGCCAAAGTCAAACACTCAACTGACTGAGCCACCCAGGCACCCCTCAACCTTTAACCTTTTAGTGAGCTAGCTACTTTTGTTAGTTTCCCTATGCATATGAATAAACCTCTTTTTCCCCTGTTATCTATCTTCTGTCAGTTTAATTCCAAGCCTCCAATAACTGAACATAAAGAGTAGAGGAAATTTTTTTCTCCCTGGCAGCCTCATCTGGCTCACTTTTGAAATGAAAATAACATGGCGCGCCTGAGTTGAGCATCCAACTCTTGATTTCAGCTCAGGTCATGATCCCACAGTCATGAGATTGAGCCCCATGCTGGGCTCTGCACCGAGTGTGGAGCCTGCTTAGGATTCTCTCTCTCCCTCTCTTTCTGCCCCTCCCCAACTTGTTTTCTTTCTCTCTCTCTCTCTCTCCCCCTCTCTCTCAAAATGAATCAATAAAATTAAGTAAACATTTAAAATGAGAATAACATAAGGGACGACTGGGTGGCTCAGTCATCAGTTAAGCGTCCGACTCTTGATCTCGGCTCAGGTCTTATCTCAGGGTCATGAGTTAAAATCAGAATAACATAATAACTATGAAAGTTATAGATTGGTTATGAAGATTGAATGAGATATATATGTTTGGCATGTAGTGACTGCTAAATAAATATCCTCTCTCATATATATAATACAGACATATATACCTACACATCCATGTAGATAGATAATAGACATAGATATATACATACACGCATACATACATACAGCATATAATGAATCATGCATCTCTTCTCAAGATTAAAATTAAATTATAGAGGGGAGACTACTTTGAAAGAAATGAAAGATAAAAGATTAACAATGGAAACATGGTGTTATCAATATTACAGCTATAACTATTTTGTCCATTTCCATTGGTTCCTTTGAGCAAGGCCACCAGATGGGGCCACGTAGGTGGGACACTGCACACATCCAAAGGTGCCATTCAAATACAACCTTCCTTTTGTACCTGAGAGCACATTTCAATTGCTTTTCCAGGTGATACTGCACTTCCCCCCACCATCCTCCTTCAGAGTTTGAGGAATAGCACCTACCCTGTAGAGTCATTTATCTGCTAATCATGAATTCAATGAAGGTATACTGAGGACACACTCTGTGCAGGGACAGGGCATACAGAAGTAACAGAGACGTAAGTTTCCCCCCATACTTTCCATGGCTGGGGAGAGAGCCCTGGGCACCAGCAAGTAGACTACAATGTAATGAGTGCACAAGTGGGCGTAGGTACAAAATGGTACAAGGGGATTACAGCAGGTCCCCCTGATTCGCAGTTTAACTTTTCACAGTTTCAGTTACCCATGGTCAACTGTGGGTCTGGAAGCATATGATCCTCCTTCAGACATATCATCAGAAGGCCAATAGTAGCCCAACACTGTGTCACAAGGCCTGTGTCATTCACCTCATTTCCTCTCACCAGGCAGGCATTTTATCATCCCACATCATCACAAGGAGTGTGAACACAGTACAATAAGTTATTGAGAGGGAGGGAGAGAGATCACATTCACATAGTTTTTGTCACTGTCTATTGTTTTAACTATTCTATCTCGGTCTTAGTTAGCTACTTGCCTAATTTATACATTAAACTTTACCATAGGCGTGTATGTGTGGGAAAAAAAGATAGTACATATAGGATTTAGTACAGTCCGTGGTTTCAGCCATCCACCCCTGGGGGTCTTGGTACAAATCCCCACGGATAAGGGGGCACTACTGTATCAGCTTTTCCTTCAAAGTGGTGGGGGGGGGGTAGAGGGCAGAGTGGTTATCAACAATAGCACAAAGTAAGAGTCTACTTCCCTTCAAAAACAAAAGCTCCCACAAGCACCCTAACAAAAAAGACTTAACACGACTCTGTAACGGGGTCCAGACGGCCAGAGAAAGCCAGTGGGGAATCTTCTTTTACGGCAAAAAGGGACTGGCCATTCTGTTAAGTGTTCATCAAACCTCTTAGGCAGGAGGAAGGATCAAAACTGCCCCCCCTCCCCAACACCAGACCCAAGCCAACCCTAGCTTTGGAGTATGTGGAGGGGAAGAGGAGAAGAGACAGGGATCTAGCACTTAAGCCCCACATCCAGTGAATTTCAGATGTTGGTTCTTATCTAACATGAAGACTCAGTTCTCAGATGATGGACCAAAATCTATCAGCTCCAGACAGACTGCTTCTCTTTGCATTGACATGTCCTCTTTCAAAGAGGCTGAAACTTGGAGTCAGAAGACTAGAGATGGACTCTCAACCCTGTCCCTTACTTGTTGTGAGATCTTGGGCAAACCACTGAGCCTCAACGTCCTCATCTATAAAATGGTGATATCATCTTCACAAGTTTATTCTTTGAGCACAATACAACTTCGTTATTATTACATGCTATGGAATGGAGGTAAGATCTCAAGAGAGAAGCAGTGGCCCAGAGGCCCAGCTGGGGCTTGCATGCCCTGAGCTGCCTGTCCACCAGTCCACAAGGAGCCTCTGTAACTGGTTGCAGAAAGGAGATCTTGCCCTGGAGCATTGTGCTACCAAGCTGGTGAGCTCAGCCCTTCCCTGGCTCCAGCATCTTAATTTGTAAAGAAGGAATTCTGAGGCTATCAGAAAGGAAGTCAGATTGTTTTCGGAAAACAATAGCCAAGTAACTACAAGTCATTAGCTTCCTCCCTGGGGCCTGAAATCCAGCTTGTCTGGGTAGCAGAAAGGTCTGGTGGCACTGTTTACTTAAAGACCTCTGGACAGGACCCATAAATTAATTCCTGTGCATGACTTTCTGGAATGAGAGGAGGTGAGTCATGGAAATGGGAGAACTTCTGAGAGCGGAGAAGAGATTTCTATTTCTTCAGAGCACAGCTAAATCCCTGATGCTAGCTTGCCTCTCCTGGTGCCCAGTGGACATCTTCCTTTCAAGATGACTCTTAATAGGTTTCTTCCCAGACCAGAAAACAAACAAAAACCAACTCTGTTCCTCACCTTTTCCCTGAAGGCCTCTGGGAAGCTAGATGCTTCTCAGGCAGGGTGCTCTAGAAGTTTCTCTGGACAAGAATCCCCTCAGTGACAGGAGCAGACGCAAGTTAGGATCCAGAATCATGACTTCTTAGATGCTTGTCTCCACCACACAGCTAATCAAGGACTCACAGATGACAGACCACCACCGGAGCTTGACAGGAACTTAAAGAGTGACTGTGCCAGATGAGGATACTGAGGCCCCCAGTGGAGAGGCAGCTTGTCCCAGGTCAGAAGCAGAATCCAGATCTTTCAAAGAATTAAGGAAACCTGGGGACTTCCCTTAGGGCTGAACAGGCCAATTAACTGATAATAGATCCTCTGACCTCTGTTAGGCCTCTTAGCTGAAAGTCCCTGGAGCGTAACTTACTAAGAACTAGAGAAAAACATGATTGCTTGACCTCTTTAGGTCCTGGAACAACTTGTCTCCAAGAGCTTAGGATGGCTCTAGATCCGGAAGGTGTTTGAGAGGAGATGCAAAACTCGCTCTTGAGCTCTTTTTAAACATCTCTGGCCAAATCATGAACTTGCTGATTTGGACTTTAGCCAAAGGAGCTTCTATTACATTCATGGACCCCTAGAAGGTTTTTGGTGAAGTTCATGGGGCCTAGAAGCCCTTGCATTCATACACAAAGCTTTAGGGAAGAGGGATCATTGTCTTGATCTGATTCTCAGAGCACTCTCGACCCAGAAAAGCTTAGAGATTACCACTCTAGACTACTGCTCTACCGCCAAGAAAGGTCATTTTTCACCAACCTCCAAAGTAATTGAAATGGCTGACAAACCTAACAGAGGCAAGCATGGCCTACTCCTTCCCTGGCCTAGAAGTCTCTTACCAAACAGGTTGAAATCTGTCCCACAGACATGACGTGAGTTTCTCAGTTCAGACTTCACCTGTCAGATATGGAAAGGCCCTCTGAGATCAGGTTGTCCGTTCCTTTCTTTTATAACTTGCAAACTCACACAGCTACCCAAGGCCAGCACCCAACACAAGTCATCAAGTTGACACATAAAATTAACCACCACAGTAAGCAAAGGAGTGCTGAGGAAGACATAAATCACTAGCATTACTAGGGAACCCTGGGCAACTCCAGCCAACTTGATCAATGAGAAGTAATACTCATTAAAAAATGAGTTAGTCATGCCAATCTCCAAGAACTCTTCGGTCTTGGAAACTGGGTGCCAGGCTACCAAATGGAGTGTAAACCAAAGAATTTGTCCATAACTTTGCAATCTTTCACAAACTAATAGGGATTTTTGAAATACTTAGGGAATAAGGAGGAAAGGGTCACAAAAATGGCTGTGTCCCAAAGGTCCAATGTAACCTGGTGATGTGGCATTGGGAGTATTTTTCCCCATAGAAATAACATGGTAAAGGGTAGTTGGCTTCCCAGGCTAGCCCCTAAAAGTTTATTTAAGGCATAATGCTGCTTAACTACAGCGTGGAGAGTACTGGAGACTCTAACAACCTAGTTAAGATGGTCTCAGGATGGGAAATAATGATGCCAAGTTCTGACTAGGGACTCCAGGAATACATCCCCTTGGAGTTTCCGATTGAAGAGTCTCTGCCCCACACCTACATTGAGGATGGCCTCTTCCTGCCTCCTTCTCTTCATAGCGAAGGGAAATAACATTTATTGATATCCCAAGTTTCTTAATGCAATGACTGACCTCTTCAGCAAAATCCCCTTCATAAATTAATCTCTGGGCCCAGCCACAAATAGAAAGCTTTATTTTTTCCAACACTTATGGTGTTTTCCAAGTATCGAAAGTAAAAGTATATTATGGTGAAATTTTTGGTAGTGCAGAAAAAGTATAAACAGGACTTAAAATCACCTATCATCACTGTGACAATATTGATATCTATTTTTTACCCACCACATTTTTATCATTATAAATTTTACAAAATTGGAATTGCATTATGAGCATTGTTTTCTAATTCACTTAACAATATGCCAGGGACATCTTCTATGTCAATAGATATACATCTTCTTCACCTTTTTAATGATTACCAGGAGTATAGTGACGGGAAATGACACCCAGAGGCCATACAATCTGCTGGTGCCTTTTCTCTGCAAGAATATTACCACCGCACTAGAATTTGCAAGGATTAACATCTGCGTGCTGTGTGGTACCCCCCAGACTGATATATCTCCTACGCCACTTGCTAAGTCCTTGGGTTACATAGTTTCCTACTCTTTGGATTTACCAAAGTTCATTTCACTCCCTAGTATTGGGCATTTCAATATCTGTTACTAAAATATTACTTGTTGAAGGTAAGTAGCACCCTTTTAAATTTCTAAGACAATGTAATTTGGTGCTGCTGACACATCCCCCTCTCTGCCCCAAGTGAGTTACTCTGAGTTACTCCGTGTGATTCTGAGTCCTCATTTCAAAGTCTTGCAAGCAGATCGTGGGAAAAAGCAGAATTTCTGAACAAAGCAATTTAAAACAAAACAAAAAATACTAGGTTCTCCCATCCAACCAACCCCTTCCCCACCACACATAACACACAAAAGGAAGTGTGCTGGGTGAGTGGTGAATAAGTGGAGATAAGAATGACCTTGACAGACCCTGAGAAAACCCTGCAAAAATCTTGAGAGAAGATTTCTATGGGTAAACATGGTAGAAGTTTAAATCCTGGACAACAAAACCAAAGTTTGTAAAAACCCTCTCCAACCCCCAGCCCTACCCCCACCCCCACCACCCATGGAGCCTACTGCCCCCAGAACAACTATCTCCTGTGCTTCTTGCCTCCAGTCCTGTCCAGCTTTCAGTAAGCTTATAAGGGTCTGAAATTGAGTAGCAGCTATGCCCATGGAGGCGAGGACATGTGCAAGACACAGAGGCTGATGGGATAGTGAGAGCCTGGGGACAAAGGTGCTGATTGGGGACTCAGGAGATGTGAGCTCAGATCCTAACTGACATATAGAGCTGAGTGACCTTGAGAAGTCCCTCTTGTTCTTTGGCCCTCAGCTTCCATGTTGGTAAAAAGAAGAGATTGGGCTAGATTACACTGACTCTTCCTTCCAGTTCAGTGTCTGTCATTCTAAGCAATTGGTTTTCTCCATACCAAGCCAAAGCTTGGAAGAAACTGAAGTTTGTCTTGGGTGGCTAACTATATCTACTCTTGAAGCTGCTCTCTGGGGAGCACAAAATATGTCCCAGACACTTTTTATTCCAGATGGTGGCACTGTACTGAAAACTCAAGGGTACTCCAGATAAGGAAAATGGAAATGAGCAAACACTTGGAGGTATGTTTCAATCAGGACAGTTTCATCTGTCAATAGCAGAAAGCCCAGGTGCATCCAATCACACTCACACTGTACTGTGGGAAAGTCAAGGATGACTTACTCTTACTTCTCCATTTATTTATTCGTTTTAAAAACCCACTGAGTTTGGTACTGTGTTGGGAAATAGATGTACAGGTGACTCAAACATGGCCTCTATATTAAAAAAAAACGAAGCCTAGAGTGTCATAAGGTGTCAGGGGTGCCCAGACCCCTCTGAGAACCAAATGAGGGGTGTTACCAACCAGGCATTCCATGGGCATAGAGATCTAGTTGGAAGAAAAAGTCTGCCTGGTTTAGATCACCATGTGTAGGAGGATATCCTGGTATCTGGACTGAGGGAATTGGACAATACATGCTGGAAGTTGGTGGCAAAGACTATAAAAAGGATCAAGATGGAGCTCTGATCTGGGAGGAACATTGAGTGGAAATCAGGAAGCTTGCCTGTCGGCATCTATTCACCCTACACACAAGGGTGGAGAGAGAGAAAGTCACATTCCAGGTATGGCTTATGGACTGTGGATGTTCAAGTGACCTCTTTGTGATGGTCGAAGTTCAGGTAGACATGAATAGGAGGGAACCATGACAGGTGACTTCAAACAGGTAACAGTAACAACAGCAACACCACTAACACTTACAGTGCCAGACCATGATCTGAGTCTTTAATACATGGCTGCTCATTTCATCCTCATAAAAACTCTGTGGGGTGAGTGCTAGTGCCCCCATTCTACATAGAAGGAAGGCAAGAACAGAGACCGTGTCCAAGGTGACCTTGTCTAAGGTTGGTGGTACAGCTCGGATTTGAATCCAGGCAGTCTGGTTTCAGTGTCCGTTGTGCACGCAAACACAAAATCAATCACATGATGATGTGATAAGTGCCACAGCAGAGCTGAGGTCAGAATGCTGTAGGAACCGAGAATGGGGCAAGTCATGACCGTGCCAGGGGGCTCCACAGAAGACATGACATTGTGGCACATCTTGAAGAGGGAGTAGAAGTTCTCCAGAAAGAGAAATGGGGTGAAGTACATCTCAGGCAGCATGAGACAGCATGAGCAAAGGCATGAGGTGAGAAAGTGAGATGGCATTTTCAAAGACCAGTAAATAATTCTACCTAGCTGGACCAAAATGTATGGGGAAGCTTGGCTTGCAAAGAAGCCAGAGTTTGGGGCCAGATTTTTAAGGGCTTTGCAAACCACATTAGTTTGTCCTGAGGAGAGCCAAGGAAAGGGATAAATCAGGACTGTCCTCCAATCTTCAGGGGTTCACAGGGTGATTTCTCAGTTGCCCTATCCTGGATCACTCCCAATATAAAATCACTTCTGCTTTGGCCACCTGTTCCCTGCTTTTAGCTTCCCCACCCCCTGCAATTACAGGTGGAGCTCAGGGCTGGGAACTTAAGTCCTACTGCCAGTCCAGGGCTGGAAGGACACATAGCTTCTCAAAGGCAGAGCTGGGCAGGACACCCCAGTAGCTTTCCACCACGGAATCCTGGGCTCCTCTCTCACCATGCAATCCCCAAATCCAAGAAAATCCACAATGGATGCCACCAAATAACTTATTTTCCTTAGACTCTCTAGAAAGAGCCCTAACATTAAGCCCCTTAGTCAGAAGGCTCCCTTGGACTTTATAAGTGATGGGATGAATAGACATTGGAACTTGACTCCCCCAACAACTTCCAGTTCACCAGTGGATTCTCATTCTCTCCAGGGTACCCCTGCGGCCTTACCAAACATCATGTGTCTTTCAAGTCACTGTGTCTCTATTTCCAAAAGTTTCCCCTTCCTCGAAGTAGACTAGGATAGACCTACTTATAGGTCCCAGGCCACCTGCTCTTTGGTGCCTCTGCTGACCATTGAGAAAGAGGCTACTAGAGGTCCTGTAGCCTCCGGGGCAGAGCGACACACTCATGGGAACATCCAACAGCGGCCCCAAAGCCTTCAGAACAAGGCATGTCACAAAGAACTCTAAGCGCAACTCCAATGCAAGCTCTGTCCCTTGTGGCTGTGTGAACGGGCAAGGCCGTTAACCTCTTCAGACCTGAACATCCTCCTTGTAAACAGGTATTCCTTTTGTGAAAAAAAGACTGTTCTTCCTATGACAAATCCATCCCAATGTTGTAGTGAATTGATGTGTTCCAAACTGCGAAGTGCCATGCAACCGATATGATTAATCAGATTCTTGCTCTCCACACTGTGGGGAAAGCTCTTCCTATGAGTAGAAACTCTTCAGGCTTGTCAGTGGCATGTCAACAACCAGGAACAGCTTAGCCCAGGGACTTGCCTATGACTCTAAGGCAGAGCAGGCAAAGTGCAGAAAGTATGTCTGGTCAGCTTCTGCATAAGCCTGGGTGGGGACCGGCAGGGGAGGCAGGAAGTTTTTCCCACTGCTATTATTTCCATATGCCTTCATGTGCCATTCTCCTCCTGACCCCAGTCTCAACCCTCAGGCCCAGGTGGTCGGGTGGTGCTCAAAGACTCTGGAGTCCAGAAGCTGTTGTCATAGACCCTCCCCAGTGTTGAGGGGAAGCAGGTAGATTTCAACCCAAAACCTTATAAGATGTTAACTTGTGTTTCACTTTTGATAAAATAATGAGGCAGACAAGTTGAAGACAGGTTTGGATCTTTCCAGTTTGAGCAGTTTAGACCACAAAGAGCAGCTTGGCCTGACTGGGAAGAAGTCTGCAGGTAGGACAGAAGGAAGCCAGGCATACTGAGCCCAGAGGAAGGAGGGACACAAATGGAGCATCCTGGTATTTGAAAGATTGGCACTAAGAGGAAGATCTGGCTTATTCTGGGCAGCTCAGAAGGGTGGAGCTGGGATCCATGGTAGGAATGAGGAGGAAGAGGAGGATGACTCACAGGAACTTACTCTTCCTGGAAATCTAAATGCTTCACAAGTGTTATGACATTGAATCTTCACAACGATAGCATGAAATGGTTACTATTATTGCCTTCTATTTTACAGGTGAGGAAACCAAGGCATAGAGGCTAAACAGCTTGCCCAAGCTTCACAGTGAGTAAATGACTGAGCCAGGCTCCAAATCCAAACACTGTAGTTCTAGAATCCTATATAAGCTTTCTGCCTAGTATGACAAAGTACTTTCAGAGTTCACCAATTTAAAAAAAGAGACAGAGAGAGCTGTTTTATGGAAATATTTAAGCCAAGACTAAGGGGCCATTTTCATGGGATGCTGGCTCAGTAAAGATTTTTTGGCATAAAGTATCAGAAACCAATGCTTACTACTTTGGGCTTGGGGAGGAGGGAGAACGGTTCTTGGTGGGGGGTAGGAAAATGGAAGGAGCAAGAGAAGAAAGATGGAGAGGAAGAGGAAAATGAGGAGGAGGAGGGGACATTTGTTGGAAGAATGTGGGGAGTGAAATGCAGAATAAAAAACACTTCTGAAGATCCAGAACTTGAAGACCAGAAGAAGGATGGCTAGGATCTAGGGAATAGGAACTGATTAACCATTTCTTCAGGGCACTACCCAAATGAATCAGCTCTAATGGATTTCTGTCTTTTTGCCATTCTGCTCAGGATTCAAATTCCAGGAAAGAACATTCCCTCGGCCTAGCCTTGGGAAAGATTAATGATTTTTTAAAAATCACTAGTATTTATGGTGGCTTATTTTCTACCAGGCACTGTTCTAAGCACCATATTTACACATGTTTTCTTCTCACAATAACCCTGTGAGGCGGGTACTATTGTAATTAAGAAACTGAGCCACAGAGAGTTTGAGTTATCAGTCCAAGTTAGCACAGATGGTCTAGTGGTAGAGCTGGGATTTAAGCCGAGGCAATGTGGTGCCACCATGTTATGTGTCCTCTAATGTCAACAGGGAAAGAGTAAGTCCCTCAAAGCAGAATTTTTGTGTTGATGAAAGAGGAGAATGGATGTGAAGAGATAAAACCCACAGATGTTCCCTCATGGCTGGGTCCTGTTAGAGGGAAAAGGTGACTTCCTGCCAGGAATTCCACATTCAAGTCTCCATGCTTACCCTCTGGCCATTGCCAGGGGAAGACAAAAGCAAGCAAGGAGCGAAAAGATAACTAAATATCAGATGTACAACAACTAAGCTGTTAGATATCTACAATGAAAGGACTGGATGAAATACAGATATAAGAGCATTAATAATTTCTGAACAAGACCCAGCCAAATGACAAAATTCTGAAAGAATAAGAGCTACGCCTAGGGAGGGCAACATGGAAGACAACAAAGAAAAGATGCCAAATATGGAAGAACTTTGAGAAACTGAGATCAACTGGAGAAAAGCAGAGGCCAATTTTTCACAAGTAGTAAAAACGTGATGTGAAGCTCTAAGTATTCCAGGAGGCCAGATTCCATAGTGGTTTGGGGGGGAAAATTTAGAGTCAGGCTGCTGGGGTTAAATCCTGCCGCTGGCACCGTCACTTGTGGGCCTTTGGCAAAGTTCCAGGATCCCCCTGAGCCCCGGTGTTCTGATCTGCAGAAGTTTAATAATGCCTATGTCGGAGAAGGTTGCGAGGATAAAACAACATGTGAGGATGTGTTAAGACCGTACCTGGAGCAGAGCAAGTGCTTACTAAATATTAGCTACTTAGCCACTATTTGTTAGCTCCTGCAAGCCCACCACGGTCTTGGGACCGGCACACAGGGGCCCCTGGAACCAGCCCCATTTGGGGAATCACAAGCACCAAGTCTATAACAGCAGAGATCTGGACCCAGCATGGGAGGCCAGGGAAGGCAGTGCTGGTGAATAGATGAAGGCATGCATGGAGGGGCCCTCACCAGGTAGATGCTCACGAGAGGGAGCACAGTCTGGTCTGAGAGTTGGGATAATGGAACACCAGAAGTGAGGCCCTGGAACAACATTCCTCCTAAACTATAATTGTAGGAACTCTCTGTATAACTCTCAGAAAACCCCTTTGAAGTCTCCCAGGAGCCAGAGAACAGAGCCCTGGACTGGCAATCAAGGGCCAATCTGTTGATGCCCACTAGGTTCTGGGGCCATGAGTAAGCCATTTATGCTTTCAGGGTCTCAAGTTCCTTGTCTGAAAAAACAGGGGCAATGATATCCACCTCAAATCACTATAGTGAAGAGTAAATGAGGCAATGCATGTAAATCTCCTGGTGCATGGTAGGTACCAAGTAAATAATAACATCCCTCCCTCCCACCCACTGGTATAAAAACACCCACTGGTACAAAAACATTAAACAGGGAGTTCAGTGGAGCCAAAGAATAAGGAAAGTGGCTACTTTTTAAAAAAAATTTTTAGGGGCGCCTGGGTGGCGCAGTCGGTTAAGCGTCCGACTTCAGCCAGGTCACGATCTCGCGGTCCGTGAGTTCGAGCCCCGCGTCAGGCTCTGGGCTGATGCTCAGAGCCTGGAGCCTGTTTCCGATTCTGTGTCTCCCTCTCTCTCTGCCCCTCCCCCGTTCATGCTCTGTCTCTCTCTCTCTGTCCCAAAAATAAATAAAACGTTGAAAAAAAAAATTAAAAAAAAAAAAATTTTAATGTTTATTTTTTATTTTTGAGAGAGAGAGAGAGAGAGAGAATGAGCAGAGCAGGGGCAGAGAGAGAGGGAGACAGAATCCAAAGCGGGCTCTAGGCTCTGAGCTATCAGCACAGAGTCCAATGCAGAACTCGAACCCACGAACCGTGAGATCATGACCTGAGCCCAAGTCAGACGCCCAACCGACTGAGACATCAAGGTGCCACTAGTGGCTGCCTTTTGAACTTAATTTCCAGAACATCCTTGCATTCAAGTGAATCCATATCTTTTCCGGTCTCACAGTCCAGAATGACCTCTCCACTCCATCCCATCCTGCCTTGTCTAACAAAAATCTTTATCCTTCAAGGCCAAGTTCCACTATCACTACCACAAGGAATTGTTTCTAGAAATTCCCTCAGCATGTGACTTGTTCTCCAATTTTGCTCTTATTTCCCTCTGCCTTGTGCTATAATCAATTCTTGAAGACAGAGAAAATGTCTTACCCATTTTGGTGTTATTCACAGTCTAGGCTACACACACATTTTTTTTACCACTTTACTTTCATGGGGTCTGGGGAGCATCCTGCCCCCTGAGTTCATGTCTCCGTCTGTAGCAACACCTAGCGTGTCCACTTTGGCCTCCTCAGTACTCCCCAAGAAGGGAGGAGGGGCTATTCTAGTTAGGAAATTTGAGAACAAGGGCCAGCCGTCCAAGGCCAACTTGACCATTCAGTACAGTGGCTAGGGTCCAAATACTTGTAGGGATCCACAAAAAAATGTTTTAATTTCTTTTAAATTCAGAAGAAAAAAAAAACTTTTTCAGGTTAGGTCCAAGAAAATGTTTTAAAATGTAATGCTAAAGTAATGTCATGCTACTATGTTCATCTTTATGCCAATGCATTTGTAATTTTTAGTATCTTTTATGGAAGCAGGGACCCCTGAAGGCAAAAGGGCCTGTGACCCACAGAAGTCATGGTACAGCTCTGTGGGCATGGGTGGCTCAGATCCTTCCCCTCTCTTCATTCCCTGCCTGCCATCATTTAGCCCCTCCTCCATGCTCACCATTTGATAAGGCCATAGCCATGTCCAGTAACGGGGAAGAAAGGCCCACTGTTGTTATATAACCTAAGCTAAGCCTTTGCTCTTAGGCTCATCAGTACTAAAGGCAATATGTTGACATCCTTCTGCCTGGACTGGACTGTTCTCACCCATTTTTCCTAACTTGGACAGAGGAAGGGGATGTCATTTATTTGGACCCTTGCGATCATTGTATTGATCCTTTAAATGACCTTGCCAGGTAAGTATGATGTTTATTCAACAGATGAAGACATAAAGAACAGAGAGTTTTCAGATTTGAGTCAAGGTCAAGCAGTTAACAAAAGGATTTGGAACCCAGACTTTTGGACTCCAAGTTAAAGCTCCTTTCTGCCACTACATTAATTAATTGAGTGTTGAATCAAAATGGCCACAGGATATTTACCAGGCACCACAGAGCTTGGTTGAGATCTTCCCAAAATTGTTAACTTGGCAATTAGAAGCTCCAGCTGAAACCTTCGACATTTGCCCTCCCCTTAACAAACACTTTATAAAGTTCCAATTCCATTTTCCTGCCATGAAGACACTTCATCAGTTGGAATATATTTTGACACTCTCCTCTGCTATCTTTGTAGGAACATATTGCGGGGGGAGGAAGGTCTTTCATATACTAGACTACTTGGAATAAAAATATAATGTTTGATTTTCATGGAGACAGAAATATGAATAATAATGTACCTTTTTGAAATTAAATTTCTATTCCAGGAGGCCAAAACTCAAGATAAGCCCTTTCTACTGTCTGGCCCACAAACTTGCCCACTGAGTCTTGGAAGGGAAAGAGGCTTTGGGGATGAAACTAACAAACAGCTGTTCTTGTACTCTTATTCCAAGAAGACTCTTTCTTGTTTCCTCTCAAACTAAAACCCAGTAGATCAGTGGTCAAATTTCGAATCCTCAAATATTTGCCAAAAGAAATGTTTTGGGAGAAAAATATCTCCCAATTTCTTTGCCAGATGAAATTCCAATGTTGTTAGGCAAGATGAAGTACATGATTTGCCAGAGAGGAGTCTCTAATTTCCACCTTGAATTTGTGTGCATTTCTGCCTCACCTTGTTCCTATCCACCAACCCCAAGTAATTGTTAAGCTTGACTCACCCAAGTGCCTAGAGCTCCCTAACAGCAAAGATTTAGACAAGGTTTTGAGTAAGCTGGATTCTGTTTATAAGCTAGGCTTGTGTTCATAACATATTATGTTCATAATGATGAACATACAATGTTCATAATGATATTCATAAAATATTCTAGAATATGGTTTTGCAAATACAGGTGAACCACCTGGCCAGCCTAGGGTAGCTCTCTTTGGTATGAGTACTATAAACTTTGCATTCTCTTCTCTCACTCATGTTTCACACACGTAATTAACTCTCCCTGTTAGACTGTGAGCCCCATGAAGGCCTTATTCACAGCTTTGAGCACAGTGTGTAGCTGTATAACAAAGGTTAAGAGCATGGGTTCAAGGGGAAGACAGACCTGGATTTGAATCTGACTGAGCTACTTAATTCATTGTATGACTTACAGAAAGTGACTTCCTACTACTCAGTTTTCTCATCTATAAAATGGGAGTGATAATAGATCCTGCCTCATAGAGCTATTGGGAAGATAAAATTAGCTCACACATGTAAAGCATTTATTTAGTTTGGCCCCTGGTGCTTTATAAGTGCTTATTTAATAAGTATTCACTAGTAGTATTGTATTAAGCACTAAATGGGTATTTTGAGTAGAACTTTTAAAAATGAGACCAAGCTCAGGCAAGAGGAATGCATAGGTCTAGCCTTGTTAAGGGGGATTCTTCTCCAGCCCACGGGGGTATTGCCTGATTGGCTTCTGGGGGCGGGGGGCGGGGGTGGTGCCTCACCTGAGTCCACAGGGACCCATGAGCAGATCATAAACAGTCCTGGAGGGAACCCCTCTTGAGATGCTCGCCTTTAGTCTTCCCCTGCCCCACTCCCAGCGCAGTAGGAACTGAGACCTTTTGTCCAGGGAGACTGTTCCAAGAAGAACCTGACCCAGAGCAAGGGAGACAAACCCCACCGTGGAGGAAGTGTGCCCCAGTCTCTCACCTGCCCCCGATGGATGCTGTCTGTGAGGCATCAGGGCCTCAGGGCCTGCCCCAGCTTCCTCCACTCTTGTTCAGAGCTCACGGCTCCCCCGATAGTCCAGCTGTGGGAACCGCTGGCCTCAGGGCCAGCGCAGGGCAGGAGTGCAGCTTGGAGGGGGCTGTCTTTCAAATAAGGACTGAGTGTGTGTGTGTGTGTGTGTGTGTGTGTGTGTGTGAGACTAAGATGAGGGACCAATGTAAGGGTACCCCAGTAATAATATAGTAAAACCCCCAACACAAATGTGATCAAATGAATTGTTTTTTCAAACTAAAGAAAAGCTATAGTCTATGCAAAGAAATGTGTTAAGGCACTCAGTTGTCCTCAAAGGCTAAACTGTCCCAACTCCAAACATTTTCTAGGATTTTCTAGTTGTAATCGGTCCTAGGAAATGTCCAAGAAGCCCTAGAACGTAATTATAAACAAAAGTATCTAAAACATCGCAATTGCATTAAAGGTTTCTGACCTTCAGAGTTCGGGATATTCTTTCTTTGTTTAGTTACTGCATCAGATATTTTGTTAATTTTTCCTTTTAATCTTTTAATGATTTTCTCTTTATGCCAATATCTGAGTTAGTATCTTTTAGACACTCTTCTTTTCACCATGAAAAGGGCTTTTTTCTTCTGATTATATAAATAATACATGCTCAATGTAAAAAAAAAAAAATTCACAATACGTAAACCATAAGGAAAAAAGTAAAAAATCACCTGAAATGCACTACCCGGAAATAATAACTATTAATATTCAATGATTATATCTGTGTAATCTATATATCAATATTTATATTTGTATAGACATATACAAATATGTGACTTTTCACAAAAGTTGTGGGTTTTTTAAAATTATGAACACCTGTTTTTGCTTAAGTGCAGTGTTCTATATATTCCTGACATAAAGATCCAGGAAATAGGGTAGTATCTGATGCGTATCTCAGATTTATCTACCTATATATATATATATATAACTAGCCCTATGTATCATACAGTGTCTATAAGTAGGTAGAAATTTCTATGGCTAGCTATATATACAACTGCCTAGAGATCAGCTTATATGACGTGTGTATTTTTATTTGGCATCCTAATATGAATTCCTACACCGTCAACCCATCAACCTGCATGTATCATAAAGAATAGGACACATCTGTGCTTCTAAAAGTTTAATGCATAATTTGTGATTTGTTACTTTACAGGTTAACCTGGCCTATGTCCCAAGGCACATGGTGTACCATGGCTTATGGACCAAACCTGAGATCGGGAGATCTTCTGATCAGGCGCTAAACCCAGGAGACTGTTTGAAATTCCAAATCCTAAGAGTGATCGTAGCTCAAAGGGAAGCAGAACACAGCCAAAAAATGTCAACTCAGAAAGGCATCTCTGGTATCAGCTGCAGCAAATCGCTTGCTTTAGGGATGACGAGGCTGGGACCCCGTGAAGTGGACAGCGTACCTAGCGCGGCTGAAGCTATACTTCCTTTCCTGAAACATCATCCCACTTCTTTCCATCAGCTTTCGTTTCCCGTTACATGTGGCACCGCTGTTTTCCTCTTCTCCCAGAGTACACTTGCCCAGGAAGTACTTGCACCTTTTTGGTCCAGACATTTTCAGAGATTGAGTCAGAGGTGGAAACAGGGGAAGCAGGCTCCCTGAGAAATCAGATCCCATTACGTCTAGAAAGGACAGAGGGAATAATAACATTAAAACAACGTGTAACAGCTCTACAATTATCACAACAGCCAGTCCATGTAGCACTATGTTTCCAACACTGTCCTTCCTACTTTAAATATTAATTTATGCAAATGATGTGTGTATATCATCTGATCCAGACAAAGACCCAGTGAAGGAGCCACTGTTATTATCCCCTCCTTACAGAGGAGGAAACCAAGGCACATAGAAGTTAGGAAACTTCCCAGGATTATAAAACTAGCAAGTGGCAGAGCCAAGATCATGAGCCCAGAAGTCCAGCTCTGGAATCCAGCCTCTTGCCCACTAGCCCCCCGTGGCCCCTCACAGAGGCAGGAGTACAGACATGCTACAGTGGTATTGATGACATGGCAGAAGCAGAATTCATCCAGCCCTTGCCTTTGTCGCCCACGTGCCTGATGAGCGAGCAGGGCAATCCTGACCCCTCTTCTCAGTTTACCCTGCCTGGATCTGTGGCTCCTGCCCAGAGCTTCCGTAACTGTTTGTTGGCCCCCTTTCTCGGTTCATTGTTCCGTGTTTGTTTTTTCTAACATTTCATGAGAAGATCTTAAACCTATGCAAAAGTAGTCCAAATAATAAAAATAAATCCCCATTACCCAGCTCCTACCCACAAGTGTTGGTCCTGGGCTTTAAAAAATACATCATTTATTTCATTTTTTGCCCTTTTTTAAATTTTTACTTTTTTTTTTTTTAATTTTTTTTTTCAACGTTTATTTATTTTTGGGACAGAGAGAGAGCATGAACGGGGGAGGGTCAGAGAGAGAGGGAGACACAGAATCAGAAACAGGCTCCAGGCTCTGAGCCATCAGCCCAGAGCCCGACGCGGGGCTCGAACTCACGGACCGCGAGATCGTGACCTGGCTGAAGTCGGACGCTTAACCGACTGCGCCACCCAGGCGCCCCAAATTTTTACTTGTTTTGAGACAGAGAGACAGAATATGAGTGGGGGATGGGCAGAGAGATCGGGAAGCACTGAATCCAAAGCGGGCTCCAGGCTCCGAGCTGTCAGCACAGAGCCTGATGCGGGGCTCGAACTCACAAACCGTGAGACCATGACCTGAGCCGAAGTCAAGACACTCAACTGGCTGAGCCACCCAGGCGCCCCTCATTTGCTGCCCTTTAAAAATATGTTTTCGTAGGCTGTATAACATGCTCATATATTAACACTGTCAGGCATTTTATGATTTATGGGTAATTAAACGCACATACGTTGGAGGACATGGTCATACGGCACTTAGAAAAGTGTGACTACCGGTGATTTATGGGCATAACTGACGTGTCAAAGCAGAAATGCAGTCGGAATATCTGGGTCCAGGCTCTGGCTCCACTGTTCACTAGTGCGATGACCTGCACAGGTCACCTCCCTTCTCTGAGCATCATCTTTCTCATCCATGAAATGGGGCTGGTAATTCTACCCACCTCTCAGGATTGTGTTCGGGGACGTGAAAGGCTTTACGACAGTAACAAGCCACATAGAGACGAGGAGCAAATCAGACTAATACAAGGTGGGTGTCTATGGCACCAACACTAAAAGCTGAAATCCAAGGCCGCAAAGGCCAATTTGAGGATCACACCAAGAGGCATGAAGTGGAGAATCATTGCCAACCGAAGTTACCTACGTGGGCTTTAAAACATGGCCCCTTTGTCCTTCCCTGCCGTCCCAGCTGGGCCCAGGATCCTTTCGGGTCAGTCAGTGCCTTATGGGCTGTGGAGGTCATGAGATGACTGAGGAAAGGAGGCTGGGCCCCATTTTATCTCCCCAGCCCCACTACTTTTTGTAGCCTAGTTAGATGTCTTCTTTGGCTGACATCTCCCCAAAACCTTCAGTAAGGAATTCTCTCCTCCGGTCCTACTCCACTAACTTGGCCGGCCCCAGTCACCTGTCCAGCCAAAGGGAATTCAGAGACAGCCCTTCTGTTCTCAACACTATAGATTCTATTGTTTTTTGGGGTTTTTTTAATGTTTATTTTTGAGAGAGGGAGACAGAGCGTGAGTCGGGAAGAGGCAGAGAGAGAGGGAGACACAGAATCCAAAGCAGGCTCCAGGCTTCTGAGCTGTCAGCACAGAGCCCGATGCGGGGCTCAAACTCACGTACTGAGATCATGACCTGAGCTGAAGTAGGACACTTAATCAACTGAGCCACCCAGGCACCCTGGGACATATATGTTTTTGATTACTTAAAGTATCCTAGGTGACCTTCATGAAAACCCTAGGAGGCAAGTGTAGATCTTCTAAATGAAGAAAGCAAGAGATTAGGTAACCCAGCCGTGGCCACATTGCTAATAATGGCAAAGAGACATCCAAATGTAGCACTGGGTGTTGTGGAGACTTTTTCTTTTAATTTTTTTTTTAATGTTTATTTTTGAGAGAGAGACAGAGCACGAGTAGAGGAGGGGCAGAGAGAGAGGGAGACACAGAATCCGAAGCGGGCTCCAGGCTTCTGAGCTGTCAGCACAGAGCCCGACATGGGGCTCGAACCCACGAACCGTGAGATCATGACCTGAGCCGAAGTCGGATGCTTAACCGACTGAGTCACCCAGGAGCCCCTGGATTCTATTGCTTAAATCATATTTATAACGTTTGCCAGCTACCCTCTGACACTGTGCCTTATTAGGCCAGTGACTGCTCTAACTCTGCCTCCAAGGACACAGAACAGGCAGGACTGGCCGCCTACAGAAAGCGGAGTCAAGATGCCACCAGGGATGGTTTCCACTACCAGTAGAGAAAATACCAGCATGCTACTCTCTCTCGATGGACACACTGCCACCCAGACGACACCCAGCCCTGCCCACTGCTGCCCAAACTGTCCCCAGCCTCCACTAATGTCCACCCCTGGAGCACAACAGTCCCAGCCAGGCCCACCACTTATGTGAGGGAGCTGACCTCTGTTCTGAGGGGCTCCCGGCCTCTCACGGAGGAGACAGAGCAAGACAAATGCAGTCCCTCTGAATAATCACGCGTCAGAGGAGCAAATAAACACAGACAGACCAGCTGCCACAGCACAGGGAAGCCGAGAGTAATTGAACTTGTACACATTTTAGAAGCCACTTGGAGAATATTTTTAAATTGGGATATTTCTGCCCCAGAGTCCCCCTGGGGACTTTGCTCACGGACATGCCTGACGCCTGAGAATGGCAACTTTCCACAAAGACTTATGTGTTGGGGTTACAAGGCCACATACTCTGTACGTTTCCCCAGTGATCAAGCCTGGCAGAAACCAAAACTGGCTGTAAGACCCAGGGGGTGGCCCAGTTATACGGGCTCAGGGCTTCGGGCGGCCCATGCTTGCCATATTGGGGTAGGAGATTTCTCTCCAACCCCAAAGAAGGACAAATGAACACCCTCGAGCCCGAAGGCTGTAGTCTGGGCTATTCGATCCGTGACCCCGTAATCACAGGTTGCTGTTCTTATCTGCATGTGTGTTTACTTGATGCCTATAGTATCTCAGCTCCTGAGAAACTACCAGGCTTAAGGCAAATGTGACAGATGGAAAAAACAGCCTTTAAGACAAAGGATTTAGAAGCTGCTTGTGGCATGTCCCGCAATTTTAAAATGTATCATTTAAAAGGACCGTTTTCTTTATTACCACCAGACGATGCTTAGTAATTGCGCTTGAGAAACAGTGCTCGACAGCACATTTCTTGAGCAACTACTGTGTCAGGAGGGTTTACCAAAGTCAATAAGACACAGTCCAGCCTTCAAGGAGTCCACAGGCTAGTGGGATACATAGGCAGTTGAAGCTGTCGTTTCAATTCCAGAGAGAGAACAAGTACTTAAAAAGAACTGGTGTAGGCGTGCCTGGGTGGCTCAGTCGGTTAAGCATCTGACTTCCGCTCAGGTCATGATCTCATGGTTCGTGGGTTCGAGCCCCACATCGGGCTCTGTGCTGACAGCTCAGAGCCTGGAGCCTGCTTCAGATTCTGTATCTATATCTCCCTCTCTCTCTCTGCCCCTCCCCCACTCACACTCTGTCTCTCTCTCTCTCTCTCTCTCTTAAAAATAAACATTAAACAATTAAAAGAGAAAAAAAAAAGGAACTGGTGTAATGTCTGTGAGCACCAGAACAGAGTGACCGCGTGTGTGTGCAGCGGGATTTGGGCATTAGAACAGGCTTTGCAGAGGAAGTCAGGGCTGATGAGAGCGAGGCTAGAGGAGGTAGCCGAGCCCAAGTTGAGAAGGAACCAACGCAGGGGTGGGGTCGAGGGGTGGTGCGAGTGCTGCTTCCCCAAACTCAAACAGTACCGCGCGCTTGCCCTGAAAATGCAGCTTGGCCGTGCGTTTTCTGGGCTCGCTCACTCTTCTGATCAGACTGCTATCTGAAGACCCTCCAACACAGAAATGCCGGAATTTCCACTCTGAGAGCCACAGTAGAATTTTCGGCAGAGGACAGACTTGTCTCAACAGGTAAATCTATCCCCGACAAACCACAGGGGGCGCCTCTTGGAAATCTGGATCTTCAAGGTTGCCAGGTGCCTTAATGTGAATTAGAAAAAGTTCTTCTTCAAAATATTTTATCCTGACAGTCAGAAGAGCATTGCAATATATTGCTTTCATTGGGACACTTCACTGCCACCTGCCAGAAAGTTATCATGATATACAAATCTAGAACGTCTAAAATGTAAACAGAAACCTCTTAGGTATGTCATCCTACGCAGTGTGCAACCTGCACAACCGTACACAGCAATAGTAATTCAGAGAAGGGCTGACCCATGTGCTTTGTTAAAAATGAGGCTGCTCAAGGGGCGCCTGGGTGGCTCAGTTGGTTAAGCGTCTGACTTCACCTCAGGTCATGATCTCACAGTTTGAGTTCGAGCCCCACGTAGGGCTCTGTGCTGACAGCTCAGAGCCTGGAACCTGCTTCAGATTCTGTGTCTCCCCCTCTCTCTGCCCCTCCCCTGCTCGTGCCCTGTCTCTCTCTCAAGAATAAATAAACATTAAAAAAATTAATTAAAAAAAATGAGGCTGCTGGAGACAGGCAGAGATCCAGTATAGTAAGGGTGGGGGGGAGGGAGGAAGAGTCCTCGCCGGCTGGTCCATAAAAAACATAATGAGCACAGACACTGCCCTTTGCCTTCTCTGACATCATCAGGCACTGTGGGTAGGCCTGATGCTGGGGCCTGGGAGCAATGTTTCTCTCCAGGCTTTTACTCCTTGTCCACTCACCCCCCACCCCAACCCAGGCTGTCCAGTATCTTTTGGAGACATGCCTCCTCATTCCCTTAGTTTTTGCTCAAATGCCACCTTCTCAAGGAGGCTGACTTGACCACCTTGTTTAAAATTGTAGGGGTGCCTGGGTGGCTCGGTCGGTCGAGCGTCCGACTTTGGCTGGGGTCATGATCTCGCCTTCCGTGAGTTCGAGCCCTGAGTCGGGCTCTGTGCTAACAGCTCAGGGCCTGGAGCCTGCTTCGGATTCTGTGTCTCCCTCTCTCTCTGACCCTCCCCCATTCATGCTCTGTCTCAAAAATAAATAAACGTTTAAAATAAAATAAAACAAAATAAAATAAAATAAAATAAAATAAAATAAAATAAAATTGTAAACCCCAGGGTGCGGGGGTGGCTCAGTCAGTTAAGCATCCGACTCTGGATTTTGGTTCAGGTCATGATCTTGCAGTTCGTGAGCTCAAGCCCCCATGGGGCTCCACGCTGACAGTGTTTGAGATTCTCTCTCTCTCTCAAAATAAATACATAAGCTTAAAAACATTGTAAACCCCAACAACACCCCCCCACACACAAATTATCTAGATTTATACATCTTTTGACATACCATATATTTAATTTATTTCTTATGCTTATTAGACATCACTTCAAATAGAAGGTAAGCTCTATTAGGGTAAGGGTTTGATCTGTCTTAAATCACCGTTGGATCTCCAGTCCTACAAACAGTGCCTGGCACATACTTGGTACATAAATAATCAGCTAAGTGAATTCAGTGTCCTCCTTTTGGTCACCACCCTGCCTTTTCTGAGGCCTACTCTCTAAACTTTGTTGATTCTGGAAGCTCTTGTTCTTCTGACACACCCGGTGTGATTCGCCCAAGACCTTGAGCACGACCCCGGGCCCCCCCTCAGAATGCCCCCGGGACCCCCTGGAGCAAGGTGCTGGGCCCTATTAAAATGTCTCTGGAAGGAGAGAGCATGTTAAATGAAAGTCCAATATCGGCACCCTTCGCTGGATATATTGATGACATTCCTTCCCACAATAATATGACTCAACTGTAGCTATGTACCAAGTAGGCATTAAAGTCCCCATTTCACAGATGAGGAACGTGAAGCTCACAGACACGAAGAAGTATGTCCCAGTCCCACAGGTAGAAAGTGTTAGAGCCTGGATTCAAATCTAGAACTGCCGACGCCCCAAATCTGGAGTCGGCTGGCCGTCTTCTCAACAGTAGTGCTACCAACTGAATAGCTGATGTGGTCGGTTCACACCAGAAATTCATAGTCAACATTAACCAAGTGGGCCCCATTTTTTTCTCTCTCCATTACACACACTTCCAGGGATAAATCATTTTCATCGAGGCAGATGGTTTCCTATCTAGGGAATTGAAAGCAAGGAAACCAAAACAGAATCTGTCACTGTTTAACTTGAACTTGAGGAAAAGATGAGAGGGAATAAATCTCAGCCACTCAGATACTCCTTTGAGTAAGTTTGTTTCTCGCTCTTCGGCAAAGTGATGAAGCAGAGAGCTGTACTGTGGGCTGTACCCTGATTCCTCAATGCTTAGCCATTTGTTCAGTGTTTAAAAAAAGGAAAAAAAAATTTTGAGACAGATGGGTCCAGAGGAGAAGGCACTGGCTTTAGAGAAAGGGTGCCAAGTGAGCATTGTGGAGAAGCCGTACCAAGGAAGGCACCAGGCGTCCAGGCCAAATTCCTTCCTTTACTGAATCACGACAGAGCACCTCCCACATCCCAGGTTGAACCAGAGCACACGTGTACAAGAATACCCTTTGTTAAGAAACAAGTCTTACCCCAACAGAACTCTAGAATCAGGACCCACATAGTTGTCAGATCTACGGGGTTGAGATCAGACATCTGGAGAGTTATGAAAACGTTAAGGAAAACATTAATTTCATCTTTGCTGGGGGAAGAGAACTGTGTGCCGTTTACTCTCTGGTAAGTGGACAGCATGATCATACACAGGTGCAAACACCTCACAGTGAGAACCTGACGGTGACGCGCCACCCTTCCGGAGTAAGGAATTGGTAGCGACTCTTAGCCTGCAGTCCCCAAGAGACTGCCTCAGCATCTCAGTGGATCTGGATTTCTTGTCTTCTTTCTCTACCCAGATACTGCCTATCCTTTCCAGAATGCCACACTATGCTTGTCCCAGCACCACCTGGGGACAGGTCACTTCCTCGTGTTGTGACCTCATTGAAGCTTTCAGGAGAAGCTCAGTGTCTCTACCTGGCTTGGTCTGAATGTACACGGAGTACTCACTGTTAATAAGGTTCAGATGCCTTCCAAAACATGTGACAAACCATCCCGCCCACAGCCTTTCATCATCTTCGTGTCTCTCCCTCAGCTGCCTGCCTTCTGCCCCCCCCATCCCCCCACCCCGGTTCTGTGTGGCCCTACCTGTAATGTGACAATGGGGACAGGGCTTGCAAGCCCCTTGCAAAAAGAGTAATTGACAGGTTGGTAGGAGCGGAAAATGGGTCCTGTAACTAGAACACAAACCCCATGTGATCACCATTCCCCTCTTTGGCTGAGGTCACACGTCATCAGTGTCTGTCATCAGTTCATACACCAAATTTTATGACCCCAACAGGCTGTGCACTGAGTTCTGTGATACAAAGATGAACAGGACCCACCTCTGCCCTTGGGGGATCTCACAGTTTAGCTGGGGAGACACAGTAAACAGATGATGACAATCCAAAATGAGGAGGGCTTTCATAGAGCCCAGGGGAGAGGGCTTAGAAGGAACCATCTGAGCTGAGAATAAGGGAGAAGAGACATTGCAGCGGCCCTAATGACACAGTCCAGCCTAAGACCTGACAACTGCGTGCTGTTCCAGCCAGGGGAGATTTGAGCTGCCTTCTCTCTGAGCTGCCCATGTTGTCAGCG
Organism: Leopardus geoffroyi; assembly: GCF_018350155.1. NCBI lineage: Eukaryota > Metazoa > Chordata > Mammalia > Carnivora > Felidae > Leopardus > Leopardus geoffroyi. The sequence continues at coordinate 103,919,007 of NC_059328.1, forward strand.
TTCAGAAACAACACACACTCTAAGAGGGTTCCATTTCCAGATATTCCTGATATCCATCACTGTTTACATGGTGAAGTCAAGAATGCAGACATATAAATAAATGAGTTTCTCAGAGAGGGGGTGTCTCTGTGAGATGGAGAGCTGGCTGGGCCAGCAGCAAGACAACTTGGTCCCCAACGCACACTTGGAAAGCTGACAAAAATGACTTTGCGCCCCTAAGTGATTCTCAGATGGGAACTGGGAACAGCAGTGACCACGCATGGCCAGTCCCCACCCAAATCTGGTGTCACAAACTGACGCAGGTCTCAACTCCAGCATTCTTCTTAAGACAAAGGAGTTAAGTTGATGGGAGTAACTCTTCATTTCCTCTGCATTTCTGTAGATTACTGGGAAATTGGAATCCGTCTGGGAAACAGTAGCTCTGCCCCTGAGTTATGTTTTTCCTTTGAGAAAGCTAATCAACCTATATGAGATTAGTTTTTGTATTAGTGTGTTGGAAATTAATGCCCTTCCCACCTCCTTCATGGTATTTCATGAGGATGCCTGGACACGTGCATTAGGGAAAGTTCGCATGAAGGGTTTACAATGAGAATCTATGAAAATTCATGCTGATCAGCAGTTTATTTATTTATTTTTTTAGTTTATTTCTTTATTTTGAGAGACAGCGAGCGAGCAAGCACGTGTGAGGGGGGAGAGGAGCAGAGAGAGAGGGAAGGGAGAGAGAGAATCCCAAGCAGGCTCCACGTGGCCAGCACAGAGCCCGACTCAGGGTTTGAACTCACGAACCGTAAGATCATGACGTGAGCTGAAACCAAGAGTCAGGCCCTTAACTGACTGAGCCACCGGGCGTCCCCGAGCCGTTTATGATCACCCCCTGTCTATGGTGTTAAGTAATAGAAATAGAAGCAGTACTTTGAGTTCAGACCCCAGCCCTGCCGCCTACCTTCACACCTACCTGTGTGAACAGGTTGCTCATTATCTTTGACCCTCAGCTCATCTGTATGGTAGCAATAAAATGATTCACTTAGTGATTGTCCTCATTGTCTATTCATGTATTCATGCCACAAACACTTCCTAGACGCCTACAATGTGCTATGCGACAGAAGACAGAAGGCAGTATAGCCTAGCTGTGTGACTTGGGGCAAGTCGTTTAACTTCTACACACCTCAGTGTGCTCATCCGTCAAATGGAGATAAGAATTGTACCCACTTCATGGGGTTGATACCAACACCAGATTTCTTAACATATGTAAAGTGCTTATAGGAGGGCCTGAAGCACACAGCTTTATAACACTAGCTATTTTTCTAGGTACTGCATTCCTGATTGGAATTTACATTCTAACAGAAGGGAAGGGCAGAGGTCATAAATAATTAAACTATTTAATATGAAAGGTGATAAGTGCTGCGTGAAATAGAGCAGGAAAGGCAAGATTGAGTGTGCAGGGGGTGGCTTGCAGTCTTTAATGTGGTAGTTAGGGTAAGTCTTATTGAGAAGGGGACCTCTGAGCAAAGAACTGAGGCAGACAAGAGAGTGAGTCAAGCCTGCATCTGGGGGGAAAGTATTATGCAAAGAGATCAGCTGGTACAAGAGCTCTAAGGCAAGTGTGCACCCGGCATGTTTGAGAAATAGAGTGCAGAGGAGGAAAAAACTTCCCAGTATCCTCTCGTATTCCATTTCTGGGGCACTGCAAGTTAAATTGACAAAAGATAGCTTAACAGGAGAAGAGGTAAACAAATTTTACTTGATGTTAATATTTTAATTTTTTTAATGTATACACAGGAAGTAAAGGAAGTAAAAACCCAAAGAAGTGGTTAGGGCTGGGAGCTTATATACCATCTTAACAAAGAACAATAAATTTATAGAGAAGTACTGTACAAAGAAAAAGGGTGTGGGCTTCCAGGGGCAGTGAATTGTGGGTAAATAGTTATACAGAAGGAAACTAATGGAATACAAGGGTTATTTCAGTAAGGTTTCTTATGCAGATTCAAGCTGGCCCCACCTCCAATATGAGAGTTGTCTCCTCTTCCTGATATGGAACGGGGTGGGTGGGGGAGAGCTTCATGAGGGGAGTTTATGACCCACTTTTAGGTAGACAGAAAGAGGACAGAGAGCTCATCCTACATCTGCTGTTTGCCAATTGTCTTTGACTCAGAATAATCCACATGCCAGAAAGATATGCCGTATTTTGGGGTGGCATATTCTGATCTCCCTCATAAGGAAGACAGTGCGACTAGAACCAAGTAGGGGAGGACAAGAAGGGTAGGAGATGAGGTCAGAAAGGTAACAAGACCAGACGGTGTCAGGATACCTCATAGGACTTGGGCTTTTGCACTAAGGAAAACAGAGAGCCACCACAGGATTTTGAGCAGAGGAGTGACATGGTCTGATTTACACAGTCTTAAAAGATTTGGCTACCATGTGATATAACAGACTATAGAGGGCAAGAATGGAAGCAGAAAGATGGGTTAGGAAGCTGTTGCAATAATCCAGGCAAGAGATAACAAAGGTGCTAGCAGTGGAGTGGTGAGAAGTGGCCAGATTCCAGACATATTTTAAAGGTGGAACCAAGAGCATTTGTTGAAGGATTGGATGTAAAGGAAAGTGGATGACTCCACAGAAAGATGTAGTTGCCATCAATTGAGATGAGGAAGACTGACAGTAGAGTAGGTTTGATCGGAGGGACATGGATTTGAGATGTTTATTAGATGCAGGTATGTCAAGTAGGTCGTTTGATATACAAGTTCAGGAGTGAGTGGGGTCACCAAGGAAGTGAGTGCAAATAGAAAAGAAGACCAAGGACCAGGCCATGGCCACACCAATATTCAGGGGTCAGGAAGAAGAGGACGAGTTCTCGAAAGAGAGTGCAAAAGAGGAAAATCTAGAGACTGTGATGTCCTGCAAGGCAGGTGGACGAAGTCAAGTGTAGCCTACAGGTCATTCTAAGGAAGATGAGTATGGAAAAGTAACCATGGGATTTAGGAATGTGGTTGATTAACATGCGATACTTGGTCAGGGGAGTGCTCGGTAAATATTAGCTCTCATTATTGCCCCCCCCCCATCAGTAGGCTCTATCAAGCACCCAGTTGTATCAGCATCTCTGCTCCCACCTGTCTGCCACTTGGTAAGAAGCCAGGTTTGCATGAGTAGAGCTAGATCCAGCAAGCACTGGAACCAAGGGAGAGGGTAACAGAATCCCTCTGGAAAAGTGGGGAAAACTGAGCCCAAAGAACCAGAAGGAGAAATCTGAGTAAGTCAAGCTGAGGGCTGGGGGAGAGAGGGTCAGATCAAGGATAAATTGGGTGTGAGCAAGGTGGCCCTGGGTAATCTCAATAAATTCCTGGTTTGGCCTCTGTGGCCTTTAAGGGCTGGTGAGTTCCTACGGGGCCGGGCAGTTTTATCTCTCAGCTTGTTTATTAAAGTATAATCAACACACAATGTTATGCTAGTCTCAGGTGTACAATATGTTGATTCACCAATTCTATACATTACCCAGCACTCACCACGATACCTGGAGCCACCATCTGTCACCGTACGTTATTACGATATACTGACTATATTCCCTGTGCTGTTCTTTTCACCTCTGTAACTTCTTTATTTTATAACTGTAAGTTTGTACCTTCATCTTTTTACCCTTTTCGCCCATCCCCCCACCCGCCTCCCCTTCAGCAACCACCAGTTTGTTCTCTACAATGAAGAGTCTCTTTGTCTGTTTGCTTGTTCATCTGGTTTGTTTTTTAGATTCCACATGCAAGTTAAATCATATGGTATTTGTCTTTCTCTGTCTGACTGATTTCACCTAGCATAATAACAGGGTCAGGTGGTTCAAAGGGCCAGAGGCAGGCAGAAGGTACAGACATAGGCCTCTCTAGTCCTCCCTCTTAAGACAAAAAAACAACACTAAATTTAGGGAGTCCAGTTATATAGTTCATTGTACATAACTTATATGCCATTGGCCAAGTCCTGTGCCTGAAAATAATAGTCGCTGACCCCAAGGACAGCAGATCACGAAGCTCTCCTTAGCCTTGTTCCTGATGCTGAGTATTTGGGTCTCACGGGACTGATAGCCTCAAGCGTACATGTCCATAGTCAGTCTGTGTGGCGGGATGTTGGAGTTGGAAGTTGCTCCCACCCCCCCGAATCCTGCTCACTCCCCCTCAAAATTCTCTCCTCTCTTGGCTGTTACTGGCTTAGGATTTTCCAGAAGGCTCGGTCTCCTCCTTGTTAAAGCAAGGGTAACAAAGGATTGAATGATATTACGTTTGCATTTACAGCACTTAGTACGGAGCCTGGCACATAACGTGTCAGGAAACTGTTGCTTTTGTGGATGCTGGCAGCCCATTGTTAGGAGGCTGACACGCTGGGAAAGAGGACCGCTTTGACCTTGCCTCCTGGGGTGAAGGAAGGCTTTTGAGAAGCCGGGAGGTCAGGGTGGGAACGCACAGGAAGCAATAGGCAAACAGGTGTGAGAAAACTGGGAGCTTCAAAAACACACTGTCCACAAGCCTACTCCAGCAGCAGCTGCTCTGATTGAAGCAGGGCTGTATCTACAAGTACCAGGATGTGGTCTCACACTCTGACCTTTGTCAGCATGTTAACCCGTTGAGTTGTCCAGCAGGCCATCAGACGGTACATCTGTTCTGTGTCTCCAGACCATTTCCGGCCACTGCCTTCCGCCTCCCATAGCCTGCTGCGATCCTCCCTTATAACTTACACTTCAGCGAAACCCAGCCACTTGGGACTCTCCAAGAATGCCTTGTGGTTATTGCCTCAACACCTTTGCTGTGCTGTTCCCTTCCCTGCCACTGTGTCTGGCTGGCTCCCACTCATCCTTCAAAGCTCAACTTATGTGTCATCTGCCCCAAAAAGCTTCTCAATCATTCTTTCCAAGCTGAGCACAGAGCCCTCCTCTGTGTGACCACAACCCTGTGCTTACTGATTTGATAGCACTTAGTTAGCACTTTATTTATTTTTTTAAGTTTACTTATTTATTTTGGAGAGAGAAAGAGAGAAGGGGAAGGGCAGAGAGAGAGGGGGAGAGAGAATCCCAAGCAGGATCCACACTGCCAGACCAGAGCCTGACGCAGGGCTCGATCTCACGAACCAAACTGTGAGACACATGGCCTGAGCCAAAATCAAGAGTCGGATGCTTAATAGACTGAGCCACCCAGGTGCCCCTAGAACTTAGCACATCTAATAACATGAACTGCTTAATGCTGTCTCCCATAGGTTTTAAACTCTTCCAGCAAAATATCTCACCTGTCACTCTCCAGCCCCAGCACAGCAGCTACCACATAGGAGGTACTCACGAAATGTGGCAATATACACATTTACAGCACAAAGACAAAACAAAAACCAAAAAAACCAAAAAACCAAAAAAACAAACAAAAAAAACTTTGTGCATTTGGGAATAAAGAATGGAGAAAAAATAGCCAAGAGATTTTCATGCATGTTTGGAAATAATAAAGGTAAGAAAGACCATGTTTTCTCTTGTTATTTGGAAAGATTTCACCAGAGAAGGTAGTTTTTAATAGCCATTTGGGAAGAGAACGAGAAGACAAAGAGCGTTTTCAGCCATGGGGGAGTGCGGTGCAGTGGGGGTGGTGGGACAGGGGAGGAAGAAGACAGGAAAGGAGTCAACAGGGTTTGAGGGGGATAGAGAAGTCCAGCCCTTCTCGCGCAGTGTTGTCTTAGCAACTTCTTTGTCTATTACCCTCCCGTGGATCACATGGGAAAGCAAGGAAGTAGCCCATGACATAATGGCCGGGAAGCCAGCTAGACCTTCATTTGAGTGTTGCCTCTTGTCGGTTGTACGATTCTGGGCAAGTTGCTTGACTTTGCCGGACCTCAGCTTCCTCATCCACAAAACTGGGACGCAAACACCCACTGCACGGAGAAGTACCGGTATGAAGGTGAAATGCAATCCTATTTGCAAGTGCTTAGGACAGAATCTTTTCTTAGCGGTCAGACTTTGCTGGGACAACAAAGAAGCCCCAAAATCTCAGCGGTTTACAAGCACAGACGCTTCTTTCCTGAGGACTGGACTCCACTGGTTTCCCCCTTGGCTTCTCATTCAGTGGCTCATGATGGAGGAACAGCCACTCTCTAAGGCAAGCTCTGCTCCCTGTGGAGAGCAGGCTCCAAGGGGGACAGAGCTGACCCATGCCAGCACACTTAAACCTTCAGCTCTGACATGTCTGCCCATGCTCCACCTGCCAGAGTAAATCCCATGGCCCAGCCCAACGCCGCTGGGTGGGATGTCACCTGCAGAGAAGCATGGCAAACATAGGAGAGCACAGATAATTGCCAACAAGTGAAGCGCTCTACCACATGTGGCCTTCTGCTGGCCACTGCCCTTGAGTAGACTCACGGTACCCGGGAGATGCAAGGGGTCTTAGAGAAGGATGAGAATGTAATGTCCAAGGAGTCCAAAGGAAAGGCATGGCTATGCCCAAATCTATTTCCACTCCCACCCCACCCCTACTCCATCCCTTTTCCTACACACCTGCTCCATCGTTTCAAATTCCCAGCTCAGGTAATGAATAAAAAAAGAGTGGATTATTTAAAGGGGATCATGATAATATGTCACCTGTTAAGATCTCTCATTTCTTTTTTAACTTTATTTACTCATTTTGACAGAGAGAGAGAGAGAGCACAAGTAGGAGAGGAGCAGTGGGGGGTTGGGGGGTGGGGAGAGAATCCCAAGCAGGCTCCACACTGTCAGTGTGGAACCCGATGTGGGGCTCAAACTCATGAACCGCGAGATCATGACCTGAGCTGAAGTCAGATGTTTAACTAACCGAACCACCCAGGCGCCCCATGCTTCCTCATTTCTTAGTTTTTTTCTCGTCACTCACTTTTTTACCAGGCAAGCTGGCCTCCTTGGTAGTCTTTGAATCCGCTAAGCATGTTGCCACCTCAGGGCCTTTGCATTGCTAGCCCATTTTCCTAGAATGTTCTTCCTAAGTGTCTGCCTGACTCGCTCTCTTACTTCTTCAGGTCTCTGCTCAAATGTCATCTTCTTGGAGAGGCCTTCTGTGTTAGTCTACTCGGGCTCCCACAACAAAATAGCAGACACTCTCTGGAGTTTCTTCTTATAAAGGCCCTAATCCCATTTGAACAGGTCCTGCCTTCATGGCCCATTTACCTCCCAAAGGCCCCATCTCCAAATACCACCACACTGGGGGTTAGGGCCCAACATATGAGTTTGCAGGGACACAAACATTTAGTCCACAGCACCTTCCCTGATCAACCTCAATAAAATAACAAGCCTCTGCCCAACCACACCCGTGTGGCCCTTACACTGATTCACTTCCTTCTCCATAGCATTTGTCACAATCTGACATATTACATATTGACTTATTTTTTTATGTTATTTATTATCTGGCTCCATCTTTTAGAATATAAGCTCTATGAGATCAAGGCATTGTTCACTGTTATGTCCTCAGCACTGACAACAGTGAGTGATTCATAACAGGGAACCATTAATATTTGTTGAATTAATTCATTGAGCAAATACATGGTACAGACTTTAAATTGATCTAATTTTAATCTTCATGGAAACTATGTAAATATATGTATGATATTGTCGAGTTCCACTTAACGGAGGAGAACACAGAGAGTGAATATAATAAAATAATGATAATAATATAAAATAATAATATAATAATAATATAATATAAAATAATAATATAATAATATAATATAAAATAATGAAAGTATAATAATAATATAATAATATAAAATAATGAAATAATGAAATAATAATATAATAATATAAAATAAAATAATGAAATAATATAATAATATAATAATAATATAAAATAAAATGATAATATAATAAAATCAAATAATAATAATGAAATAATAATATAAAATAAAATAATATAATAATAATATAAAATAATAATAATAATAATAATAAAATAACTCTCTTGAGGTCATGCGGCTCAGGGCCCCCAAACTACCACACTCCACAAGGAGACAAGTCCTTCTGGCTGCAGCTGACACACAGAAGCTGCTTCTCTGTTTCCCAGGACCGGGGTGACAGCATGGAGAGGGTCTCCTACACCCTGTGGGCCAACAGAACCTCGCTCCCTGGCCGCTCTGCTCCCCAGGGAGAGTGACGGGTAGAGAACACGGCAGCCTACATGTGGGAGGTGGGGAGGTTGGTGTCGGGAGGGTGGAGGGAGGCCACCGTTCACTCTGTGTGACAGCGACTGGCGGAAAGAAGGTGAGCTCGGACAACAGCAGCACTTTTCAGTACTTCCTCGTCCTCTCCAACACCATGCCACAGCCGGTATCATCTCCTCACGCTTCCCTCCCTCTCCCGCCCACAGAGCCTCCCTTCTGCTCGGGCCCGAGAACACTGTCCACCGGCAAAGGCCTTGAAGAAGCTGCATTTGTCTTTGACCCTCACTGAGCATGCTCAGTTCTGGATGGAGAGGGAACTCAGAGTAGTCCCCAGCTCGTTGCCCACCTTTTTCAAGGCTGACACACAGACGCTTCAACATCCATTGTCACTGGTGGCAAGAAATTGTGTTCATCCCTCCCTCCCCGTGTTCCCCTTCCCCAGTGCCCCTCCCTGGTCAGTAGTCACTGAGTGAGAACTATAGAAACAGGAGGTCACCACTGTTCAATTCTTCCTTCGACATGGGTTTACTGAATACCACCAGGATACTGTCCAAGTGTCCCCGCCACTCACGGTGCAACAGCCCCCACCAGAGAACCCAGGCCCTTCCCTGGATGTCACTCTACGGGAGCTGGCCACCCGGCTCCCGTGCAAAGACCAGTGAAGTGACGTGGGTGTACTTGCCGGATCAGCTCGTCTGCAGGCTGTTTCTTCACCTGTCCTGAACTTGAACTCGCAGGGCCAAGGGAACCTGCAGAAGCAGTGATCACCCAGAACCAGCACTCCCCCCCCGCCGCCATCACCAGGGGCTACCATTCAAGGGCCTCGGAATGGCCCTGCCCCTCTCTTCCTCTGCCAACTGTTCTTGGACCCTCCAGAACCCTATTTTGTTGAGCTGCCGATTACAATTACACTGAAATCAGTGGAGTGGGCTGCCATCACCATTTGTAATAAAATAAATTAAAAGAGAAAAAGAAAGGGGCACCTGGGTGTCCGACTCTTGATTTGGGCTCCAATCATGCTCTCAGGGTTGTGGGATGGAGCCCAGAGTCGGGCTCTGTGCTGAGCGTGGAGCCTGCTTGGGATTCTCTCTCCCTCTCTCTCTTCCTCTCCCCTGCTCCTGTGCAGACGTGCCCTCTCTCACTCCCTCACTCTCTCTCACTTCCTCATTCTCTCTCAAAAATAATACATACATACATACATACATACATAAGAAACTATCGGTATGCATTGCACAAAGTAAGTGTGAACCTTGTTCTTTAAAACTTTTGTTTCAGGAAGGTACTATGTGTAAGTGTACGTGTCTGTGAGTGTTGAGTATTAAGTGTATTTTTTCCTGGGTGATGACAGAGTCTGCCTATAAAAGAACAGTACCTATTACAGGCTGTGGTAGAAAGCCTTCCAAAGCCAGGACTGATCTTACCAACTCAATAAGGGCAAGTTAGGGCTTCCTGAACTGTGGGCTATGAACTCTGTGAGAGGCGGCCTAACACCTCTGCCCAGGGCTGATCAGCGCATCTGCAGAGGAATGTGATTTGTGAGTGAGCCTGAGCAGAGGGTTTCACAGTCTCAGAAGAGGAGGATCCCAGATACTGAGCCCCAGGACAACACCAAGGGCCTAGAGGCAGCAGAAAAAGCAGGGGTTCTGGTGCATGGACGGCCCCAAAGAGGACAGTGTCAGTCAGGCTGGCAGAATCTAGTGTTAATACAAAGCACCTTGCTAGGCACCGTAGGGCATCCAAGGAAGAAGAAGGGCTCTGGCCTTAAGGAGCCCACAGCACAGCAGGGTTGAAAGCCAGGTAGATCTGAACAGCAACGGGCAATGTATACAAAATAGTACGTTAAGTAAGAGTAGACCCAACAACTAAGACGTCCTGCAGTAGGTGAGTGGATAAATAAACTGTGGCACATCCAGGCAATGGAATAGTACTTAGCACCAAAAGTAAGTGAGCTATCAAGCCAAAAGATATGAAGGAGACTTAAATGCATATTTAGTAAGTGAAGGACGCCAAATGGAAAATGCTACATGTTGTATGATTCCAACTACATGACGTTCTGGCAAAGGTGAACAGGTGGGGCACAGAGGATTTTTAGGGCAGTGGAAATAATCTGTATGACATTATAACGAGGGATATATGTCCTCATACGTTTCTTCAAACCCACAGAACACACAGCATCAAAAGGGACCTTAATGTAAACTAAGGACTTTGGGTGACCATGATGTGTCAGTGCAGTTTCATCAGTTGTAAAAAACGTACCGCTCCGGTGGGGGATGTTGAGAATGGGACACACTATGCACATAGGGGGTCAGGAGGTATGTGGGAACTCGCTGTACCTTCCATTCAATTCTGCTGTGACCTGAACACTGCTCTAAAAAATAAAGTCTATTTTTTAAAAAGAAGGGAAAAAAGCAAAAAGAGAAAAGAAAGACTTCCTGGGCTGAACTGTAGGGGCAACGAGTGCCAGAAACAGAGAGTGTGCAGGGAGGAGCGGCTGAGCAAGGCGGAGGGATGCGGAGTGTGAATGGAGGGAAGGAAGGGCATTGGAGATCCAGGGAAAATGGAGGCAAGGCTGCTCAGTGTGATGTGTTCGTGAGAGTATTGCAATATTACTGTAGTGGAGCAGAGGGATTCTGCATGGAGGCTGGCTTCATATGGTGAGGCAAGATTATGGAAGGTCAAGGAAATGGACTTGACATTATAAGTAAGATAAAAATCTAACATAACCCAAAAGTCAGCTGCAGGCACACTGGCCACTTGAGATCCAGATAAGATTGGCTTGAATCTCTAGTCTACATCCTGTGGAAAATTCAATGCTCTCCCCCACACGTCTGCACTTTCACAGAGCTATTACGTTTCCGTGGTCTCTTCTGGTTCTGGAATTAATTCAGTTTATCAATGCTCACCTTCCAGCACACGTGGCCCTTCTCACCCGGAAGTGAAAACCCAGTCCCCTCCCTTGATTGACTCACATCCCCCACAAATCTTACAAGGCCTTTGCCGACATTTTGAGGAAAATGGAGAAAGGATTTACTTTGCAGCAATGCAAATGAATGAAAATTTAATAGTAAAAGGTCCCGGTTCTTTTTTTTTTTAATGTTTATTTATTTTTGACAGAGAGAGAGAGAGACAGAGAATGAGCGAGGGAGGGGCAGAGAGAGAGGGAGACACAGAATCTGAAGCAGGCTCCAGGCTCCTAGCTGTCAGCACAGAGCCGACGCGGGGCTCGAACTCACAGACTGCGAGATCATGACCTGAGCCAAAGTCGGACACTCAACCGACTGAGCCACCCAGGTGCCCCGCAAATTAATTTTTTTAATTATTAGCACAAATTTTACGATTTGTCATTACATTGCATAATACCAGTATTAAATGTAAGTATAAGAGCGTTTACTTTATACGCAGGATCGTTGAAATCACTGTTCATATAGGTAGCTCACGCTCGTACTTTGTTCCACTGCAACTGTGGAATGGATGTACAAAACTCACCTATTTCATTTTACTTCTTGATGTGTGTATGCTGTTGAAGCCAGTGGTTTCCATGACATGCTTACATTGTCCTAGCTTTGAGCCTTACTGAAGTCCCACATGCTGTGTGCTCATGGGACATTGCCAAGACTCTCTGGGAATCAAGAGGCAAGGAAGGGCAGCAACACGTGGTTCCTCTGCTTGTGTGCTTGATCTGTTGTCTCACTGGGCTTCACTCACCAAACACAAGTTCAAAGATAAAATTACTAAGAATTTCAAGACAGTGCTGTCTTAAGCAAGCATTAAACCAAGACAAGGCCCTTCTGAGGACAGGGCCCTATGTGACTGCACGGACGTCATGCCCAGGAAACCAGCCCAGGCAGGAAGGCTCCTGGAAAGGGGGTCATCCCCTCATTTAAAGAGTCTTTCCCTCTGCTGGAAAGCATTGCTGCTGCATTTGGAACACGTGAGAGCCATCTTCTAAGCACGAGGGGAACTAAGCTGAGGTCAAAGCTGACGTAAGGAAAAAAGGCAGAAAGGAGGTCTCTGAAGGTTGTTGAGACTCTGATTTAACCAGTTCTGGTAGCCACTTTGAGTTGAGTTTCTCTTATTTGCAACTGAAAGCATCCTAACTTGGCCCCAGCCCAGGAATCTACATTTGTAACTAGCTCCCTAGATGATTCTGATGCAGGTGGTCTAGGAATCATAATTTGAGAAGCTCGACTCTAAAATGATGGCAAACATCCCACCTGTATGGGGAAAACCATGTTTCCATGAGATAGATGACCCCAACTGATTCAGGTGGATGCTTCACGTGCAGAGTGCTTCCTGGCTTTGACCGTCAATCTGGCCTTTGTATGAAACTCAACATATCCCCCATGCTTAAGAATTTCTCTTTTTTAAAGTTATTTATGATGGCTCAACATCCAAGGAACTAAATAGCTGGAAATCTTGGTTACATATATATTTTTTTTTTTCTTTTCATTCTATCCCTCCAGGGTGATGTGGGAGGACTTCCTGACTTCCGCACGCGTCATGGAGAAAGCACACAGTAGAAAAGTTATTTTAGAATCTCAAGACTCTCCAGGGGCTCCCCCAATCACTCAGTCCCCATCTATTGATCTAAATAACCTCAAAGAACAGTGGATACCACAGCTGTTCTTGCCAAGTAGGATCACAGAGCCTAGCTTGCCCTCCTAAGCAAACAGGGGCCAAGGAGTCTGACCCGTGCTGTCCTGGTAGAGCTTGAACCAACAAGGGAACAGAGGCAGCCACAGCTGGGAGTATTGAGTGAATGGAGAAGAGAAATCAGCATTCCGGGGGCAAAAGAGGGCCCAAGACCCGGAGATAGTCCAATGAAGTGTCCAGTCGACAGTGGTCCAGAAAGAAAAACTGGGCAAGGGAGCTGCAACCTGAATCAATACAAGAGGGAGGGAGAGAGTGAGAGTGAGAATGAGAGAGAGAGAGAATGGGAGGCTGAGATGGACACAGGCAGTCTCCCTTTTAGGGGAACCTGTGGCTTCCCATGTGTTTGGGGAAAAACACTTCTTGTGTGATGCCTCTACTCTCAATACTTCATTTCTGACACTTCTGGTTACCAAGTGTGGGCGGTGAGGGGTTTTCCCACACCAAGCAATTCTGTGACATCAGTCTGGGGTCCTACAACTTAACTCTGGCACTATCCAGCCGGAGATGGCGTCAAATACCACAGGTCAAAGGTTCCGTCCTACAAGACAGCTCACCCCCCACGCCGATACCTGTGCTTCTGACCTGCCAGCTATAAATCAGGGGTTCCCACAACCCCCTTTTTGGGTTCATTTGCTAGAGCAGCTCACAGAACTCAGGAAAACATTTTATTTACCCGATTATGTTTATTATTTACTTGATTACTATTATAAGAGGATATAACTCAGAAACAGCCAGATGGAAAAGGTGGATTCGAGTAATCAAACAAGGAGCCCCTTAGACTGAGGTGGCTCTAACACCTTGGTAGCCTACATAAGCCGCATCAGCAAATAGAAACCTAAGCCAGAGTCAACTCCTATCAACGCCTCAAGATTAAGAACAACCAATCACCAACAGCCAACTAGGCTTTCCCAAATAATGCAACCTGAGGCTGTAGCTAATCAAAGAATTTCCTTGCTCTTCTTGGGAGTCTTCTCTATAAGAACCTTGCCCTTAGCTCCTGACCACTTCTGAGTTGGTGCCTCCCAATTGGAATTGATGTTTTCTCAAATAAACTCTGAAAAAATTCCAGCGCTCGGCTTATCAGTGACTCAGATGCTTAGGGCAAGGTATGTGCAAAGAGGGCTTCCCTGAACTCTTCAGGCACTCCCACCAGCCCACTTCTCCATACACTCACCCATCCACAAGCTCTCGGAACCTTGTCCTTTGCGTTTTTATGGAGGCTTAATGACGTAGGAACACTTGATCGAATCATTGGCTATTGGTGATTGATTCAAACTCCAGCCCCTTCTCCCCTCCCCTCAAGTAGGTGAGTGAAGCCGAAAGTTTCAATCACCTGCTCGGTTCCCCAGGCCCCATCCTTAGGAGTTTCCCAAAAGTCACTTCACTAGCACAAACTCAGGTGTGGTCGAAAGGGTTTTGTGATGAATAAAACAAAGACAACTTGATCGAGCTTAGCCCTTAGGAAATCCCAAGGGTTTTAGAAGCTCTGTGCCAGACATGGCAAAGATCAAATATACATTCCTTATTATAAACCATAATATGCCACAGAAAAGGAAGAACTGTGGGTGGCCTTAAGCTGATTTGTTGCAGAGAAAGGCACACCATCACCTTCTTAAACGCATTGGTCTCCCAGCAAATTGCTAACAACAAGTAAAGATTCAAGTCTTCCGTGTAGTATATGAGAGGTGGCAATCTTGCTGGAAGGAGGCAGAGGACAGAGACAGAAGATCACTTTAAAGCTCCAGATGGCCCTCAGTAATGCACTATATTATCCTACCACATCCTGGAGGAGAACGAGTTCTACCTCCCTGGGAATTATCATCTCCCCCAAGGTAAGGACCATGTTTTATTGCTTTGTATGTAGCAGCACACTATGGTGAATTTACACCTCTACCAGAGGAATGGAGTTGAGCTAACCTACTTCTTTAATGACTCATTTTGACTCAGAAAGCAGTAAATAAAAGTACATAGGGCCATCCCTTTGTAGAGACAAGGTCAACAGGCTTCTCCATAACCATGGCATAGGGAAGTAGGGGGGTGCTCAAATACGTGTTGGCCTCTGTCCCAATCTTACTGTCTACAATCTCACCCTGAATAAAACCAGCAATAACAATCACAGTGGCTTTCCCCGCCCCCCACCCCTCATTTTGTGAGACTCATTTCTTCTTGGGAAAACTCCTTTACTTGAGGCTATTATCCCTTTGTAATTAAAACAATATATTGTAATCTCCACTTTGGATTCCTTTGAAACGGTGTGGATAATATGCAATGGCACTCTGAAAGCTTTTATTTAGGTTCTCTTGAGTCAAAGCAGAAGCTTCCAGGAAAGATTTATCATGTTAGGTCCACAGAGTTATCTCAAACAACTTACATGCAAGATATGGGAGCCCCTGGGGAGATTTGAAACTCTGTTTCTAGTGTGAAGGAGGTGCAAATGTAAGACCATCTCAGAAGCCATCACAGATCCCAACGACATATCACCTGTAGATTTCCTGGAGGAAGAGTCGGGCTGCATGACGCAAGCACAGCAGAGGAGGGCTTCTCCCTTCTGGGCAAAGTCATCTTTTCCTTTTTTTTCTTCTGCTAGGAAAAAGTCACTTCTTTATAGGTACATCCTGTAAAAAGACATTTTGAACTTAAAGAATCCACTGTTCGGTCTTTTTAAGGGGCACCAATAGGGGTGGCGGCCTCAGTGTCCTTATCTATAAAGTGGGTTCATGGTGCCCACCTCAGAGGGTCTTTCTGAAACTAGATTAGACTGCGTGGTGAAGCACTTGGCTGGAGCCACACATGAGAAAGTTGCTTCATGGATATCCGTTGTCTTTCCAACTTTTGTCAGCTGACTGTAGCCCCAGAACTTACTTGGGGCGCTACATGCCAAAACCCCTATTACACTCTTCTCCTAGTCTGTCCTAAACTCTATTTTTTGTTTTAATGTTTCCTTATTTTTGAGAGAGGACAGACAGAGCATGAGTGGGGGAAGGGCAGACAGAGACAGACACAGTATCCAAAGCAGCTCCAGGCTCTGAGCTGTCAGCACAGAGCCCGATGCGGGGCTCAAACCCACGAACCATGAGATCGTGACCTGAGCCAAAGTCGGATGCTTAACCAACTGAGCCACTCAGGCACCCCCTAAACTCTATTTCTGGTAAGGAGCTGGCTCTTATAGGTGGAGGGAAAAAGAGTTTGACTCCCTAACTGTGACCATATTTTCCAAAACCAAACATTGAAATGCATGATGTCACCATATGGATAATAGGCAGGGTGTTTTCCTCCTTCAGACACGTTAACTTACTCATGTGAAAAGTCTTCCAAAGGCAAAACAAGTAAGCCACATTCAGGTATGTATTTAAAGAACTATCTTTTTGAAGAATGAAATACATTTAAAAAAAAAAAAAAAGCAAATTCAGAAGGAAAAAGAAGTCCTTGACACTGGGACTGTATGAGACCGCACAGTCATCACAGACACATCTTCTTCATTTGCTAATCACTAAGAATTGTTAGCGTTGCAAGCCAGCGATGCTATGTCCCCGGCGCCTGCCGTGGGTTGACCTTTCTTTGCCAAGCAGCCGGGGACATTTTGGTCCTTGGCTGTGTGTGCTGCGATTTCCTCAGACCCACAGATCTTGTGACATACACCCTGAGTGTTACTGAGCTGACGTGCCTGGAAAGCGGTCAGTGTTCAAGTGACGGGAATGAAGAGAAAAATCCTCCAAAAATAGACACGTAACCAGATGCAAGGTTGAGAAATCGGTCAAATTGCTGTATTATTGTTTTGCTTTTGGTGGTTTAATGCGATAGCTCATTTTGGTGTCATGTCTTACATTCCTCAGTCGAGGCAAAAAGACTGGTTATTCCCCTTCACCTTTCCCCAATCTTTCCTCCCAGCTCAGAGATCGATTGCTTCAAATGACCGAATCAACTAGAAGATGCTCATTCAATGAAAGACATAATTATGACTGGCCTGTGTAGTCATCTCCCCCTTGGTTAGCACTGCCCTTCAGAGAGCTAATCCCCAAAACCACAGAGAATTCTCCAGCTGCTTTCTCTTCCTCAGATGGAATTGCACCAGCTTGACTAGATTAAGACGCACGGTGGTATTCATCTCGCTGGCTCAATTCTCGAATTCTCCCCATTCACTAGACCAGTCTTATCTATAGCCAGGCCGGCCCATGAAAAACTTACGAGTTAGCAAAATGTGCCTCAAACCCTTTTTTTTCCCCTTATGTCTTCTTCTGATAATCATGTCTGCCCCCCCTCCCCCCTCCACCAGTGCCCAAGGTCTTACCCCTCCTTGTTAGAATAAATTCTTTGATGAAAATTGTATCGGGTAAGTATGTGTCAGTTAGCATCAGTTTGAGGGTGTAAGCCAGCTCCTGCCTCCGCCTACTATACTCCAGCCCCTTAATTAGCCATTCTCCCTCTATTCTTAGCCCTGCCCCATTTCCCAGGCCCATCCCAAGGTTAGGGTGGTAGTTGCAAGCATGGGCTTTGGAGTCTAGCTCTGTGACCTTGAACATGTCACACAGCCTTTCAGCAAAATGGGTACAGGAAATACCTGCGTCAGTAACCTACGTTACTGTCAGGAGTGAGACAAGATCTACAACATGGTAAGTGCCCAATAAATGATGACTTTACTTATTAGTCTTGGTTTAGGCAATCTTAGCTTTCTCACCCTCTCCCACTTCTCCAGAGAGGACTAAACGTTCCCTCCACCAAGGACACTGGAGTCCTATCCCTGAATCCCATTTCAGGCTGGGGCCCAGGAACAATTCCAGGCACCAGGGCTCTGCCCCGGGTTCTACCTGGTCCACCTGCTAAGGGGTGGCTTCGAGCCCAGTCCCTTTAATCTCCATCAGCACCTTTCCCACTGAAATGGACAGTGGGCATATTCTTAATCTTATATGAAATGTGAACAAAAGCATATTTCAAAAGCATTGCTTTGCTCCTTGACTTACACCATACCATCCAAGTGAAAACAGTGCATGATATGCAACAGCAGCTCTAAGACAAGAATCCCAACACCTCCCCCAACCTGATTTCTGTCCCTAAGTGCCGCAGATCTGGAAATTCTGGAGTCATCACTCACCCTACTCCCCTTGGTCACTGATAGGCCAGTTGTGGTCAATGTGGACCAGGGTAGCTCCTCAAGTACTGTCCTGCCCTAAGGCTGGTTGACAGCTAGGTGCAGCTACTCTCAGAGCACCTCATTTTCTGAGAGCAGAGAGACTGGGGTGGGTGGAGGGGGTTCCATCCATCCATGGGAAACCACCCTGACCTGAGGTCTTGCTTCTCTGTGCCTCCCATTGGCCCCTGGTCACTCTCAGCTTCCAGGCCTCCTCCCATAGGTACAGGCATGCATGAAAACAATGGCACAGGGTCCTCCAGCCCGAGTATTGCTAGATTCCCATCCACGGAGCCTCTTCCACCTGGTGGGTTTTTTCCAGCCAGAGATGACCTTCTCAAAGCCACAACAGCCTCTCCCCGGTAGGTGGAGAAGGCCTACTTCAGTGTGGGTTCCCGGACCTCCTTTCCTGCCGCGTAGCTCTCCCTGACTGATCTCCCTTCCTGAGTTGTCCAGGGTCACCTGCCTGTCCAGACCTCGGGGCTCTGCTCGCATGTCGCAAGCATTCCATCTACTTTAATGAGAACACACGAAAATAACCTCGGTACAGGAGCAACGGTAACAACTCATTGACTGCAAAATCTTTCCTATAATTTCATACTAACGTGCTATCATCAAGGATGGCAAGGATGATGGCATCCATAATCAGAAAGGCAGAGTCTGCCCTGGGAAGATGGCTCATTATCTCCACTAATTACTTCTGTGCTTTTGTTTAAGCCATTTCCCAGCCTGGATGGCCTTGCCCCCACTGCCTCCCATCAATTAAAGTCTTACTCATCCTTTAAGACCCAACTCATATGCCACTTTCTCCAAGAAGACTTTCCTAATCCTCCAGTTAGAATTAATTGCTTCCCTCTCAATGTTCCTGTGACATTTATTATATAATACTTCATATTATCATATTAAAATGTTCTATTATACTTATTATACAATATTCCTATGTCATCATATTAGATGTTTATTATGCCATATTTATTATACACTATTCCTTGGGCATCATATTAGGACGTTGTCATAAAGGTATATGGAAGGTGATTTAACACACTGCCTAGCCTATAATATAGCCTCAGTAAAGAGAAGGTCTCACTAAGATTAGGATTTATATTTTATATCTGGCCCAAAAGTCAAGTTTTAAATGTACAGAGTTTGAGGAAGAGAACAACTTCTTAGGCAGTGTAAATCATAAAACCTGGCTGTTCTGGGAATACATCTGGAAAAAAATACAGAAATGGGGCATAGCCCTTGTTCCTTCCTCTGCTAAGACGCACATTTCATTTTGTCCAAAAGACATCAAATCTCAGAATTAAGTGGGTCCTACCAACCAACCTTTCCCTTACCATCCCATAAAATACATAAAATTCCCTCTCCCTCATTCCAGCTATGCTCAAACTCACTTCCACCTGAATACATTCTTTCAAATGTGTATTTATTTATTTGAGAGAGAAAACGAGTGCACAAGCCGGGGCAGGGCAGAGAGGGAAAGGGAGATGGACAGGGAATCCCAAACAGGTTCCACACTGGAACCATGAGATCATGACCTAAGCCAAAATCAAGAGTTGGACGCTCAGTGGACCAAGCCAGGAGCCGCCCCACCACCACCAGCGTACTTGTGAGCAATTGTAACAACCATTATAAAATAGCTCTCATTTACAGAGTCCTGTGTATAACAGGCCACAGGCTAGGTGCTGTAGTATTATCTCAGTTAATCCCTCTGAAAATAGAAAGGTGAGATAAACTTACCCAAAAACACAACTAATAGGTAGACTATTTGGGATTCAAACCAAAGCTGAACTCCTAAGCCTGGGGTCTTACTGTTGCACTTTCCTGCTTCCTTAGTTGTTGGAAAGCTTTCCTAAGTTTTATATTTTAGGTAGAAGCCAAAAGTTCCACCCACAGCTGTGAGTTTTACCCTTTGAGACATCAGATCACCATACTGAATCACCTTCCACTTTACAAGCCTGCCAAGGTTCAAAATAGGTGGCCTGTCTCCAAGCCCTCTCCTCTCCAGGCTAGGCGTCCTTCAGCTGTTCACTGTCCTACAAGATGGCTTCAGAGCCCCTTCATGGCCGGGTCCCACCTCTGGCCATGTTTCAGTTTGTCTCTGCTGCTCTGCGGCACCCGGAATGAAGCCCCCTCTGCAGGTGGGGGCAAGCAGAGTCGCCGTGCTCTCAGGCACGCCAGGCCCCACCTCAGGGTGATTCTCCCTCAGCTGTGCTCGCGTCACCCCAAGTCACCTCCAGCCTCTACACGTACAGTTGGCTTTTTAGGGTTAAGTGTAAGACTTCCCCTTTATCCCTGTTAAATCCCACCTTGTTACGCCCGGGATGTCACTTGAGTCCACTGAGAGCATTCTAAATCCTGACCTTGTCATCCAACGTAGTTGCTAACCCTCCCAGCAAATTTGATCACTATGTTCTGTGAACCCGTCCGAGTCATTAATAACAATGTTGACTGAGACCCCGCAGCAAATGACTAGAGACCTCCCTGAAAGTTGACACAGATTCATTAATCATTAGTCTTTGTGTGGGATGGTTCGACCAATTACAAATCCACTTAACTGTACCAGGCTCACAAGGCCTATATCCTGCTGAAACCCACCAGCCTAGTAACCCCATCAACAAAGGAAATGAGCTTAGTCTGGCATAACTGGTTCTGAGTGAGCTCCCGTTGTTTTATGAAGATTGGTCTGGCAGGGTGGATCCTGAACCCACACTGCTTCTCCTGATGGTGTCTGTACATAAGCTGGGAGTTGCAGTAACATGATAAATCACCTGTAATCACTCCCAGAGCTCTAGCAGACCAGAGCTCCCAATTACCTACCCTAACACAAAACAAAAAATACTCCAATGCAAGAGAGCGGCCTGAAGGTAAATTGCAAAATGTATCTTTGGTTCTCTGACACATTGCTCTGATCCCTTTTCTATTTCACGGTGTCTTCTTTTCCCTCCCCACTATGAATCCTGTGACCTTGTGAAACTCTCTGACCGCGTAAGGTTCCCCACCTTGGTACCTTCCCACCCCACCTTCCTGCCCTCCCTGAAATGGCCCAAGACCAAAATGAACTTTTCCTGAACCACCCGCCTCCATCCTAATTTTTTTTAATTTTGAGAGCGAGAGAGATGGAGAGAGAGAGAGAGAGAGGGAGATGGAGAGGGAGAGAGAGAGAATCCCAAGCAGTTTCCACACTGTCAGCGAGGAGCCCAATGTGGGGCTCAAACTCACAAACCTAGAGAACATGACCTGAGCCGAAATCAAGAGTCAGATGCTTTACCGACTGAGCCACTCAGATGCCCCCTCCATCCTTTTTTCTTAATGTACTGATCGCAGATAGACACAAAGGAAAAACCAACTGGGTTCAAAGAATTCACATCGAGGTACAAATTGCCCTGTAGGAACATTGGTATTTTTGAAACAGCAGCATAGTTAACCCCAAATAATCTCTAGTTAGTGAATGAGAAGCCATGTGATAAAGTTTTGGTAAAGAATTGCAAGAGGAATTGGCAATCTCTTTCACTGGGGAGCTCTTCTCCTAGTCAAGGGTCTTGAATGCAACTAACAGAAACTTACTCTGATTACCTTAACCAGAAAAGGGACTTAGAAAAGGTATCTGATATTATCCTCAGAACTGAGGAGGAGGCTTGGAAGTGAGACCGAGTCTAAGAAAGGCTGGGCAGCCAAGAACTCGTTCAGATCACGCAACAGAACCAGGCCGTCGAGAAGGCTGTGGCAGGCTCCGCCGTTGATGGCCTCTCGCTTCTACTGGACACTCAGTACGAAGTCCCTAGGCACCTCAATCTCTGCCTCTCTTGCCTAGAACAGTTTCAACTGCCCCAAAGATTCAAATACCGGGGCCACTGCATCCATTGGCCACGCCTGGGCTGCACAGCCACTCACTCCCCAGTGGCAGGGAGCAGGAAGAAGGCTACCTTCCCTCCTTGGCTTTCCTAATGGGAGACTCGATCTTCTCACCCTCCTCCCTTATTTTAGGATTCAGAAGTAGAGCATCCAAGAGCATGAGGAGTGTCCGGTAAAATCCCTAGATCTTCTTAAGCTTTACCGTGTACTTTGACTGAGAGTCGGCCCTTGAGTCTGCCCCTTCTACAGCCATTTGTGGAGGCTGGAAGGAACTTGCTACCTTCAAGAGTCCCTGAAGGAGATAATTTACTACAGTAGCAATGTAATCCTCTCACCTGTCGCTGCTCCCAAGCCCAGCAGCCAGAATCTTGACACACCACATTTTAACAGAACTTTTTATCAGAATACAGCACACATACAAAGAAGTGCACAAATCACAAAAGTACAGTGCTGTGAAATTTCACAAAGAGAACCTACTTGTGCCAGAAATGTTACCGGCACCCCAGGTGCTCCCCATTGTGTGTCAGTCACTACCTCCCCAAGGTAACCGCTATCCTGACATGTAGCATAATAGATTTGTTTACTCTACTTTTAAACTTTAAAATATGGAATCCTAGAGTATTTTCTTATTTATGACTCTCTTCTTTCTCTCGACATTTTATTTGTGAATTTTATCCATAGTGTTGGGGATGGTTATAGTCGACCAACCACTTTCAGAAGATTACTGCTGCACCGGCTGGCTGTCCCCAGGAGCCCTGGGAGTTACAGATATCCTATACTGAGGTCGGCTCAGAAAGCAAAATCTCTAGACATTTGTTACACTCGCAAGAAATTTAGCCCCAAGCGTGAGGGGTTGCAGTATACTCGAGGAATACCACCTTCCTGTTATAATGTGCTAAAACCAGGTTATTCTGAGCAATAGCAGTAAGTGATAAAGAATACCTTGGATTTACAAATGTGTTTCGTGTGAGTTTAACCTAGTCTACAAAGTGTGCTCTTAGTCCCCGAAAATGCTTACACCAGAAACAGAATTCAACTTAACATGTAGTTCAACGACTTGGTTTCCTTGAGAGGATTCAGAGTGCATGGGGTGTCGGGCTTATTTTGCGACAGACAAGGGCTGACTGAGCCCTCGGACATGCCCATGTGAGCCATCTTCCTTCCTAGCGCAATGGTCTCCAAACACATGGGTGATTTGGTGCAAACCTGGCTTGAGGAATCACGACAGCAAGGGAGGGGTTACCGATGCGGCCAGAGATCACAAAACAGGTTTACAAAGAGACTGCTGATGGAGACAAAGGGACGCATTAATAGAGGGGCCCAGCCATGGGCAGGACAAGGAATGCTAGTTGATCAGACCTAAAACATTTATGCTTTCCCAAAAATGTGCTCCAGAAAAGCAGTCTCCGTGGAGAAACAGGTTGAAGATTAAATTGCACCTCCCCGGGGCGCCCACAGTCATTTGATAGTGCACTTGTGGGGTAGAGGGATCTGGAGGTGAGAAGCCAGGGGGAGGGAAGGAATGGCTAGCAGGGCTTTGTGGGGAGAATTCCTGACTCTCAGCTGTTGGTTCTGTAAATGGAAGAGAAAAGTACTTTGCATTCCATAGGTCTCTGTGAATAAAGCCATCACTTTGAAAGCCTCTCTGTTCTCCATTAAATCCCACTAATAGGACAAAGAGAAGTTGCTGCAAGTCTAAGAGTCCCCGGTTAGTGAGGAGGACAGTTAGGTCAAGTCTGCAGCCCGGCTGCTGGACCAGGAGGAAGCCAGAGGGGGCCATGACTTGGCCCCATGGGCTAGCCTTTCCCCAGCCCTAATGTCTGATTCTCTCTGCTGCCCATCCCCAGCCGAGTCCCAGATTCAGAATCTTGTTTACAACTGGATGCGGATGCAGACAGTAATGCAAAGAGGAAAAGGTAGAAAGAAAAGAAGCAGAGAGAAGAAAGAATCTGAGCATGAAGTACAAGTTGAGAGACTGCCAGGATTAGGAAGAAAAAGGAGTGTGGGAAGGGAGGAAGGAGGTACGTCTTCAAGTCCCAAGTTCACACTTCCCCCGAAACCATGAATTTCCCCCAGTGTGGATGATAGGCAAGGGAAGCCATGAAGAGACCTTGCGGGCGGAGCAGGCAGAGGGAGGCTCCAGGGGGCTGAGAGATGAATTTCTGATTTTACACTTGACTGCAGCATCCATTCACATTTGTCTGTTGAAGCCCTTTTGAAAAGGAAACCGATATGGAAGGTTGAGTACTCTTCAATTCAGGTCAAAAGTCTCAACAATTATATGTATCGACATGTATCAGGCACTGTTTGAAAGTTGCAGGAGATATGACAATGGGACAGAAGAATGTCTCTGTCCTCTTAGCTACCAGGGAATATGGGACAGATTGTGTTCAGGGCCCCGCGAGGGGTAGATACCAAATAAGATATTGAAGACCAGCAAAGGGAGAGAACCACCCCCCGCCCCCAGTAAAGTGAGCAAGGAAGCCTACCAAAAGGAAAGTATATTTAAGAAGAATATTGGGGGGGCGCCTGGGTGGCGCAGTCGGTTAAGCGTCCGACTTCAGCCAGGTCACGATCTCGTGGACCGTGAGTTCGAGCCCCGCGTCAGGCTCTGGGCTGATGGCTCAGAGCCTGGAGCCTGTTTCCGATTCTGTGTCTCCCTCTCTCTCTGCCCCTCCCCTGTTCATGCTGTGTCTCTCTCTGTCCCAAAAATAAATAAACGTTGAAAAAAAAAATTTAAAAAAAAAAAAAAAAAAAAGAAGAAGAATATTGGAAAATAGAGGGGCGCCTGGGTATACTCAGTCAGTTAAGCATCTCACTTTGGCTCAGGTCATGATCTTGCAGTTTGTGAGTTCGAGCCCTGTATCAGGCTCTGTGCTGACAGCTCAGAGCCTGGAGCCTGCTTCTGAATCTGTCTGTGTGCTTCTGATTCTGATTCTGTGTCTCCCTCTTTCTCTGCCCCTCCTTCACTCATGTTCTCTCTCCCTCTCTCCCTCTGTCTCTTTCTCTGTCTCAAAAATAAACATTCAAACAAATTTTTTAAAAAAATGGAAAATAGAGGATACTGTACATCTTTGAAATGTGTAGTCAAAGCTTAAGCGCCTACAAGGAGGTTAGAAGGAAGAAAAGCCATACTATAAAGGCATTTGAATGCCAAAGTTTGGGTTTTACTTGATAAGCAATAGGGAGCAATTGAATGTTTTTCTACAGGAGAGTTTCCATGATCAAGCTGCATTTTAAGAAGAAAAATCTGGTGGCAGTGTGTGTAAATGATCATGACAGGAAGGGACTGGAGACCCAGAGTGCAGTTTACTGGAATAGTCTGGGGGCGCCTGGGTGGCTCAGTCAGTTGAGCGTCCGACTTCGGCTCAGGTCATGATCTCGTGGTTGACCGAGTTCGAGCCCCGCGTCGGGCTCTGTGCTGACAGCTCAGAGCCTGGAGCCTGCTTCCGATTCTGTGTCTCCCTCTCTCTCTGGCCCTCCCCCTGCTTGTGTTCTGTCTCTCTCTCAAAAATAAATAAACATAAAAATTTTTTTTAAAAAGAAAGAAATGGAAGGACAGGATAGATAGGAGCACGTGTGTTTTAAAATGTTTCACTAATAACATTTACAGAACTTAGCTATTGCTTAGATATAGTTGGTACAAGAAAGGGAACAGAGACTCCAAGTTTTGTGTCCAGAGCTGATATGAATGTAATGGTGCCATTAGCAAAAATAGAAAATTCAGACAGAAGCTCAGGAGTGTGTGTGTTGGGGGTTGGGGGGGGGGCACAGGAAGGCAAGGACAGGGCTTAGCTTGGAGGATATATTGAAATGTTAGTAGCATTTCTAAATAAATTGTCTAGGACGAGGTGGAAAGGTGGAAAGTAATTGACTTGCAGCAGAACACATAGACATAATTACCATCTTCGTGGCAATAGGAAAAGCTGAAATCACCAAAAATTGAAATGCTAACACGTAGCTGAGACCTCCCTGTCTACCAAGAGCTGTGCTAAGGTAATGAACGCGCCACCTCATTTATCCTCAAAACACCCCGTGTGGTAGACACTGTCGTCATGCACAGGGACAGACGGACAAGACTGAGGGTTAGACAGATTAAGTGAACAAGGATTTGAACCCAGGTAGTCTTGACTCCGAAGCCTGCACACTCGGACATCAGGGTCCACTGCTTCTCAAATGCTCTTCTGACAGGGCAAGCTTTGATTTGGGGGTGGAGGGGGGGTGACTGATAGAGGAATAGACACAGCGGTTTGTGAAAGAAAACAAAACAAAACCAGGAGAACGGGACGCAGGAACGGCAGGACCATGGGAAGCAGCTATAAAGCCTAAACAAGTTTATAAGTCTGGGAGATCCTGAAGAGGCGCCCAGGACAGGCTAACTGACAGAGGAGGCCCTGGAGGACGCGGGAAGGGACAGAATCAGGGGACCCAGGGAAGGCGTTAGCCTGGGCAAGGAAGAGAGAGACTCCTCTGGAACCGAGGAGGAGCAAGAAGGTGGAAATACCAAGGAATCTTGAGGAAAAGTTGAGCCATCTGAGGGAGAGAGCTGTTAGGAGCTGAAGTGCGTCTCCCCTAAAAGATGTTGAAGTCTTAACCCTCAGTACCTGGGAACGTGACCTTATTTGGAAATAGAATCTTTGTAGATGATCAAGTTAAGATGAGGTCAGCCGGATGGGCCCTAGGCCAATATGACTGTGTCCTTATAAAGAGGGGAAATCTGGACACAGAGACAGACACAGAGAGAACACCATGTGAAGATAAAGGCAGAGGATGGGCTGAGAGGTCTACAGGCCAAGGAACGCCAAATATTGCCAGAAAACCACCAGAAGCTAGGAGAGAGGCATGGAACAGATTCTTCCTCACACCCTCAGAAGGAACAAATTCTGCCAATACCTTGATCTTGGACTTCCAGCCTCCAAAACTGTGAGAGAATAAATTTTTGTTGTTTAAGCCACCCAGTCTGGGATACTTTGCTACGGCTGCCCTAGCAAACTAAGACAGTGGCCCTGACCTTCTTAGGAAATGGAAGATGTGTCCCTCACACCACACAGCCTCTGTAGGGAGAAGCTTCCAGTTAAGTCCAGGGTCAACCCAGGTACTGGCTGCTGGAGATAACACTGTAAGGGCAGCACCTGGCCAGAGCTGAGGAGGAATCAAAGGGGAAAAGTCTTCCTCCCTTCCCCCTCCAGGGATTGATAGAGTGACCGCTTTCCTCACCTGGCCTGATTCCTTGAGGTGCCCTGGGGACAGGGTACAGAGGTGGGGGGCGGGGGTGGACGCTGTCCCCGCACCGACCACAACCGAAGCACGCACACGTAAGCCTCTTGCATGCAAAGAGTCTCTCGGGGGTGAACTTAAAGCTGTGATCTGGGGCTCCAGGATATCAGGCTCAGCCCAGAGGTGGTCCTTAACATAAGATTGTTCTCAGAAGGTTATATTCGAATCCCTTGAAGTGTTGTTCTGAGGCTGAGGTTTTTGTTTGAGGAGAAAAAGGAGGAATTCATTTTATGTCCGTGTTGTCTGCAAGTCTGTTGTCCCCAGCAGCCCTACTGATCAAGGGCTCCGTTCCATTCTTGACATCCCCACAGCGCCTAACCTAGGACCTGGTACACAGTTGCTGCCCGATGAACACAGAGGGGTGGTTCGAGAACTTCTTTGATACTTAGAACAAGGATGATCGTTTTGAGGAGAGCAGAGAGCATGTCCGTGTTTTGGGTTGCAAATGCGTATTTGGAACTTTGAAACCCACTTAGAGGCAGAACTAAAGCTCACTGAGTGCTGGGACATTTCTAACACTACGGACACCACTTGTTCCGGCACACAACCTTCCAAGGTCATGAGGCACTGTTCTCCATTCATCAGCTTTTTTCCTGCCTGGGGCGGGGGAAGGGGTTGTAGCAAAACAGGGAGTATACTGGAAGGCAGAATTTTTAAAGGCGGCCTGCGCTAGAAGTCTGGAGACTAAGCACAATTGACTGAAAGCCCACGGTGGGGGGTAAGGGAGGCGCAAAAGGAGAGTGTGAAATGGATCAAAATACCAAGCACTTGAAATAGTTCTCTTCCCTGACTAATCAGTGGAATCTAATGGAAAGATAGCCCAAGGTGGGGGGAAAGAAAGGGAAAGTTAAAGGAAATAGACAATTGGGGTAAAGTAAAAACCAAGGCAATTAAAAATATACAAGGAAGAGCTTTGCAAAGAACTCTTTCATCAGTGAAACAGATCCATAGAGGAGAGGAAGCTGGCTAGGAAATCGTGGGGACTCACTAACAACGCTATCTCGCGTGTATCTAGCACTTTACAAGGCACCTTCACAAGGCATCAACCTAGAGAGAGAGGCAGAAGTTGCTGTTTCCACTTTGCAAGAGGAAAAGCTGAAGTTCAGAGAGGGTGTGCAGCTTATTCAAAGTCACACAGCTAATGAGTTGCAGAGCCTGGTCTCTAGCAGTCAGAATGGAAAAGGGTTTCGTTCAGAGGCTGAATGAATCTTATCTAGAGAGAGGTTAAAGGGAGTCCTGTCTCCAAATTTTCCACCCAAACAGACAAATAGATGCAATCTCCCTTCCGTGCAGCAGCACGCTGCAGTTACAGCATGGCTTTGGGAATCAGACCTAAACCCCAACCTTAGCTCTCCCACCTGCTAACAAGAGATGGTGATCAAGCCGTTTAATCAATCTGAACTCTGTTTCCATAACTGTAAGATAACAATAACACGTCCTGGAATTATTTTTGAGTGTGGGGGGGGAGGGGGGCGGAGGGGAAAACCCATAACCAGGTATGTAACCAATTGCTAATACTAAGTGCTTAGTTTTTCTAAGAATAAAAATATTTGTCCTATTGAAAAAGTAAATGTTAAGCTTTTAAGAAAAAAAAATCAGAATTCACTGAAGGGTGTGCTCATTTTATTCTCGTTCCCTACACCTGAGGAAAACCAACTGGCAGGTCGTTCTATCATCAGAATACCTCTATGTTCTTCAGTTTTCAGAGCGGAATTACTAGGGGTGGGAGTAAGCTGTATCCAGAGGGCTGGCCAGGCATAAACACGAACGGCAGTCACACCTCATTGCCCGGGAGGCCAGTCCAGTCCCTGGACGGAGTCTCCTACCCCCGGTCCCCCGCCAGGGCCTGCAAGACACCTCCTGCAATCCTCAAATGACCCAACAAAGTAACGACTGGTATCAATTCCTTTCCACGGGTGTGGAAACTGAGACCTGTAGAGATCGAATCACTTGTCCAAGGTCAAATTAAATTGGAGCTACTCTGACTCCCTGTTCTGTGTTCCAAACCCATGGATCTCATGAATTGGTAACTTTAAAATTTAGGGATTGATACAGAATTGCCAACTCGTATGACAGATAAGAATGTAATTTCTAAGACCCATCATTCATATATGCATTTGTTCAATAAATATTTATTGATCTCTACTATGCCCCACACAGTGTCTTAGGGGCTGGGGGCACAGCAATGAACAAAACCACGTCTCTGCCTCCTGTCATCGTCATTTATCATGTTTTAATACCAAGGATGTTTTAATATCACAAAGATGTTTAAATGGTTGTTATTATAAACACATGAGAAATAGGAATACCACACACAGATAACAGTAAGTCTAAACATAGAAACCATAATAATATAAAATATAAGAAA
This sequence comes from Leopardus geoffroyi, assembly GCF_018350155.1. Lineage (NCBI taxonomy): Eukaryota > Metazoa > Chordata > Mammalia > Carnivora > Felidae > Leopardus > Leopardus geoffroyi. Next base: position 103,948,415 of record NC_059328.1, read on the forward strand.
AAGGATTGGAAATAATAATACCAAAACATCGGAAAAATACCAAACACAGGAAAGAAGACTGTTTTAAAAGATAGGAAAGAATCTCAGAATAAAAGTAAGTTCTTCCCATGAGAGGATATTTAGAACTTATACCAACAAAACACTGAAAGACACAAGTTCAGTTTGTATTTTACGATACTAAACTGTAGGTCATTGTTGGCCAGTTTGGAGATTTATATTCAACAGTGCACTAAAAAGTGCAGTTTGATAGTCCATCTTGTTTAGATAGCTCATTTCAAATCATAATCTTTATACAAATTTGTTTCTCATGTAACTGTGCCGCTAAAAGTGGAAATAATCTTCTAACGCTGTGTCTCCCAATTTGGGGCCAAACCAGCATTTCCCCCACCTCCTCCCCGGCCATCCTTCCCACAGCTGCAAGAGACCAGGGGAAGGCGGGACGTGAGGGCGACACAGGTATCCAGCTAGTTGGGCCCGCAGGTCTCTGACCACCCATCTAGTAGCAGGTGGGCATTGATCCAAAAGGGGTGGGGACACTTCCGCAGAGACTAGCGAGGTCTAAGACTATGCGGGGAAACTGCCCCAATTTCAGTTCCCTCTCTCTTCAGAAGGCCCCCATGAAAATGCAAATATTCCTGGGATGTGAAGCCTATCTGGCCAACACTTTCCTTATCGGCCACAGCACCTTTGTTATCAGCAAACACCCTGGCTTAAATTATTTGACAACTTTCCAAGTGTGTGTGGGAAAGAGACCCTGCTTTGTCCCTCACAGGGGGAGGTGAAAAGTGGAGATACGGTTTGGGGAATGCAAGGTGGGAGGAGAGAATAGTTACAGGAGGACCCGAGATAGGTCCCCACTAACTTGACCCCTTCCCTACTGGCCCTGCACTTGTGGGAGCCGGACAGAGGGAGGGCGGGAGGGGTGTATATGTGGATAATCTATGAGAGGACTCCTGGGAAGCCGACCGCAAGCTCTGAAAAGAGGGTTGCAGGCAAGTTTGGGAGGCCTGAATGGAGCATGTGGGCTCTCAGGGGAAGGCTGATCTGTTGTTTAATGGATGCATTAAAAAAAAAAAAAATTCACAGCCAGCTGCTCTCCTAATACCCAACTTGTTCTTGCCTCCCTTCTATAGTCCATTTGAAAATGGACCCTTATGCACTCCAGATCACTTTAAGCACTTAGTAAGTAGTTACAATATGACAAACTTGTTGACTGGTATGAGATGCATAGGTTATAACACGCGGAATAGCTGGGAACAGTGAGCTCTGGCCAGGGCAGGGACGGGTGCTGTGTACTGTTGTCAGGGCTGACCGTGGAACCAGCTCCTGCTCCCCACGCCACACCACCCAGCTGTAAATGCAAACGTAAAGGGCGTCCACTCCTCCTTCTCTCCATCAGTGGTGTCTACAGGTGTGTGCTCCCCCTAGCTCTTGGCATAATTCACTCCATTTGCTTTCTCCTAAATTATTCTGGGAATTTTCCACTAATATGTCTTACTGTGGTTCCAGAGACCATGAAGAAAGGCAACCATTTATTAAAAATAACATTCCAGGGGGCACCTGGGTGGCGCAGTCGGTTAAGCCTCCGACTTCAGCTCAGGTCATGATCTCGCGGTCCGTGAGTTCGAGCCCCGCGTCGGGCTCTGTGCTGACAGCTCAGAGCCTGGAGCCTGTTTCCGAATCTATGTCTCCCTCTCTCTCAGACCCTCCCCCGTTCATGCTCTGTCTCTCTCTGTCTCAAAAATAAAAACGTTAAAAAAAAAAAATTAAAAAAAAAATAATAATAACATTCCAGGGGCACCTGGGTGGCTCAGTCAGTTAAGCGTCCAACTTCGGCTCACGTCATGATCTCACGGTTCATGGGTTCGAGCCCCACGTCGTGCTCTGTGCTGACAGCTCAGAGCCTGGAGCATGCTTCCGATTCTGTGTCTCCCTCCCTCTCTTCCCCTCCCCCACTCACACTCTGTCTCTCCTTCAAAAATAAACATTTAAAATATTTAATAAAATAAATAAAAATAACATTCCAAATCTAGTTAATACGTCAGATAAGTGGTCACAAGATAAGGGCAATGATCCATACCCAAAGTGATAGATACAATGTCACGTCCCAAGACTGTAAAAATACGGTTTTATATATATACGTACATAGAAAAGGAAGATAGAAAGAAAACACACCACAATATTAACATGGTTCACATTAACACTTAGCTTATCTCTAGGAACTGAGGTTGAGGGTGACTTCTACGGCCTTTCCTCAAGTCCACCACTTCTCCTCAGATTCCTGGCTGTCGCTTAATCAAGTCATTGTCACCACTCACCTGGACCGCTACAGCAACCTCCCAGCTGGTCTTGCCAATTCATTCACCACACAGAATCAAGAGTGATCTTCAAATGCAAATCTGAGGGTCATGGAGACAGTGTAACAAACTAGCACTAGTCAGCTGGCTCCTTGCATGAAAGCCACCCCTGAAGATGCTGAAGAAGCAAGAGTGAGTTTAATGGATTGCAATACTTATTGCAAAAACTATGTGTGTGCTCGGTTTTGGGGTTGGTAGGAAGTCCAAAGTTGGTTAGATCTTGGCGGTGGGGGGCGGGGGGGGGGCGGGCGGTGCTGCAAAGGCAGAGAATGGCAGCCTAGAGCAGACAAGGGCTAGAAACTTTGGATGGTATACTAGTTTCCTGTTGCTGTGTAACGAATTGTCACAGACATACCTTACAACACCATACTTTTATTATCACCCAGTTCCTGGGGGCCAGGAGTTCGGGCATGGTGTAGCTGGGTTCTCCTCTCAGGGTCTCACAAGTCTACAATCAAAGGGTCCACCAGGCTACATTTTGTTCTGGAGCTCTATGTTCTCTTCCAAGCTTATGTGTTTGTTGGTAGAGTTGAATTCCTTGTGGCTGTAGGACTAAGATTTCTGCTTTCTTGCTGGCTGTCAGTGAGGGCTGCTCTAAGCTCCTAGAGGTCCCCCAAATCCCCTGTCAGGTGGCCCTCTCACAAGCTGGCCACTTACTTCTTCAAGACCCACAGGAGAAGCGCTCTCTCTCGCTCTCTCTTTCACTCTCTCTCTGCCTCTCACTCACTCTCTCCAGTCTGCTCAGATGGGATCTCATACAATGTAACCACAGGAGGGACTACCTTATCATGTCACAGGTCCCACTTACACCCAAGGGGAGGGGATTATACAGGGTATGCATACCAGATGCCAGGAATCTTGGGGACCATCCAAGAATTCTGTCTACCACGGTTGGCCCTCTGGCCCTCAATGATTTATGTCCTTTCCCATGCAAAATACATTCACCCCCATCTGCTATAGGCTATAGCCACCCCCCAACTAATTTATATGTTAAAGTCTTAATCCCCCAGTACCTAAGAATGTGACTGTATTTGGAAACAGCGTCTTTAAAGAGGTCATTAGGGTGGGGCCTAATCTAATATGACTGGTGTCCTTATAAGAAGAGGGAATTTGTACGGAGGGAAGACAGCCATCCAGAAGCCAAGGATAGAAGCCCTCAGAAGAAACCAATGCAGCTGAACCATGATCTTAGACCTGTAGCCTCCAGCACTGTGAACAATAATCTCTGTTGTTTAAACCACACACTCTGTTACTTTGTTATGACACCTCTAACAGACTAATTCATTATCCCATGATCCTCATCTCAGTGCATCGTCAGCAAAATCTTATCATCTAAATTTCAGTCTCATCATTTCATCAACTCAAAGTCCAAAATCTCATCATCTAAATCAGTGCTGATGAGAATCCCAGGTGTAATCTATTAAGTACAGCTCCTGGGATGCAATTCCTCTCCATTGAAACGAAAGAGACAAGCTACCTGCCCCCAACATGCCCAAATCACAATGGTGTGACAGCCTTAGGATGCTAGCTTGGTTCAAAAACTGGGAAGATGGGAGGTAAGAAAGAGTCCCTGGTCCTTCACAGCTCTGATATTCAGTCAGGCACATGTTAGATCTCCTTGATTAGGTTTCAAGGCTTGAGAATAAATTCTCCCTGGCTCTCCACCCTCTAGACCCTGTGTTCTGCCCTCTGAGCCATCCTTCCTCTTCCACAAAAAGTAGCACTTGTTGTAGCAAAGTAGTTTCAGCAGTATCCTTCCTGCCAGTGCCTCAGGGTCCTCTTCTCAGCCTGAGGTGGAGAGAGGGAGGTAGAGAGAGGAGGGCATCTTCGCAGGCGAGGGGATGGCCATGAAGACGGGAAATCAGTTTCACACAGGGGTATTAATCAAGCAATTAAATATGCTATCGGTAGCGGGAGTCAGGTTCCTCACCATCAGAAAATGCAATTACAATTATGGTAACACAGAAAATCAGAATGAACTCTGTGATGTTGAATTTGGAGCTAGCAGTTTGCAATAGATCTAGTTAGATACGGAAATAAGTGTCGAGGTAAGCATGTGTATGTGTACATACATGTATTCCCTAGCTCTGTCTAATGAGAAGTCTTAGGAGCCTTGCTTATTAGCAATAAGCATACCTACTGCCCAACTCCTGGCTTCTGAAATGTTTTTTTTTTTAATATTAATCTATTTTGGAGAAAGAGAGAGACAGCGTGTAAGTGGAGAAGGGGCAGAGAGAGAGAGAGAGACACATAATGTGAAGCAGGCTCCAGGCTCTGAGCTGTCAGCACAGAGCCCAACTTGGGACTCGAACTGATGAACCCAGATATCATGACCTGAGCTGAAGTCAGTCGTTCAACCGGCTGAGCCACCCAGACGCCCCATCCAACTTGTGGCTTCTAAACACCATTCTTCACTTAAAGGAACTGGGGCTTCTTAGAGAAATGTCTGAGTTCAAGGCTGGGGCAGGGAAATCATAAGATGAGCCTATAAATTCTTTTGTTGCCAGAGGCAAAGAAGTACTCAAAGAATGATAGGGATAAAGAAATGCCAGATCGAAGAGACTTCCACTGGGCAAACTGGGAACAATTGGAGTATTAAAATTAATAATGATAGTAAAAACCCATAATTCACGGAATAAAATAGGAAAGAAACGGTGAATCCTTACAGAAAGAAAATAACAACTGAATAAATTAGAAGCTTGTTGACAAATAGGATGGTTACATAGTTTCAAATTTTTCCGCACAAAATATTTATTACTTACCAAGAGAACAGAGGTAACTTGACACTGGAGAAGCCTGAGGGACACCATCTTAATAAAGCAAAGCTACCATCAATCAGGAATAGAGAAAAACTGGAATTTGCACCGCCTGATACGATGCACTGAGAATAGCACAGCTTCAGCTCTGTGTTGTTCCTTCCAACAACTTCATAACCCGAATCTAATCCAAGAAAATAGGAGACAGGCCTAAATGAAGAGACATTCTACAAAGTAAGTGGTCTATAATCTTCAAAAGTGGGAAAGTCGTGACAGTCAAAGATTAAAGAACTGTCCACCCGGCAGTGGACCAAAGAGACAGATTCGTGTACCATGTGGCTCTTAACTGGATCGTTCTGCTGCAGAAAGTACCATTGCAACACTTACACTTTGGATGAGGTCTGATGGCGGTCTAATGGTTTGAGGTTAATTCTCTAATTTGGTTGATTGTGTTGTTGGGATGGAGAAGAATGTCTTTATTTGTAGGAGATACCGAAGTTCCGGGCTCACAGAGAATCAGATTGGCAATCTATTCTCCAATGGTTAAGGAAAAAAATGTTAACTTCTATAGTACTCTTAGGGTTTAGGAACTTCGTAATTCTTTCCCAGTCTGCTTCATAGAAAAGGATACTATCAAAAAAATAGGCTGTGACCTGAGCCCCCTGGGGCAGGGTATCCCCCATTTCTTCCTGGTGGGTCCTCCCGGAACAGAGGGAGTGGAGAGCAAGAGTTTGTTGCAGATCTCAGGCTGTGGAAAGACGCAAATGTCAGCATAGCAGCAGCTGACTGAGTGCGGCTCAAGGTTCCCTGTCCACATTTCTGTTTTAACTTCACTGGCAAACCATTCTCACCATTCTCCCAAGATTTGCCCCATCTGTAACATCATCACCAAATCAGAGACCCAGGTCTGGCTCTAAAATCTCTCCCATTCTGTAGACCGCAGATCTCTTCCCGTCCCTGAATCTTCCTAAACCAACCACCCATCTGGGTCTCCTCAGAAAGAGACTTACTTGCTATTATATCAGGGGGGATTTTGCTGACGTTTGATTTCCTGCTTTCTCTCAGCAAGTGAGGAAACTGGTTACAGCTAATTCTGCTGGGAGGTAACCAGCTGTTTTTGCACAATCCTGCAACCATTTCCATGAATTAACTTGGGAGCATTGCAGACCCTTGAAAAGCAGCGTAAGGCTCTGGTGCCTGATAGCTTTAGTAGGATTTAGCAGCCTCAGCAATGGACTGAATATAAAGAAACATAAAATCTATTAACAGCTGTGCCTGAAAATGTCTGTGCAGTCTTGGGTGAGATAAAGAATCTTTCTATTCTTGTGGGTAATATGATAACACCACTAGCCCATACCTATTGTCAAGGTGTGTGTGAGGATAAACAGAACATACTTAGAGAATCTTGAGTTCTTTATTAAGAGAGCAGTGTAGGGGCGCCTGGGTGGCGCAGTCGGTTAAGCATCCGACTTCAGCCAGGTCACGATCTCGCGGTCCGTGAGTTCGAGCCCCGCGTCGGGCTCTGTGCTGACAGCTCAGAGCCTGGAGCCTGCTTCTGATTCTGTGTCTCCCTCTCTCTGACCCTCCCCCGTTCATGCTCTATCTCTCTCTGTCCCAAAAATAAATAAACGTTGAAAAAAAAAAAAAATTTAAGAGAGCAGTGTATATAGTCATACTGCTGTATTTATTCAGGGCGTATTGGAAGGGAGCGATTTTAAGCCCTGCTTTTACTAAATAAAATAAGGATTGTTATTATTAACAATTACATTATAGGTAACAAGACTTATTTATTTACTTACTTATTCATTCAACACACATTCATTGAGCACATACATTGTGCTGATCACCAAACAGGAACAAAGGAGGCAGCTAGGAATAATAGCTCACGGAGCATAGAGTCTGGTGGGGAGATATGCAACCAGCCAGTCCTCACAAGTGTAGGGACGGACAACAAGAGAAAAATCCTGTCCCTCAAAAAATTAAAAATAGAACTTCCACATGACCCAGCAATTCCACCTCTGGGTATATATCTGAAGGAAACAAAATCACTGTCTCGAAGTGATATGGACCCCCATGTTCACTGCAGCATTATTTGCAATAACCTAGACACAGAAAGAACCTAAGTGTTCATCAACTGATGAATGGATACAGAAAGTGTGGTGTGTGTGTATATATACAATGGGCTATTATTCCCAAATAAAAAGGAAACCCTGCTATTTGGGACAGTTGTGGATGACCCCTGAGGGCATTGCACTAAGTGAAATAAGTCAGCCAAAGAAAGACAAATAGGCTATGATCACACTTAAATGTGAAATCTAAAAACAAACAAAAAACCCCAAAACACCAAAAACCCAACTCACAGGAACAGAACATTTTGGTAAGGGGTGGTAAGTGGGGGAAATGAGTGAAGGTGGTCAAAAGGTGTAAGTTCCAGTTATAAGATAAATAGCTTCTGTGGATGGAATATACAGCACGGTGACTATAGATAATAATACTGTATTGCGTATTTGATGGTTGCTAAGAGTAGGTATTAAAAGTTCTCATCACAAGGGGCGCCTGGGTGGCACAGTCGGTTAAGCGTCCGACTTCAGCCAGGTCACGATCTCGCAGTCTGTGAGTTCGAGCCCCGCGTCGGGCTCTGGGCTAATGACTCGGAGCCTGGAGCCTGTTTCCGATTCTGTGTCTCCCTCTCTCTCTGCCCCTCCCCCGTTCATGCTCTGTCTCTCTCTGTCCCAAAAATAAATAAACGTTGAAAAAAAAATTTTTTTTTAAAAGTTCTCATCACAAAATATATATATATATATATATATATATATATATATAATTATGTGTGGTGATCACTCTGCATTATATACACATATCAAATCATTCTGCTGTACACCTGAAATGTTCGCGTGTTCTACGTCAATGATATCACAATAAGGTGGGGAACCAGACTGGTTTCACTTCACTGAACATAGCTATTATCAGGCAAGTAAAAGCCTCCCAGGTCTTGGAATCAGGAGAGGATCTGAGACCCAGTCCTCCTGTTTGTTGCTACATGAGCCTCAAGAAGTTACTTAACTCTGACAGCCTTGATTTCATTAGCATTCTCCGAAAATCAGCACAGCCACACCTGCACATGGGATTCTTGGGAAGCCCAAATGAGATAATCAATGTGAAAGCAATTGGAAAACCCAAGAGATACGAGTTTTTAATTGTCGCAGAGTCTTTATACAACATTTCAGTGTGGTTGTTTTTGTGTGCCCCGGCCGCTCTGGGGGGAAGGAGCCAAGTGTAACAAATTCGTGTCTCTCTGCTTACCAGAGGCGTCCTCACCAAGCCCCACCCCCCCCCCACCAGGTACTGTGGAGATGACTGTGCCCAGACATTACACATCCACCCCTGCTTGCCCCTGTCCACAGACCGCAGTCCCGGTCTGTTCAACATTTTCAACAACACACTGGATGAAAATGCGAGAAGATGTTTATCAACGTAAAGCCCAAACGAAGCCAAGAATAGAAAATACAAAGATTGACAGAGTCAGGATCCAGGATCCCATCTCCCCAGGATAACAAGGTGAAATGTAATCAAGATAAATGGAAAGTCCTGTATTTAGAGTCACAAAAATAGCTGCACAGCAGCGCAAACATAAAGACTGGAATATTGCTGGACTTCTTCTTTCGGTTTTTCACGTACGACCAGTGTTCTGCTGTTCACAGAGCACTCGTCTCTCATTTAATCACCCAGGAAGTTCGCTTTGGTGAATGTGACATGTTAGATAAAAATTTACCCTGATTTATCCTTTTGGTTGCAAATTCAATATTTCCTTCCTTAGGTTTGATTACGCCTGAGTTCGTGGGGCATCACCAAGCACAGGTGCATTGTAATCCTTATCACACCTACAAATGTCAATAGCATGTGTACTATGCCCAGGATTCGACAGGAAGGCACGGCTGAGGCTGGGAAGAGACATAAGATTTCCCTCTTTAAACTCAGAATCCTACCTTTCTGGAATCTCTATCTCCTCCAAGAAACTTGGCCCAGTCTTCCCAGTGCAATTAATCAGTTTTTCACTATATTCCCATCTACAGACAAATGTGAGGGCGGGGGGCGGGGGGGGAGGGTGTCCATCTGTCTGTACAGGACTGTTCACATTAAACTCAGTTATCCTCCATCAACCAACTCACCCACCCCAAATTCAACTCTAGATTATCTTGAAAGGTAAGGTCCATGCCTTGTACCTTACAAACCTTCAACACTCTATCGCAGAGATTTGCACATATCAGGTACTCAATAAAAACAGGCAGACGAGGGGGGCGCCTGGGTGGCGCAGTCGGTTAAGCGTCCGACTTCAGCCAGGTCACGATCTCGCGGTTCCGGGAGTTCGAGCCCCGCGTCAGGCTCTGGGCTGATGGCTCAGAGCCTGGAGCCTGTTTCCGATTCTGTGTCTCCCTCTCTCTCTGCCCCTACCCCGTTCATGCTCTGTCTCTCTCTGTCCCAAAAATAAATAAACATTGAAAAAAAAAATTTAAAAAAAAAAAAAAAAAAAAAAAAAAAAAACAGGCAGACGAGTGACGATAATAGAGCCCATTCTTTGCAGTCCTGCTTACATCTGAATCAATATTTTAATTCTTAAGTTCCATCTAGTTACTTTTACCCTCTGAATTTTTGTTTTGTTTTTGTTTTCATCTTCCAAAGGGGCATATAGTAACCACTTTATGGAGGACTGTTTCCTGAGTACTAAATGCTAGCAAAATTCATAGGTTAAATAAATACTTGTTCCTTTCCCCTTCAGTTTCTAGCTCATTGGCTCTACTGAGGTCACGAAGAGGGTTTCTTTAAACGGAATAATCAGAATAAGACACCCTGACTAGTCTTCCCAAGTTCCTGCAGAGAGATCAGATATCAGTGGCTTCTGGTCCCCGGCAGCCCACAGTCCCTGCAGACTGTCCCAGTGCCTGACTAATCCCTGGAGTCACAGCAAGGCAGCTGTTTTTCTATAAGTCAGCTAAGCGGGGCTATTTGAGAAGCATGGAGTTCCTCTCCCCTACCACTGCCCATAGCAGCATTCCATCTGCACAGACCTGGGCTCTTGGACCTCACAATTGTTTACAATTCAGCAAATGTTTGGTCGCTTACTGTGTCTCAAGAACTGTTCTACGGCCATAAGGAGATTGAAAAATGGACTGAAATATAACCGCACCCTCAAGGAACTCAGTCTACTGAGAGTTGTGGAGTAGACTTGTACCAACGAGTCTGCCACGGAGCAGAATGTGATTAACAGCCAAGAGAGACACATGCCCCAGGGGGCTCCCCAGGGCTCCAAAGTGGAAGATCTACTCTAGATCTGGTCAAGAAAGGCTCTGCAGGGAGAGTGGCATTTGAAATGCTCTTACGAGGATGAACAGGTAGCTGTGGGGGTGGAGGGGTCATTTAGGTGAAAGGAATAGCCTAAGTAATGGCATAGAGGTGGAAAAGAATGGGATGTACTCAAGTCACAGCCAGCACACCAGGTGGCCAGAACATAGGGCATAAACAGTGGAGTAGCAAATGCAGAAGACTAGTATAGGAGGCAGCTTCTGAAATGCCTCCTAGTGATTACCTCCACACCCTCCTTGTGGAATCCCCACCCCACACTCCCATGTAATAAAGCTATAAAGACTTCCATCTTGTTCATTCGGTCTCCCTCTCTCTCTCTCTCTCCCTCCTTCTCATTCATTTTGATAAATCCCGCTGCCATGTTATGAGGTACTAAGGCCCCCAGTTCAACAGCCCATAAGAAATTGAATCCTACTAATAATCGCTGGGTGAGCTTGGAAGCATTATTGATCCAGTCGAACCTCGAGATGATTGTGGCCCCAGGTGATGCCTTGAGTGCAGTCTTATGAGAGACCCCAAGCTGGAGAACCCAGCTGAAGCCATACCCATCCTCTAGACCCACAGAAACTGTTAGATAATAAATGTGTGCTGTTTTGAGCCACTAAGTCTGGGGATCATTTGTTATGCAGCAGTACATAATTAATATACCTAGAAAGGATGGGAGGACATTCGGGAGCACACTGACATGTGCCCTATGGCTGATATCTCTTGTCTAAATCTGATATAACACATGCCAAATGTGAGATATTAAAAGAACGTTGATATGACTAGAGACAGGTTTGTCAAACACTGATGTGGAACACAAGAGGTGTTGGAACGGGCAGAGACCCCCGAGTTCAGAAATTATACAAAACTGTCGATGACCCCATGGTCTCCTGATGAGAAGGAAAGAAGACTAGAAAACCTTGGAGTTTTCCTTGAGGAGGAGAGGGAAGACAGGCAAGGCATTGAATTAGACTCGTATGGTCTTAACTGTAGATGGAATGTGGGGGTGAAGGAGAGGGAGGAAATTAAACGAAGATTCTAAAGAGTAAGGAATAGGAACATGGAAATAGGGAAACATTATTTACAGAGATGAGAGAAAAGAAAGTTTTGAACGAAAGATCCTGAGTTCAGCGTGGAACCGGTTGAGTTTGAAGTGCCAGTGAAGCGTCTGCACGCGTTTGATACTCAAGGCTGAAGCTGAAGCCAGAAGTTTGGGGAATCACCTACATAAACTTCAAAACCTGCTCCAAATGGGAACCAGGGTCGTGAGTCCGAGATCAAGTGACCCGTCAACAACCTGAATACAAAGCACGTGAAGGTGAGGATGCAGCTCAGGATCATGGTCCCACCTGCTCATGTGGAAGTCATGAGCTCACAACTGGGCTCACAACTGGCTTATTGCCAGCGATGCCGGGGATCTCGGCCTCTTGTCAGCAGGACCGAGGGCTCAGCCCAAATGCAGCAGGGCCCTGATAAAGGTGTATACATTTTCTTGCATAAAGATACCAAAGACTGGGGGTGCCTGGGTGGCTCAGTAGGTTAAGTGTCTGACTTCGGCTCAGGTAATGATCTTGCAGCTCATGAGTTCAAGCCCCGCATCGGGCTCTGTGCTGACAGCACAGAGCCTAGAGCCTGCTTCGGATCCTGTGTCTCCCTCTCTCCCCCTGCCCCTCCCCTGGTCACACTCTGTATCTCTCTCAAGAAATAAATAAACATTAAAAAAAAACAAAAAACAAAGACTGGCCCAGAGAGTAAGGTAAAGTCTTCAGGTCTCCTTATAGAGGCCCCTTCAAGATGAATACTCAGGTTCAAGTTGTAAAAAAGGCGGGAAAGAGGGGTTATCCCCTAGAAACAGAAACTAGAATGGTGTTCTTCCAGGGCTGGGCAAGGGAGAAATGAGTTGTTGTCTAATGGGTATAGTTTCCAGTTTTGCAAGGTGAGAAAGTTCTGGAGATTGGTTGCACGGCAATATGAGTATACTTAACAATCCTGAAAAGGTATTAAGATAGGGAAGTGGAGCTCACTAGAGGAGCGGTTCCTTTGGGGGAGGGGGGAATATTTGTTTCTTTACCTCCTGACTCTATGATCCCAGACAAGCTTCTCTAAAGCTCATCCTGTTGATTCTTCCACCTCAAAGTGTGTCACATGCACGCTTTCCTTTTTATTCTGCTGCTGTCCCCTGGATCTGGGCCCCATGCCACTTGGATTGTTGTATGATCTCCTAGCTGTTCTCGCTGCCTCCCTGCTCGGCACCCCAGGCTCGCTGCCCCAGACTGATGATTCCAGAACACCACTTGGCACATACCCCACTTTAAGACTCCACTGGGCCAGAGTCAAATCCTGCAGGAGCTCTCTGAGCTGGTCCGTCCCCTCCACTGCATCTGGGCTGTCTCTGCTGAGTCCCAGAGGTGCGTCGTGATTGTGCCCGGCGCCTTGTTCTTACTGCTTGTGCCCTTTGCACTGCCTCGGGCCCCCTCAGCAGTTATGCACCTGTGGGTGACCTTCCAGGCACAGCTCAGCGCCCTCCCATCTCCATGAGGACCTCAGCCCTCTGTAGCCACACCTTCCTTCATACTTCCAGAAATTTTTCTCTCTACTAGCCATTTAATCATTATTATGTCTTATTGGTAACACCAAAAAAAAATGATGTAAGCTCTTTCTTGTTCACTGTGTGCTACGTACTATACATACTTACACTTTACACGCTCATTAACCATTAATCCTTACCAAATTTCCCTGAAATAGGTATTATGACCTTCATTTTTCAAATGAGGAAATTGAGACCCAGAGAGGTTATACGACTTATCCCAGGTCACAGCAGCCCAGAGGTGGTAGAGCTGGAAATCAAATTCAGGCCTGTGGAACGCCAGCTCTTGTGTTCTTTTTGTGTTATATTATGTGACTTCTCATTTACTTTGGCGTCATTAATTCAGCAAACAGTCACAGTGCACCTGTTACATACCATGCATTGTAGCATGTGTTAGAAGAGGGCCAAGGATGAACCAGACACAAGCCCAGGCCTCGAAGAGCTTTGAGATATACTCCTCATCTTGCATTTCTTTTGTCCTGTATTTTCTGTCCTCCCACACCTGCACCCAGTGGACGATCTTTTCCAGCAGACCCTAAGTGCATAAGATCAAGGATGGGTGTTTCTGTTGAGCGCCGCTGTCTTTTCATTGTGTAGGACAGTATCCGGCACATAACAGATTCTCAAGAAATGCTTCTTGACCAAATGAATAAATGAGTGAAGGAATGAAAGAATATTAAAAGAGGCTGAGGATGTGGAAGGAGAAGTGGGGGAGGAGCCAGAAGATAGAGCCCTCTATTTCCATGCCCCAGTATTCCCAAGGGGAACAGCATAAATATAGCAGTTCAAGAGCAAGAAGGAATTTAGTAGTATTGTCACTGCGTAGCTGATGGATGGGAGTCAAATCGTTCCCATGTTGGATATCTGACCCATACGACTGACTGATAGACCCTGTACAATGTCCCCCCTCCCACACCAGGAAGAGAGGACTTCGGGCCCAGGGTTCCCAAGTTCAATAGCCTTTTCTTTTTTGCCTTAAAAAATTGCCGAGGCATGAGATATTTCCGTTCTCCACTGGCATCTTTGCACTGTGCCCAGAGAAACAATCGTATCACGTTCAGGAAGGCAGGGGCCTGCAAAGGCAGGGAAACAGGAACCGTCCCCACGGATGTCCTCCCGGGGGAGACAGCCAGGGGCTGGGAACAAATGCTGTGTGAAAAGGAAAGCCAGACTTCACCAGCGGCTCCAGGTTGGGGGGCTGGCCCTTCCCAGCATCCAGCAGGACCGTCGGCCGTGGAGTCCGGGAACAGCATGTTATTCTTACACACACACACTTTTCCTTCCCTACCCCCAGCCTCCTAAACACACACATGAAATCTTGTGTGAAATCTGAACAGGGAGCGTGGTACTGCAGAGCACATTCCCACTCCTTAGCCCCGTGCCAGGCCCTCACCAGAAAAGCATCCATCTCCCTCTCCAATATATCTCCAAAAGCCCAGTGCCAGCCTGGGGACTCTGCTCACTGTCCCCAAACGTGTGTCAAGCCCAATCTCACTCCAAACCATTCTCCTCTTCCCCTTCCACACACTCCCTTCCCTTCCTCTCTGATTAGCAAATTCCTCCTCTTGGGTCCTTGACCCAGAGCCTCTCAGACAGAGTTAGCCTCTCTCACTCTCGAGTTCCAGCAGCACTTCCTGTCTAAGCCCGTGCTTCCTAATCTTTTTCATGGAAGAGAAAATGATAATATTTGTATGGCACCCTGGGGTGACATATGGAGCTGATCTCAGCAGGGCAACTAACCCAGGGACTCCCGATGCCTGTAGGACAAAGGGGACCAATACCTCAGACGTGCCTGTAATCCATTCAAGGTCACCACACACAGCGCTGCTGGGAGAGCTCAAGTCTACAGACGGCCCCACCCTGTTACAGAGCATTCGAGTTTCCACGCTAGTTGAAGGAACAGAGGATGCCTACATGTATAAATAAACATACACACAATCATTTTTAAGTTCTTTGTGTAACACAAAGAATATGGCCTTTGGCATCAAAGATATGCGAAGGTTCAAACGCTGGCTGTGCCACTTACTTGCTGTATGAACTTAGGCAAGTTAATGTCACCTCTATGGTCTCACTCTTTCCATCCATAAAATAGGGGCAATAATGCCTATCCTCCTAAGATGGCGTTTTTAGGGGCACCTGGGTGGCTCAGTCAGTTAAGCTCCCGACTCTTGATTTCAGCTCAGGTCTTGATCTGAGGGTTGTGAGTTCAAGTCCCATGCTGGGCTTCGTGCTGGGCGTGAAAAAAGATGTGTTTTTAAATTACCTTTAGCGAGGCATAATTTACACACAATAGAGCTCACCCACTGAAGGCATGCACTTTACTAAATTTCCACAAGGGTATACAGCTGT
Organism: Leopardus geoffroyi; assembly: GCF_018350155.1. NCBI lineage: Eukaryota > Metazoa > Chordata > Mammalia > Carnivora > Felidae > Leopardus > Leopardus geoffroyi. Next base: position 103,963,810 of record NC_059328.1, read on the forward strand.
GTAATCACCACGACAATTGAGATATAGAACACTTACACCACCCAAAAAAGTTCCTCCAGCCTCTTTACGGTCTATCCCCACCGCCTACATTCCCTGTCCCCTGGCAACCATGCATCTCATTCCCATCACTGTAATTTTGCCTTTTCTAGTTTTTCGTATAAATGGAATCGTACAATCATAGTCTTTTGTGCCTGGCTTCTTTAACTGAGGATAATTCGTTTGAAATTTATTTATGTTGTGTGTATCCATAATTTGCTCTTTTTTAGTGCTGGATAGAATTCCATTGTATAGATATGCCACAATTTGTTTATTCATTCTCCTGTTGAGTTGCTTAGGATTGTTGGCTTTCACGAATAACGCTGCTGTAAACGTTCTGACGCAAGTCTTTTTGGCAATGTATCTTTATTTCTGTGGGCTTAACACCTAAGAGTTAAACTGCTGTGTCGCAGAATAGGTTCATGTTTAACTTTTTTTTTCTTCACGTTTTTAATTAAATTCCAGTTAGTTAACATACAGTGTAGTCTTAGTTGCAGATGTAGAATGTAGTGATTCATCACTTACGTGTAACACCCAGTGCTCATCACAACAAGTGCCCCCCCTTAATCCCTATCACCCATTTAGCCCATCCCCCGCCCACTTCCCCTCCAGCAAACCTCGGTTTGTTCTCTATAGTTAAGAGTCTATTTCCTGGTTTGCCTCTCTTTTTCTCTCATATGTCCATCTGTTCTGCTTCTTAAATTCCACATATGAGTGAAATCAGATGGTATTTGTCTTTCTCTGACTGACTTATTTCACTAAGCGTTATACTCTCTAGCTCTGTCCAAGTCATGTGTATGGCAAAATGTCATTCTTTTTTATGGCTGAATAATATTCCATTGTACATATCTACCACATCATCTTCATCTACTCATCAGTTGGTTGGGCTCTTTCCATAATTTGGCTAATGTTGATAATGCAATCCCTGTTGAAATACCACCAATATTTTTCACAGAGCTAGAACAAACAATCCTAAGATTTGTATGGAACCACAAAAGACCCCGAATCACCAAAGCAATCTTGAGAAAGAAAAGCAAAGCTGGGGGCATCACAATTCCAGACTTCAAGTTGTATCACAAAGCTGTAATGATCAAGACAGTATGGTACTCACACAAAAACAGACACATAGATCAATAGAACAGAATAGAAAGCCTAGAAATCAACCTAAAAACATATGGTCAATTAATCTTAGACAAAGTAGGAAAGAATATCCAGTGGAAAACCCAGAGCACTTTTTCTGTTCTTAGGAGATAAGCATTCGATATTTTACTACTAAGTATGATGTTAGCTGTAGAATTTTTCATAGACATTCATTATCAGATTGAGGGGGCTCTATTCCTTCTCTGGTGAGAATTTTTTTTTTTTTAATTTTTTTTTTTCGACGTTTATTTATTTTTGGGACAGAGAGAGACAGAGCATGAACGGGGGAGGGGCAGAGAGAGAGGGAGACACAGAATCGGAAACAGGCTCCAGGTTCTGAGCCATCAGCCCAGAGCCCGACGCAGGGCTCGAACTCACGGACCGCGAGATCGTGACCTGGCTGAAGTCGGACGCTTAACCGACTGCGCCACCCAGGCGCCCCTCTGGTGAGAATTTTAACCATGAATGAGTGTTGAATGTTTTCAGATATTTTCCTGAATTTATTGAGTTGATTGTTTGGCTTTTCTTCTTCCTTCTGTGAATGTGGTGTATTATACTGATTTTCACATTTTAAACCACCTGTTTATTTTGGGGGATTAACTCTGCTTGATCTAATATATAATCCTTTTTAAATTATTTTTATTTTGGGGGGAATGCAAGCTGGTGCAGCCACTCTGGAAAACAGTATGGAGGTTCCTCAGAAAAACTAAAAATAGAACTACCCTATGACCCAGCAATTGCACTACTGGGCATTTATCCAAGGGATATAGGTGAGCAGTTTCGAAGGGACACATGCACCCCATGTTTATAGCAGCACTATCAACAATAGCCAAAGTATGGAAGAGCCCAAATGTCCATCGACAGATGAATGGATAAAGAAGATGTGGTATATATATACAATGGGGTATTACTCGGCAATCAAAAAGAATGAAATCTTGCCATTTGCAACTACGTGGATGGAACTGGAGGGTATTATGCTAAGTGAAATTCGTCAGAGAAAGACAAAAATCATATAATTTCACTCATATGAGGACTTTAAGAGACAAAACAGATGAACATAAGGGAAGGGAAACAAAAAGAGTATAAAAACAGGGAGGGGGACAAAACAGAAGAGACTCATAAATATGGAGAACAAACTGAGGGTTACAGGAGGGGTTGCGGGAGGGGGGAATGGGCTAAATGGGTAAGGGGCACTAAGGAATCTACTCCTGAAATCATTGTTGCACTACATGCTAACTAACTTGGATATAAATTTTAAAAAATTAAAAATAAAATTAAAAAAACAAAAAAATATTTTTATTTTTTAATCATCCCTTTTACACATTGCTGGATTCAATGTGCCAATGTTTCATTGAGGACTTTTTAAGAATATGTTCTTGAAAGACAATGGTCTTCTTTTTTCTTTCCTTGTAGACTGTTTTTTGGTTTTTGGTTTGGGGTTGTTTGTTCATTTGTTTGCTTTTTGGTTCTAGAATCTTGGTTTTCTAGTCTGTATAATGTTGACTTCATAAAATGATTTGCAAGTTTTTTCTCATCCTCTGTTTTCAGAAAGAGTTTATGTAGAAATAGTATTTTTTGACCTTAGATGATTAATAAAATTCACTAATAAAACCATCTGGACATGTGGTTTTCTTTGTGAGAAGGCTTGTGAATTTTCTTCATTTTTATTCAGCTTTTATTTTTCTTGAGTCAATTTCAAATTATGTCTTTTTCAGTGAATTTGTCTATTTTAATTGAAACTGTCATACTTATTGGCATAAAATTGTTCATAATTTTTCATTTTGTCCTTTTTTTTTTATCTGTAGCATCTATAATGATGTTCTTTCTTTAATTCCTGATTTTGAATTTTTTTCCTTGATCAGCCTCCTTGGGGGGCTTATGAATTTTATTAATCTTTTCAAAGAATCAACTTTGGCTTTATTAATTTCTCTGTTGTTTGTCTTTTACTTAGTCAACTGCAGCTCTTTATTATTTCCTGCCTTCTACTTTCTTTGTTTTTAATTTTGTTCCTCTTTTTCTAGTTTCTTAAGGTGAAATGTAGATCACTGATTTTAAACATTTCTTCTTCTTTTTTTAAATGTTTATTTTCGAGAAAGCATAAGAGGGAAGGGGGGAGAGAGAGGAGGACTCAGGATCCAAAGCGGACTCCACACTGACAGCAGCGAGCCCAATGTGGGGCTCAAACTGATGAACTGCAAGATCATGACCTGAGCCAAAGCTGGACAGATGCTCAACAGACTGAGCAACCCAGGCACTCCAAACATTTCCTCTTTTCTTAAAAAAAAACAAAAAAACAAAAAAAAAACAAAAAAAAACACTTTAAATTTCCTTTCAAGTATTCCTTTAGAAGTATACTGACATTTTGTTTCATTTTCCAGTTTCTCATGATATCTTCTTTGCAACATGCTGTTTGTCCATGGGTTGTTATATTGCTGCATATGTGGGGATTTTTCTAGGTACCTTATTGTTATTGGTTTCTAATTTAATTTTATTGTAGTCAAAGAATATTTCTGTAAAATATTAGTCTTCTGAAAGTATTGAGAGTTATTTTATGGCCCAGCATATGGTCCAACTTGGGGAATGTTCCCTGAGCATTCAAATGTTTATTCTGGTGTTACAGGGTAGAATGTTCTATAAATGTCAATTAAATCAAGTAGTTCTAAACATTTTATCCTTACTCACTTTTTTATTTACTTGTTCTATAAATTGCTTAGGGAAAGTTATTAAAATCTCCCACTATAATTGGATATTTGTCTAGTTTTCCCTTCAGTTCTGTCACGTTTTGCTTCTGTTATTAGATGTATTTATATTTAGGATTGTTGTGTCTTCTTGATGAATTGACCCTTTTATCATCGTGAAATGTGCCTCTTTATATCTGGAAATATTCTTTGACTTTAAGTCTACTGATACTAACATAGCCACACCAAGTTGCTTCTATCTACTGTTTAATTGTAGATCTTTTTCCATCTTTGATGATGAACCTATATGCGTGCTCTTTGTATTTAAGCTCTGTCCCCTCTAGATATCACATACTTGCGTCTTGATGTTTTTTAACCCATCTGAAAATCTATCTTTTAAGTAAAATCTTTAGTCTATATTTATTTAATGTAATTATCGAGATCATTGGGTAGAAGTCTGCCATCTTGCTCTTTCTTTTCTACTTGTCCCATCTGGATTTTTCCCCTGTATTTCTCCTTCCCTGTCTTTTAGTTTTTATTTTGATTGATTGGACTTTTTGGGATTCCATTGTATTTCCTCTGTTGGCTTTCAAGCTGTATCTCTGGAGATTTTTTTCTTAGTAGTTGCTCTAGAGATTACCATAGGTATCCTTAATCTACCATAATCTAGTGAGAATTAATATTGTGCCACTTTACATGGAACATGGGACCCTTGCCACACTATACTTTCATCTATTCCTCCATCCTTTATGCTATTATTGTCACACATTATACTTCTACCTATATCATATGCCCTACAATATATTCTTGCTAGTTTTGTCTTAGGCAGTCACTTGCCCTTTAAAGAAATGAAGAGGGAAAAATAAGGTAGTGTTCCATATTTACCTACATATTTATGCTCCTCTTTCATTCCTGTAGATCTGAATTTTCATCCGGTATCATTTTCCTTCAGCCTCATAACTACTCTTTAACGTCTCTTGTAATGTAGGTCTGCTGGCAACAAAGTCTCTCAGCTGTAATTCATCTGAAAATGCTCTATTCCATCTCATATTTTAGAGATAGTGTCACAGCATATTGAATTATATTGAATTCTGGGTTGATGGGGCTTGTTTTTCTTTCCACCTATGAAATATGTCATTCCATTTTCTTCCGGCCTTCATTATTTCCTGTGAGAAGTCAATTCTAACAAGTTTCTTGGTTTCCCAGTATGTTGTGCCGACTCCCCAACTTGGCTGTTTTTAAGCCTTTCCCTCTTATTTTCTTTACTTTTTAATTGTTTATTAAAATAGTTGACATACAATGTTGCATTGGTTTCAGGTGTACAACAAAGTGATTTGACAATTCGATACATTACTCAATGCTCCCCGCGATAAGTGTAGTCACCATCTGTCACCATACAACATGACTGTATTATTGACTATATTTCCTGTATCTTTTATCTCCATGACTTATTTACTTTATAACTAGACATTTTTAGGGGTGCCTGAGTGGTTCAGTCGGCTACACGTCCGACTTCAGCTCAGGTCACGATCTCATGGTTCATGGGTCCGAGCCCTGCGTTAGGCTCTGTGCTGACAGCTCAGAGACTGGAGCCTGCTTCAGACTCTGTGTTTCCCTCTCTCTCTGTGCCCTTCCCCCCCCCCCCCCGCTCTCTTTCTCAAAAATAAATAAACACTAAAAAAATTATAATTGGACATTTGTACCTCTTAATCCCCTTCACCCATTTTGCCCATCTCCCCATCCACCTCCCCTCTGGCAAACACCTGTATTTAAGAGTCCATTTTTTTTTGTTTATTTGTTCATTTGTTTTGTTTTTTTAGATTCCACATATAAGTGAAATCATATGGTATTTGTGTTGCTCTGTCTAGCTTCTATCACTAGCATATAATACCCTCTAGATCCATCCAGGTTGGCACAAATGGCAAAATCTCATTCTTTTTTATGGATGCATAATATTTGTATGCGTGTGTGTGTGTGTGTGTGTGTGTGTGTGTGTGTCCCACCATACCATATCTTCTCTATCCATTTATCTACTGATGGACACTTGGGTTACTTCCATATTTTGGTTATTGTAAATAATGCTGCAATAAACACAGGGTTGCATATAGCCTTTTGAATTTGTGTTTTCGTTTCTTGTGGCTAAATACCCAGTAGTGGAATTACTGGATCCTATGGTATTTCTATTTTCAACTTTTTGAAGAACCTCCATACTGCTTTCCACAGTGATTGATCAACTTATATTCCCACCAACAGTGCACAAGGGTTCCCTTTTCTCCACATCCTTACCAACACTTGTTATTACTTGCCTTTTTGATACTCGCCATCCTGACTGGTGGTAGGTGATACCTCGTTGTGGTTATGATTTGCATTTTCCTGATGATGAGTGACACTGAGCACCTTTTCATGTGTCCATTGGCCATCTGCATGTCTTCTTTGCAAGAATGTCTATTTAGGTCTTTTTTGCCCATTTTTTTTTCTTTTCACCCAATGTTAAATCAGATTGCTTGCTGTTTGGTTTCAAGTTGTATACATCTTTTATGTTTTTTGGATATCATCCCCTTATTGGATATACCATTTACAAATATCTTTACCCATTCAATACATTGTCTTTTCATTCTGTTGATGGCTTCCTTTGCTATGCAAAAGATTGTATTCGGTATAGTCCCGATAGTTTATTTTTGCTTTTTTCCCCCCTTGCCTGAGGAGACATGTCCATAAATGTGTTGCTAAAACCAATGTCTATCACTGCCTGTATCTTATTTTGGGAGTTTTATGGTTTCAAGCCTCAAATTTAGGTCTTTAATCCATTTTATTTTTGTGTATGGGTAAGAAAGTGGTCCAGTTTCGTTTTTTTTGCATGTAGCTGCCCAGTTTTCCCACTGCCACTAACTGAAAAGACTGTCTTTTCCCCATGTATATTCTTGCCTCCTTTGTTGTAGATTAAGTGACCATGGGTCTATTTCCAGATTTTATTTTTGATTTTCAAGATTGTAGTTTGACTATAATTTCCTGAATAGGAATTGAATTGATGAACATTGAAAATTGGACTAGTGTGTTCAGATTGCAGATTAAATCTCTTGAAACATTTCTTTATTTATACTTTGACCAGATAAAGAAGGCAATGAAGACCTTGGCGAGTATTGAGATTAGGTATCCAGAATAAAGAGGTGAAAAAAGGAAAGCCAGGAGAAAAGATTAAAGAAATATTATACTATAATATAAGAAATCTGGGAGGATTCATGAAGAGAAAATGCACAGATATCTAACAATAATGAAATCAATCTCCAAAAAGATGTGTCCTAGCTATGTAACCAAACAATTTGAAAGAGAGACTCAAGAAGAAGAAGGATGAGAAGAAGGAGGAGTAGAAAGAGTTCTTAGAAATTAAAATATAAAAGCAGGAACAAAATAATTCAATAGAAATATTGAAAGATATAATTGAAGAAGTCTCTCAGAAAGTAGAACAAGAAAACAGACATAAAAATACAAGTCAAAATTAAAAGATAAATTCATGATGTCCAACTGCTGATAAACTAAAAGTTTCAGAAAGAAAAAACATGGAGAGGGGCACCTGGGTGGCTCAGTCAGTTGAGCGTCCGACTTCAGCTCAGGTCATGATCTCACGGTTCATGAGTTTGGGCCCCGCATCGGGCTCATGCTGACAGCTAAGAGCCTGGAGGCTGCTTCAGATTCTGTGTCTTCCTCTCTCTCTCTGCCCCTCCCCTGCTCACACTCTCAATCTCTCTCTCAAAAAACAAATAAATATTTTTTTTTAATTTTTTTAAAGAAAAAACATGGAGGAGGAAATCACAAAAGAAATGATACTAGAAAAGTTCCCAAAAATGAAGGGCATAAAGTTACAGATTGAAAGGATCCATCAAAAATCTATGCAATGAATAGATTTACATCAAGCACATCACTGTGCAATTTAAGAATGGTGGTGATAAAGACAGGATCCCAGGGTCCCTGGAAGAAAGAGAAAGAGGAAAAAATGCAAGGTAACATTTTGAAGTTCAGAAATCAGAATGGTGTTGGACTTCTCAAAAACAAAATTAGATGCTAAAGGATAGTGGACCAGTGTCCTAAAATTCTGAAGAGAAATGTTTCCAATCTAGAATTGCATTTCTGAGTACAATGCTGATTGAGTATGAGGTAGAAAGAAGGCGTATTTGAACATGCCAGTCTCTTGGTGTCTGGGAGTCTCCCAAAGATGTTGTTTGGAAAAATGTAATACACACAATCAAAATTGTGAGGAAAGGGGGGAAATGTGTGTGAAAGGGGATTATGTTAAGAAACCTATATTCTTATCTTCTATTATGAAATAGTGAGATAAATACCAGAAGAAATGCCTAGTTGCCCCTAGAAAATGGGACTTAGAGATAGGATATCTGTTAAAGTACAAAGTGAATTTAAAAATATGTCTATGTTGCAGCGCCTGGGTGGCTCAGTCAGTTGAGCGTCTGACTTCTGCTCAGGTCATGATCTCGCGGTTTGCAAGATCGAGCTCCGCGTCGGGCTTTGTGCTGACAGCTCAGAGCCTGGAGCCTGCTTCAGATTCTGTGTTTCCATCTCTCTCTCTGCCCTTCCCCCACTCATGCTCTGTCTCTCTCTTTGTCAAAAAAAAAAAAAAAAACATTAAAAATATGTCTATGTATTGCTTCTCCGGGGGGAGACTAAAAATTACCTTCCTAATTTGTATGACAGTGCTATGTGTTCACGAAGCCCTTTCTTTTTCTCCTGCATAATTGGCTAAACTGGCCCCCTTGTTAGGTTGGAGCTACATGCATGTGAGTGGAAGCCATGCATGCTGTTTTCAGGCCTGACACATAAAACTCTGCAAAAAAAATGTTTTAATCAGTCCTTTAGCTCTACCTAAATAAAATTCATTTTAATAACCAGAGTTGTTGAATAATGAAACAGGTTGTCTCAAAGAAGTGAGTTACTCATTGCAGAAGTATTCTAATAGGAGCAGTAAGGCCCTATCAAGCAGGTGGAGAAGTTGATCCTGTCTTTGGCATAAGGATGGGTTAGCGAACACCTATGTTTTCATCAAACTGTAGTGTTCTATAACTCAGAATTTTGGGGTTATCTCATTCATCCATTCATTCAACAAATAAATACTAAAGGCCTATTATGTGCCAAGGGCTAGGGATACCACAGTGAGCAGGAGAAATGCACCCACCCTGGAGGAATTTACCCATCTAGCAAAGGTGTGAAAAGAAATAAATCTGAGCTCTAGCACAAAGGATTTAGATTAGCTCTAAGGAAGGGCTTGCTTAGTTGTTAAACAGGGGAGTTTTGTGATTTGTATTCCTTTCTTATAAATCTTTTAAAATTGGAACAATCCTCGTCTATCTGGGATGGTTTAAAATATAATCAGGTAATGCTTGTAGACAGAGGAATGAATTCAAGAGTCGCTTGAAATCTTTTCTAGTCTGGTGAACCAATTATCTGAACACATCTAGGGATATGTTAAGTCAATACTTAGAGCATTTCATTCAAAATCTTCATGTCCATTTCCTAATCTTAATCAAGCAAAGTTTAGGAGATGGATGGGTCTCTTTCCCCCTTTAATTAGAAGGAAAACTGATGCACATGAGTGCCCAGAACCAAAACTAAACTTAGACAAGAGTATACTTTCTTACCATTGATATTGATTAAATACCTACCATGTGCTATGGATGCACCGACCTAGATACCTTAAGTATATTATTTATTACTTCTAGCAACACTAGGGGTACATATTATTATTCATACTTTGAAATTAGAAAACTGAAACCCAAAGAGTAAATACAACTTGCTGATAGGCAGCAAGATCAGTATTCAAACCCAGATCTGTCTGATTCTAAAGCCTCTCACGGTACTATAGTGTAGTGTGATCATACACAATGTATATATAGCGACTGGGTTTGTAAATAATTCCCTGGGCTTTGCTAGCCAAGAAGCATCCCTAGCATGCTCTCTTGGTAAAGACTCATTTTGCCCCAGAACATGGAGGGTCCTAGTCATGTAGGTTAGAGAAGGTAGTTTGAGAAGGTAATGGCAGGACCCTTGACCTCCAGGGCCAAGCAGCGTGTCTCCAAAGGACAGATTCAGTGCTCCTGATGAGGAGATGGTACCACTGCCAATTAAAGTCTTCCTTCTGACTGGAGCCCTCCTCCTCCCAGGGCTATGAAGCAGAAGGTTAATCCCCTACTAGGGGAAAGCCATCTTGCCTTCTTTTTTTTTTTTAAGCTTTTTAAATTTATTTTTGAGAGACATAGAGACAGAGTGCTAGCAAGGGAAGAGCAGAGAGAGAGGATTTGGACCAGAATCCGAAGCAGGCTCCAGGCTCTGAGCTGTCAGCACAGAGCCGGACGCAGGGCTCAAACTCACGAACCGCAAGATGGCGACCTGAGCCAAAGTCAGCCGCTCAACAGACTGAGCCACCCAGGCGCCCATCTATCTTGGCTGCTGATGCCAGGATCATCCTGCAATTTGTTGGGGAAAATGTTTTTCCATCTGCTAATTGGATATGAAAGGGTTATCTTCTCACCGATTCTGTAGGAAACCACTGACATGATTACATTTAGAGCACTCTTCAAACTATCGTGGAAGACATATCCTACTGCAGAAAGCAGAGAAGTCTCTTAGAAGTCAGACACCAAAGCACTGCCATATCATCCCTCAAAAAAATCATCCCTCCTTAGTCCAGGTTGTACTTTGTATTACACTTAATTGTATACTGTCTTATAGTCATCACTGTATGTTTCCCACCTACGATACTAAAGTGCAGCTTGTTGGAGTAGCCTTTGGAGACAAATGGACCTGGATTCAAATCTAGGCTTTATCACTTACTACTTTTAGTTGGAATTGTACAAGTTGCTAAATTGCTGAATTTTTCTGAATCTCCTTTTTCCCCATATTAAAATTGGGTTGATAATGTCCCCCAGTAGAGGGTAATTCTGAGGACTGATAGAGATGATGTGTATAAAAGCAACTGAGAGTTACTAGACACTTGGCCCAGGTTTCTTTCCACCTGTAGAGCAGGGACCATATCCTTGTCATCTTTCCATCCCTCCAAGTGCCTAACTTAGCATCTTGAGCTTGCAAGATATTCAGTCACTAGCTGCTGGATGAGGAAAGAGCTCTGAACTTGGAATCAAAAGACCTAGGTTTTAAGTCCAACTTACTGGTTGTGTAACCAGGGTCCAGGTGCTTTCCTTTGATGGACTTCCGTTTATACAGAGTTGACCTCAGATGCAGTGAGCATCATCATGCCAAGTACAGCAGGGCACAGCAGCACCCTGTTTATACATTAGAATTAGAATATAGGAGGAGCTTTTGAAAAATATTGATCTCCAGCCTTACCTAGGTCATAAAAAATCTTTCGGGATGAGGTTTAGGCATTGTATACATTTCCAGAGGAGTTTCTAGTAGACAGTGAAGGCTGAGATTCAGTAGTCTAGTACAGCACCTGACACATTGCAAGCACCCGACACACTGCAAGCACCCAGTAAGTGTTTTAACTCTCGGGTGGAAGTGATGATAACAGCAATTTCCTATGGGAAAGACAGGAGTCCCCATTCCTAGTTCACTCCACAAATCCTATCACTTAGAAATTCATTATTTAGGGGCACCTGGGTGGCTCAGTTGGTTAAGTTCCAACTCTTGATTTTGGCTCAGGTCATGACGTCAAGGTTCATGAATTCAAGCCTCCCACTGGACACTGCACTGACAGCACACAGCCTGCTTCGGATTCTCTCTCTCCCTCTCTCTCTCTGCCCCACCCCACTTAGGTGCATGCACATGAGCGTGCGCTATCTCTCTCTCTCTCAAAATAAACATTTTAGGGGCGCCTAGGTGGCGCAGTGGGTTAAGCATCCGACTTCAGCCGGGTCACGATCTCACGGTCCGTGAGTTTGAGCCCCGCGTCAGGCTCTGGGCTGATGGCTCAGAGCCTGGAGCCTGTTTCCGATTCTGTGTCTCCCTCTCTCTCTGCCCCTCCCCCGTTCATGCTCTGTCTCTCTCTGTCCCAAAAATAAATAAACGTTGAAAAATAAAAAATAAAAATAAAAATAAATAAAATAAAAAATAAAAATGCTGCTAAGATGGCTATATTTATAAATATTTACAATTTAAGCTGGAAGAACTCTTTAAAAGCATCTAGTACAAACCTCTCATTTTTGTAGATAAGGACAACTGAGACCCAGAGAGAGGGCGTGGCTTTCCCTGTGTCACATAGTGACAAGAACACAAGCCTGCAAACCCCGGACTGCTGTTGTGGCATTGGATAATGGCATTTTCCTCAAGCTGCTAAGTGACAGAAAGCAATGGAGAGACAAGAGTCAGTCATTCAACACATGCACAAAGTTTGTGCAAGATACTACAGTAAGTGCAGTGGTGGCCAGGATAAATCAAGGAGGGATTCTACTTTGCTGGGGAGATTACAAATTTCGTGAGAAGAAAAGGTAGGTGGCAGGGTTCTTACTTCACTTTCCTCTCAGTACTGCCTTGGGCCTGGGAGCAGGCACACTGGTCACGGGGTCATGACAAACCATCCTCATGCTACCCTGAGTGGCTACCTTTAAGTTGTCATTGTCGTTATTACTTATTATTCTTAACACAATATGAACATCATAAGCCAAGCACTGTACAGACCAACCTTTTGCTGCCAAACTCAACCCAGACTGATCACATGAGAATTATCTGGAAAATTCATCTTTGAAACTGACATCATTGAGATTTCCAGCCGTGGCAGACCAACTTGTACAGACCAATCCTCATTCCAAGAACAGCTAGAGAATCTGGATAAACTATTTGAAATAAAAACATCAATTGGAAGGGTCAGACAGCTACCAAGGCAGCAAGGCCTTGAGGACAAAGATCTTTGACTCAGGAAAGGTCAGTACGACATTCAGCTTCAAAAGGGTGACTGTGGGGCTAGGAAACTGAGCAGAGCTGTTGGCAGCCTTACGAGAATTGAGGTCAGTGTCTACCAAAGAGGAAAAGATCTGATAACACCCTAGGCTTTCAATTAGGACCTCTAAAAGGCTGGACTTTAAGTGTAAATGTGAACTAGAAATGGACCACCCCTCAAAAAGAATAAATCTCGGTTTTCTATGAACTCACTTATACATTGGGTTGAGATAAATTGCCTCTAGACTGCTTGCTAGAAGCAAAAGTATGTATCATCTGAAGTAAAATAATGTCATTAAGAGTCTCAAAACATCCCTACAATATTTTATTCACAATGTCTAGGATTCAAACAAAAGTTACAGGCGCATTAGAAGACAAGACTAACTGAACAAAAGGAGGGATAAAAAGAAAATAGAAGCAGACCCAAGAGAGATTCAGATCTTGAAGTTATCAAACGATAATAACTGTGAATAATATATTCAAAAAAAAACATATGAGGAACTTTCTCCACAGAACTGGAATCTATTTTTTAAAGAATCAAATGGAAATTCTGAAACTGAAATAATAAAATAATTTAAATTAGGAATTCAATGAAGAGGTTTGAAAGCAGATTAGACACAGCTGAAAAGTGTGTTAATGAGCTGGAAAAAAAAAACAGGTCAATAGAAAATATCAAAAGGGAGAGAAAGGGAGAAAGAGAAGAGCATTAGAGACACACAGGACATGGTGAAAGGTCTAAAAGATATGAAATTTAAGTCCTGAAGGAAGTGAGAGAGTGAATGAGGAAGAAGCAATATTAGAAGTGATAACAGGTGAGAATTTTCCAAAACCGATAAAGGCATCAGTCCACATACTGGAATCCCTATGAACACAAGCAACACACACACACACACACAACCAGCCCCACAACTGGGCACATTATAGCAAAACTGCTGAAAACCAAGACCAAGAAAAAAACTGTAAAATTATCAGTGGGTGAATGAAATCACATTACCTACAAAGGAGCAAAACAAGGCTGACAGATGACTTTTCAAACAGAAGCTATAGAAACCAGAAGGCAACGACATATTTAAGCTGCTGAAAGAAAATAACTACTAGTCTTTAATTCTATAACTCATCAAAAAAAATCCATCATCAAAAATGAAGTTTAATCCATTTTTAAACAAAAACAGAAAATTTATCAAAAGTAGGCTGGCACTAAGAGAAATACTGAAGTTATTTCCTTAAGAAAAAGGAAAATCATCCCAAATGGTAGTTTGGAGACACAGAAAGGTAAAAAGACAACAGAAATGGTAAATATGTGGATTATTCTAAAGAAATAGGGTATAAATTGATAGTATCATGTAAGGAAACCCTAATTCCCAAAGCTGCTTGCCTTTTGGGGTCAAAACTACTATAGTTACCCAGGTGATAATTGGTTGAGGTAATTTCACATTTCCCAACCATCACATTTGTGCTGGCTTCTCTTCTGAAACCACAAAAGACTTTATCCCCTAACCATCAAAACGAAATTTTGTTATTATTTTTTAGATCAGCTTGTCTTTGGCCAAGATTTGTTGATCTGTTATGATGATTCTGTTCCAATATGTCTGAACATGCTTTCTCCAACACACTACACATAAAAGGCTGTTACAGTCTTTGCCAGCATAATTTGAAGAATTCTGTGGTCCAAGAATCTAATGATATATATTTAAAAATTAAAAGTCTTCAGTTTCCTTCATCACCATTTGTTTTCTGCTCCTGTCGTCAACTACGTTGGATGCTCTGGTACACTCTACTCTACTTCAGCACCAGTTGAGTTGTCCAATCTTGAGTAACAGCCACAGCCATTTCCAGTTTTACCCAAATGCAAGACTTTCTTTAGGCTAGAATTAGGCACAGTTTTGACTCTGAAACTCAGGCTTATCTGTTGTAGATGCTCTTTCAGGGTTTCAGATCTAGGGTTGCTAGTATATCATTAGTACATCAGTGGCTAGGTACCCAAGATTTAGTGGGACCAAATGTTGATCCCTTTCATTGGTTATTCACACATTTTGTTGTCTTTCTAAAAAAGTTCAACTCTGTTTCCGATTCTGTGTCTCCCTCTCTCTCTGCCCCTCCCCCGTTCATGCTCTGTCTCTCTCTGTCCCAAAAATAAATAAAAACGTTGAAAATAAATAAATAAATAAATAAATAAATAAATAAATAAAATAAAATAAAATAAAATAAAAAAGTTCAACTCACTGCTCGGTGATGTTGAGTGAGACAAGTTAGATTTATTCGTTCGAGAAACACTTTTTGAGCACCCAATACAGTAAAATCCTGCAATGACATTAAATTAGAATGAAGACCATTGGCTCCTATCCTCCATCCAGCCCCCATTCTCAAATGTAGCCATCTAAATGTCTTATTATTTGGGGGGAAACAGAGGGAATGTGTAAGGAGAAGAAGACAGGATAGGGGAAATTTTGCCTTTGAAATCAGAGAAGTGGAGTGCCCCAGAATCCCCACGTATCTACTTAAGTTGGGCCAACAAATGGGTACCACTAGCCAGGAGATTTCCAGAATCACTGCTCTTGCTCTGGAAATTCAAACAACAGGATCCAGAAGCATCCCCATCAATATTTAAGCTAGAACAGACAACTGCCACCAGGAGATGCCAAAACATAGCCAGGTGGTGATAAATTTCGAGGGGAACTCCCTGCTGGCTAGCTGAGCTGGCTGGCCCCAGTTATCTCATTAACCGAATTAATTTGACTCCTCATTTTTTATTAGTGAATTTCTGGACACAATTTAATCAAGAATCCGCAAACTCTTCTTAAAATTAATTTTAATTAATATGCCCTCAAGGAACCTACATTTTATTGGAGGAGCCAGCCAAGTTAACTAATAATCATCATGTAACTCAACAAATTCCATAACAGAGCTATGACTAGGATGGGATCATCCCAACCAAACAAAAGGATAATTAACTATTTTTCTTTTTTTTTTTTATATTTTTCAAGAAATGAGAGTGATCACCTTCACTGTAAACACTTTCAGACTTTGAGCAGGTTACCAAGAATGATAGGTGTTAGATATTTGTCAGACCAACAGATAAGTGTGTCGAACAAATATTCCAAATGGATTAACCACCAGCCCCCACTGCAGTACAGTTTGCTTTCATTGATTACAATCAGGGTTATTATTGTGGTTATTATTTCAGTTGTTCTTAAGTTCAAGTTAGAGTGCATTAAGTCCGTTCTTCAACTAAGCTGATTAACTTCTAAGCAGGAATACATATGAACCCCATTTGACTATGCTAATAGAAAGACCAGTTTAAAGAGGTTATAAAAATCATTAAACACAAAACCAACGTGAGAGAGAAGAAAGATCACTTCGGGACCAAAACTTCTTTATTTCCAAGAATAGAAGAAATGGCAACAAGCAAAGTCACAACTGGAAATTTAACGTTTTATAAGGCAGCTGGAGAAGGCTGTCCGAGGCTGATTTCTTACAGACGGTACAAGATGAAGGAAGCTCAGAGACCCCAAATCCCTGGACACTAATCTCCTCAGTGTTCTTACTGTGCTGTCTCTGCACAGTTCTTTTACCAGCTCTTCTTCCAATCTATTTTAGTGGTTTGCCAAACAGCAGCCGACTGGTTTGGTTATTTAAAAAAAAAAAAAAAAAGCCCCACCCCCAGGAACCATTATAACAGGGTTTCAAAAAAGCAATTTACAAGCAAAAATTTACAGCAGGAAACATGAAAGGAACTGGGTTATGCATAAACCATAAGACATATCTGCCAAGGCCCTCTTCCTTAAAAGGTTGGATCTAGGGGCGCCTGGGTGGCGCAGTCGGTTAAGCGTCCGACTTCAGCCAGGTCACGATCTCGCGGTCCGTGAGTTCGAGCCCCGCGTCGGGCTCTGGGCTGATGGCTCAGAGCCTGGAGCCTGTTTCCGATTCTGTGTCTCCCTCTCTCTGCCCCTCCCCCGTTCACGCTCTGTCTCTCTCTGTCTCTCTCTGTCCCAAAAATAAATAAACGTTGAAAAAAAAAAATTAAAAAAAAAAAAAAAGGTTGGATCTAATTACACAGGGAGCCATCAAGGGGACGAAGTTAGCATGAATGACCCTCAGAGCTCCATGTTACCAAGACTGAGGGACAAGGACTAGGGGAGGACTTTGGGGTCTGTTGCAACCAAAATAATTCCAGCTTGGCAACTAGCTATGTGTCCCTTTTCTCTATGATCCTCTAAGTCTTGGTCCCTTGTATGCTCTTTTTTATTTGCCAGTTACATGTCTTCGTTTCTTTTACCCAAGCCCTCTCCTGACTGATTATACTAACAGGCATGTGAAGGTACCGGACCTTCCACCCCCCATCTCAGAGCAGACGTCTCATTTCCTAGCCTTTTGTCCCAGGCCCACCCAATAAAGCGTGCTGCACTCAAAATGATGCAAGATCTACTTCCACATATCCCCAGTTTAAAGCTTGGTTATAGACTCTCTCCTCCCCTCCCCAACTTGTTTCTTTATCAAGAGAAAGCAAATCATGTTACCCGAGTCTCAAACTCTAGCTGCTATCTCTACCTCTACATTCTCCAAAGGACATGTACCGCATAGTGGAAAAATACACGGGTTTTAAAGTTCAAGGCAGGGTGGGAGGAGGGCGCCTGGGTGGCTCAGTCGGTTAAGCATTGGCCTTCAACCCAGGTCAAGATTTCACCCGTTTGTGGGTTTGAGCCCCGCATCGGGCTCTCTGCTTTGCCTGCAGAGCCCGCTTCAGATCCTCTGTCCCCCCCTCTCTCTCTCTGCCCCTCTCTTGCCCCCTCTCTCTCTCTCTCTCTCAAAAAACAAAACCAAAACCTGAAAATTAGAAAAAAAAAAAAGTTCAGGGGGGCCCCGGTGTAAATCCTGATTCTGCCACTTCTTAAGCACTGTGACCTTGAACATGTGAGCTAATGCATTTGCACTGTGACCTTGAACATGTGAACTGATGCATTTAACCTCCATTCCTCCATCTGTGGAATAAAAGAGCTGCTTCATAGACCTTACACAATGATTAAATGACATGGTGTATCTTGTAAAAGCACAAGCCCTTACGTGTGTATTTAATAAGTGCTAACTGTTCGAAAAGAGCCTTTTCAGCTTTAGGTGTCTAACGATTTCATTTCTCATAGTAACATTGACGTTCACATGCACATATGTCTAACTCTTAGGATATAATTGGTAAACGAGAACTACATCGTGTCAGTCCCTTATAGCATGAGTGATGGACAGTAGCAGACCTTCTTGCTGATAGTTTTGATCAAGGAGTTGCTGTACTGGGTGTGTGTGTGTGTGTGTGTGTGTGGTCTGAGATTTCCAACCAAAGTGGATGATGAATAAAGCTGAACCAATTTCTCTGTTCTGGTAATTGGCAGAACCATTTCTCAACCTGTTCCCATCCACCTCTGGGGCCTTTCCCACTTACCATGGAGGCTTTGGAGAAGGAGGTTAGCCTCCTTCCAGAGAGAAAGTTCCAGCAGAAACAGCAGCTGAGGCTTTAGGCAGGAGCAAACTCGTGTGCGTTCAGAAACTAACCATGATTCCAGATGAAGCTTGGAGTTGGGCACCATTCCATCTTTTACAGTGAGCACTTCACAGTTTTCCAAGTGCTTTTGTATTTCCAACCTCCTGGGAAGGCCAACTCTTTACCGTATTCGTATTTTGCACCCTGTATGTCCACTTCACTGAGACAGTATTAATGTAAGGATTACTTATGTATATTATTTGTTCAATGCCTCTCTCCAGGAGAATGGGAACCATGCCTAACTAGCACAGCATTGTCTTTCCACCTCCTAGCCCAGTGCCTGGCACACAGTTGGTCCTCGATAAATATTTCTTGAATAAAAAGAGGTTAAGCACACACAAGCCCATCACTTTCTAATAAAACATTTGTAACGAAGCTAACAGGTTTAGTTGAAAAATTAATCTACCGCCAAAAAAAATACCATGACATTTTCCAAAGATCTTTTTGGATAATCCATGCTGATTATCAAATCAGCAAAGGACAACAGACACCCTAACTCTCCCTGCTAATAAATCATCGTCCCATTTAAGAAGTCGGGAGAGGATTTTCTTCCCAATTCCATTTCATCAGTTTTACTTAAACAGTTGTCAGCCCTAACAGGTTATTTCTTCAGATTAATTCTTTGCACTTTTTTAGAAAGAATGATGGCACATCACCCTCATTCTGATGTTTCTATTCTTCAAGATTGTCTTATCACAGTGGCCCATGACCTAGAAAGCAACCTGAAATTCACAATATATATGTGGACATTTTTAGGCGAATTTCAGATTTTTCTAGATTGCCCTCTCCTGATTCCCACCCATGGTATTTTCTTTTCTTTCTTTCTTTCTTTCTTTCTTTCTTTCTTTCTTTCTTTCCCTTAAAATTTTCTTGTTGGAGACTCTAAAAATAAATAAATAATCAGGGAGGTGTGATAGGTGCCCTGAGATGTGCTCTACTCCTGGCGTTACCCCAAGTTCACTGTAGCTGTGCCTAGGGCTGCCAACACGGTCAGATGACACGTCAGACACACTGGCCATGGCCTGTTCTGTCTGGCAGTGCCAAAAGCTACTTTGATTAGTTTTTATTTTTAAATGCAATTGGTGTGAGGGTGAAGCATGGATTTGTACGCCTTGTGCCGGGCACATAATCTGTCTCTTTCACCTATTTCTCCACTTGCAAAATTGGTTTGACAATATCCTCTTTCTCTCCACATTGATATATAGTCAAAGAAAAACTATCCAGGGCCATGGTCAAAAGGTGCCATACAAGTGCCTCAAAAGGATCTGTTTTCTGGACTCTCTGCTTCATATCTTGAACTGCTAACTGGCTTCCCTCGGCCGTGTTCTGAGCTCCTGGCCTCAGCATTTACCAGTTGTACGAGCAACAAATACAGATTCATCTTAGTGCAAACTAAGTCAAACGAGAAAACAATTCTCCTGAAACATCTATCACAGTACCCCAGAGCCAAATGCAGTTCGCCCTGGGATAATCCAAGCAACAGCTCTGCAGGCAATGAGGGCCAGCCTTCTCTGGGCACTTACTATGTGTCAGCAACTGTGTTCAGGGCTCTGCGGGCATGAGCTATCCAATCCTAACAAATAGGTGTTATTGTTAAGCTGCATTTTACATATAAGGAAACCGAGGCACAGAGAGATTAAATGATTTGCTTGAGAGCGCACAGCTAGTAGGTAAGTGGTAGAGTCCCGATTCGAGCCAGCTGGCTTAGCTACTACCCTCTAGAGCATTTCAAGATAATGACAGTGACTGTTTATGTGCCAGCCATTGGGCCAACTTTACATAAATTATCTCATTAAATCCCCATAACAATCATCCTCATTTACAGATGACAAAACTGAGATTTCAAAGGGTTAATTTGCCAAATATCACGCAGCCAGTAAGTGGTAGGTTCAGAGCCAGGCAGTCTGGTAATAGAGTCTGAGGGCGAAGAAAATACTCCACCATGTTGAGAAAGTCAACGATGAACTCCAACTATAGAGCCTTCCAGGCAAGGCCCCCCTCATCTTTTAAAAGGACATGAAAATGCACCCACTGGATCCAGTTGGGAGAGAAATTCCTCGGAAGTCTTCACTTTAATGGGTTTGCAGACAGGCCAAGGAGAGAATGAACTCATGAGTAGGAGCCTCAAAGTTCTATCGCACGGGCTTTTGATCAGCCTGCAGGCTTTGGAGGGCAAGTCCAAGGTAGGCGGCTGGCAAGAGAGGAGGCCCACTTCCCACCACCTTCCGTGGCCCCAGGAGCCCCACCAACCCTGCCTCCAGCAACAGAGGCCTCTGGTAGCAAGCAGCTGGGTGAGTGAAACTCACACAATCTCAGCCATAGCTCTTAGAATGGACTCTCCTTTACCCTAGCCAGAATGGCCCCAGAGTGCTGCTGTCTCCTGGGCCTCTACTCTCCAAGGTCAGAGCCTGCCACCTGCTGATTCACCCTTTGCTTTGCCACCACATGAACCAACACTATAAAATATACTTCTGCCCTTTCGTAATCAAATCTTTCCCCCCTTCCGATCAGGGATACAGTCAAACAGTGCAGGAGCAGAGGAAACAGGGCAGGCCTGGGAGAGGGAAGAGGGGTGTAGCAGAGAATCTTGGGACTCTCAGGTTTGGCGGTGTGGGGGGCCATGAGAAACAGGGCAAATATTTCAGTGATGGAAGGAGCTACTGAGTAGGGAAAGAGGAGAGTGGGGGATACCTTCTGGGGCACCTGCCCCACCAGTTGGGTAAACAGAGTGAGGGAGGGCAAGTAAATATGGTCCCACAATAAAGCCCCCCAAGTTAAGGCCGGGTCTTGCCCTTTTGCATTCCTAATCCTCTCAGCCACTCACACTTAGATCATGCCCTTCTATTCTGGGTGATGAATAGAATTCACTTGACCCCAACCCTGAAACAGACCTGGAATTGACCTCTTTCTTGGCCCACAATCTCTGAAGAAGTAAAAAAACAAACAAACAAGCAACAACAACAACAAAAAACACACACCTGGGTGGAGCAAAAGAGGGACAGCATCGCCCCCTAGTGATGGAGTGATGCAAGGACCATCTTGGTGGAATTCTGGATGCTTATTCTGGATGCTTTCTTGGGCTGCCCAGGCAGAGGCGCGTTGTTGGAATGGAGATGATCTCCTTAGAACCTTTCTGTTACGTATGACACGTTTTGTAGGATAGGGAGTTTCCCCTAACATCACCCTGCCCCACCACCCTCCCAGCCAACTACACCTGTCTGCCGCACCTGTTTTGAAGACAGGTTGCTCCTGCAAAAAAATGTTCAGTTTGGTAAGTCGGCAGATGAGGGCTGAGGAGGAAAAGAGAGCTCTGATGTCTTTGTTTTCATTTCAGCCCATTCCGCCAAGTTGAAGCAGACTGATTTTCATTTGTCTTAAATCCAAAAAACAAAAACAAAAAACCTCTTAAACCAAACACCATCACATATGTGCCCCTAAGGAATAATGAACTGCCTTTTTAGGCAAAAGAAGAAAGGCCCAGAGGATCGTAGCCAAGCCTGGGGTGAGTGGAGAAGGCAGGGAATGAACTTTGTTGACTGAGTAAGTGCCTGGGTCTTGAGCTCAAAGGCCAGGACAGCGGCACGGAACTCTGGGTGCCCGGGTCAGTGCTGTCCCCACTGAGCGGCACTGCCGGCTTTCCCTCAAGCCCTAGGCAGACACACTCTCTCCCTTCTGCGCTGTCAGTCTGGGTCGACCTGAAGCTTTGCCACCACACCGGGGTTACTCTCCTGCCAGTGCCGTTCTGCCCTGGGAAAAGGAGAGCGGGCACAGAGGCTGCTCAGGGCACAGCCAGACCGGCCCCTACATCAGAGTGCAGAGCCCAGAGTCTAGGCCCACCCTGGGTAGCGCAGAAGCGGAGAGGAAGAGAGGCAACAAGAGCCGGCCTGTTTCCATAGATACGGATTTCAGCTGCATTTTATGACAGCCATGCCAGGCTGCCTGGAGAGGCATTGTTTGGATGCCTGGGGACCCGCTCAGAAGGAAAATGAAGTAAGAAGCAATTTTTTTAAAAATTCCAAGTGGTTTTTCTCCCAGTTTTAGGCCAAGAGCCCCCTCTGCCCTCTAGGGAGGTTGACATTTGGAGTTAAGACAGGAAGGCGTGTGCCTCCCTGGGGTCCTGGGCTGGGCTGAGCAGATCTGGCTCTAAACTGCAATAGACCCACCACCAGGAATCTGGGGGATTCAAAATTCCCCTTTCTCAACACTCTTCCCCATCCTTTTCGAGTTCTCATACTTTCAGGTAAGGTGGAACTTGTCACCAGGATGCCCCCTCTGTAGTTTGGGGGAAGCACCTAACATATCTTTAGGGGCACATTTGAAGCCCTATGACCGTGGTGATGTCAGGAGGGTGAGAAGTTTCTCCCCTGGGGCTCCCACACCCTCCATTTACATGTCCAGAGTCCCTTTCTGCCTGAGAGACTATAAACTGGCTTTGATCTATTTTGGTGGACCGTCTAGAGAAAAGGCACCGGGGGCCTGCAAAGAGGCTGGCCCCAGCAAGTCATGTCAGAAACACGAAAGTTGAGGGAAATCTTCACTTCCTCGGTAGCCACAGGACCTGAGGAAGAACAGATCCCTGGGGTAGCAAGTGTTTGGGAAAAGGGCAGCCTCTTCCCTTGGTTACCCTGGAGGGTGGGATGGGGCACAAATGGGCCAGGGACCCGAGCCTCTTCAGGTCCGTATAACCTCACAGGTGGAAGCAAAGAAAGACTCCGGTTTTGGGGGCCAGACGACTGGGCGCTGTGGTGCCACTCCCTGGGAAAGCCTTGAGGTGAGGCACTAAGAAGGCAACATCCTACCTTGAAAGTATGACCTGGAACACCTTGGCAGGGTGAGTCTGCTGCTTAGGAAGCTGCCAGAGTGAGGAGGGTGGCAATTCCACTTCTGCTTTTAGGGGGAAAGCAAATCTTCTAGTTATTTCGAAGACCTCATGCCCTACAGGTCCAGAGGCCAGAAGGTAACAACTTTGCGGTCCACGGTCTTGGTTCCCAGACACGGTGCCGGCTCAAGACTGATCCCCATGTCTGCAATCGCAAGGAACCAGAACCACCATCCTGCTTCCCGGCCCCTGTTTCCCTGCAGTTTTTCCCCCCCTGGAACCATGTGGGCTGCTCCCCCAGTATTTGCCCATTTGAGAAAGGTCATCTTCATTAACCCGAGGAACCCTGGAGTCCTGTCCTACCCTTCTCAGGGACCCTCAGAAGAAAAAGAGAATCTGGTCTCAGAAGAGGAAGAAAACAGAGAAAGAGAGTGTATGAGTGTGTGTGTGTGTGTGTGTATGTGTGTGTGTGTGTGTGTGTGTGTGTGTGTGTGTGTGTGTGTAATTTCTGGCAAAGGTCATGTGTGGCAGGGTCCTCACTTTCAGATGTAGCCTGAGAAGCTCTAGCTCCTCAATCCTAGGCTGCTGAAGGTCACTGTCAAAATCATTCTTAGAAACAGGCCACTGCTGGGGCTTCTCTTACAGCTGCCATACAGTCCCCACCCTCTGTGATCTTCATGATGAACGCCACTGGGGCTTTGAGAGGACAGGGCCTGGTCTCCCGTGAGTGGCTCAGCCAGGGGCATGGGAAGAATTCCCCTTACTCCTGGACTCCACAAACAATCCACTCCCTGAAATTTCCAACTTCTGTAGCTTCACCTCCTGCCATCTTATCTACCTGGAATGTCCTCTCTGTTCATCATTCATTCATTTATTCATTCCACAAAAACTCACCAAGTGCTCTCATTTGCCTGGTCTTCCTAAAATAGATATGAGAATGGCACATTCCCCACACTCCCAAATCTCACTGAACAGTAGGGGAGACAGACAAAGGAATGAACTATTGAAATCTAACCTAGATGGGGTCAGAGAAGAATTTCTGGAGAAAGTAAAGCCCAAACTGAGCCTTGATGGATGAGTCAGAATTGGAAAGGGAGGTTCAAAGTAGAGGGGACTGCATGGGCAAAGGCGCAGAGGCAAGAATCAGGGTGCTGTGTACAGGGAACTCAGTAGATCAGAGCTTTTGAGGGTCCAGTGCAAAGCTATGAGTGGCAAGATATGGGCTGGAGGAGTAGGCAAGCTTCAGACAGCAGAAGACCCTATGTGGCGTGTTACAGGCCCCAAACTTCATTCTGTAGTGATTCTTGAGCCTTCCTTCCTAGAGCTTTAGGGGTCCACTGTGGTGCCCGGGAGAGAGGACTAGGGGCACGTTGCCCTTGACCTGAATGACTTATTTTATACTCTCGATTCCAAAGTAAGGTTGAAACTGAAATAAAAATTGTTAAATAGTATCTCTGTATATAATAACAGGCTACAGAAGGATTCGAAGTTTGGGAAGGCCAAGTTTGTGTTTCAGAAAGACCACTCTGGCTTCCAGGCCCTGCTTGCAACCACTCCTCGGGCGGTCTATTGCCTAAGAAAAGCTCTGGCGGTAACAAATGATTTACAGCAAAAACGAAAGCTTCCTTGTTACCTCTGTAATAATTGTTGCTAAATATATTTCATTCACAGGGAAGAAAATGAAGGGGGGATCCCCTTTCCCTGCTTGGACTTCAGACAGAACCACCTTAGCCAGCTTGCTGTGTTAATAATGCCATCTAGTGGTACAAGTGCAGCATGACCCCCGGCAAAAGGAACCAAGCTTGCTTCTGACCTTTTCCTCGCGTTCATTTGTAAAATTCTGTATTCTCTTATTTAACCCTCAAAACAACTCAGTCAGGTACGTCACACTGTTTATCCATGTTATGGTTCAGGAAGCTGAGGGATGGACACGAAGCAATATTTGTTTTGAGTCTTCTTTGGACTAGGAACCATGGTAGGTCACGTACAGGAGATCGGCATTATCCCTACTTCAAAGATGGAGGGACTGAAGTCCTTGGTGATGGAGAGACCAACTAGATGAAGCCATAGACTGAAGTTTTCCAGGCCTCCAGAACCATGTTATTCCCGACAAATCTGGTCAGATTCAAGCCTCTTATTTAAGTCAAAAAGAAACCAAGTGGTAAAGGATTAGAAAAGAGGCAGGCTTTTTCCGGAATTTGGGGTAACTGGCCCAGACTACAGCTATTTTCTTTGCTACAAAGACAAGGCAAAAAGAAAAGGAAAAAATGTCCTCCCCATTAAAGGGCAGAAAATACGCCTGTGAAAAAGAAAATAATAATGTTCTTGCTCTCTTCCCACCCACGCGTGATATCTGAATAGAAGTACAGATCAGGCATCCAGGATTGTAAAGAGGCAAAACAAAACATCTATGACACGAATGATCCCCAGGTTGGGTTTTCTGATTTGCAAATCAGAATGGGCCCTGGAAAACGGTAATGAAGATGAAATCTGTTGCCAAATGCACCAAGATGATGAAAAAAATTCATGTAATTCCTTTACTATCAAAATTAAAAGGCCACTAGAGACAAAACTAGGGGGAGAATAGGCAGTATTCATATTGCTCTGACAATTCCATTTTTTCAGAATGGTCTCCTGAATTTTAGTGAAATGTAGAAGCCTTTCTGAGCCAGGCACAAAGACGAGAAACCACAAGTTTTTTAATGACAGATTTGATTAGATAAAAATATAAACCCTCTGTACAGCAAAACACACTAAAAGCAAAGTTACAAGTCACGGTTTGCAAAAAGTTTACAATATTTATGACAGAGAAATAACAGCCATGGTCTATGAAAAGAGTTTATAAACCAACATGAAAAGACAAATAACTCCCCCAAAATGGACACAGGATATGAGTAGGCGATTCAGAGAAGAAATGCAAACGGGCTAGTAAATATCTGAGTCATCCAGTAATCAGAACACTGTGAATTAAGATAAAGAATATTCTCTGTTCATCCTGTTGTCCAGAAAATGTAAAGATGGACAATAGCCGGTGGTGGTAGGAACAGACCATGAAGTGCCTTCTCACACGCTATCTTGAGAGAATAGTCTAGGGCAGTCTGTTTTGAGAGTAATTGGTAGTACTTACTGACTTTTAAATTTCACCTATCTTTCGAATAGTCAGTTCTACCTCTAGGAATACATCCTTCAAAACTATTCCTACATTTACCCCCAAATACGTACATAGAGATGTTTATTAATTTTTTTTTAAGTTTGTCATTGCAAAAACCACGGAAGCAACCATGTGACTGAACGGATTTACAGGATGTCCTTAGTATGGAACACAATTGCAGGCATTAAAATGATCTGTACATATACAGCAAAGATATCGAGATATATTAAGCATATATTAAGTATATCTTTAAAAAGCAAAATGCGCCTGAGAGGACATACACCAAACTGTTAAACACGGTTGCAGTGACGAGGAGATAGAAAGAAAGGGTGAGCTGAGATCTTTACTTTTTATCCTGCCTGTTCCTATATGGTTTGTTTTTTCATGCTGCACATTTGTAATTTTTAAAAAAATATATGAATACGTGCAAGTGAATTCCTCTATTTAGAAAATATTTGCAGCTATGTGGGTTTTTCAAAACAAAACAAACAAAAAAAAAAAAACACCCTTTTTTAAACACACAAATGTTAACCGATTAGCACAAAGACCGCAGACCCCAAATGCTCTGAAAGGTCAGCACTGTAGGACTGAATCTCATAATTAAAGGCGACAGCATGGGCCGCCAGAGCAAACATGGGCTTTGGAGTCAAGCAGATCTGGTCCCAGTCCTCGCCCTGCCCCTTTCTGTCTGTGACCCCGAGCAAAATACTTAACCTCGCGGTGTCTCGGTAAATGGAAGTAAAATTGCCTACGCCATGTATGTACAATTTTTTTTCTCCCGTTCTGATTTATGATATTATATATGTAGGATGGGCTAATATGGCAGCTGAGAGACCACAGGGAACTCCACAAGAGTTGTTTGTTTTCTGGATGGACCCAGAGAAATGTTTCCAGGGCCTTGCGGTGGAGGCAGAGTGTCAGGAAGTGCAGGGGGGCATCAGGGAGGGTTGCACTGCAAAGGCTCTGGGCCCCAGGGCCAGGATGACCAATTCTAGTAGCCGGGGCTACTTTCAGCAACAGTTCTAAAATGTTAGTATGCGTTAGAATCACCCGGAGGGCTTTTTAAAACAGTTTGCTGGTCTCTACCCACAGAGTTTCCGACTCAGTAGGTCTGGGGTAGGGCTTGCACCCCCGACAGGTTCCCAGGCGATGCTGGGATGGGGAACCACAGTTTGAGACCCATTGACTTACAGCATCAACAGCCATTCCCACCCCCGTGAATTTGAGGCTGCATCAGCCTCTTTCCCTACCCCTCTTCTGGAATGTTCTCTCTGCAACCTCCCCAGGCAGCTAGAATGCCAGGACACTCCCTGCTGTCACCCCCAGCCAATGGCCGGTTTCTGTAGCCTGTGCTCCTCTCACCGAGGCAAAAGGGCAGCTGAGGAGAACCCAAGACTCCCGGTGGGGACAGGGGAGGAATTGGGGGCACACCGAGAGCCAGACCTAGCCCTGGCCCAGGTCCTGCTTGCTCTGCACGGTCAGCACAAGGTCGGGAAGTGTGTCCCCCTTCTGCCTAAGCAGATTGGGAAAGATAACTTTGTTAGCAGGAGAAGCCAGGGCCGAGGGGTCGTGCTCTATAGAATTGGCGCAATCTGCTCTCACGCATGAGCTGCTCCGGTCAATAGAGTGCCCGGCCTTGTCCTGACAGCCGTCTGTGCGGGAAATCCTCTCCCTAGTGAAAGTGACCCCTGTCCCCCGCTCCAGCCCACCCCTTGCCCCTCAGGGCACAGGAGCCCTTGAATCTCAGCCAAGTGGCCGTGATAAAGAACAATCTCTGGTTCCTGACCAAACTGGCCAGGGAGGAGGGACAGAGAGGGCCATGGCTCACCACTGGGCCCCCCCTCAGGTGCCACAGACAAGGGAAAGCAGGTACTGATCCCCATGCTGCTTAAGCAAAGAACCCTTTAGATACTCCAGGAGTATCTAAACCTTCCTAACAGTGGTGATGGCAGTTACTATGCATCAAGTGCTCCCCGAATGTCTAGTACCCAGCTCCGTGTCATGCACATCATGTCATTTAATCACAATGACTCTTTGAGGAGACGCTGGTTCCTGTTTTTCACAAGAGAAAAGTGAGGAGGAGCTGCGGAAAGTCCCAAAAGTGAGGTCAGGCAGCTGACTTGGGGGGGGGGGGCGGGGGCAGGGGGCTCAGACCTATCTCACGCCAAAGCCTGGTGTGTAACCACTTCTCTGTTCAGCTTCCTACCAGACGGAGGCCCCAGCAACTAAGGCCAGATGTGGGAATTAGGGCCTGGGAGACCAGATTCCCAGGGTCCCCCGCCCACACTCCTCGGGCAGATGGGCACGAGGCCTCTGCGCGCTCTGTGTGCCAGGTTTCACCCGGGGGCCTGTGCTTCACCCATCCTGGTGCCCCCAGCACAGCGCCAGGCACACGCTGACTACTTCACAGAAGTGTGTGGCCAAAAGGAAGGGCAGAGTTGCGCGTCGGATGCTGGGTATCTTGTTTCTTGGTGTTGTCGAAGTTTTAAAGACCTGCAGGTGGACGGACCGTACTTGGATAAACAGTCCGGAGACAAAAGTTTCATTCCCAGCAGTTTGTGTCCACCCCCGCTGGCGCGGCCCCACCCTGGCCTGCCTGCTGCTACCAGACTTGGCCTGACTTATTCTTCCCCCACGCCTTCCAGCTCCCTCCCTCAGCCTCCTTAAAGTGGGCTCCAGCCTCACCTTCTCCACGAGGCCTGTGTGAGCGCCACCTCCCCCCACTGGCTCTCCCAATCCCCTCTCTCCACCCGGCCATTGGGGGTAACTCTTATCACCTCCCAACCTACTGTGTGATTCCCGGAGTTGATTCCTGGTGTTAATGAAAATCACCCGTCTCCCTCACTCGCCCAGAAGCCCTGCCACAGCAGGGGATCTTTGTTTTACGCACTGATGTGTCCCAACACCTCACAGGGTAGGAGCTCAGGAAAGGCTTGTGAAATAAATCACTAAACGTTGCCCACTCATCAG
Source organism: Leopardus geoffroyi (assembly GCF_018350155.1). Lineage (NCBI taxonomy): Eukaryota > Metazoa > Chordata > Mammalia > Carnivora > Felidae > Leopardus > Leopardus geoffroyi. The sequence continues at coordinate 103,993,032 of NC_059328.1, forward strand.
AGCCAGGCTTGGACGTTCAGGGAAATGACCCGATTCACCCACGGCCCCTGGTCCTGGGTTTCTCAGAGACTCATTCTCCCTGGCACACCCTAGCAGCTGGAAGAGGTTCTGTGTCTCCTAGTTGTAGTCACTGGGATGGACTGAGAACCGGCCCCTCAGGCCCCATCCATCTGCCTGCCCTTTTACCCACCATAGGGCCCCCCTGGTTCTCCCTAGAGTCTTGCTGCTTGGTGAGTCTATGCCCCCTACGTGGAGACATCCAGAGCCATGGAAAGTGCCCGGGCCTCAGAGCTGCACTGCGACCTCAGGATGTCATTTCCACCCTGAACTTTGGTCCCCCCATCTGTAAAATGAGGGAACAGAGGCCAATCATCTCTCCTGCTCTTTTCCAGTTTGGACATTTTCCCTTTGGAAGGGGAGCATACATGACTGTAGTCAAGGCGCACTTAGAAACAAACGAACCCATGACCCTGGGTGGCAGGACAGTCGGTCAGACTCAGAGGGGAGGAGATCACAGTGAACGTAACTAACAAGTGGAAAGGTATTCACAGCATTGCACGGGTTACATCAACGGCCACCACCGTTGTAAAAAATCCTTTTCACAGAACGGGAAAGGCAGTCATTATCATCTCTTGTCCACAGATGAGAAAACTGAGCCCCAGAGAGGCTGAGCAAACTGCTCACAAACAGAAAGTGAAAGGGCCACACCCAGAGCCAGAACTTCCCACTGAAAATCCCATGATCATCCCACATGTAACTGTGTCACTGTTTCCAAAATGTACCCTGGTAGAAGAGTGCCACCATTACATTACCCAACATGTGAATGATCTAATAATCCATTCCTTACTACAGAACATAACAGTAGAATTTGCATTTGAATGTAGTTATGGCCCATGTTCTAGAGATTTATTTACACCCAATAAAACAACAGAGCCACCACAAGAAGTCTTCCCTCTTAAAGACCTGAGAAAATGACTCTAACTGCTGGTTAGGAATAGATAGTCATCATGGGGTGCCTCAGTGGCTCAGTTGGTTAAGCGTCCAACTTCGGCTCAGGTCATGATCTCATGGTTCGTGGGTTTGAACCCTGCATTGGACTCTGTGCTGACAGCTCAGAGCCGGGAGCCTGCTTTGGATTCTGTGTCTCCTTCTCTCTCTGCCCCTCCCCCACTCCTGCTCTGTCTCTCTCTCTCTCTCTCAAAAATTAAATAAAAAATTAAAAAAAAAAAAAAAGGAATAGAGGGGCACCTGGGTGGCTCAGTCAGTTGAGTGTCCGACTCTGGCTTGGGTCATGATCTCACAGTTCGTGAGTTCGAGTCCCACGTCAGGCTCTGTGCTGACAGCTCAGAGCCTGAAGCCTGCTTCAGATTTTGTCTCCCTCTCTCTCTGCCCCTCCCCTGCTCACACGCTGTCTCTCTCTCTAAAATAAATAAAGATTAAAAATTTTTTTAAATAAAAAAGGAATAGACAATCATCTCTGAGTGACAGATGAGCCTGAGATGAGCCTCTCTCCCCATCTCCTTCAAACATTCCTCTAGATGTAAGGGGTTGAGTGTTTATGTTTTCAAAGACTGCAAACAGAAGAACTGACAACAAAAATAATTCAAAAACAACTGACCACAAAAATGGGCACTATTGGTAGAGTGTCTTCAATGTCAACGGAGTAAATAAGCAAAGAAAGTGCTCAGTGACAAAGCTAGATTTGTCCAAACTCAAGAGACTAGAGTCGGTGCAGAGTTATGAGGACATTCCTTGTTTTTCCAGACTCAAACACATCCTTTATGGCCATCTCTCCACACAGTGATGTCAGGAGATGGGGCTGCTCCACTATATGAGCCAAGTTAGCCAGGGATGCCATCGATGAGAGAAGTTCATTTGAAAAGTCTGTAGGTTCCAGAATATTCCAAGCTTCAGGAATCAACATTTGCCAAATGTTCTCAAAAGAAAGTCTGATTTGGTTTCCTTCCCTCTCTCTTCTGACTCATTGATATTGAGGAATAGCCACGGGCCATTTGTCTTTAAGGAATTCTCTAGAAGGCTCTGTCCCAGTTAAAGTAGTCCTTCAAATTTGAAGTCCAAAAGGAATCAGAATTCTAAAGGGAAGAAGGCTGTGGACTAGTGAACATTTTAATATGATTGGAATTTGAGACTCCTATGGCCTTGGTACTATCCCCCTTCAAACTGCCACCATCAAAACGCAATTTTCCCATGACATCAGAAAGGACAGGAAATAGGGGTAGAGAAGAGGCAAGTGCTTAGATTATTTTTTTCTGGCTTACCCTAAAATTGCCTTCCATTTAGTAATCATACCTTGTAGATTTCCTGAAACCATCCCAGTTTTGACTATTTTTGCTCCATCATTTCCACACATAAACTTGTATAATAAAATGCCCCAGCTTGGGGTTTGGAAACTGTGGTCGAAACAACCATTTTTCATACCAGTGCAATGGTCAGTCCCACACAACAGGAAGAGGGTGGGCCTCAGGGAGACAGAGAGCATGAGTTCTTGCCCTCCAAGCTAGCTTTCCAAACATCATTCTTCAGTAGGCCACATTGGTATTTCATTCCAGAGCTTCCTGGGGAGCTAAGCCATCATAGCCCCATTTCACAGATGGAGGCACTAGTGTCTAAAACTGTTAGCTGACGCTGCCTAATCCCCTTGACTCTGCAGTTTCTCGAAAGTATTTGTAATTATGAGGAAACCAAGGAGGGAAGTGTTACTATATTGATAAATGGCACCAGAATTCTTTGGAGTGTTAAGGCTCCTTCCAAAGAAAGACACTCTCTGCTCCAAGTTATGAGACCCAAGACCAACCCCCCAAGAGAAGAGGATAGATCATCCTTTGAAAAAGACCAAACACTCTTTTTCTGGGGTGACTCTGGCACAGTCTGACCGGGGGGCAGAGGGATGCACACAGGTGAACATCGTCTGTCCCTACCTCCCTAGGATTCTCTATGCTGAAGGTGGGGCTTGGGGAAAATCCCCCCAGGCTCAGGGCCTCTGGAGAGAAGCCAAGGGCTTTCTGCAACAGAGGGCCAGTCTGCTGCTAAAAGACACTTTTGGAGGCTGCAGAAGCCCATCTAAGCTTTCCCGCATCAGCTTTTCTCCACCCTCCTCCCCTCTGTGCCCAACACAGCTCTCCTATTCTCTCTCTCCCATTCTCTCTCTCCCATTGTTTTCGAAACATCCCTCCCTTCATAAAAGCTGTCTGGCTGGGAGCTTAAAATATTGCTGGACAGTAAAACCTACCCATCAGGACCAATCCAGTCATATCTGCTCAGTCGTGCAGCACAGTAGGGGCGGGATAGAGAAGTGGGAGGTGGGCTTTTAGGTGCCAAAGGAAGGAGGCCAAAGTTGCCATTTTGCTGCTGAGCGCCAAGAGAGAAAGAGAGCACATATTTCTCCGGGGGACCTTACTCCTATTGGCAAGTTTTCCTTGGGTGATGGTCGTTTGTAGCCTTCCCCCCTGCCACCCAGCTTCCTTCCCAGCCTAATTAAGGGCCATATCCAGGCTTCTCCAAAAGGAAAAACGTTGTCACTAAGGTTCGGTCTTGGGTTGGGATGGCTGGATTTAGAGTCCAGTTCTGAAAACCCTCTTGGAATTGGCCTAAGAGTTGGCAGAGGTTTGGAAGGGAAAGGAATGTAGGAGTGGGGGAGAGGGAGGGGAGCAGAGATGTCCAAATTCTAACTAAAACTTGACTTTTTAAGGTCTTCTCATTTTTCAGAATGAATTGACATGCCTCCAGGAATCCCGAGGGACCTAAACCGAGTATTTGGTGTTTATGAAAGAGTTTTGCACTTTTTCACTTGAACTCTGTGATAGGAGTAATGGTAGTGACTACTGAGTGCTGTGGGTGTAGAGGAGGCTTCATGCTCTGTGTTTTCATGTTGGAGCATTTAATGGGGCACAAGAACAGGTCTAGCTAAGGACCCTAAAAGTCTTCCGGGAGCAGACTCTGCTGGCTCCCTAGGAGAGCTGCTCTCTAAAGTAGTTGCTCTAGAGACATGAATGGAGGCATATTTACACTCCCTTACAATTCAGAGTGGTCAGTGGCCATCTAATCCTTCAGGGAACTGGTTAACACAGATGTAAGTGTGTTTTTCTGCCCCTTTAAAGCCAAGAGAAGGTTATGTTATACTAGAAATCGCCCTGGGCTTGAAGCGGGAAAACCAGGGCTCCCATCTCTGCTCTGCCCTCACTAGCTGAGACCCTTTAGACTTATTTAACTTCCTAGTCTACCTTCCTATCTGGTAAGGGGTGGGGGGGAAGAGGGGTGATAATGCCTGGTTCTCTTTTTCTCAAATAGTCATTCTGTGGATCTGTGAGCTCTGGTCCAAGATGAACTTTTCAGCAGCCTGTAGTAATAATGCAGTAAACAATGTAGCACATTTTTTCACCAACTTAAATGTGTTCAGTCTAAAGGCCTATTATTCTGAAATTGTGTCTTTTCTAGTTTTGCGGTGTGAAAATTCCCCTTTTGTGGAATGATGGTGAAAACAGACTGTAGTCATAATTAGTGATTTAATAAGTTTCTTATTTTTATGTCCTTGCTTGGTACAATTAGGAGTTGGTAGCCCTATGTTGGTCACTCTATTTTGTTGTTGTTATTGTACTAGTCTGTGAAATCCAAGGCTGAGAACCACGGGCCTCGTTCACAGGTTGTTATAAGGGCTGAAATAAGATATGGAAAAGTGTATCAGTTATAAATAGACAAGGGAGACCCAAACATAAGATGTCATTTTCATCATTACTTAAAACCATAATCCTCTGGTAGGTGTTCTGGTGGATGTCCTGGGGGTGGAGGCTTGAACTCCATCGGTTTATTTTCCATCTGTAAGAGATCTGTTCCTCTTTGAAGAAGAGCAGAAAAATATTCTTTCTTTGGTTTAGATTACTCCCTACTCCAGTGGAATAGCTTGTTCAGATATACTCTGATCTGACTTCCTTTGAGTATAATTTTCATGTGCAGAAGTCAGGAACCTTTCCCTTAGCACCTCTAAAGCTTCTCTTCTTATTTTCTTTTAAATGTTTATTTATTTTAGAGAGAGAGAGAAAGCAGGGGAGGGGGAGAGAGAGCGAATCCCAACCAGGCTCCACACAGTGAGCACAGAGCCCAGTGCAGAGCTCGATCCCATGAACTGTGAGATCACAACCTGAGTGGAAATCAAGAGTCAGACGCTCAACTGACTGAGCCACCCAGGCGCCCTAAAGTTTCTCTTCTTAAAAGCATAGCTGGCCTGTTTCAATAGGATGGAATTGGAAAGATTTCATCCTAAATTAGTTTCTCTCTCTCCATTATTATGAGAAACCTTGTCATGACACATGAAACACACATACACACACATACGCTCAATCCCAGCATTGCAGCATGGAATGTGGAAGGACACAGCCCTGTTTGGCTTTAATTTGGAAATTACTGACGGGGTGCTCAGGAGGGTCTCTTGTTTCATGAACATATATCACATCATTCACATGTCAAGAATCTTTTCGAGATTCCAGTTTATTTATATCTTTGATCTTATACAAAACAGTGCCTCAAAAGAGCTAGTTTGGGATTAATTTACTATCCTTTTTTGGTAGTTAGCATTTCTCTGCAAGCTCCCAGCCTCCCCATTGCTAACTGCAGCAAAGAAGACTGGAGTTCTCCAGACTTTCAGTAATATCAGTATTCCACACACTCAGAGATTGAGAAGTTCAGATTTGAAATGATTACTACTGGTCCCATGCACTGGTGTTTATGGAGGGCCCACTCTGTGAAAGTCTTTGTTTTGTGTCATGATGGCTCACAGAAGATGAAAACAAAATGGTCCCTGCCCTCCAAGAGCTTTTGATTCTCAAAGGAAGAAACAAGACTGATAGACATACGGTTCCGGGGAGTGTGTGCTCGCTGCACACATTCATTGGGGCACACGAGTGAAATACACACGGAAATCCCAAAGGACTGATACAGTACAGTACAAGGAAGAGTGTCAAAAGCAAGCTGACATATCAATGGGGATAAGACATTAGCAACACGAGATTTAGAGTATGTTAAAGCCAGAGTTGATCCTGTGGGAGTAAATTACATAAATTGTTGTTTTAACATGAATGTTAGACTGACTCATGTTGTAAGAAACTTGGATTTTCCTGGCTCTGCCACCACTAGGATTTATGCTTGGGCTGCCTGTTCGTTTCGTGATGCTTCCCATCTTTTCCCCAAAGGTGATGGAAACGGCTGCCACTCGTTACAGGGCAAGGACTAGATTTGACAGTACTTTGAGGAGTGTCAAGTGCCGAAGTATAACTAGGCACATGTGATTAGGATTCCGAACATCTGGTTCTGAGTAGAGGACCCTCTCCCACTCTCGGTACCCCCATGCCTACAAGGAACTCTTTCCAATGCTGGAGTCATGATTAGGGAGCCCCGGATGCTCTCACCTTCCCAGGAGGAGAGAAGCTGCTGTTGGATGCCCTACCTAATTGGGAGTTTCTGGGGTTCCAAGAGGAGCAACAAAAAGCAGATGGTGGTTGTACATAACCTGAGGGCATGGGCTGGGCATTACTCATGCCAGTCGTCATTGTCTGCCACCAAGGACTGTCTGGCCAGGCTCCAAACCACAGGTCGGAAGGAGGCTTGAAGATGCCACTTTGTTTATCCTCTCCTGGTGATGAAAATTACACCCAAACTATCACTTTTCATTACCCATCGAGTGGTTAACAAATATCACTGTCATTAAAATCACCACTGCCATTGGTGGGTATATTCCTTTGCCCCCATAGGCTTCTAATCCTGTAGGGTAGGGTGAGGCGGAAAGAAGCCCTGAGCAGCAACTCGGGCAAGGGCTCTTGTCCTGGTCTGAGAGCAGTGATGAGGAAAACACTGCAACTCTAGAGATGTGCAAGCTGGAGGAATATCTGCCACAGGTTGATGTAGAAGGGTTTTTTTTTTCTTTTTTTAAGTTTTTTTTATTTATGTATTTATTTAAGTAATCTCTATGGCCAACGTGGGGTTCGAACCCATGAGTCCAAGATCAAGAGTTCCACGCTCCCCGGACTGTGCCAGCCAGATGCCCCAAAATGGAAGTTCTGATTGTAGTCCTTCATAGGTTAGCCCAGGGTTGCAGTGGATGAATGCCCCAGTTTGCACACATCACCCTGTCAGTTCGATCCCATGTGCATTAGTCGTTGCTGCTGCTAGGGGCATTATATGCTATCATGTTTAATGGCATTTTTTTCCAACAAATTTTTAGTTGTATTAAAATAGCCGCATGGTACAGACCCTAAAACCTTGTTTACTCAGTGGGACACTAAAAGCGTCTCCGTGGACCTTCCTCACCCCGTAACATGATTCCTCCCTGAAGCCCTCTCCCCATCCTTTGGATGTAAAAGGGTTATACCAATAATATAAAAAAATATTGCTCTCAATTTGTGAAGCTATTAAGAATAGTTTCCAAATCTCAACCCAGAGACAGAAGAAACATAAATTGTGAGTACAGGAGTTGCGTAGTTTTGAAGGAAAGCAATGTTATCTCCACAGAGTGGTGGAAAGAAGTCAGGCTTTGGGACCAGGAGGACAAAACTCCTGCTACTTAGCTGTCTGATCTTAGTTTATTTAACCTCTCTGATCTTCTGTTTTCTCATCAAACCAGACGGGTTAAATACCTTTTGAGTTTTCACTACGTGCTGGGCCCTGTGGCAGGCACTGAGCACGTAGCAGTAAATAAAACAGGCGTGGTCCTTATCCTCGTGGAGATTAGAGTCCAGCATAATCAAATTAAATGGAATAATGTAATGTCAAAAGTCTGCCGCAAAGGAGACGTTCAAAAAGTGTTCCTTTCCTTCCACTTCAAACGCCCGATCATTACACATCCTCACACGGTGAAAAGTAAGGTGGCTACAGACCATCTCACACACCCTAGAATTGTGTTGGGGGCCCGCACCCCCGTGGGGTGGGGTATTCTTTAAGGGTTATGCGTCTTGAGGCTTAGTTCAAGCTTGTGGTCTCGATTTAAATCCCTGAAACCATGGGGTTTCTATCTATGGTCAACCGCGAACCCTTATTTGGGGTGGAACTCGAGGAATTCCATACCTATTGCCTCCCGTACCCTTGCAGACCACCGCTTGCTTGCACAGTGACTGAGAACAGGTGTTAGCGTTCAACCCATTTTACAGATGAGGAAGCTAGTGGAAGCAGATCCTTCAGGCCGCTTCCCCCTCCCCCCCACCCCCGCCTCACCGTCTGCGCCAAGAGCGCTGCATGGGCGCGGCTCACGCGCGGACTGTGGCAGTTAACTCAGAAAGGAGAGGGACCCCGAGGGTTGGCACAGACAGCCTCGCTCGGGGGTGCCCCGCGGCCGCTCAGCTCTTGCCTTCTGCCTCCTCCAGGTGGGTGAGACATGGGCGACTGGAGTTTCCTGGGAAACATCTTGGAGGAGGTGAACGAGCACTCCACGGTCATCGGCAGGGTCTGGCTGACGGTGCTCTTCATCTTCCGGATCCTCATCCTGGGCACGGCGGCCGAGTTCGTGTGGGGGGACGAGCAGTCCGACTTCGTGTGCAACACCCAGCAGCCAGGCTGCGAGAACGTGTGCTACGACGAGGCCTTCCCCATCTCGCACATCCGCCTGTGGGTGCTGCAGATCATCTTCGTGTCCACGCCGTCGCTCGTGTACGTGGGCCACGCCGTGCACCACGTGCGCATGCAGGAGAAGCGCAAGGAGCGCGAGGCCGACGAGCTGTGCCAGCAGGGGGCGGCCGAGGGCGGCGACAGGGCGCCCCTAGCCGCCGACCAGGGCAGCGTCAAGAAGGGCAGCAACAGCAGCAAAGGCACCAAGAAGTTCCGGCTGGAGGGGACCCTGCTGAGGACCTACATCTGCCACATCATCTTCAAGACCCTCTTCGAGGTGGGCTTCGTCGTGGGCCACTACTTCCTCTACGGGTTCCGGATCCTGCCCCTCTACCGCTGCAGCAGGTGGCCCTGCCCCAACGTGGTGGACTGCTTCGTGTCGCGGCCCACGGAGAAGACCATCTTCATCCTGTTCATGCTGTCTGTGGCCTCCGTGTCCCTCTTCCTCAACATTCTGGAGATGAGCCACCTGGGCCTGAAGAGAATCCGGTCGGCCTTCAAGAGGCCCGTGGAGCAGCCCCTGGGGGAGATCCCCGAGAAGTCCCTGCACTCCATCGCCGTCTCCTCCATCCAGAAAGCCAAGGGCTACCAGCTGCTGGAAGAAGAGAAAATCGTGTCCCACTATTTCCCTCTGACCGAGGTCGGGATGGTGGAGACCAGCCCCCTCTCTGCCAAGCCTTTCGGGCAATTCGAGGAGAAGATGGGCCCCGGGCCCCTGGGGGACCTGTCCCGGGCTTACCAAGAGACATTGCCTTCCTACGCTCAGGTGGGAGCCCAGGAGGGAGAGGGGGGAGAGCAGCCCGTGGAGGAGGGGGCGGAACCGGAGGTGGGAGACAAGAGGCAGGAAGCCGAGAGAGTGAGCACGGAAGGGCAGGAGACCCTGGCAGTGCTGGAGGGGGAGAAAGTGGAGACTCCCGAGGTCGGGAAGGAGGGTGAGAAGGACGAGCTGCAGGCTGAGAAGGTAGCCAAGCAAGGGCTCCCCGTGGAGAAGTCGCCTTCCCTGTGTCCCGACCTGAGCAGGGATGACACCAGACCACTGAGCAGGCTGAGCAAGACCAGCAGCCGCGCCAGGTCCGACGATCTAACCGTGTGAAGTGTTGCCGAAGAAAGAGAGAGAAGAAAACCCCTGAGCTGACCTAGGGCAAGATGAAACGTAAAGGATGCCACCATGATTGGAGTCTTCTGTCCCTCCCCTCCCACCCACCCCTGGTTGGACAGGTACTGCAGGGGTACGGTACTTTGCTGTTCAACTAGGAAACCAGCTTTCCCATATAAAAGGGCCACCAAGATAAACCCACTGTCCCCTCAAAGTTCCCAGTCTCAAATGACTGCCCTGCCCCTCTACCCCAGCTGCAGTGGGGAACTCTGCTTTCGCCCCCGTTTCTCCATCGGAATCCTTCCAATCAGAACTGTGGATGCCTCACAGCTGTTTACCAGCCGTGACTCAAGCCCGCTGGCTCAGCCAGACTTTATCACCCCAGCGCTTCCCTAGCGGACGCCGTGTGACCAAGTATCAGGGGGCCCAAACTCAAATGCCTACAGGATGCAGGCAGGTGCTTTAAATCGGTGGGGTGGGCCTTTTCTAATGCCATGGGACGTCTAGGGGTGTGAAGATGGGCGGGGGAGGGCAGAGGGCAGCTGTCGCTCAGTGCCAGGCACTGATTACCAGGCAGTGTTACCACAGAAATTTCAGAGTTTTCCACAGAATCCAGAAGCCCAAACTTCTTGGTGAAATGTCCAACCTCTTTAATATTGCCAGCTAAAATTTAAACATGCCATGTGGGCCAAGCAAAATGTGTGCCAGCCAGATTTAACCCATGGGGCACCAATGTGCAAGGTGAGCCTACACTAGTGAGCCCGGCTTTCCCGTGGAATTGGTCATGTTACTTATGGTCTCAACTTGTGTCTAGGCCGCCCAAATCTCATTTCACCAATTTGGAGTGTCCGGGTAAAGTCATCAGCCCAGGAGATACCCAGTATTCTCACTGACCTCTCTCTCAGGTCACCGTAGCTCCTGGTTTCTGATGCGATTATACCCCTTGAATTGGTGGGAATTCTGTCCGGGGCACCATCAGGGAAAGAGGGCAAGGACCCAGACCCTCTCCCTGAGCTGAAAAGGCCTGGAGGTCTGGTCGCAGTCTTCTTCCCTGAAGACAGAACGTGCCCTTCTTTCCTCTCCTCTGCCAATATCAGTGCTCACCCTGAGAGCCACGCCTCCTTCCTATCAGGGGCTGGAGGTAAGCCCAGTTCTGAGCCAGCAGATAAACTGTCTGCTGGCCCGTCTTGAGGAGAGTCAGCTCTCAGGCCTTGCCCAGACATAAGATGTGCACAAGGAGGACCATCACAGCGGTACTAGGGAGAGCCTCTTACCAAGTGGAAGCTCAAACAGCCAGAATCTCAAAGTCTGGTCCCAGGCCAGGCCTCCTCCCTAGAAGGGACACAGAGGCTTAAAGGGAACAAGAAGAATCTCAAAGTTCTCCTACCTTTGACCCTTACAACCAAGACTCCTCAAACATGCAGTCCAGTTTGGGGAAACCCTCAAGTACAAGTACATATTTCCCACAGGAAGCAATTTCACCTAGAGCCAATCAATTCCCAGAGCTGAGGGACAAAGTGATAACCAGGATGGTTTATCTGACCCAAAGCTATGCTTCGAGGGATAGAAACCAAAATGACACGGCAGAGATCTGGACATGGGACCACCAGGGAACCTGAAAGAAGTACCCAGAAAACTGCCTTAATTCTGTCTTCCCCCAGCCAGCCCCATCCTGGAGTAAGGAATTCCCTTTTGCTGCCCCTCTGATTATCCCCTTCCTTTTAAGAGGATTTTCCAGAGCAGAGAGAGCCTCCTCCCAAACTATTCCTCCCCTCCCATTCCGTGGTGTCCCATTCTAAAACAAAGTGGTCTAGAAATTAAATTCGTTCTAAGGTATGGTTGTTTGATAAATACTCCGGGGAACTTTTACATTTTCAAAGAGACAGCTTAAAATATATTTTACCTAGGTTAATCCACAGTGACAAACTTTCAGTGAAAGAATGTATCAGGCAGTGGATAGTTGAATAGAAGAGGTGTATTTATCTCAGAGACATGTGACTTTCTGGCTACTGCTTGACTCTTCCCCTGGCAATCAACACCGCTCCACCCAGAACTTCCCTATGGTGAGACAAGTCACATGCCCTGGGGCCTGGGAACAGACACTGCGCCACTGCGCTCACCCCAATGGCTGCACAATTGCTCCTACGGTTTTGCTCCTGCACGCTCATTTTAAGAAGATATAAACTCAGAGCCTGAGAACAGCTTGATCATCACCAGAACGGAGTATCTATCTCCACAAGGACCTCATCCAAAAAAGAGAATTCACCCTGCTCTAAGTGAAAACTGCTGGTGCAGGGGTGAAGGCTGCAGGCCTCCTTGTCTTGGCATGAGCCTGCGAGTGAGTGTATTTCCCGGGATGAAGCAGGATCCAGCCTCACTGTCTGTACCGACCCCGCCACCAGGGAAGTTGCCATTTTCCCTCTTAGTCTCCCCAATAAAAGAGGAAGACTATTTAGGGGCAGAAATAGACACAGACATCAAGGGACCAGGATTTTTTTTTTTTTTTCTATTTCTGCCATTTAGTAGCTGTGCTGTTGTCATCCCTTAACCTCTGTGTCTCTTGGTTTTCTGTCTACAAACTAGAGATGGTATTTGCCACCAACCTACCTCCAGGGGTATCGTTAAGGATTAACGAGTTGGCCGCCAAGCCTGGAGCCCCCCCCTCCCCCCCCCCCCCCGCCCCTGCCCAGTGTCACCACTCCCTGAAAGATTCCTCTAGCAGCAGGGAGACTGGGAAGGAAGGGAGATGGGTGGTTTCCATCCCCCCCTCTCAACCTGCTTTGCATTTACCTAGTGAGAGTTTTTCCAGTGTGGAATAGACACTCTGGAGATCAGTTTTCTCAGAGAAGGCTCAAAACAGAATCTGGACCCCCATATGTTTAGTAGGAACCTGAGGCTCTTTGACCTTGAGAAACGACTGGGGACAGATTGGCAATTACTTTCACCCTCTGGAAGAGGTCCCAGGTTCCATTTGCAGGCAGCTCTGTGTCCGTGGAGGCCCTTAACGTTGTACAGCTGGATCCCTCAGTATCTGTTTGGAGGCAAATAATTATGACCGACTCAGGATTATAATCCCCCCCTGGGCTCCAGTAGGTCCAGCTTTAAATCCTACTCTGGGTCCTTCCCTTGTTAGACTAAAATCCTTAGGGCATGTAGACCTACTAAGAAAAAGAATCAGTGAACAGCTGGATATCCAAAGTACAGCCTGCTCCAGAGGAAAAGGGCCAATCACTTAACAGCAGCTATAACACCTCCTCCATCAGGGGAGATCTGTGACAGGGAGGGACAGAGTAACTCAAAGTTCAGTTCGGAAATTTCAAACCTGGGTCTGTAATCCCTAGGCCTAGCATTTGGGGCATCATAAAAAGGCCTATCTGCTTTTCATGGTGACACTGCAACTTGCCACACAGGTGACATCTCCCACACAGAATCAGACAAATACTCCTGAGGGTCACTGTGACCTGGGGCTAAGATTTACCCACAAAGAACAATGAAGGTCAAGTCAGAAGTGTTGGCTGCCCCAGGACCCCAAGATGTCACTAACCTGCTCCACATGACGATTTTCCCTCAGTCAACTGGGGGGGGGGGGGGTAACAAATTTTACCCCTCCTTCACAAGATACAACAAGTGAATTGATACCCAGGAAACACCATGAGCATACTAGAAGAAATACGTGGGTGTTTTTTTTTTTTTTAATTCACTAATTTGGAAATCAAGGAAAGGGAAGACGGCCTTGTCCAAATTTGTCAGAAGGCCTTATTGTAAAATGCATAGTGAAGCAAGGACAGTCACCACTTTCAAATCCGGCATAGATTGTTGACTAAGATCCCCACAAAAAGTCAGCTAATAAGTGAAGTGAAGGAAGTAAATGGGGGGGTGGGGGGAGGGGAGGGGATGGGCAATGTTTCTGTCGTCCTGAATTCCTAAGAATTACACTGTGAAAAGAGCACGTTTTTAATCACGCGAGAATTCAATGCTCAAGGTGGTGCTACAGGAGGTGGTCAGCTTCCCAGGGCTCATGTGTAGAGATGTGCCAGCCCCTGAGACCGGAGTCTCTGACTCATAGCAGAAGGGAGCCCCTGGATACTGGCGGAGCTATGTGCAGGAACTCTGCAGTTTAAGCCATGTGGAAGGCCTGGGGCAAGGCTAGTGTGGGCAGCTGCTCTCCGTGAGCTCCTGGGGAGGGTGGTTAAGTCATGCTCAGGGTGAAAAAGAAGCTACCACCCACACAGCATAGCCCACCCCACTCCTCCCCTCCCCCCCCACCCCGAATTATCCCTCCATGCATACTGTGTGCAAATGACCACACAACCCAAGTTAGCAACATTTAGATGCAAAAGGGTTTGCCTGGTTGGATGGAAAACTCCTGTAAGCGTAAATCCAATCTGTAAAACAAAGTCAGTGTGTGCCTAGAAGTGATACTGAAATAGGGAGACTTTCCCTTCTTGTAATCATTGTACTATAACTAAATATGTAACCGGGAAGGAAGGAGAAAAAGGAAATGAAACTCGAGGTTCAGCAGTTAGACAAAAGAAGACTTTAATGAAGACAAGTCAGTCTCCACTGCCCTAGACACTGTAGCTCCCAAAGTCGACCACCAAGGCAGCAGTGGGACATACTGTCAGCTCTAGCCCCACTTCCTTCTGGAAGCTCTTTCTCTAGGGCAGACAAAGAATTCTGGAAGAATCACATGAAGTTTCCTGGAAGGAAAAATTGATGGCTCCATTGCCTTTTTCTGCAAAACGTTCCACCTAGGAAACAGGGTTAGTAAAGACTCAGCTAAGGAGCATATTCCTAACAAATTTCCTGGGGGAAATCTCCGGCAAGGGAGAAAGGCATTCTTGGGATTGGGTCCTGAATTCTCCGACCCTCCACATCCTTATGTTAGAGCTAATAGTCACATGTTAGACTGTTACAAAACAAATAAAACTAACTTGACTTTTCGCCATCTTTGTTTTTTTTTTTTTTCTTTTGACTTGTCAACCAAGCTAGACTGTGAAGAGACTGCCCCAGTTCGTGGTTACCTTCCTTTGGAATTGAGGGGTTGGGGAAGAAGAGGACTGGGGTTTTGGGAGGGGGGCAGTGGTATTCTGGTAAACACTTCACAAACCGCTCTCTGCAGGGTAAAGAAGCCCTGGTTTATAGCATTTGCCAATTTCCTCTGTATAAATTCTCCAACCATTCCCCACTAATTTCAGGCTTCCAACAAAATGTCACTGAAAACAGAGCTGGGGAGAGATGTATAGTTGCACAACATTATAAAAGATTTCCACCTTATAATAGATACCAATAACCCCGTTAGCGTAGCTAATAGTCAAATAATTAAGAAGCGATGAGCTTTGACTATTTATTCCCTTGTGTCTCACGTTTTCTTTAAGTTTATGTAGTTTAATTGTTAATAATGACTGTACCTAACAACTGGCTTACAAAAGTCCAGGAAATTTAGCAAATGATTCTTTCGGGCCAGTATACGTAGTTAGTTCTAGCTCACTACTGAGTAGAATGGAGGAGACTCTGATTCAGAAAGAACATGAAAACTCTCCTTTTCCGTTGAGATTTGGTCACTTTGTTCCTTCTCTTTCTCTACACAAATGTCAGGAAAAATCAAAAAGTATACTTGTTTGGCCTTATGGGAAAAGGCAAAAGACACTCTTCTGTGTCTCTGAGAACTGTGAGAAGAGTTAAGGTTACTCATTACAGATAAAAATAGATAACTTAAATTGGCCAAAAGATCCTGCCTGGGATTTACCATGTCATTTCTCTGCTAAAATCCTCCCATTCTTCATTACATACCCAATAAATTCTACGTTCCTCAAAGCAGCTTACAAAGCCTTCATAAGTGACCTCAACCCACCCAGATAAGACATCTGTTTTTACCTGCCCAAATCTATTCTTCCTTCTCCTATAATAACTTCCTCAGTTGGAGGAACTTGGTAGAACTCTAAGTAATGCCTATCTGACTTCCCCTGGTCAAGGGTCAGGGTTTTTTTTTTTTATCCAAATGGCAAACTTCCCTCCCTGGAATGCAGATGTTGAGTGGAGTAACAGAGAAATGCAACCTGGTTGGACTTCATTCATCTTGACAAAAGCCGCTGAACAGACTCACAGTGAGTTCCTAATTACCTAGATTTCTGGACCATGCTTGGTTCCACTTTTTCCAGATCCTGTTCGTTAGCCTTCCTTTAGTTTGCAGAACTACCCCAGAGTTTTGTTTGTTTGTTTGTTTGTTTGTTTGTTTCATTTAACATGGCCAAAATTATCTCTATTGCTTGCAGTCAATACCACCTTGGTAGCCTCATCTCCCACATCCACCCACGTGTATGTGTCCTAGCCTTCTGGGACCATTGGCCAGTTCCCAGTATAGACAGGCCTAGCCCATGGTGACGAATGAATTCCGTGATGTTTTAGGACTCTGTCCTGGCCTACCTTTTTCTCCATGGTCAGCTCCTTCTCACCCTTCAACATTCAGCTCAGTTGTCTCCTTCTTTATCAAATTCCACAAACTTCCCAAGACAGTGTTAGTTGCTCCCTTGTCTGTGATCCCTTGATACCTGTGTGCACTTCTACCATAGCATTGATCAAGTTGTTTTCTCTCTTGCTTTTCTCTCTTCTGACTGCAAGCAACTTTAGGATAGAGATTTCACCCTATAGATCTCTGGTACTTAGCACGGGGCCTAGAACATAGTAATGTTTGGTGAAGGCATGAATGAGGACTGAGACATCTCCCGAGTCGGGAAGAAAACAATTGGCAAATGCTCCCATCTCCAAAGGGATGTACTGGAAGCTGACACTACATAGGAATATATCTGAGAAAGATTCCCTAAAGGTTCCAGGAGTTCTAGGCTTGAAGGCAGGCAGGCTTGCTTTATCATAAATAAAGGAAGGGGGGTGGTGGTGGAGATTTTCATATGGATTGCTGGATATCATCACCCAGAGCAAACTTGGAAGCCTTATGTTGAAGATGGCAGTCAGAGTCTTTGAATGATTGTAGATCAGAGGGCCTCCCATCCCTACCAGTTTCTATTTGGACTTTTGAACTTTGAGTTAAATAAAAATAAACTTTATTGTGTTAGTCCTCTGATAGCTCAAGATTTATCTCATATAGGATCTGGCAATACCTTGTGTATTTATAGAAACTGAGGTTAGATGCAGTTATAACAAAAATCTAAAATCTGTTGCTTTGGCTTATCAGTTGAACAGTGAGTGGTAAAGAAATGAAAATCAAAGGCTACAAGGATAGAACTCCAGGCTATGCCATGCACATATTTAGTAAAAATGTCACCTGTGATGATTTATGTATCAGTTATCTGTTGCTGAGTGACAAATCTTTCCAGAACTTAGTGCCTTAAAACAACGATGACCATCTATCATCTCTCAGTTTCCGCGGGTCAGGAATTCTGGAGCAGCTTGGGGTCTCTCATGATGTTGCAGTCAGAATTTGATGGGGCCTGCGGTTGGGGTGGTCAGACGCACTCACTCACATGATTACATGACTAGCAAGTTAGTGCTGGCAGGTTGGTTGCTCTTGGGTCTACTTGAGGGTCTTGTGAGTTGGTGGCTGATTTCCCCTTGGGCAAGTGAACCAAGAGATCAAGGCAAACATTTCCATGTCTTTCATGACCTAACCTTAGAAGTCACATTCCATTACTTCCACCATATTTTTATTGGTCACTTTCCCTCAGACCGTTCCAACTCCTGTGGAAAGAATGAACTAGAGAGGAGCAAGATTTGAGGTAAAGACATCAAGTGTGGTTCCTTTTCCTTTGTTTTAATGCTTTCATTGTACATATGATATGTGGTTTAATCTGCTCCAAATGCTCTTGGGAGTAGGCAGGATTTGAATAGACGGTAACAAAAATGCTAATTCTGAATTGCACCATGAGGGAAGCCCTTAGCCAACGATAGTGTCTGCTCACGACTCCTTTGGCTAGGACAGAGTTTTGAGGGGCTTTTCTGCTCTCTAATGCTCAGCTTTCCTGAACACTGTTCAGTTTTTCTAATTCATCCAGGTTTTCCAGGGGCATTTTTCTATCTTTCTCACTTACTATAGTTATCATCTTTATAGATGACCTATATAGCTGGAAGAAAGAACCCATATGGCTGGACCTATATAGATAGAAGAAAGAACAAAGCATCTCCAGAATTGAGTTAGACTAATAAAACCTCCAGAAAATGGATGAGATCAAATAAATATAAGTGAGCCGAACCAAAAGAATATAATGTGACCCAAAAATCCTCAATCATGTCTTGAAGGCAGACACAATGACAAGGGATTTTCTTATGGAATTATGATAAATATGGACATCTCTAATGTCTCTCAGATCAGAACTTCAACTTTCTCCAATATCTTTTTTCATGATTGTATCAGACTGAAGCTGTAATTTCTAGGACAACTTTGTATCTTTTTTTCATTACCAACTAATTGCCTTTCCTTTAAATATTTAAAAAAATTTTTTTAATGTTTATTTATTTTTGAGGGAGAGATAGAGACAGAGCATGAGCAGGGGAGGGGGATAGAGAGAGGGAGACACAGAATCTGAAGCAGGCTCCAGGCTCTGAGCTGTCAGCACAGAGCCCAACGTGGAGCTTGAACTCACAAACTGTGAGATCACGACCTGAGCTGAAGTCGGATGCCCCACCTACTGAGCCACCCAGGAGCCCCCCTTTAAATATTTTTTAGATACTTATCCAGGAGTCAAAGACCCTTCTTCTTGACTTTTTAAAAATCCTTTGAGCTAATTACTGTGTCTAGTTAAGTTCTACGTGTATACTGGGCCAGATGGGACTCTCATCTTTACAGATGAGTAAGAGACAAGGAAAATAACAATAAAGAGATGGCTAACCACCTGGAGTCTATGAAAGGTCTCAGAGACACGAGAAGAAAACCAACAGTGGACACCAAGAGTAAAAGAACAGTGTAATTTCAATTTACTTAAAAAATAAAAGTAAGCTTAAAATCTGTTTTGTGCTCTCAAAAAAAATTAAAGAAAACATGGGCTCTGTAAAGCAAGAGATGAAACAGAAGATAGTAAGATAGTACACTGAATTGGAAAAGGAGCTGTCGGTCAGTAAGCAAAGCCACAACAGGATTTAAGAATAAAGCACAGAATTAGCAACACATAAAGCCAAATCAGTATTGTAAAGAATCGATATCAGGAATTCTCCCAGAATGCCAAGAGAAGGAACAAAGGCATGAAAATGATCACAGAGGAGATAATAGATATGGAGAGAAGGCAATAGAAATCCAACATATAAATATGCATCCTCCTGAAGGAGAGTCAGGACAAGAGAACCATAAGCATCAAAGATGTAATGGGAGGAAACTTCCTTAATAAGCTGATAAAAGACCTGAAAACACAAATTGAAAGGAATTCATCATGTACCAGGGGGAAAAAAATCTAGACAAATTTTGATTTGCAAGTATAAAGACATAATCCTACAAATTTAGAAGTGTAAGAAAACAATTCCTGCTGTTGTTTGTGTACTGCTAATGAACGGTTACGTTTCCACATTCTTGTCCAGTTGTGGACATAGGGCAGGATCCCACCCTGTCCATAGGAGGTGAGGCTTCCTGTGAAGAAAATGGATATTTCAATGTCAAATGCTGAAAAGAGAAAGATTCTTGCTTGGAATAGAAAGAAAAAGGAACTCCTTTCTCTGCCTGAGCCTCACTCTCTTAGGCCCAGTATCCAATAAGTGCCAATGTGCTCAATATGCTTCCAAAGAAACAGAACAATGGTGTCTGCCATATAGAGGCAAGTCAGGAGTAAGTCAGGGAGTGAATGAGTTATTATCAGATCTAAGAATAGTATCTGGCACATAGTAAACACTTGGTAAGTACTGGTTATTATCACCATGATAAATATATTATTCTATGTGATATAATTATTGTCATCATCTTGTGACATATGACTAGCATAGTTTTATTGTCAAACGCTGTACCTTAGACTCCACTGAGATACAGAGAAGGGAAGGGTTTGTGCACTTGGTCTTGAGGGGTTGAGAGGAGAGCTCTCCCTCCCTCTCAGAGGTCACTGTTGGTCATGGGGATTGGTAATAGCTCTAATGGGAAAGAGAAGCTAAGGTGAGGACAAGAAAGCAAAAACTCATGCCTCTCAGTTTCAGCCATCCCTCCCAATGCTTTGAGAGGTGAGTCAAGTGGATATTAATCTAGTATGAAGGTTTCTGGAGACATTCTGCAATCAAAAGCAAGGGGTAGTAGTTCTCTGGGTCACCCAGGCCCGTCCTTGACCTGGAAACAGGTATTACAAGGGAGAAAATCCTGAATGGTGCCATTCAAAGCTTTGCACAGGGCTGGGGCCAGTGGGACTGCATACCTTTCTCTGCTATGCCAAGTTCACTCAGACCCTGATCCCCACCATACATCCCAGTAAGCCACCAAGGTAAACTGTTTGCCTTAATATACTCTCCCAGAATTCTGCACTATTACACTGCCTTGAATCTCAGTTAGGTGAGATTCCAATTTATCACGTGTAAGGTAAATGCCTACACAGTAGCCTCTGTGCTGGTATCTACCTACATCCCTGAGAGCTGTAGCCAAGGACACAAAGGTATCTGGTTTGACTCTCCCATAGTAGGGCTACTCCCACCGTTCCCTAGCCTTCTGGATAAGGGATTGGACATTTGACAGGTAGTTTGGGCTGCTTAGAAAGGCAGAGTTCAACTCCAAGAAAGACACCTTCCCCCATGTGTAATAAATGTGTGAGTCTTGGCTACTCAGATTACAGTACTCTAAACACTCAGGTCCTCAATGCCAGGTGTACTCAAGACTGCTTCAGGGTATTGACTGTAGGTCTTCCCACACCGGGCCATTGCCATCAGCTGGAGCCCGCTTCTAGTGCTAGGAGACTACAAGAACTACGAGAACTAGCTAGAGTCCTAGTGGGATAGGATAAGCCTCACAGCAGTGAGGCCTTCATGAAATGAGTATTGGATGGATGAAGCAGTGATTCAGTCTATAGTTGAGCAACTTCAAGCCATTTCCCGAAATAACTCATCTTCAGACCCTTAAAGAATTATTCCTTGTTTTGAATCAAATCAAGCTTCATTTAACTTCCAGTCCTTTGTCTTACATCTATCTCCAGGGGCCATATCAATTCTACCCATTCTTTTCACAAGAAGACAGCTATCATGTTCCTGAGTCTCCTTACTTCAGTTCCTTCCATCAGGCTCACCTCTGAGCATGCTCCGATTCATTTCTGTTCCACTTAAAGAGTGGTACAAAGAGCATAGTACTCAATGTGTGGGCTGATGGGTACCAAGTACAATGAGATTATCACTCTCTTGTTATACACGGTGTGCTTTTTTTTATTACATCAGAAATTACTTGGCTAGTTATATATGCTAAAAATATCATCTGCCTTTCCACTCTTCCTCACTTGTAATGATGCAGTTGTGTATAGCCAAGTATAAGTTGTAACATCTAAAACGCGATGCCTGAATTATCACCTAACTCATTATAATCATTAACTTCATCTTATTAGCCATGACCATTAGAAAATGTAATTACCACTTAAAAAAAGATGTTAGCTCAGGCCCCTCCCTCCCCCCGCCCCCATCTTCAGCCTCACAAATTAAATGCTACCTTGCAATACATCAGCTTTTGGATTTTCAGACCTCCTAATTCTATCTCGCTCCTTTTAGCCAGGCCTTCTCTATTAAGCCCCGCCCCCAGAACGGCCCCTCCCTGGCCCCGCCCCCTTGGCTTCCAAGCGCCTCGCGTTCGCCCCGCCCACCCTCGGCCCGGGGCGGGAAGCTCTGGATAGAGCCACGGATTGGCTGACTGGGGCGCAGCTTGATGGCGTCGGGCTGGCGAGCTGCGGTCCCGCGGGTGGACCCGGGGCGAAGGCCGCCTGTGTGAGAGGGCCAGTGGCCCAAGCTCGCTGCGGACACGGGGAGGGGGAATCGGGGGTACTAGTCCTCCCTACACTTCGCCATGAGTTTCCTGATCGACTCCAGTATCATGATTACCTCCCAGGTGAGCTACTGCCTCCCGCCCCGGGACCCTCGAGCCTCTTTTGCGAATCTTCTCGGGGCTTCGGTGATGCCGACTTGGCCCGGGGTCTCGCTCTCCTCTTCCGCGGCCTGGGCCCGCCTCATCGGTTCTCAGAGTTCGGGGAGGGTGTGGGATTTGCTGCGTCCGGTTCCCTCGCCCTCGTAGTGGGGAGGCGTCCTGCGGCCGTCCGTGCCCCCACCCAGCCTCCATCTCCCCGCTTCCTCGTCCACTTTTGGAGGGAGTTAGGCGGCTTCGGTGCTCCGAGCCGGTGCCGCGAGAAAGGAGCGGTCCCCAAAGCGCCCCGAAGCTTCTGGACCGCGCTGCTGACCCATGGCTCGGGGAAGAGTGTGGTTCCGGGCGCGGAGTGCGCAGCAAGCCAATCGGAGCCGGCTTCTGGGGACACGTGGGGACCTTGCTGGTTATTGTCAAATCCTGAATCCGGGTTTGGAGGAATTTGCCGCGGTCAGCTAAGAGATCTTAAAAGTACTGTGGAAGGTTTCGTTTGTGCACCAACACCTCATCGTTTAATCCTCTTTCTGCTGCACACGCTCTTCGGATCTTTTCCCGACGCTCCTTTCTTACCGATCGGGCACCTTCATTCGTACAATCAGCAGACTTGACCATTGTATAAAGCTCCGAGGGTACAAACACAAATAAAACACTAACTCCTGCTCTATAGAAGCTGTGTCTAGGGGGTCTCTTGCTTTTACCAGCTTTAATTCGCTAAACCACTCTGTTTTCTTCGTAGCACTGATATTTATGTTTTGTTTATTAATTTAATTTTTGAGGTCCTGTCTTGTTCAAAGCTGAATTCCCTTTCCCTCTAAGTGCAAGCACTAAACACAATTATTTGCCGGCCAGCTGTTAATATTTGTAGAAGCTCAGATTATCTTAATTATCGATTCCCCCCCACCCCCGTCATCTCCCAGCGTTTAGAGTATATTTCTTTTTTTTTTTTTTTTTTTTTTTCAAGTGGCAAACGACAGAAACAGTTCCTTTTGAGGGTTTAAGGGAAACTGAATCTTTGATCCAGTTTTCCTATTGCTTCATCCTAATGCTTCTGTCTTTGGAATGGAGCATCGTCCTTGTCTCTTGAAAAACCTTAATTACAACATTTCGGAAATTATGAAATGAGGAATGCCCTAATAAGATAACTTTTTATTTAAAAAAATTTTTTTTAACGTCTATTCATTTTTTTGATAGCGACAGAACGCGAGTGGGGGTGGGGCAGAGAGAGAGGGAGACACAGAATCTGAAGCAGGCTCCAGGCTCTGAACTGACAGCACAGAGCCCTACACGGGGTTCGAACTCACGGACCATGAGATCGTGACCTGAGCTGAAGTTGGATGCTCAACCGACTGAGCCACCCAGGCGCCCCACTATAACTTTTTATTTTAAAATTCACTATCCTTTATATGGTTTTCATAATTGGTTTATTGGTTGCATAATATTCAAATACATTGTGGGGCGCCTGGGTGGCGCAGTCGGTTAAGCGTCCGACTTCAGTCAGGTCACGATCTCGCGGTCCGTGAGTTCGAGCCCCGCGTCGGGCTCTGGGCTGATGGCTCAGAGCCTGGAGCCTGTTTCCGATTCTGTGTCTCCCTCTCTCTCTGCCCCTCCCCCGTTCATGCTCTGTCTCTCTCTGTCCCAAAAAATAAATAAATGTTGAAAAAAAAAATATTCAAATACATTGATGCACAAAAATCTGGACCCATAATTCTCTTTTCTGACTTTTCTTAGGCTTTTCTAATTGTCCCTTTGTGACAATTCAGGTTTATTTTTAGCTCTACTACCAACTCAAGAAAAATGACAATATTTCAGTAGCATTTTTTTTCTTTACTCAATTTTTTTTTTTTACTCAATTTTTAAAAAATGTAAGTGAAGAAATTGGCATTGCATTGTAGCCTTTAAGATTTTTAACACGGATATAATTGATAAATTGAAGCAAGAAAGTGGCTTTCTGGTATTTTACATCATATACTTTAACTTTCACACATGCATTCATATGCAATATTAAATATTTAATGCTCTTTATAAACGAGGAACTAAGACCAAAGAATCATTTGTGTAGACTGTTGTCTGTCCATTTTTTATGTGGCTACTTCATTATTTTGGTATCAGTAAAAATGTCACTTTAGAGAGGCTTTTCCTGACTCCCTACCCCGTCACAATAGCACCCATTCCAGTCACCTTCTGTCTCATTTTCCTGTTTACTTTCTTCTTAGCCTCTATCACTATTATTTGTGTGTTTGTTAGATATAAACTTCTTGAGATTCTGGATTTTCTCTTTCTTGTTCTATGCTGTATTCCCCAGCATCTAAATCAGCTGCTGACGCATAGAGGCCTAGTAAATATTAGTTACCTTAGAAATACCTCTTCCTCATTTTTTCCTGTTTTGTATGACCTGAAAGATTTATTTAAAATGAAGTTTCAGGGAGCCTGACTAGCTCAGTCGATAGAGCATGCAACTCTTGATCTCAGGGTCGTGAGTTCGAGTCCCATGTTGGGTGTGGAGCCTACTTAAAATAAATAAATGATAACATGAAGTCTGAAATAGTTCTTTTTCTTGACTTTAACCAGGTGTTTGTTACATTCCCCTCATCATTTCTGAATCTTTATCAGTCCTCAAAGCCCCTTTTCCAGCCTCATCTCTTAAACTCTTGGCAGATAACCTTGCCTCCCACTGTATCAATAAAAGTGAGGAAAAAAGATCTGATCTCCTTCTACACCGTAGGTCTTAATCTAAGCAGTTAATGTATGTCTACAACCATTTCCAGCTGCTTTCCTCCCTGGCCAGAAAAAAAGGTGCCCGCTGCTCCTTTTTAAGGACATCCTCTCTACCTGTGCCTTTGATCTTAGAGCAGCTTTATTGTGGTTAAAAGCACAAGCTTTGGAATCAGTCACAGACTTCAGGTTCAATCCTGATTTTGACAATTACTGTAAATGAATTAACTTCTGTAAACCTCAGCTTTCTCTGAAATGAGGGTAATGACACATACCGTAGGTTTTTATGATTTCATGAGATTACAATGCTAAGTATTTAGAGTTCCTGGAATATAGTACATGGTCAATAAAGGATAGTTGCCGCTAATCATAATAAATCATTAATACCTTCAATTCAGTTTCCCTGTATGCATCTTTGCCACAAGTATTTTCACCACATAATTGATTGACCATAAGGCAATTTTGCTGTAAAAGATAAACTTACAAAAATAAAACGGGACATTCATTTAAAAGGACATCATAAAAAAAAAATAAATAAATAAATAAAAGGACATCATAAAACATGAAAAATGGATAACAAAATTAAATAGACCTTATTGTGAGATATAAAATATTTGAATACATCCAAAATGTGTAACATAGCACACTTGGCAATACTAGGCAAATAAATGATTTCATTTTGTGGATTGTACCCTAAGCACTATCTTCAGTATTTCATTCATAGCATTATACGTGTTTTTTGGGTTTTTTTTTTTTTTTTTTTTTTTTTGGCTTGTTGATTTGTCTCCTCATTTGGTATTACGTATTTTTGTTTTTCCTCTAAAATTTCTTCTTTCATTAAGAGATGTGTCAGTTTCCAAATACCGGGATGTATATTTATAACTGATCTTTTCATTGAACCCTGAATGCCTTCCTCACTGTTGTTTGTTCTTGGTGCATGGCCACATGTCCGCCGATGGATGGATCAAGGTTCTACAGTCAGTGTGGGTGCAAAACTGTGTCACTGTATAGACCATTCTGAGGGCTATATATATAAATTATGTGTATTTATATATAATATAAAAATGGAGGTATTGCATCGATGGAGAAATGAGCCAAACTGATAACTTGCTGTTATCTTTTACAGCAAAACTGCCTTATGGCATATTAGTTACACAGCAGAATGTTTGCAGCAAAACTGCTTGTGGCCAAGATGGTTACCGTGGAAATACCAGATGCAACAACTCCTCCTCTAGTGTCCCATCAGTTCCTTCTCGCGTGTTTATCCCCTTACTCTACTCCTCTCTTCCCCTTTAAACTTTCTCTTTCCCCACATTTGTCCTTAGGCTACTATCTAATGTTTTCTCTTTTCCAGCCTTTTTTGAGCAGTCAGAATTTCTTTGTGTTGTTTTTTTAATTGAAGTATAGTTGATACATAATGTTACTTTGGTTTCAGGTGTACAAAAGAGACCATGGTGATTGCACCCGTCTGGGAGTTCTGCAGTGCTACCCTCTGTCACCATGCATTGCTATCACAATACCGTTGGCTATATTCCCTCGGCCGTATCTTCATCCTGTGACAGTCGTTCCATAACCGGAAGCCTGTATTTCCCATTCCCCGTCACCCATCCAGTGCATCCCCCTCACTCCCTCCTATCTGGCAGGCTTTAGTTTGTTCTATGAATTTATGGGTCTGTTTCTGCTTTTTGTTTGTCTTGTTTTTTCGGATTCCACATATAAGTGAAATCATATGGTATTTGTCTTTCTCTGACTTAATTTCACTTAGCCTCATACCCTCTAGGTCTATATGTGTTGTCGCAAATGGCAAGATCTCGTCCTTTTTATGGCTGCATAACATTCCACAGTGTGTGTGTGTGTGTGTGTGTGTGTGTGTGTGTGTGTGTCTGCGCGCGCGCGCACCACATCTTCTTTATCCATTCATCTATCTGTGGATCCTGGGGTTTGTAAATAATGCTGCAATAAACATGGGAGTGCATATATCTTTTTGAATTAGTGTTTTTGTTTTCTTTGGGTAAATACCCAATAGTAGAATTAATGGATCCTATGGAATTTCTGTTTTTAATTTTTTAAGGAACCTCCATACCATTTTACACAATTTACTTTCCCACCAACAGTGCACAAGAAGGGTTCCTTTTCCTCCACATCCTTGCCATCACTTGTTATTTCTTGTCTTTTTAACAGTAGCCATTCTTACAAGTATAAGGTGATATCTTGTTGTGGTTTTAATTTACATTTCCCTTAAAAAAATTGCATTTCCTTGATGATTAGTGAGGTTGAGCATTTTTTCATGTGTCTGTTGGCACATGTCTGTATGTTTTCTTTGGGAAAATGTCCATTCAGGTGTTCTGCCCATTTTTAATTGGATTATTTGCCTTTTGGATGTTGTACAAATTACATACATATTTTGGATATCAACCCCTTATCAGATTTATCATTTGCAAATATCTGCTCCCATTCAGTAGGTTGTCTTTTTGTTTTGTTCGCGGTTTCCTTTGCTGTCCAAAATCTTTTTTTGATGTGGTCCCAATAGTTTATTTTGATTTTTGTTTCCTTTGCCTGAGGAGACCTATCTAGATAAATGTTGCTAAGGCCAATGTCAAAGATTACTGCCTTTGTTTTCTTCTAGGAGTTTAATAATCTCAGTCTCGGGGCGCCTGGGTGGCTCAGTCGGTTGAGTGTCCAACTTCAGCTCAGGTCATGATCTCACAGTCCGTGAGTTCGAGCCTCGCGTCAGGCTCTGTGCTGACAGCTCAGAGCCTGGAGCCTGCTTCGGATTCTGTGTCTCCCTCTCTCTCTGCCCCTTCCCTGCTCGTGCTCTGTCTCTCTGTCTCTCAAAAATAAAGATTAAAAAAAAATTTTTTTTTTTAAATAATCTCAGTCTCAAATTTAGGTCTTTAATCCATCTTGAGTTTATTTTTGTGTAGGGCATATGAAAGTGGTCCAGTTTCATTCTTTTGCATATGGCTGTCCAGTTTTCCCAGCACCGTTTATTGAAGAGTCTGGCTTTTCCCCACTGTATATTCTTGCCTCCTATGTCGTAGATTAATTGACCATATAAGCTAGGGTTTATTTCAGGGCTCTGTATTCTGTTCCATTGATCTATATGTCTGTTTTCGTACCAGTACCATACCGTGTTGATTACTACAGCTTTGTAGTCTATCTTGAAATGTGGAATTGTGATACCTCTAGCTTTGTTCTTCTTTCTCAAGATTGTTTTGGCTGTTCAAGGTCTTTTGTGATTCCAAACAAATTTTAGTATTATTCTGGTTTTGTGAAAAATGCTGTTGGTATTTCTCATTCTTGGCTCACGCTAGGTTAATTTGTGTTCGTTGTCTCCCTTGCCTTACCCTTTTCACCCCCAGCCCACCTGCAGTCTGGTTCCTGCCCCCATTTCACTATTCAAACTGTTTTCCTTAAGGTCAGCATTGACATTCAAGTTAACCAAATCCTTTGAACAATGTTCAGTCCTGGTTTTATTGTCCCTCTGCTTCATTTAACACTCCTTCAAACTCTGTTCCCTTGGTTTCAGGATACTCCACTCTCCTGGTGTCTAGTCTCTGTCCACTCTTTCTTTGTCTCCCTCCTGCTCTCTTCTCCCCATTCCTACCCTCCACTGTTTCTTCTTGCCATGTTGCTCTTCTCACTCTACATACTATTCCTGGGTGATCTCACATACTTAGATGGTTTTAACTCAGGTGTATCTGAGCTCTGCCTTCATAATTTCTTCAGTGTTGACCTGGATGGCCCTCAGGCACTTAGCAAGTGAACTCCTCTCTTAATATCCCAGCCTAGTTCCCAGACCTTTTATTTATCCAATATTCTTTATATAAGTTGGGTGGCCTCAATCTTCATTGTGTATTCCAGACAAGTCAAGCTTTATTCCTCCCTGCAGATTTAACCTTCTAAGTACTCAAATCGATTGCCTCCTCTCCAGCAACCAGTGTCTTCATTCAGGCCTTTATCATCTATCATCTTGACTGCTACAGCAACCTTCTATAAGCTTTCTCTTTCTACAGTGTTGTTTCCTTCAAACCCATGTGGCCACCAAAGTGCTCCAGATAAAACAAACCGGGCCATGTCTTTGCTCTATTAAAATAGCACTCATCACCTATAGACTATAAGCTCCTTCGGGTGGCCTTTAGGACTCTGACTCATTGGTCTCCTGCTCCTCCTAAGTCTCATTTTTAACTGCTTCCTTCTCTGAATTTTATCTTCCAGCAGCACCCAATCATGTGTTGTATATACCCATGTATATTCCCAGGATACTCCCATGTATATACCATGCTATTTTCTCACTTCTGTGCCTGTCCTCCTATTCTTTCCTACGTGGAAGGAAAGCCCAGTCTTCCTACCTCCATCCCCTGTCTTTTACCTGCGTATTGCTTTTTTTCATCCTTTAAGAGAGTAGTCGTTTAATAGTTTAGGGGTGGTAGAAACCTTGGACTATGTGATAAATACCTTAGAACCTCTGCCTAGAAAAATACATATAATCCCCAAATTTGCGCATGATACAGGTTTTTTTTTTTTTTATGATACAGGTTTTAACCCTGAATTAAAACCTTCTTCAACTAAGATATTCTCCAGAAAATCCACCCTAACTCCCTACATGATCTCCCTCTTCCATATTCTCTTACATATGTGTATATTTCTTTCCTCGCACGTCCCATGTGACATTATAATTACTTACTTAGTGTCTTCACCACTTACACTTCAAGCTCCTTGAGGGTGGTGACTGTCTTACTCATCTTTGTATCCCCAGCACTTAGCCCAGCACATTGAAGTTGTCACCAAAAAATTGAGGCTTAGTGTTCAAGAACAAACCACCTTTCGCTATGGGCCATCTATCCGTTCAGCAGACTTTAATGGAGAGTCTACCATGTGCCAGGCATTGTACAGGGTGCTGAAAATACAGACTGACATTCAAACATCCTTGTCATCACAGAGCTTCCAGTCTAATGTCTAAGAAAGTGTGATTAAATTAGACATTACAAAACTGCGTGGCAAGTCCTTTGGAAATACAGGGTAGAATAGGATTATATAAAAAGAGCAACTTACCTTTAAGAGGTCAGAGCCAGCCTTCCAGAGGTTCTAAGAATTAAGACCTGTAAGGACTAGAGAGAAGTTCCTGTCAGAGGACAATGTCCATAGAAATCTTGATATGAAAGAAGAATATTGTGTCTAAAGAACCATAAGCAGTTTCATGTGGCTGAAAATGTGAGTTTGGTGGGTAGGAGGGACACAACAAGAGGCTGGAGGAGTCTTCTAAACCATGCTCAAGAGTTCACACTTCCTTCTGAAGTTGGTGGGAAGGCATAAAAGAATTTTATTCTTAAAGTTCTTAACCCGTATAAGAGGAGTTATGGGGCACCTGTTGGCTAAGCCAGTAGAGCATCTGACTCTTGGTATCTGGGTCGTGAGTTCAAGCCCCATGTAGGATGTAAAGATCACTTTAAGAAAAATAAACTGTTTAAAAAAAAAAAAAAAGGAGTTGTATCAGTGTGTGTATGTAGCAAAGGTTCTGTTCACCAGTGAAAAACAGACCAGCTTTTGGAGCACTGAACAGGGCTGTCTTGTGGCTACGATCTCTGATGCCAGCTTGAACCAAAACTGAAACCATTGAAGTGGGATCCTTCAATCTCTAGGCTTTATACTGAGATGAAAACCACTTTATGTGGATTAGGAAGGATTGTGGAGAGGCTAAGAAAGCTCCACGAAAGAAAAGACATTAAAAAATCAGTTTTTCGGGGCGCCTGGGTGGCGCAGTCGGTTAAGCGTCCAACTTCAGCCAGGTCACGATCTCGCGGTCCGTGAGTTCGAGCCCCGTGTCGGGCTCTGGGCTGATGGCTCAGAGCCTGGAGCCTGTTTCCGATTCTGTGTCTCCCTCTCTCTCTGCCCCTCCCCCGTTCATGCTCTGTCTCTCTCTGTCCCAAAAATAAATAAACGTTGAAAAAAAAATTAAAAAAAAAAAAAATCAGTTTTTCTACCTTTTTTTTTTTTTTAATTTTAACTCCTTTTCCATAAAGTTTTGGTTTTTCGAGATACTTGCAAACAGGGATCTAATATAAGAAGCAAGTATCACTGGTTTCTGTTTTTGTTTGCTAGCATCTCTGGCTAAAATGATAATCATAGGATTACAGGAAAAAATATTTTATTTTTGCCTAACTTAAACAGTGTTCTAAAACATGGATAACTTCAAAAATTGAAGAGCATTTTAACATCCTCTCCCAATGTTATGGACTTGACATAAGTGGATCTTGTCTTTAATCTCTGAGATAAGTTCATTGTTTAGCAGACCTTTTATCATAAAATTGTCTGTATTAGGCATTTCTCAAAAGATGACGTATATTGACAATTCAATTTTCTTTCTCCTCCAGATACTTTTCTTTGGATTTGGATGGCTTTTCTTCATGCGCCAACTGTTTAAGGACTATGAAGTAAGAAGATATCATTTTGGTTATACTACTCTATGTATTTAGATTGTTTTAAAGTGGGCGAGTAAAATGCCTCTGTTCAAGAAAGGTCATGTTCACTTCCAAGATAGGGAGTTTTGGCCAAATGAGTACTATATAATTCTTAAATTGGAGAATCTGATTTAAGTTTAGTTGATTTTTTTTTTTTTTTTAAAGCAAGTCATATGTAGCCTAGGAGCAAGAACTGTCATGTCTTAGTAATATCAGTATACAGAACAATAGCAGATATTTTTTGGAAGAGAATTTAACTTACGTCTCATAAATGTTCCCATTCATTTGGGTATCTGACCTTCAGTGTTAATGACCAATCTTACATCCTAAGTTAATACCAAAATGCTAAGGCTGATCTGGTTCTTAAGTCTTGAAATCATAGAAGCACCAGCTTAGACTGGACATTTCCTAATTAATCCTCATTTAGTAGTAAGCTCAATGCCTGTGGACTACTTTTAGATCATTTCTAGGATGTTCACCGTTAAACCTCCCCCAGGGAGTTTGGGGTTGTTGTCTGAAAGAGCCCAGGATTCTAGAGATTCTGCTCTGCTCAAGAAGGCCTCCCAGGGGAGGTTCCAAAACTGGTCCAAGGCCTGCAGAGTGTTGAAGAAACCCTTTTAGTATGAACCTACATATATGTGTACATCTGTCCATTTTTTTGATCAGTGTGCATCATGAATTCCAAGTGCTACTTCTGACCCTGTCACTTCATCTTGTGCTTTAAATTCTTCATCCACAAGATGATGATAAAAGCGCGTCACGATTTAGAAATACTACCTACTTCCATCTGTTTCTTTAGCTCCAAGAAAGTTGCTCTTGCCCTGTTTCCAGTGATTTAAGAATTTCTTCTCTGTCAGACTTGTGACCAGAAGATTATCAATTCAATATTTCGCACAAGGACATGACTAGTATTCTGTATTTGACTTTTAATAGGTACGTCAATATGTGGTACAGGTGATCTTCTCTGTGACTTTCGCATTTTCGTGCACCATGTTTGAGCTCATCATCTTTGAAATCTTAAAAGTATTGAATAGCAGGTGAGTGAGTACTAATTAGCTCTTCTCATGAAGAGACCCATAAGATTTCTTTATGGTAGAAGACTTACCTGAATCCCATAGCT
Organism: Leopardus geoffroyi; assembly: GCF_018350155.1. Taxonomy (NCBI): domain Eukaryota; kingdom Metazoa; phylum Chordata; class Mammalia; order Carnivora; family Felidae; genus Leopardus; species Leopardus geoffroyi. Next base: position 104,025,056 of record NC_059328.1, read on the forward strand.
GAAAAAATTCTACAATGCGGTTAGTTTAGTCTCAGTAACTATAAGAATCCTAGCAAATATGGGTCCCAGCCACCTGGTAGCTGGTTTGACACAGACCGTGAGAAATAGGGAAAAAGAAATCTGACCATTAGCTCTGAGCTCATTGAGAATGAGGCTGTGAGAGAGAGCCTAGGTCCCAGGCTACACTCCTAGAGCTTTTATTGTTCTGAGGCTGCTCTTTGAATCCTGCTAATGGCCTTTCACATTGCTGTGCTAATGAAAAAAAATCTCTACCTGAAAAGATCAGAATTCCTCAGTTAGTTCTGTATGGGCTTCTCTGAAGTCTGAACTCCAGCTCTCACTACCTTTGTTGATTTCACAGGCCTGGTCAAGTCTGATTGAATTTAAAGTCTTCTTTAAAGCGTTTTTAAAAAGCAACTCCTATTCCTCTCCAAATAACAGACATGTTGTTTGTTATAGTCCAAAGTATTTCTTGTTAAACAGGAAGTTTGGGGTCTTTTAGGCCATTGTATGTAGAGTACATCAGCTATTCTGTGTTGACCTGTGTAGTTTTTATCACTGCAAGGAAAAATCTTTCAAGAATAAGGTGGCATTTGACTCTGTAGTCAGGAATCGGTGCTGAGCTAAGCTGTATAACTTGTTTCAGACTCCTGACACTTGAGACTTAGACTGTATTCTCAGATTCCTTTGAGAATCAGAGTTGATAATTAATGTTTCTTGATAGGTAAATTAAAAGCTTATCATATGATAAAACAAGAGTATGTTCTGCCTCTTCTATTAAACTAGTTCTTCAGGGGCGCCTGGGTGGCTCAGTCGGTTCAGTGTCTGACTTCAGCTCAGGTCATGATCTCACGGTCCATGAGATCAAGCCCCGCGTTGGGCTCTGGGCTGATGGCTCAGAGCCTGGAGCCTGCTTCCAATTCTGTGTCTCCCTCTCTCTCTGTCCCTCCCCCATTCATGCTCTGTCTCTCTCTGTCTCAAAAATAAATAAACGTTAAAAAAAATAAAATAAAAAAAAAACTAGTTCTTCAAACCTTTTTTGGATGAGCAAGATACAGATCCTGTGACTATCAAGAATAGACCAGTGTTCTTTAACTTAAAAATTACTAAATTTTATTATCACAAGCTGGAACTTTCACTGCTAACTAGAGGCCGGTAAGTTGTTCTATAATGGACCAGATAATATTTTAGGCTCCACAGCTTATGTGGTTTCCATCACAACTCCTCAGCTCTGCTGCCGTGGAATGAGAGCACCCATAGGCGATGAATAAACAAATTCATGGCTGTGTAGTATGGCTCTGTTCCAATAAAATCTGACTTATAAAAGCAGGTGTCTGGCGGCCATAGTTTGCTGACTACTGATCTAAGTGCCAAAAGAAAAGACTGTGCGTCAGATATTTTCTAAAACCAAAATTGTTTTTGGTAGATGATGTCCCCACTTTTAACTCATTTATACCTAATCCATACAGGAAGACCTTTAACTCAATTACTTTGATGTATAGTTCTTAAATAGTTTATCTTAAAGAATATAGGAAGTTGCATTGCTAAAATCTGGTTGTTCTTTGGGTGCTTTTGGGGGGGTTGGGTTTGTGTAAACTAAGACATGTTCAGTTACCGCTATTTCTTTCATGCTAACATTTGGCCCTACTATGTCACAGAAATATGGGCCTTGATTATGTATTATATTGGTGTGTTGACTGCGTTCAGAAGTTTTCAAAGGAAAATCTTGGCCCTAACCAAGAGTATTTTTTGACTCCCCTCTAAGCAGAAGTGGTATTGTCTCCTATTCAAATATATAATCTTGTTAGGATCCTCAATTTTTCCAAGAGAATGTCATTTTACTCTTGGCTCATATAACAGTTAAAACATGTGGTTCACTTTTAATTGGCAATATGTGTCACCTTTGTCATTTCAAACTGTCTCCCTATGCTTTTAGAAGTTGAGCTGAAATACTAAGTACAATTGCCCAGAGAATGTGCAGCGTCTTTGTTTCTCTAGATGCTGTAATAGTGGGTTAATCCAGAGCAGTAAAAAGCTGTCTGTATATATAGACTAAATGATATTGGCATTTTGTAGTGTAGCTTTTAATGAATAGCTCTTTATTTTATGATACCCTCCCTCTGTACTAAGGAGAAATGGTAAGGAACAGCCCAGTGAAACTCATTTTGACCTTTCTCTTGAAAGGATGTTGTTGAAGACATTGTTAATTGCCCTCACATTTTCTTCTTTAGGAAATCTTTGGAGAAATTTCATTACGGTCTCGGTAATAATTTCAGTAATAGTTATGCTTCCTTGAAGCAATTGTTTTTTCCCGTAGCACTGTCACTTGTTTAACTGATCAAATTTTCTATTTGATATCGACCATTAGAAAGCTTAAAGCTAAATTTATGATCCACTCATATAAGTTTCCAGAATCCTATGGTTTGCATTTTCAAAACTGTCATCAGGCCTAGCCTGCTTTTTTACCTATATTTTCCCATGTTTTTCCTTTCTTTTCCTACTTACAGTTTATTTCATCATTCTGTATTTATATATCCTCATAAACCACTAAACTTTTTGAAACAAGGCCCAAGTGTAAGTTCAAAATCAATAAATACAAAAGACACTATCAAGAAAGTGAACAGCCCAAGAATGAGGAAAAAATTTTTGTAAATCACGGGAAGGAGACTTCAATCTAGTATATATAAAGAACTGTTAATAGTTTAATAATAAAAAGACACATTGATAAAGAACAAAGGATCTGAATAGGCATTTCTCCAAATAAGATACAGATGCCCAATAAGCACGTGAAAAGACACTCAATGTCATTAGCCATTTGAGAGGAAATACCAATCAAAACCACAATGAGCTACCACTTAACACCCATCAGGGTGGCTATAATCAAAAAGACAGTAATAAGTGTGGGCGAGGCTGTGGAGAATTTGTGGAGAACCCTAGCATTCTTCCTGGGGAGAATGTAAAATGGTGCAGCCACTCTGGAAAATAGTGGCAGTCCTCAAAAAATTAAATAGTAATCATATGACCCAGCAATTCCACTCCTCGGTATAAATATGAAAAGAAATGAAACATGTCCACACAAAAGTTTGTACACAAATGACCATAGCATCACTGTTTATAATAATGGGGCGCCTGGGAGGCTCAGTCGGTTAAATGACTGACTTTGGCTCAGGTCATGATCTCACCGTTCGTGGGTTTGAGCCCCGTGTCAGGCTCTGTGCTCACAGAGCTGTGCTGTGAGCACAGAGCCTAGAGCCTGCTTTGGATTCTGTGTCTCTCTCTCTCTGCCCCTCCCCCGCTCATGCTCTGTCTCTCAGTGTCTCTCAGAAATAAATAAATGTTAAAAATTTTAGAAAAAAATAGCTTACAAGTAAAGCAATCCAAATGTCCCGCAACTAATGAATGAAAAAACAAAATGTGGCGTATCCATACAGTTGAATGAATGTTATTTAGCCATAATCAGAAATGAAGTATTGATAGATGGCATAGCATGCAAAGTGAAAGAAACCAGACACAAGACCATATACTGTATGATTCCATTTATATGACGTTTCCAGAATAGGTAAATCCATAGTGACTTAAAGTAGATTGGTGGTTTCCTAAGGCTGGGGCAGTTGAGAGGAAAGGAGAGCTGATGGGAACAGAGTTTCATTATGGAGTGATAAAATGTTCTAAAGTGTGTTGTGATAGCTGCCACCTCTGTGAGTATCCTAAAACCATTGGATTATTAATGGGTGAGTTATATCTTAAAGGGGTGAATTATATCTCAATAAATTTGTCATTTAAAAAATGTCCACAGTAGAGGATTGGGCAAAATGGGTGAAGGGGAGTGGGAGATACAGGCTTCTGATTATGGAATGTGTAAGTCATGGGAATAAAAGGCATAACATTAGAAAAGTCCTAAAAATATTTTAGTCAGTTAATAAAATACAGTTTATAAGCATTAAAGTAGTCATGAAAATCAAATGTTTATTTATATTGAAGATACGTAAGAAATGTTTATGTCTTTATAGCACATATTGCCATTAATATTTATTTTCTCTTAATTCTTATGAGCCTCCCAGTGGTAAGAGAAACAATAGCCATTCTACCAGTGATAGTATATGTTAATAGGTTATTATACACTGCCTATGAATATAACTAGAGCATTAACATTCTCATTTGAATAGGTAAAATTCTTAGGAAGTTAGGATGGTCATATATACCTTTCAGAACTTTATAATCTATTCTTTAACCTCTATAAACAAGCAGACCGTAACAGCCTACTGGACTAATTGGATGGGATATATCTGGTATTGAGTTCAAAGAGCAAGAGATCTTTCGGAAGACTAAAGAGAGTAGAAGTTGCTGCCTCCTTCCCCTCTTAGCCATATTCTTTGATACTCATTTCAGTTCCCGTTATTTTCACTGGAAAATGAACCTGTGCGTAATCCTTCTGATCCTGGTGTTCATGGTGCCTTTTTACATTGGCTATTTTATTGTGAGCAACATCCGACTATGTGAGTATTTGTAAACGTGAGTATTTTACCTGCTCATGTCAGCACGTCGATTGAGACAAGGATTCGTGGGGACTAAGGCTGTGGAGAGTTTCATTTCTGTATTACTCTCAGTAACTACTGTTGTTTGGGGGTGCCCCACACCAGCATCTTTAAAAAGTAGGCATAAAATCAATGTTGAATGAATAATTAAGCCACCTGTGTGGCCACAACTATCTTTCTGTTTCTACTGTTCTGTCTCCCCTAACCCACATCTTAATTCAGCCAAATTCCTCTTGCAATGATAAATACGCTTTCTCTAAAAATGGTATTATTCCATCATTCCTTTGCCAAGTGGACAAGCCAGTCAAATAGTAGTTAGCATGATTCCATATCTGGAAGTAGAGCAAGCTCTCTAATGTGGATCCGTTTAACCGTAGTCTTTCTCCTCCTTCTTAGTGCATAGGCAGCGACTGCTCTTCTCCTGTCTCCTGTGGTTGACCTTCATGTACTTCTTCTGGAAACTAGGAGACCCATTTCCCATTCTCAGCCCGAAACATGGTGAGTGAATATGTGACAGGGAGAGGGAAATAATTGTTTACCATTTTCTAATTTTGAAAAACAATAACTTTTTTAAAAGTTCTGGGGCGCCTGGGTGGCTCAGTCGGTTAAGCGTCCAACTTCGGCTCAGGTCATGATCTCACGGTCCGTGAGTTCAAGCCCCGCGTTGGGCTCTGTGCTGACAGCTCAGAGCCTGGAGCCTGCTTCAGATTCTATGTCTCCCTCTCTCTCTGACCCTCTCCCGTTCATGCTCTGTCTCTCTCTGTCTCAAAAATAAATAAACATTAAAAAAAAATTTTTTTTTTAAAGTTCTGATTATGGGAAGCATAATCATTTTGAACTGAACTTCCCTTCGTCCTAGGAAGTCTCAGTGCTGGCTTTGGAAAGAAACTACCTCTATGATTTTAGAGTAGGAGTTTTTGACCTTAGGTTGGTGAATGAACTTCAAGAGAGTAAGGGGTAGGAAAATTTGTCTTTAACTTAAAACTCCATGGGGCGACTGGGTGGTTCAGTCGGTTAAGTGTCCGACTTCGGCTCAGATCAGCTGTGCTGACAGCTCAGAGCCTGGAGCCTGCTTCGGATTCTGTGTCTCACTCTCTCTCTGCCCCTCCCCTACTCACACTCTGTCTCTCTCTATCTCAAAAATAAATAAAACATTAAAAAAATTTTTTTTTGAAAACTCCTGATATCGTATGCAGAAGTACGGGGAAACATTTATGTTGTGTTTGGAGGCAAAGTACCCATAAGCTTTTATTAGATTCCCAAAGGGGTCTATGACCCAAAAGATAAATGACCACTGCTCAGATGATGATAAATACTGTCTTTAAGGAACATATGCATTTTGGGAAAGAGCAGTGACATAAACATTCAAAATTGGTAGGTAAAGAAAAGCTTTCTAGGAATCAGTGTCTCTTCTTACACAAAGAAAGTCCATTTCAAATACAAGAGCAGGGGCATTTGGCTGGCTCAGTGGATAGAGTATGTGACTCTTGATCTTGGGGTCATGAGCTTGAGCCCCAAGTTGGGTGTAGGGCTTACTTAAATACATAAATAAAAACTTAAAAAAAAACCTCTTTAAATATAAGAGCAGATTATATAGCCATAATTTCTGTGCTAAAAACCATGAACAGTAGTCTCTCAGCTAAAAGTCCTAGTACTTCAGAAATATATATATATGAATCTATCTAAAATAGATTAGCAAGCCCACCTATAATAAATATACTGGCACTTTGATACCAGAGGTTTTAAAAAAATACACATCTATTCATTTCACTCTCCTATTGTATCAGGGTTCTTCTAGCAGAAAACAGAATCTAACTAGTTTAAAGCAGAAAGTGATTTATTATGGAGTATTAGGGAGTTTATACTATTTATAGGAAAGCAGGATGGGCTACCAAAAGCATTCAGATTCTTAGCATGGCATACAAGACCTTCTATGGCCTGACTATTGCTGTCTTTCTCTGTGCCTGTCTCCAGTCCTACCAAATTACTTGAAGTTTTCAGAGCTGTTCTGTCAGCCTCAACATTCCTTATGGAAAATGCCTTTTCTTTCAGTATTGAATTCCTGTCAGTTCATTCCTCTTAAGATTTTTCTGGCCATCATTACAAGGTATTAATTGCTCCCACCTCAATATACTTGTATCACCTATAAAGATTATAATTACTTGTTACCTTTTCTGACTTCCTCTTTAACTTGTGGGTTCCCTGAGGAGCCTGAGGTCAAAAACTCCATCTTACTGGTCTTTGCATCCCTGGTGTCTAGCATGAAACCTAACACGTAAAGTGTTTAATGCGTGTTTATTGCATTACTGAATGAGAAAAGCAATTTCTGTCTCTCCAAGGTAGTAGATGAGTTTAAGAATATGACATTCTGGGTAGGAATTTAGGATTTGCTAATATGATTAACATGTACATGTCCGTGTAGGGAAGGATTTTGGAGTAGAGAGGCCCTGATAATACGGATCTCATATAAATGGTTTCAAATAAACCCAAGAGGGACAAGAATTCTAAAAGGACTCCAATGCTTACAATGATGGCACAGGTCACGTACAGCCCAGAGAGACTCTGATGCCTGTCTCCAGCTTTCTCCTTGTGAGCAGTCAGTTCACATGACCTGTACAGCCAGACCATGCCTGAGGGAATATGAAGACCACCACATCTTTTGGATCTTCATCTGTCCTTATTTCTAAATCCTATAGGGATATCCTAAAGAAGCTACTGGGGGGAAACACTAGAGAGAGAGTTTCACTTTTAGTCTTTCCTTAGTATTTCCTCCAGGAAATAAGCATTTTGGTTTTATGTCTGAATATTCAGGTGTCTAATTCATTTGACTAAGAGAAGTAAATAGGAAGCAAAGTTTAGGCAATGGATGGGAAGCAGCCAGGCTTACCCTGCCATCGTAGAGCTTGTCCAGGACTGCCCCAACAACCAGTATGGTTCATTGTTGTGGAGACCACAGAAGACTGCAAGACCCAGGCCTTGCCTATCATGAAAAGGTGTCCGTGAAAATACTCCTTCACGCAGTGCCTGTACCTAGGAAAGGTGGAAGGCATTCAACAGTGAGAAAGGGTAAGAGAGGCTAAGAAAGTACATGAAGCTAAAAGGAGTCTGTGTGAGCAAATGGCAACAGTTAGATGGCCTTGTGCATGTCACTTCATCCATCAGACTTTCCATCTAGTAGCTAGAAAACAAATAATGATTGACCTTTACTTCATAGAAATGCTAGGATGAAGTCGGTAGTATCTAAACAGTAATTTAGACCAGAAAAAGATATTTAATAAAGGGGCACTACCTTAAAGGGAATAAAAGTAGAGGGGACATTTTTCTAGTTTTTTTACATTTAGTAACCTATATTAATTCCTTGGACTTTTTTATGATACCAGATGATAATTATGTACCCATAGTCAATAAACATCTACTGAACACCTTCCATGTGACAGGCAGTAAGAAAAACAAAGATCAATAAGGCAGGATTCCTTCCTATAAAGGGGATGTAGGGGCGCCTGGGTGGCTCAGTTAGTTAAGCATCTGACTTCGGCTCAGATCATGATCTTACAGTTCATGGGTTCGAGGCCTGCATCGGGCTCTGTGCTGACAACTCAGAGCATGGAGCCTGCTTCGGATTCTATGTCTCCCTCTCTTTCTGCCCCTCCTTCTGCCCCTCCTCAGCTCACACCATCTCTGTCTCTCTCTCTTTCTCTCGGTCTCTCAAAAATCAATAAACATTAAAAAAATAGAGGATGTAAAGAGTTATGTGGGAAGTAGAATCAACAGAATTTGGATTTAGTCATTCATTTAACATTCCACAAATATTTTCTGAGCACCTAGTTTATTGTTAGTGCTGGAGATTCAACCATGAACAAACTAACTAGGTTTCTGCCCTCCAGCAACTTACCTTCTGGCAGGAAGGACTAAACAATAAATATTATAAACGAGTGATTGCTGATCGTGATCATTATCAAAGAGCAAACAGGTTGACAACAATGCAAATAAAGATGTCAAATTACATGTAAGCGGTTAGAGTCAGCTTTTCTGAGGAATTATTTAAACTGAGATTTAAAGGACAAGACAAACGTAGACCCAGCAAGAAGGTGCCAGAGACATCGTGTAACGCCCTGAGGTAAAAAAGCCTGGTGGAGTCATTGGAGAGTAAGAGACAGAATGGAAACTAGTGGTGTAGATTTTTCTGTCATGGTGACTAGATACTTGATGATGTCATTTTCTAGGATAAGTAATGCAGAAAGGGGAAGATAAGTTGAACTTGAGGTATGTTGAATTTGAAGTGCCTGTGCACATCCAAAGTGATGTTCAGTAGGCAGTTGGATACACGAGGTCAGCAATTTAGGACAAAGAATGGATTTAGGAGTCCTCAGGGAGATAACTCCAGGAATCTAAAAAAATCAGGCACCATCAGCTAAATGTCGTTGGATGAATCTGGGGAAAAGCGCAGCACCACCCATGGAAAAATGTATAGACTGAAATGAAAGATTATTTTGACCCATTATGAACAGAGAAAGACCAAGAAAATACGAGAGAAGTAAAAGGGATAACTGAGGGAAATGGTATGAAAGCCAAGAAAGGAAAAGAATTTTAAGTAGCAATGATTCAGTGTCATAAAAGATCAAATAAAGGCAGGATTGGAAATGTCATTGGGTTTTGCAACCAGAAGAAAATTCATGACCATATTATAGTAATGGTTAAGAGCATAGGCTGTGGAGCTACACTGCTTGGGTTTGAAGCCTGACTCTGCCTCTTGCTAGCTGTGTGGCCTTGACAAAATTTACCTCCTCAGTGCTTCCATTTCCTTATCTGTAAAATGAGGTTTTCGATACTGTTTGCCTCATAGAGCTGTAATGAGGAGCAAATGAATTAATACAAGTAGAATGCGTCCACGGTGCCTGGTGCATAACAGGTGTTTGATGAATGTTGCCAATTTTTTATTGCCATTGCAATTATTAGTGAAAGCAGTTTCCTTTAAGGTAGGAGAATGGAATGAAAGCTGAATTGCAGCCAGTTGAGGAATAAGTGGAAGTGAAGAAGAGGTAATAGGAAGTGTAAACTCCTTTCAAAAAGCGTGGCCATTAAAGGAAAAATAGAGGCTTGGTAACTAGAGGTAAACTCAAGGCCTTAGCCTTCCTTAGGAAAGAGACTTGAAACAGCAGGGAAAGGGGCGCCTGGGTGGCGCAGTCGGTTAAGCGTCCGACTTCAGCCAGGTCACGATCTCGCAGTCCGGGAGTTCGAGCCCCACGTCAGGCTCTGGGCTGATGGCTCAGAGCCTGGAGCCTGTTTCCGATTCTGTGTCTCCCTCTCTCTCTGCCCCTCCCCCATTCATGCTCTGTCTCTCTCTGTCCCAAAAATAAATAAACGTTGAAAAAAAAAAAATTAAAAAAAAAAAAGAAACTGCAGGGAAAGAACCAGCAAAGAAGGAAAGATTGAAGATGAGAGAGATGACAGGAGATGGAACAGGATCCTGGAGGAGGTAGAAAGGGAATAAGATCACAGCACATAGAGAAGTCTTAGCTTTGGACACTGTCTTGTTTGAGGGGGACAAGGTGGGAGGATGATTGCAGATGTGAATATAGTAGAGTGAAGGTGGTATAACCAATAACTGTGTAATGAGGGCATTGGCTAAGGAGAACAAGGATTGAGAAAATGGATTAAAGATTATCTGCTAAGGGGGGTGGGGAGAGATGGTTGACCAAGGGCAAGAAAAGGATCCCTCAGTAGTAGCGTAAGCCATGTTAAGACTGGAGACCTAAATCTGTAATGGCACCAACGTCGGGATGCGTTTTAGCAGTTTTAGCATCTCAGGCACGGGCACAGGGAAGACCGAGTGTCAGATTGATCCAGGATTGGGAGTTTTCAGGATCAGCACTTCAGAAGGACAGTGGGGACAGAGTCCTAGTGAGAGAAGTTAAAGCAAGCAAGCTTGGGGGTCAGGCTCAGTGAAGAAGGAAATGGAAGGTAGGGGGAAGCAAAGGACAAGAGACCAGAGGTCACAAAGAGCTCTAAAATGGTGTAGTGGAAACACAAGAGCAAGAGAACATGATTATTGGAATTTCAGTTCCAAAGCCAACAGAATTCCTGCATGGCAGCTCTGGTGTTAGGCCATAGGGGTAGATAATGCTGAAGTGGATCCCATCCTAGAAACAGGAGTAAAAACAAAGCTAGTTTTGTCGGGTGCTTCCAAACTTCCTGGCTTGTTCTTCATCATTGCCTTCTCTCATTTATCCAAGATCTCAACAGCATTTATTTTACCTACAGACTTTCAGCATTCTCAAATCATAGGAAACAGTTGATAATTAGAATGCAGCTGATCATCAAAAACTCATATATTTGTGTTTGAAGTACTCATTCACGTATAAATTCAGCCCGTTTGTTAGATGCCTTATGTGTTTATTGGCACAAATGAATAAAACATAAGCTCCTAAGACCTAAAGAGCTTATGACCTAAGGAGGAAATGTGTGTGTGTGTATGTATATGTATATATGTGTATATGTATATATGTATGTATGTGTGTATATATATATATATATATATATACGTATATATATATTGACAGTAACTATAGTGCAAAGTGTTACTTTGCAAAGTAAATCTCCAGCAGACTTACTTTGCTGATACATATATTTTTTTTTACCAAAGCTTTTACTGAAAGTGCGTTGCTCTGTTAGTGTTCACACTACCTTGAGTAAGCAATCAGTGAGTGTTACTTATAATTATTTACTATTACCATCACCCAGTAGGAGATGATTCTAGAAGCATGTGAGATATGACGAAAATCAACAGACTTTTATACATTTATTATGGAAGATATACATATTGATAATTAAAATTTGGCTTACATAAGCTGTATGTAACAGTTGATGTTTTTCGTGATGTTTCCTCTCACAGTACATTTGATCTTTATCAGCTGACATTAAGGTGCTTTGATGTTTTTAGGGATTTTGTCCATAGAACAGCTCATCAGCCGGGTAGGTGTGATCGGTGTGACTCTCATGGCTCTTCTTTCTGGATTTGGTGCTGTCAACTGCCCATACACGTACATGTCCTACTTCCTCAGGTAAAGAGAATTTCGTCTCTTTTCTTTCTTCCTATGACTTCATGCATACATACGTGATATCATGCTGCCATCATTAATACTTAAGTATTAAATATGTGACACGGACTTTTTATTCTTTCCCTCTGCCCTTATGGGCATTATCCTAGGAGTCTTCCTGAATAAGTCTTATCACTTATATTGTTTGTCCTTATTTGTCCTACATTCACTTATTTTTAAAATGGTTGTTTCACTCAGACCCTCTACCTCCTCTTAAAGGCACATTTCTTGTGGACAGCAGTGCGAACTAATCCCAACGTCAGTCAATTGCTTCCTCCCAAAAGTAGCACTAATTGTGCCTCAGATAAACCTCATTGGCTACAAGACTGCCCTTGCACAAAGCTTTGCCAAGCTGCAGGCATGCTTACGGATACCTCATAAATGTCACTGGATCAGGGGCGCCTGGGTGGCTCAGTTGGTTGGGCTTCTGACGTCAGCTCAGGTCATGATCTCGCCGTTCCCAAGTTCAAGCCCCATGTCAGTCTCTGTGCTGACAGCTCGGAGCCTGGAGCCTGCTTCAGATTCTCTGTCTCCCTCTCTCTCTCTGCCCCTCCCTCACTCATGAATGTCTCTCTCTCTCAAAAATAAACAAACATTAAAAATATTTTTAAAAAATGTCATTGGATCAGAGCTAAGAAAGACTATATAAAAGAGCCACTTACCTTCTACTACCCTGAGACTGCAAAAAATATTAGCTATAAAACATGGCAACAAAAGGACTTCTGTTTATTATAATCATGTTAATATTCTCTAGAAAGAGGTCCTTCAATTACTGGGTAACAATTGAGGTTTATGTGTTTGTCAGCAGCCTTGTATTTATTATGCCCAAGGATGGGGTCCCAAAACATTGCTAACAGTTTGTGCTTATTATAGAAATGTGACTGATGCAGATATCCTCGCCCTGGAACGGCGACTGCTCCAAACCATGGACATGATCATCAGCAAAAAGAAAAGGTAAGATACCAGCACATTAAAAAACCTGTACTCTTGGGGTGCCTCGGTGGCTCAGTCGGTTAAGTGTCCGACTTCAGCTCAGGTCATGATCTCGCGGTCCATGGGTTCAAGCCCCGCGTCGGGCTCTGGGCTGATGGCTCAGAGCCTGGAGCCTGCTTCCGATTCTGTGTCTCCCTCTCTCTCTGCCCCTCCCCCATTCATGCTTTGTCTCTCTCTGTCTCAAAAATAAAAGTAAATAAATAAACGTTAAAAAACAAGTACTCTTAGAATTTCTCAACAAGAAAATGTGACTGTGAATTGATAACAGGGAGTTTCATCGTATTCATTTTTACAATAAGATACCATCAAAGATTTTGAGGTTCCTTGGTGGCTCAGTCAGTTAAGCATCCGACTCTGATTTCGGCTCAGGTCGTGATCTCATGGTTCATGAGCTCAAGCCCCGCATTGGGCTCCACGCACTGACAGTGCAGAGCCTGCTTGGAATTCTCTCTCTCTCCCTCTCTCTCTGCCCCTCCTCAACTCGCTCACTCTCAAAAATAAACTTAAAAAAAACAAAAACAAAGACTTAATGTTTAGTCTTGTGTGAATGAAATTTTCAAATTCCATTTACTTCCTGACTTTAATTCTCTTGAGATAAGTTGTTAGAATAACTTCTATAGTTGAAGGTATTCTACATTGATTGGATGCTTTAAAAGTCTGTTGTCCTACATTTTTACAAAATCTGCATGCCTGATTTCAATCTTTTCAACTTCCTTTTCTCCAACTACTTTGAAAAATCCTTCAAGTCTTCTAGCTGTTGTCCTTTTTGTCATTTTTAAGAAGTAGACTTACAGTGTGTGTTTTTAAAGTGGCATTTCTAGAAATCTGTATCACGGTGGGTTAAAGCCTAGGCTCTAGACTCAGACTTTCTGAATTTGAATCCTTGCTGTAGAGTTCACAGTGTGGCCTTGAGCGTTACTTCATGTCTTGGTTTCCTCAACTGTAAAATGGAAATAATGAGTTGACATGTAGAACTCTAGAACAGTGAACCATACATAGCTAAGGAAAACTATTGAACTTATTAATAGTCTTGGAGGATAGTCATTAGGTTTTAGTGCTTTGTCTTCATTTATGCATTCATGTATTTTCATTCTCTTAATATAGGAAGCCCAGTTTCTGCTAGGCACTTTGCTAATTGCTGAACGGTCATAGAAATAGAATGAGGAACAAGATAGTAAGTTATTGTCTTCATTAAGCTACTTAGTCTGTCTTTATTAAAGTCCTGTTACCCAAATAAAAACTGTGACATAGAGGTTTTAAACTGCATGAGTGTTTCTGCATTTCGTGTTTCGTCCTTCAACATTTTTCTATAGTAAGACCCATCAAGTCAAAGTCAAAGAAGGCTTTAATGGAAGAGATGACAACGGACTTTACAATGATAAAGAGGATGAGATTTACCAGCTAATTATTTGTCTCCATTTCTGTACATCTGTCCGAGGGTATTGAAAGTAGATACACATGGATATACATTTGTTCTCTGGGTTTTGTCCACATTCATTTTATACAGTTTATTTTACATGAATGAATATGAATGTAGATTTAAAGAATATAACAGTAAGAGCAACATTATTCAGTATTGAAAGATAATTATAAAGGAATAATACTATCTTGATTCCCATGATTGTTCTCCTTTTTACTGTATTTTATTCATATAGAGATAAATGAATCCCCCACCACCTTCCCCTCTGCCAACCATCATTTCTGTGTATTTGAGTGTTTCTGTTTTGTGTTTATTTTTAGATTCCACATATAAGTGAAATCATATAATATCTTTCTGTCTGCCTTGGCATAATAACTTCTGTATTCATCCATGTTGTTGCAGATGGCAAGGTATCATCCTTTCTTTTTTTTTTTTTTTTGTTTTGTTTTTGGCCGTGTAATATTCTCTGCATGTGTGCGCACGCGCCCAACATTTAGGTTGCTTCCGTATCTTGGCTATTATAAGTAATGCTGTAGTAAACATAGGGGTACATGTAGCTTTGAAATTATTGTGTTTTTTTTTCTTTGAGTAAATACCCAGTAGTTGAATTACTGGATCCTATGGTAGTTCTATAGTTCTGTTTTTAATTTTTTGAGGAACCTCCGTACCGTTTTCCACAGTTGTACCAGTTTACATTCCTGCCCACAGTGCACAAGGGTTTCCTTTACCTCCACACCCTTGCCAACACTTGTTAATTCTTATTTTATCCATTCTGACTGGTGTGAGGTGATATGTCATTGTGATTTTGATTTGCATTTACCTGATTGGTGATGTTAAGCATCTTTTCATGTGTCTGCTATCCATCTGTGTGTCGTCTTTAGAAAAATGTCTATTCAGGTCCTCTGCCCATTTTTAACCAGACTGCCTTTTTGATGTTGAGTTGTATAAGTTCTTTATATATTTTGGATACTAACCTCTTATTGGATACATCATTTGCAAGTAGCTTCCACCATTCAGTAGGTTGTCTTTTTATTTTATTAATGGTTTTTTTCGCTGTGCAAAAGCTTTTTGTTTTGATGTCCCAATAGTTTCTTTTTGCCTTTGTTTCCCTCAACAGAGAAGTCATATCCAGAAAAATATTTCTAAGATTAATATCCAAGAGATTACCACCTGTGTTTTCTTCTAGGAATTTTGTGGTTTCAGGTCTCACATTTAGTTCTTAATCCATTTTGAGTTTATTTTTATATATAGTGTGAGAAAGTGGTCCAGTTTCATTCTTTGCATGTAGCTGGGCAGTTTTCCCAGCACCTTTTATTGAAAGGACTTTTTTTCCCATTGTATATTCTTGCCTCCTTTGTTATAGGTGTGGATTTATTTCCGGGCTTTCTATTCTGTTCCACTGATCCATACTACTTTGATTACTATAGCATTGTAGTATATCTTTAACTCCAGGTTAGTGACACCTCCAGTTTTGTTCTTCTTTCTCAATATTCCTTTGGTTCTCTAGAGTCTTTTGTGGCTCCATACAAATTTTAGTATTATTTTGTCTAGTTCTGTGAAAAAGGCTGTTGGTATTTTGATGGGGATTGTATTCAATCTGTAGATTGCTTTGGATAGTATGGACATTTTCATAATATAAATTCTTGCAATCCATGAACGTGGTCTGTCTTTCCATTAATTTGTTAGCTGCAGTGTCTTTGATCAATACTTTATAGTTTTCAGTGTACAAGTCTTTTACTTCCTAGGTATTTTATTATTTTTGGTGCAGTTGTAAATGGGATTGTTTTCCAAATTTCTCTTTCTACAATTAGTTTCAGTTTTACTTCTTTCTTATGAATTTGGATGCCTTTTATTTCTTGTCTGATTGTTGCAACTAGGACTTACAGTGCTGTGTTGAATAAAAGTGGTAAGAGTGGACATTCTTTTTTCCTGATGTTAGAGGAAAAACCGTTTTTCATCATTGAGTATGACGTTAGCTGTGGGTTTTTCATATATGTCCCTTTTTATGTTGAGATATGTTCCTTCTGAATCTACTTTGTTGAGAGTTTTTATGATCCAGTGTTGAATTTTGTCAAATGATTTTTCTATATCTATTGAGGTGATTATATGATTTTTATCCTTTGTTTTGTTAATGTGATGTGTCACATTAATGTGTGATGTGTCAATATTGAACCATCCTTGCATCCCTGGAGTAAAACTCACTTGGATCGTGCTGAATGATCCTTTTAAAGTGCTATCGAATTCAGTTTGCTAATATTTTGTTGAGGATTTTTGCATCTATGTTCATCAAGGGTATTGTAGTTTTTTTTGTAGTGTCTTTGGATGGATTTGGTATCGGTAATGCTGGCCGCGTAGAATGAATTTGGAAGCCTTTCTCTTTTTTGGGGGGTGGTTTGAGGAGAATAAGTATTCTTATAAGTGCTCTTATAAGAGCATGAGCGGGGGAGGGTTAGAGAGAGAGGGAGACACAGAATCCGAAGCAGGCTCCAGGCTCTGAGCTGTCAGCACAGAGCCTGACGCGGGGCTCGAACTCACAGAGGGTGAGATCATGACCTGAGCCGAAGTCGGAAGCTCAACCGACTGAGCCACCCAGGCGCCCCAATATTAACTCTTCTTTAAATGTTTGGTAGAATTCACCTGTAATTCCTTCTGGTCCTGGACTTTTGTTTATTGGGAGTTTTTTGATTACTGATTCAATTTTGTTACTAGTAGCTGGTCTGTTCAGAGATATCCTATTTCTTCCTGATTCAATTTCAGAAGATTCTACGTTTCTAGGAATTCATCCATTTCTTCTAGGTTGTCTAGTTTGTTGACATATAACTTTTTGTGGTAGTCTCTTACAATCCTTTGTATTTCTGTGGTGTCAGTTGTTTCATTTTTATTTCTGATTCTATTTATTTGGGTCCTGTCTCTTTTTCATAATGAATCTGGCTAAAGTTTTGTCAATTTTGTTACCTTTCAAAGAACCAATTCTTGATTTCATTGATCTTTCTACTTGTTTTTAGAGTCTATTTCATGTATAATTTCTGCCTGATCTTTATTATTTTCTTCCTTCTAACCTTGAGCTTTGTTTGTTCTTTCTCTGGTTCCTAATTTAGGTGTAAAACTAAATTGTTTGAGATTTTTCTGATTCCTTGATGTAGGCCTGTGTTGCTGTAAGTGTCCCCCTTAGAACTGCTTTTGCTGTATGCAAAAGATTTTGGATGATTGTTTCTCCACTTTCATTTGTCTCCATGTATTTTTAATTTCCTCTTTGATTTCTTAACTGACCTGTTGGTTTGCCTGGTAGCATGTTTAGCCTCCATGTGTTTGTTTGTGTTTTTTCCAGTTGCTTTCTTGTGATGGATATCTTGTTTCATACCATTGTAGTCAGAAAAGATGCATGATATGATTTCAGTGTTTTAAAATTTATTGAGACTTGTTTTGTGGCCAGCATATGATCTGTCCTGGAGAATGTTCCATGTGTACTTGAAAAGAATGTGTATTCAGTTGTTTTGGGATGTAATGTCCTGTATATATCTTTTAAGTCCATCTGGGTTAATGTGTCATTCAAAGATGAAGTTTCCTTTAAAAAAAATCCAGTTTCCTTACTGATTTTTCTGCCTGGATATTCCATTCATGCATTGATGTAAGTGTGATGTTAAAGTTCTCAACTATTACTGTATTACTGTCAGTTTTTCCATTTATGTCTCTTAACATTTGCTTTATGTATTTGGATGATTCAGCGGTTCCATGAGAAGATGTTTACAGTTGTTCTGTCCTCTTATTGGACTGCTTTCTTTATCTTTATGTAATGCCCTTCTGTGTCTCTTGTTAAAGTCTTTGTTTTAGGGGCACCTGGGTGGCTCAGTTGGTTGAGTGACCAACTTCAGCTCAGGTCATGATCTCACAGTTTGTGGGCTCGAGCCCCACGTCACGCTCTGTGCTGATGGCTCAGAGCTTGGAGCCTGCTTTGGATTCTGTGTCTCCCTCTCTCTGCCCCTCCCCACCTTGTGCTCTGTCTCTCTCTCTCCTCTCTCTCTCTTTCAAAAAATAAGTAAACATTTAAAAAAATTTTTTAAAGTAATAAATAAATAAAGTCTTTGTTTTAAAGTCTATTTTGTTTGATGTAAGTACTGCTACCCTGGCTTCCCCACCTCTCACCCCCACTTTCATCTGCATGGAATATGTTTTCTAAGCCCTTCATTTTCAGTCTGTGTGTGTCTTTGGGTCTGAAGTGAGTCTGTGGTAGGCAGCATACAGATGGGTCTTGTTTTTTTATCCGTTCGGTCATTCTAAGTTGTTTGATTGGAGCATTTAGACTGTTTACATTTAATCATTGATAGGTTTGTACTTATTACCATTTTGTTCATTGTTTTCTGATTGTTTTTGTAGTGCTTCTGTTCCTTTTTTCTTCTCTTGCTGTCTTGTCTTGCAATTGATGACTTTCTCTAGTGTATGCTTGGCTTTCTTGCTCTTTATTTTTTGTGTATCTGTTATACATATTTGTTTATGGTTACCATGAGGTTCAGATATAACATCCTAAGTATGAAACGGTGTATATTAAGCTGATAGTCACCTAAGATCAAACACATTCTGAAAGAACTTTTTTCACTCCCCTCCCCCCCATTATATATATATGTTGTCATATTTTACATCTTTATATTCATTGTTTTCTTCTACTTATGGCCTTTTCTTTTCACTTAAGGAAGTCCCTGTAACATCTCTTCTAAGGCCTGTTTAGTGGTGATGAACTCCTTTAAGTTTTGGATGTCTGGGACAAACTCTCCTTCAATTCTGAATGATAACGTTGCTGGGTAGAGTATTCTTGGATGTAGGTTTTTTTCCTTTCAGCACTTTGAATATATGTTACCATTCCTTTTTGTTCTGCAGTTTCTGCTGAAAAATCAGCTGATAGCCTTATGGGGTTTCTCTTGTATGTAACTATTTGCTTCTTGCTGCTTTTAAGATTTTGACATTTGACATTTTAATTACAATGTATCTTGGTATGACCTCCTTGGGTGCATCTTGTTTGGAACTCTTTGCTTCCTAGACCTGGATGTCTATTTCCGTCCCCAGGCTAGGAAAGTTTCTGTTATTTCTTCAAATAAGTTTTCTGCCCCTTTCTTTCTCTTCTAGGATCCCTATAATGTTAATGTTTACTTGCTTGATGTGATACAAAAGAACCCTTAGTCTTATTTTTTTTTTTAATTCTTTTTTCTTTTTGCTGTTCAGCTTAGGTAGTTCCCATTACCCTTCTTCTAGATCACTAATCCATTCTTCTGTATCCACTAATCTGTTGATTCCCTCTAGTGTATTTTCCTTTTCAGTTATTGTATTCCTCAACTCTGATTGGCTCTTTTTATATTTTCTGTCTTTTTATTCAAGTTCTCATTGGCTTCTTACCCTTCTCTCCAGTTTCATGAGCATCTTTATGATCATTACTTTAAACTCTTTATCAGGCATATTGCTTATCTCCATTTCATTTGGTTCTTTTTCTGAGGTTTTGTCCTACTCTTTAGTTTGGAACATCTTCCTCTGCCTCCTCATTTTGCCTTTCTGTTTTTATTCTACGAATTTGGTGAAACAGCTACTTCCAAACTTGAGGAAATGCTCTGGGTATCATCATCTTCTGTGTAGACTGTATGTGACTGGTAATTTTTGTTGACTGGCAGAGGCTGGGGGCCTTGGAGCACTCCATTCTAGGTCTGAAGTGGGTGTGGGCCAGGATGGCCCTGGGCCTCTCTGTGCAGAGGGCACCCTGGCAAGATAGCTGAAGCTGAAATGTGTGCAAGCTACGGTGTCCCAGGGCACTCCATGCAGGAAGCACCCTGACTGGGTGGCTAGAGCCAAGGCTGGCACAGGCTAAGATGCTCCACTCCAGGGGCACCCAATTGGGGGATGGCTGGAGCTGAGGTGGGGAATGGGCCAGGGTCCCCAGGTATTCCTGGGGCCAGGGGGTGCCCTGGCAAGACAGCTGGAGCTAAAGTGGGCACAGGCCAGAGGTTCTCAAGAGGCTCCATACACAGGGTGCCCTAGCAAAGTGGCTAGAGCTGAAACACACGTGAGCCAGGAG
The DNA here is from genome assembly GCF_018350155.1 of Leopardus geoffroyi. Taxonomy (NCBI): domain Eukaryota; kingdom Metazoa; phylum Chordata; class Mammalia; order Carnivora; family Felidae; genus Leopardus; species Leopardus geoffroyi. The sequence goes on from NC_059328.1 coordinate 104,045,156, forward strand.
GTCTCAGTGCGATCTGCACTAGGGGTGCCCTAGCAAGCTATCTGGAGCTGAAGTGGTGTCAGCATAGAGTGTTCCAGGGTGCTTTGTGCCTGTGTCACATGGTGAGATGACTGGAGCTGTAGTGAACGCTGACCAGGGGTGCCCCAGCGTGTACAGTTCTGGGGCTGCTTTGGTGAGACAGCTGGGACTGATGCGGTCCAGGGGCTCGGGGCTCACTGAGGTGGTAGTCTGACTAGGGTGCTCAGATCCTGCTCCTGTCTGTACTATTAAGGTGGAGGGGGAACATAAACTGTGGTACCTGCCAGCCCTGGCCAGCTAGAGAGAGTTCCAGCAGCTCCCCTGCTGTCTGGTAGGCTTGTAGAGCTGGTTCCTTTATATTCAAGTCGTTCTTGTAAACCATGCCTTTTTTTCTGTGCCTCAGGCCAGACAAATCTGTTCATGGTCCCTCAGTACAATTCCTCTCCCCTGCGCCCCCTGCATTGTACAGCATTGTCGGGGGGAGGGAGGAGGAGGTTCCCTTTAATACTGAGTCTCCACTATTTTGCCATTCTCTGTGGTCTGTCTACCTTTTGTTGTGCAGAAGCTGTTCAGTCAGCCCTCAGTCATTTTTTTTTAATGTTTATTTATTTATTTTGAGGGAGAGAGAGAGAGAGAGATCTGGGGAGGGGCAGAGAGAGAATCCCAAGCAGGCTCTGCACTGTCAGCTCAAACTCACAAACCTTGAGATCATGACCTTGAGTCAAAATCAAGAATCAGACACGTACTGACTGAGTCACCCAGGCACCCCAGCCCTCAGTTATTCTTCAGGAGGAATTGCTCTATAAATAGCTTAGATTTGGGGTGTCAGTGGAGGAGGTGAGTTCAGGGTCTTCCTACATTACCATCTTTGACACCTTTTCCTTGGATGTGTACTTTTAAGCCATTTCATCATAAGTCATGGTTAGGAATTGACCCTGATCCCTACATGTACCCCTACAGGTTTTGTCTAGTCAGAATCTGGATGGTTTGTGATCCTCTAGTAGATCTTATTAATTTGAGTGGCTCTCAGAAGAGTCAGCCTCCTAACTTGGCCTAATTATCACCACAGTGGAGCTATCAGGGCAAATAAGCTAACATGACAACACTGGGGCCCTTGGGATTCATACTAGAAACACTGTTTTCACAAGTACTCCTAGTTGGGCAGGAGTAGCGACCAGAAAACCATCTTTTAATTTACCAGCAGAGAGCCATAGTGAGATGACCCACAAGAAATATAACATCTGTTATGTACAAAAGAATTAATGGTTAAAAATGGGGGTAGGAAAGAGGCACACTGTGTTCTCCCTGGGAACACTAAAGAGAAGATGAGATTTATAGTATTTGGAAAACATTCATCAAAAACCTAGTTCAGGGGCGCCTGGGTGGCGCAGTTGGTTAAGCGTCCGACTTCAGCCAGGTCATGATCTCGCGGTCCGTGGGTTCGAGCCCCGCGTCGGGCTCTGGGCTGATGGCTCAGAGCCTGGAGTCTGTTTCCGATTCTGTGTCTCCCTCTCTCTCTGCCCCTCCCCTGTTCATGCTCTGTCTCTCTCTGTCCCAAAAATAAATAAACGTTGGAAAAAAAAAATTTTTTTTTAATAAAAAAAAAAAAAAACCTAGTCAGGGGTGCCTGGGTGGTTCAGTTGTTTAAGCATATGACTCTTGATTTCAGCTCAGGTCATGATCTCACATTTCGTGGGTTTGAGCCCCTCATTAGGCTCTGCTGACAGTGCAGAGCCTGCTTGGGATTCTCTCTCTCTCTCCCTCCCTCCCTCCTTCCCTCTCTCTTTCTGTATCTCTCTGCCCCTACCCTGCTTGATGTCTCCCTCAAAATAAATAAATAAACTTTAAAAATAATTTTTTTAAAACCTGCTTCAATTAGTATGAACACACTGGTTTAGTGATCAAAGCCTTCAGCTTTTTTCAGGTTAAAAGAATTAAGTGATCTGTTATTTTCTTTTTCTTTTGACTTAGATGTCAAAGTTTTTGTTTTGGTAATCTAGGATATAGCTAAATTATAGTCTGTACTCACAAACAGTATTAATACAACTTTGAAATTGTGGTTTTGTGGAAGATAGAAAATACAGCTATGCAACTCTCCCATAGTATAATGAAAAGAATTTGAGCCAGGCAGTCACTTTACAGTAAACATGCCAAGTGATCTTGAGCAATTGCTAGACTTAGTTTCCTCATTTGGAAAATGACAGGGTTGGCTAAAGGGTCTCTAGGATCCCTTTCCAACCACAAATTCTGAATTTCTAATTTTTCTGTTTGTGACTAAAAAAAAACTAGAGTATTATAATATGTAAAAGTTTAATGCAAGCTACTATAAAGAAAAAATCTTAACCTATACTCTTGAGTTGGTTTGTTTATTTATTTATTTATTTATTTCTAGGCTCTCTTGAAAACTTGTAGAGATAGGGGAAAAAATACATTCACTGGTGAAATTTCAGCACCAGCCACAACTGCCTTCAAACCATGGTACTGCAAAGAGTTTATGCAAATCCTTCTATAGAGAATCATAAAAACTAGAAAAAAATCATAAAAGATATTATTCAAAGACACTGGAAAACGAACAGAGGTACAAATTTTGAAGAGTATCACGTTACCTCACGTTTTGTGGCTTTCTTGCTTGGGGTTGCTCTTCAGCCACTGCCCACTATCCTAGCATCCACTCAGACTGATAAATTTCCAGTTACTCTGGTTTGAACTTGGAAGTGAAATTTTGGAGGCAAGAGACATGTAGAAGTACTAAGATAATAGAATCGAGGTATAAACTATCCAAGTCCCTGCCTCATCACTAAACAATACATTTGCAGAGTAGATACCAGAGAGCCTGAGAAAAAGTAGGGAGAAACTAGAAGGGGGTCTACCCTTGAAAGACATAATTCCCTCTTAATGTGATCTGCAGGTGTGTGGTGCCTTTGGCTGCGTGCATTGCCTGAACTGTGTGTAAGATGGGCACAGAGCTTGAATGACAGGAAGTGAAATTCTTAACTGGTTTAAGGTGTCACAAGGTAGAACTCAGGACTGGCAAGGTGCAATTAGAAATTTTAGAGGAACCCTTAGAAACAAAGGGACCAGAGAAAGGATGGGCCTTAAAATACAAAATCTGTTCAGATTCTTTGTCAACCACTAACTAACCTGCTCAGGCTCAGCAGAGACCACCAGAGTCAGCTACAAAGAGAGCAGCTGGATGCTGAAAAACTAAGCAAACATAGTAGTTGCTGCATGCAGTAGGTAGGATGGCTTCACAGTTTGAGCCCAGGTAAGCTAACTGCTTAATAGAACAACAACCAACCAAAAAAACCAAAACAAAACAAAACAAAACAGTCCTCGGGGCAGGGGGGAGGGGGGGGATAGATTCCCAAGTTACTGCAACATACTGTCTGCAGTGTTAAGTTTTCAGCCAAAACTTACTCGACATACAAAGAAATGGGACCAAGCAATCTATGTTCAAGATAAAAAGCAGATAATAAGACACTTAACTTCAAGTGGGCCCAAATAATAGCCTTTAAGTCTTTTTGTGAAATCTATTATGAATTCTAAGAAATGAAGGAGAACATAATATCAGTGAACAGATAAAGCATCCCAAAAGAGAAATGGAAACTGTGTTTTAAAAAGAAAACAAATTCAAAAACTGAAAAGTACAATAACTGAAATGAAAATGTCACTAGGTAGGCCTAGCAGAATTGAGAGGTGGAAGAATCAAGTTGAAGATAGATCAATAGAAATTATTCAGTTGGAGGGGCGCCTCGGTGGCTCAGTTGGTTAAGTGTCCAACTTTGGCCTAGGTCATGATCTCGTGATTCGTGAGTTCAAGCCCTGCGTCGGTCTCTGTGCTGACAGCTCAGAGCCTGGAGCCTGCTTTAGATTCTGTGTATCCCTCTCTCTGCTCCTCCCCTGCTCATGCTCTGTCTCTCTCTGTCTCTCTAAATAAATGTTAAAAAAGAAAAAAAGAAAAAAAAAAGAAATTAGTCAGTTGAAGAATAGAGAAAAGACTGGAAAAAATGCAGGGTATTTAAGTATAAAACAATATCAAGCAGTTCAAAATGTAGTTGGGGTCCTAAAGAGAGAGAAAGAGAGTATTTAAAGAGGGGTGCCTGGGTGGCTCAGTTGGTTAAGCATCCAACTCTTGATTTCGGGTCAGGTCATGATCCCAGGGTCGTGAGATCAAGCCCCTGCATCAGGCTCCATACTGGGCGTGGAGCCTGCTTAAGAGTCTGTCTCTCTCTGCCCTTCCCATGCTCAGGTGCATGCACGTGCGCGCGCTTGCGTGCTCGCTCACTCTCTCTCAAAGAAGGGGGCGGGGGTGCATTTAAAGAACTAATGGCCGGGGCGCCTGGGTGGCGCAGTCGGTTAAGCGTCCGACTTCAGCCAGGTCACGATCTCGCGGTCCGCGAGTTCGAGCCCCACATCAAGCTCTGGGCTGATGGCTCAGAGCCTGGAGCCTGTTTCCGAGATTCTGTGTCTCCCTCTCTCTGCCCCTCCCCCGTTCATGCTCTGTCTCTCTCTGTCCCAAAAATGAATAAACGTTGAAAAAAAAAAAGACCAAGGCTGCTTGGTATTCTAAAGAACTAATGGCCAGAAACTTCCCAAATTTGGTGGAAAATGTTAATTTACAGATCCAAGAAGCTTAACCCCAAGTAGGGTAAACACAAAACTCTACTGAGGTTCATATCATCAAACTACTAAAAGATGAAGATGAAAAAATCTTGAAAGCAGCAAGAGAAAAATGATACAGGGGAATGTTGCAGACTTTGAATCTGGAGCTCTCTCTTGTCCAGCAAGAGATTGGATGCAGAATTGAATATGAGAGAAGCTAATGTCCAGGAGGAGACAAGAGCCCCGAACAGGGGTTTTGCCTCTGTATGTATTGATCTCTCAAGGTTTTACATACATGGTGAATGTGCAGAAACAAACAATAAGATAGTGACCATTAATTTGTAAGAAGCAAAGGGTTTGGGGGGCAAGTGGCGGTAGAAGTTGAGATTAAAGCACAATGATACATTGGCGCCAGATGCCAGATGGACAGTGTTTCTCTGTGGGCGATACAGCCACGTAGCTGTTCTCTCCAAAGTGTAAGATTGCTGGAGCGCGCTGCCTCAAGGCTAACAAGGCACCTTTCTACTAGCTAACCTTGCGCACTTTCGCCCCGTAGTGGCTTTGTCCCTCTATTCTCAGAGGCTTCTGTCCTGTGGAGGTGGCTTTTCTCCCTAAGCCTTGTTTTACTTAGTGACTAACCTTGGGCACTTTTGCCCCATAGTGGCTTTCTGCCCTAAGCCTTGTTAACCCACTGGTGCAAGTGTACAGAATTCTTAAGCTTATTTTCCACAGGGGAACAATGCAAAATAATGGTCGTTTAACAGGGTTGCAGGTACATAATAAACATACAGAGACTTAAAGTATTTCTTTAAACTGACATTTAGAAATACAATACCAATTACAATCATTCAAAAAATGAAATACTTAGATGTAAGTCTAACAAAACATATATAGGTCTTACATGCTGAAAACTATAAAATGCTAATCAAAGAAATCAAATATCTACATAGAGAGGCATACCAAGTTTATAGATTAGAAGACTCAAAATAGTAGATATGTCAGTTCTCTCCACACTGATACACAGCTTTAACATATATCCCAACAAGATTTTTTTGTAGATTTTATATGGAAAGGCAAAAGTACTTAGAATAGCTAAAACAATTTTGAAAAAGAATAAAATGGAAAGAATCAGTCTGATTTCAAAGTTTATTATGTAGCTATACTAACCAAGACTGTGTGGTATGGGCAGAGGTATAGACACATATCAATAGAAAAGAGCAGAAAACTCAGACATAGACTAACACAAATATGCCCAAGTAATTTTTTTACAAAGATCCAAGAGCACGTCAGCAAAGATCGCTTTTTCAACAAATAGTTCTAGAGCAATCGGATATCCGTAGATTTAAAAAACATTTTTTTAATGTTTATTTTTGAGAGAGAGACAGAGACAGAGCAGGGGAGGGGCAGAGAGAGAGAGGGAGACACAGAATCTGAAGCAGACTCCAGGCTCTGAGCTGTCAGCACAGAGCCCAGCGTGGGGCTTGAACTCAGGAACCACAAGATCGTGACCTGACTCAAAGCCAGACATTTAACTGACTGAGCCACCCAGGCACCCCTTCATAGATTTTTTAAAAAGTGAATCTCAATATAAATCTCACATCTTACACAAAAATTAACTCAAACGGTACAACTTTACAACTTAGGGAGAAAGAAACATAGGAAGTCTTAGGAGGGCTCTAGGGCTAAGCAAAGAGTTCATGGATTTGACACCAAACATATAAAAGGAAAAATTGATAAATTAGACTTCATCCACACCACAAACTTCTGCTCTGGGAAAGACCCTGCTCAGGGTGAAAAGACAAATTATAGACTGGGGGGAAATATTTGTAAACCACAGATCTGAGAAAAAACTAGTATCTAAAATATGAAAACTTTCAAAACAGAGTTAAAAAAAAAAAAGTCCAATTAGAAAATAGGCAAAAGACATGGAGATATTCATTGCAGAGCATATGTAGATTGCTATTAAGTAGGTGGAAAGATGTTTTAACATCCTAAAACGTGAGAGAAATGCAATTAAAACTATGAGATACCACTATATACGTATTAGAATGGCTAACATAAATAAGCGACACCAAATCCTAGCAAGGATGCAGAGCAGCTAGATTACTCATACATTGCTGGTTAAAATGTAGAATAGTAATTCTGGAACACATTTAGCACTTTCTTTAAAAACTAAACCTGCAACGACCACACAACCCAGCAACTGCCTTCCTCGGCATTCATGCCAGAGAAAAGAAGAGTCGGGTTCACAGAAAACTTGTACACTGACGTTTGTAGCAGTTTTATTCATAGTGGCCCAAGTTGGAAATAACCCAGATACCCTTTAGTGAATGAATGGTTATGGGGTCGCACATGTGCAGAATACTACTGAGTAATAAAAATGAACGAAATGAATGAACTGTTGCTAAAACAGCCTGGGTGAATCTCCAGAAAATTATGCTGAGTGAAAAAAGCCAATCTGCAAAGGTTCCATACTATCTGATTCTATTTCTATTACATTTTTGAACTGACAGAATGGAAACGGAAAACAGATTTGTGGTTCCTAGGTGGTTAAAGAGGAGTCAGAGGGGAGAGGGGGGAAGTGGGCTGTACAAGGGCATTGTGAGGGATCCTTGTCGTGATGGAAATATTCTGTATCTTGACCGTATCAGTGTCAATACCCTGGTTGTGCTATTGTACTATAAATTTGCAAGATGTTTCCATTGGGGAAAGGGTGCGTGGGATGTCTCTGTAATTTCTTATACCACATGTGAATCTACAATACCTCAAAATGTTTAATTAGAAAGGAAAAGTAATTGCTTTCTTCCCACCTTTCTGGTTTGTACCAGAAGAATAGTGGAATAGTATATTTAAACCACAGTAGACACTTTTCAGCCTCTTGACTTGCAAACTACCACCAAACCTCAGCCAGGCGCATGTTTTTCCAGACTGTGGGTTTTTTTAATGGCATCCAGCTAATAATGAAAGAATAATTTCTTGTTCTGGACTGCCCTTATCATAAAGAGGCAATAATGATGATGGTCACAGGATGTGGTGTTGATGATAGTGACAAAAAGTTCAAGATAAAAGTACAGGTACCTCGTACTATTTTTTTCTTTTTTACCACATCTCCGGAAGTCTGATAATGTTAACCATTTCTTTTAAAAATACATGTTTATTTCTCATCTGCAACTGATGGTAAGAAAGAGCAAAATTGGTTTAGGCTAAAGTGATAAAATTAAAAGTGAAAGTGAGTCATTTAAAACAAGGTCACGCTTGTTGTGTGCAGCCAGCCTTCACTTCTCCCAGTGATTGTGCCTCCCTGCCTATTCCGGGGCCACGATACAGTGTCGGTCACCTTGACATCATCAACCAGTTCCACTCCACAGCCAGTCGTTGCATTTGTCGTGCTGTAGGCATCGAAACTAAGGACAATAGAAATGGGCCTCAGTGCTCCCTCTCTCCCCACTGCCTCTCTTTTAATCCGGCCCGGTAAACTGAAGTGAACTTTCAAATGAGCAAGATAGAACCTCTTCCTTCTTCATACACTTGCTCCAGCTTTTCCACCTATGAAAATGGCAAGACTCATAACCCTTAGTTCTCCCAAGTCAAAAGCTTCCTATTGAGCCTCTTCTTGGTTGTTAATGACCTCTTCCAACAATGCTAAGTTATAGTGAACATGTGTAATTAAAGAGCTAAAACTTGGAGCTATATCCCATTCACTCGATATCCAGGCAAAGGTCATTCTGAGAAGAAAATTAAGTCAGCATGACCCAATATACCTCATATTCTTATTGTTAATACCTTTAATCACTGTCTTAAAGAATCTAGCCCACAGAGGGCCACCTGAGTGGCTCAGTCAGTTAAAGTGTCTGACTCTTGGTTTTGGCTCAGGTCATGATCTCATGGTTTTGTGGGTTCAAGCCTGGCATCAGGCTCTGTGCTGCCAGCATGGAGCCTGCTTGGGATTCTCTCTCTCTGTCCCTCTCTCTCTGCCCCTCCCCAACTCATGCTGTCTCTGTCTCTCTCAAAATTAATAAATAAACTTAAAAAAAAAAAAAGAGACTAGATTTATGTGATTTTCCTGCATTTAGTTTTTGTTCTTTGTCTGCTTTCAAAAAGGAAGGAAATTTTTTAGTTCTTACCCTGAACCTGGCCCTTCAGGTGTGTTAACTATTTTGTCCTTAAATGATAATGGTAAAAATTACTAATATAAGTATAGAGCTTTGTAGTTGACGGCATGAGTTCTTATATACGGTTTCAGTGATCTTCACACCCGGCCAGAGATGAGGAAATGAAAACTCTGCAGTCTTCTAGTTTCTCAGTTAGAGCCAATCTTCACGTTTCTTGCCTTCGCCAAATTCTGTGCTCCTTTGCATAGGCCACATTGCTTCTTGGGAGTGTACAGTTTCCCCTTGGTTGTGAGTAGTGGCAAAGCGGGACTCTGGAGTTTGCATTCTTTCCTGAACAGCTCAGCAAGGGAAAAGGGCAGTTATGAGACTAGAAGGTGGATGAATACCGACTATGAGGATTAAAGCTCCCTGCTGAGGTTTTATCTTTTCTCTCCTTTCAGGATGGCAATGACACGGAGAACTATGTTCCAGAAGGGGGAGGTGCATAACAAACCATCAGGATTCTGGGGAATGATAAAAAGTGTTACCACTTCAGCACCAGGAAGTGAAAGTATCCTTTATCCCTCTGCCTGATTCTTTTTCTCAACTCTGGACCAAGGCCAGAAGAAAAAAGTAGTGTTGGGATGGTCTTCTCTAAGGTACCTGACTGCATCAGAGTCCAGCTGGCCAGGGCTAGGCTTAGGAAATAGAGAGTCATCTCTCCAGTGCCCCTAAAAGATCATAAAACCATTGTCTTTGAGCTCAAGAAATCCTAAAAGTCACTCTTTCCATTTTACAGATGAGAAAATAGACCCAGAGAGGTTAAGTCACACTGTGGTTTGTGGCAAAGATAGGACCTCCTTTTAGTTCTTTCCTCTACACTATTCTATTTCCCAGGTCTGAAAAACTAGCATAAAACACAGTGACTCCCGAAAATGGATGGTTTGTATGTATATGAGCTGGTAAGGGCCCATTTCTAAAGCGATCGGTATTGCTAAACAACTTTTAAGCAGCACTGTATCTTCATTGACTTTTAGTTTGAAGGATCAAGGATATTGGGTTTAATGGGTTGTTCTTGGCCCAGTTGGTTGCAGTGTTTGATTCCCAGACTGAGCAACAAAATCTCTTTGTGTCTACCAGGCTATTAAGTCAAAATTGCGGGGGTGGGGGGATGGGGGGGGTGGGGCTGGGGTGAGATAGCATGTTCCTCCTTCCTTCTCTAGCCTGAGGGAAGTACAAATTCCCTTTTGCTTCAATTGGAGGAAAAGGATGTAATCTGTCCTTGCTATAAATTGTGACATATCTTTCCGGTGTCAAATGTAGGTAAGAATTGGACCGAAGAAAGGCAGGATGACCATGAGAGAAGAAAAAAAGGATTACATTGAATTCATTTACCCTGGAGACATTTCATATCTTCTATTTCCAGGCAGAGTCCTAAGGGATAAAATGATGAACAGAGTATGTACCCTCTCTCCTCAAGAAGCTGACCATCTAATCATGGGAGAGGCAGACATGTAACTAGTTAAACCCTGTTGTTTGGTGGCCTGGACCATCCCAGTAGCAGCCACTACTGAAGAAGGAGCCGAAGGGCACTATGGTGATTTGAGCAGTACAGGCATACCTCAGAGATGTTACAGGTGTGGGTCCAGAACATCGCAATAAAGCAAATATCGCCATAAAGTGAGTCAGATGAATATTTCGGTTTCCCAGTACATATAAAAGTTTTGTTCACACTATACTGTATCCTATTGAGTGTGCAATAGCATTCTTAAAAAAAAAATGTACATACCTTAGTTTAAACTATCGCTAAAAAATGCTAATCATTACCTGAACTTTGAGTGGTAATCGCTGATCACAAATCACCATAACAAATGCAATAATAATGAAAAAGCTTGAAATATGGTGAAAATTACCAAAATGTGATACATTTTGGTAGAGACACAAATGGTGCCCATAGACTTGTCCAATGCAGGATTGCCACAACCTTCCATTTGTATAAAAAAAAAAAAAAAAAAAAAAGGGAGGGGGTGAAGGGGGCAGTATCTGCAGAAGGCAGTAGAATGCCTGCCTCTAGCAGGAAAAGTCACAGAGTTAGGGAGGCTCTGGACCAAAGTGAATCTTCTGACTTGGGCTATTTTCACTATTTTTCATGACTTTAAAGTCCATAAAAGCTAAAGTTTAGGTTTCAGCTATCTTAGTGATAGTAAGTCAAATCAGCAAAAGTATCAGGATTAAAATTATTTCCCTCTCTGAGCCCCTGTTTCCTCAATGGAGACAATAACAGGCCCTCACTGAGTTCTTGGAAAGTAGCATAGTGTAATGGAAAGAGCAGACCTTGGAGGAAGGCATATCTGAGCTTTACTTTCCTTATCTGCAAAATGGGTAATAACACCTATCTCATGGGACTTTATGAGAATAATAGAAGATAATGTCTATAAAGAACTAAAGAAGGGAATGTTTATAAATCCCAGCCTGTATTAAACTCAGTAGTATTAATCCCCTTTCCTAACATTATATTTATTCAAATAATTTAGGGGGAAATTACGCTATATTATAGGAGTTTTACTATGTAACTATTTGAGATTTCAAGATTACATTTGACTTACTCTAATTAGATAAAGAAAAGCAACAACAAAACCATCTGTCTGAGCCACTTGAACTAGTGAGAAACTGAATGGTAGGTATTTGGTAATGCTCTTAGGGGAGAAGCTTTTTCACACCTGTGTTGGAGGTTGGGAAAACTGCTCTGAAAGAGTACTGCTGGCCATGAAGCAGGAAATTGAATATCCAGGCTAGGAGAAACCAAAAGCATATGATTTCTTCATTGCTATTTCTTGAAACTTCTATGTGATTTAAACCTTGATGCCCATTTTGTGCCAGATCTCACTCTTATCCAACAGGAAGTGGACGCTTTGGAAGAACTAAGCAGGCAGCTTTTTCTGGAAACAGCTGATCTGTATGCTACCAAGGTACAGAGAAAGGAAACGGAAGTGTGGTTTTTAATCAGTACGATTGAAGGCAGAACAAGACTAAATAGCTTTGTAGCATCCTCTATGGCCACCCAGCACAAGAGAGACCTCAGAGCTCCAGTATCAGCCATGAAGCATTAAGAGTCTGTTCTTCATGACATTGTTCCTACCCCCTAGCAAAATTCTTAATGGAACGCTCTCAATAATAAAAATTAGTGGGATAGTCAGGCGAGGTTTTTTCAACATCTGGGAAGATGGCTCACACCACCCCCTACTGATTCAGGGTCAAGATGGTAGCTCCTCTGGTTGCTTTTTATTCCTATAGAAGTTAATAATATTGCAAGAGTGATGCCATGATCTAGCCATGTTTTAAAGGATCCAGACCAAGAAGTGACCTAACTTTCCTCAAGTTAAAATGCCATATAATTTATGTAAAAATGCCATATAATTTAAGTATGTAAAATCTATTAGCTAAGGTCATTCAAACTATTTTTATCCTTTTTAAGGATCACTTCATTGGAATAGCCATAATATAGAAGTAGCATAGGCTTTGAAGACCGACTTGAGCTTCAATTCCCCTACTCACTATCTGTGTGACCTTGGGCAAGTTACCTGACACCACCCCCCCACCCCACCCCGTAAGCCTCAGTTTTCTCCTGTGTAAGATTAAGATAATAGAACATAGAAGAGTTGTTATAAAAATTAAAGGAGATAATGTATGTAAGGTGTTTATCCCAGTTTGGTGCTTAAAGTAAGCACTCAATAAATGTTTCCCACTAGTATTATTTTAATATTATGAAGCCATGTGTGGGTTTTTCGCTCTGGCAAAACAGTGATTCATAGAGGCAGGAATGTTTTAGCTGAGTATAAAGTTTACATTTTGCTGAGACTAACCATGTTCTGTATTTGTTTTCCCTCAGGAGAGAATAGAATATTCCAAAACATTTAAGGGAAAATACTTCAATTTTCTGGGTTACTTTTTCTCTATTTACTGTGTTTGGAAAATTTTCATGGTAAGTATATTAGTTTTAACTGTCAGGGTTTAGGTTATTTTCCCTGGTAACGGCAGAGAGAAAAGTAGGTTTGTAAATTCTAAATCCAAAGGAGTCAACAGAGAATGATATCTTTCACATCCCCGAGACTGACTCTCCCCCTTTTCTTTTTAAAAAAATTTTTTTAATGTTTGGGATGCGTGGGTGGCTCGGCCGGTTAAGCGTCCAACTTCTGCTCAGGTCATAATTTCATGGTTCATGGGTTTGAGCCCCACGTTGAGCTCTGTGCTGACAGCTCAGAGGCTGGAGCCTCCTTCAGATTCTGGGTCTCCCTGTCTCTCTACCCCTCTCATGCTTGTGCACATTCTCTCTCAAAAATAAATAAACATTAAAAAAAATTTTTTTTTTAATTTAATGTTTATTTATTTTGAGAGAGAGGGAGGGAGAATGAGCAAGGGAGGGGCAGGGAGAGAGGGAGAGAGAATCCTCAACAGCCTCCACGTTGTCAATTCTGAGCTCGAAGCAGGGTGCAATCTCATGGACCGTGAGATCATGACCTGAGCCGAAATCAAGAGTTGGATGCTTAAGGGACTGAGCCACACCCAGGTGCCCCTCCCCCCACATCTCATTTTTATGTCACATAGAAAAGAGGAATTGTATTTTTCTTCAGTCAGAAATCATTAGTAAGGTCTTAGTTTATAAACTACATGAAAGGAATGCAAAGGTTTTTATTTTACACTCTGCTTTCCATATTACCCATGAGTATATCTATGTAATACAATCCCTACTTCAGCTCAGAACAGAAACTACTTCTCCTTTTTAATCATCTGTATATACCTAAAAAAATTAAATACAAAGTAAATTCCGAAACATTATTTCTACAGATAAATTCATCTTATGTGGCACTCTCAATGCCATATTCTTTATGTGCATTTTGTGTACATTCATTTTGTGTCTCATCTGTAGGTATTTGTGGATTTCAGTGTGATTACAGAAAAGGCTGATTGGACTTTCTGTTTTGGTGACTTTCCTGCTGGGGCTGTGTTTGCACAAAGAGGAGCTTTGTCAGCTTGTTAATTTTGATCAGTATAGATGAATGGAAGATTCTGGATTTTAATGGATCTAATGTTATAGTAAATTGATGTCAATGCCTATTCAGAGGACCTTTATAAATCCTGATTCATTCAGTGGAGAAGATAAATGAAGATAGTATGTTCAATTAACTAAGCTACTAAAAAGTTTTTCCCAAGACATAGCCTTTAGAGGAACATATCATTTTTAACAGCTTTATGGAGGTGTAATTGACATTCAGTAAACTGCACATATTTAAAGGGTATAGTTGGGTAAGTTTTGACCTATGTAGACACCTGTCCAACAACTATCACCACACTTTGGAGAGAACATACCCATCCATCACTTCCAAAAGCTTCCTTGTACCCCCTTGTAATGTCTCTCTCATGTGTCCCCAGGTAACCACTTATATTTTCTAGAATTTTATGTATATAGAGTCTTAAATTATGTACCCTTTTTCTGTCTGGCAGCTTTTACTCAGCATAATTACTTTATGTTTCATTCATGTTATCGTGTGGTCAATAGTTTATTCCTTCTCATTGCTGAGTAGTATTCCGTTGTGTTATTGTACCACAGTCTGTTTATCTGTTCACCTGCTGATGGGTATTTGTTTCCACTTTGGGGATGTTTCAAATAAAGCTGCTATGAACATCTGTGTACAAGTTTGTATGTGGACATGTGCTCTCTTTCCTGTTATGAGGAAACACTTAGGCTAGGTCACATGGCAAATGTATGAAATGGCCAAACTTTTCCAAAGAGGTTGTACCCTATTACATTCCCACCTGCAGTGTTTGAGAATTTCGTTTACTCCACATCCGTGCTGACATTTTGTAGTCAGTCTTTTAGACATTCTAATAGATATGAGGTGGCATTGAATTGTTTAATTTGTATTTTCCTAATGCCTAATGATGTTGAACAACTTTTCATGTGTTGATTTGCCACCTGTATATGTGAGAGGGTGGGGTAACTATTTGCCATCTTTTAAATTAGGCTTCTTGGGGCGCCTGGGTGGCGCAGTCGGTTAAGCGTCCGACTTCAGCCAGGTCACGATCTCGCGGACCGTGAGTTCGAGCCCCGCGTCGGGCTCTGGGCTGATGGCTCAGAGCCTGGAGCCTGTTTCTGGTTCTGTGTCTCCCTCTCTCTCTCTGCCCCTCCCCCGTTCATGCTCTGTCTCTCTCTGTCCCAAAAATAAATAAAAAATGTCGAAAAAAAAAAAATTTTAAAAAAATAAATTAGGCTTCTTTTTTATTGGGTTTTGCATATTTTTTCACTGCATTCTGGAAACCCTTTATCAAATGTGATTTTCACATATTCTCTCCCAGTCACTGGCTTGGCTTGTCATTCTCTTAGTATCTTTCAAAGAATTGAAGTTCTTAATTTCGATGAAGTCTGCTGTATCTTTTGTTTTCTATTATGGGTTATGCTTTTGGTGTTGTATCTAAGAAATCTTGGCCTAACCCAAGGTCACAAAGATATTTTTCTTGTCTTATTCTATACATTTTATAGTTTGAGGTTTTTACATTTAGGTCCATGATCCATCTGGTGTTAATTTTCTCATATGATGTTGGAGTGTGGATCCAAGTTCATTTTTTTCGCATATCTACTTGTTGTAGCACCATTTGTGGAAAAGATTATCCTTTCTCCATTGAATTGACTTTGCAATTTTGTCAAAAACTAATTGACCATATATTTTTTCTATTTGTTTTTTCCTATTGATATATATGTTAATAAGTCTTGAAATAAATAATACTCTTTTTTTCTCCTTTTTTAAAATTTGTTTTGGCCATTCTGTGCCCTTTGCATTTCCATATGAATTTTAGAATCAGTTTTTAATTACTGCTGAATACAAAAATACTGCTGAAATATGTATTAGAATGTCATTGAATCTTCAGATCAATTTGACTTAATTTTGACTTAATATTGAGTCTTACAATTCATGAACATGGTGTAACCATTTATTTAGATCTTCTGTAGTTTCACTCAGCATTGTTTATAGTTTTTAGTGTATAGGTCTTTTACATTTTTCAGATTTATCTCAAATATATTTTTGATGTTATTATAAATGGGAATGTTTTTATAATTTCAGTTTCTGAGTGTTACTAGATACACAATTGTATCTAGTATAATTATGTAGTTACACAGTTGATTCTTGTCTGTTGATTTCATATCCTGCAACCTTGCTAAACCCGCTTATTTTTAAAGTTTTTTGTAGATTTCATAGGATTTTTTCTACATAGACCATCTGTTCTCTGCAAATACAGTTTTACTTCCTTGTTTCTTTTCTGGATGCCTTTTATTTCTTTTCTTCTCTTCCCTTCCCCTCCCCTTCTACTCCCCTCCCCTTCCCCTCCCCTCCCCTTCCTCTCCCCTCCCCTCCATTCCCTTCCCTTCCCTTCCCTTCCCTACCCTTCCCCTCCCTTTCCCTCCCCTCCCATCCCATCCCATTCTATCTCATCTTTCTTCTCCTTCAGCCATATCACACCAAAGTACAAAATTAAACAAGTGGTAAGAGCAGTCATCCTAATCTTTTTCTTCATCTTGGGGGGAAAGCATCCAGTCTTATGCCGTGAAGTATGGTGTTAGCTGTTAGCTTTTCCTAGATGCCCTTTATCAGGTTGAGGAAGTCCCTTCTATTCATAGTTTCTTGAGTGTTTTTAATCATGAACACGTGTTTGATTTTGTCAAATGCTTTTTCTGCATCTATTGAGAGGACCATATGATATTTTTTCTTTTTAGTTGGCTGGTATAGTATATTACATTGATTCAAAATGTAGCATTTCAGATGTGTGTTGTATTTTTATTTCATTCAGTTCAAAATATGTATAATTCCTTTTCCTTGACTCATGGGTTATTTAGAAGTATGTTATCCAATATTTGGTGATCAGAGGAATATCATCCTGTAATTGATTTCAAGTTTAAACCATGTGATCTGAGAATGTACTTTGATTTGTCTTAAATTTGATCTCTTCAAATTTATTGAGACTTGTTTTCTGCCCAGAATATTTTCAACCATGGCTAATATCCATCCCATGTGCACTTGAGTAGAATGTGTATTTTGCTCTTGCTGGTTAGAATGTTGTATAAATCTCAATTAGATCAAGTTGGTTGGTAGTATTGTTAGTTTTCTGTATCCTTGCCGATTTTTCTATCTTCTCAGTTATTGAGAGGAGGTGATGACATTTCAAACCATTGTTATGGATTTGTCTATTTCTCTTTTTAGTTCTCTGTGCTTTGTGCTTTTTTTTTTTTTTACTTATAATTAACATACAATGTTTCAGGTGTACAATATATTTGATTCAACAATTCAACACATTGCTGAGTGCTCACCACTATAAGTGTGGTCACCGTCTGTCACCATACGATGTTATACAATATTATAGACCATATTCTCTATGCTGTGCATTGCATCTCCATGACTTATTTATTTTATAACTAAGAATTTGTGCCTCTTAATCCCCTTTATCCATTTCACACATTCCTTTACTTACCTACCTTCTGGCAACCGCCAGTTTGTTATATGTATTTAAGAGTCTGTTTACTTCTTTGTTCATTTGTTTTAAGATTCTGCATGTAAGTAAAATCAGGTGTTCTTTCTTTCCTTGTCTGACTTATTTCAGTTAGCATCATACCCTCTAGGACCATCCACGTTATTGCAAATGGCTAGACCACATTCTTTTTTGTGGCTGAGTAATATTCCATTGTATAAATACATCATATCTTTTTTATCCATTCATCTATTGATGGGCACTTGGGTTGCTTCTATATCTCCACTGTTGTAAATAATGCTCAGTAAATATAGGGGTGCCTATAGTTTTTCGAATTAGCATTTTCATACTCTTTCTGTAAATACCCAGTAGCAGGATTACTGGATCATATGGTATTTTTATTTTTAATTATTTGAAAAACCCCCATACTGTTTTCCACAGTGGCTATACCAATTAACGTTCCCACCAACACTGCATAAGGGTTCCTTTTACTTTACATCCTCACCAACACTTGTTATTTCTTGTCTTTTTTATTCTAGGCATTCTGGCAGGTGTAAGGTGATGTCTTATTGTGGTTTTGATTTGCAGTTCCCTGATGACTAGTGATGTTGAACATCTTTTCAAGTGTTTGCGGGCCATCTCTTTGTCTTCTTTGGAAAAATACCTCTTTAGTTCCTCTGCCCACTTTTTAATTGGATTGTGTTTGGGGTGTTGAGTTGTATAAGTTCTTTATGTATTTTGGATGTTAATCCCTTATCAGATACATCATTTGCAAATACCTTTTCCCGTTCAGTAGGTTGCCTTTTCATTTTGTTAATGATTTCTTTCACTGTGCAAAAGCTTCTTACTTTGGTGTAGTCCTAGTAGTTAATGTTTGTTTTTGTTTCTCTTGCCTTGCAAGACATATTTACAAAAATGTTGCTATGGTCAGTGTCAGAGTAATTACTGCCTATGTTTTCTTCTAGGAGTTTTACAGTTTCAGATCTCACATTTAGATACGTAATCCACTTTTAGTATATTTTTGTATGTGGTATAAGAAAGTGGTCCAGTTTCATTCTTTTGCATATAGCTGTCCAGTTTTCCCAACACCATTTATTGAAGAGACAGTCTTTTCTCCACTGTATATTCTTGCCTCCTTTGTCATAGATTAATTGACCGTATAAGCATGGGTTTGTTTCTCAGCTCTCTATTTAGTTCTATTGATCTAGCTGTCTGTTTATGTGCCATTACCATACTGTTTTGATTACTACAGTTTAGTAGCATATCTTGAACTCCAGGATTGTGAGACCTCCAGCGTTGTTCTTTTTCACAATTGCTTTGGCTGTTCAGGGTGTTCCGTGGTTCCATACAGATGTTAGGATTATTCGTTCTAGTCTGTGAAAAATACAGTTGGCACGTAGGGATTGCTTGAATCTGTAGATTGCTATGGGTAGCATGGACGTTTTAATAATGCTGATTCTTTCAGTCCTTGAGCACAGAATAACTTTCCATTTGTTTTTGTTGCTTTCAATTTCTTTCATCAATATTTTATAGTTTTCAGAGTACAGGTCTTTATCTCCTTGTTTAAGTTTATTCTTAGATCGTCTTTTTTGGTGCAGTTGTAAATAGGATTGTTTTCTTAATTTTTCTTTCTGGTACTTCATTATTAGTGTATAATTTCATTACAGAAATGCAACCAATTTCTGCATATTAATTTTGTACCTGCAACTTTACTGAATTTATTTATAAGTTCTAATAGTTTTTGGTGGCGTCTCTGAGGGTTTCTATATATATTATTATGTCTTCTGCAGTCAGTTTAACGTCTTCCTTATTCTGAATGCTTTCTATTTCTTTTTCTTATCTGACTGCTGGAACTAGGACTTCAATATTAATGTTGAATAAAAGTGGTGAAAATGGACATCCTTGTCTTCTTCCCAGTCTTAGAGGAAAAGCTCTGTTTTTCACCATTGAGTATGGTGTTAGGTGTACATTTTTCATATATGGCCTTTATTATGCTGACGTTTGTTCCTCTAACCCCACTTTGTTCCCTCTAAAACCACTTTATCATGAATGGATGTTGTATTTTCTCAAATGCTTTTTCTGCATCTATTGAGATGAGCATATGGTTTTTATCCTTTATTTTGTTGATTTGGTTTATCATGTTTGATTTGTAAATACTGGATCACCCTGGTATTCCTGGAATAAATTCTGCTTGATCATGGTGGACAGTTTTTTTTAAGAGTATTATTGAATTCAGTCTGCTAAAATTTGTTAAGGAATTTTGCATATATGTATATCAGAAATATTGGCCTGTAGGGGCGCCTGGGTGGCTCAGTCAGTTAAGCGGCCAACTTCGGCTCAGGTCATGATCTCATGGTCAGTGAGTTCAAGCCCCACGTCAAGCTCTGTGCTGACAGCTCAGAGCCTGGAGCCTGTTTCACATTCTGTGTCTCCCTCTCTCTGACCCTCCCCCGTTCATGCTCTGTCTCTCTCTGTCTCAAAAAAAAAAAGAAAAAAGAAATATTGACGTGTAGCTTTTTTGTTTGTTTGTTTCTGTAGTGTCTGTCTGGTCTTGGTATCAGGGATTTTAAATCCTGGCCTCATAGAGTGAATTTAGAAGTTTCCCTCCTCTTCTATTTTTTGAAATCGTTTGAGAATAGGTATTAACTCTCTTTCTTTCTTTCTATAGATAATGTTACATTAGTTTAAGGTGTACAACAAGCATGGAATATCTTTCCATTTGATTCATCTTCACTTTTTTTCATCAGTGCTTTATAGTTTTCACAGTGTAGGTCTTTCGCCTCTTTGGTGTTAAGTCTTTGTTTAATGTTTGGTAGAATTCACCTGTGGGACGATCTGATCCTGGGCTTCTGTTGTTGTTGTTGTTTTATTATTACTGATTGAATTTCATTGCTACTAATTGCTCTGTTTAGATTTTCTATTTCTTCCTGATTCAGTTTTAGAGGATTATATGTTTCTAGGAATTTATCCATTTCTTCTAGATTGTCCAGTTTGTTGGCATAGTTTTTCATTATAGTCTCTTCTTTCTAAAAAAAATTTTTTTAATGCTTATTTATTTTTGAAAGAGACAGAGACAGAATGCTAGTGGGTTAGGGGCAGAGAGAGAGGGAGACAGAATCCAAAGCAGACTCCAGGCTCCAAGCTGTCAGCACAGAGCCCGACGCGGGGCTCAAACTCACGAGCTGTGAGATCAGGACCCGAGCTGAAGTCGTTGGCTCAACCAACTGAGCCACCCAGGCACCCCCATTATAGTCTCTTCTAATCCTTTGTATTTCTGTCGTGTCAATGGTTATTTCTCCTCCTTTATTTCTGATTTTGAGTCTTCTCTCTTGATGAGTCTGGCTAAAGGTGTATCAATTTTGTTGATCTTTTCAAAGAAACAGGTTCTGGTTTCATTGGATTTGTGGGGTTTTGGTTTTGTGTGGGTTTTTTTTTCCCCCTCTATTTCATTTATTTCTGCTCTAATCTTTATTGCTTCCTTCCTTCTGCTAGCTTTGGGCTTTGTTCTTTCAAAGTCTAGCTCTTTTAGGTGTGAGGTTAGATTATTTGAGATTTTTTGTTTGTTTCTTGAGTTAGTTTTGTATTGCTATGAAATTCCCTCTTAGAATGGCTTTCTTTACTGCATCTCAAAGACTTGGAACCATCGTGTTTTCATTTTCATTTGTCTCCTTGTATTCTTTTTTATTTCCTCCTTGATTCCTTGGTTGACCCATTCATTGTGTAGGAGCATGCTATTTAGCCTCCATGTATTGGTATTCTTTTTAGATTTTTTTCTTGTGATCAATTTTTAGTTTCATATCATTGTGGTTGGAAAAGATGCATGATATGATCTCAGTCTTCTTAAATTTATTGAGATTGTTTGTGGCCTAACAAGTTATCTATCCTGGGGACTGTTCAATGGGTACTTGAAAAGAATGTGTATTTAATGGTTTTTTGGATGGGATGTTCAGTATATCCTTTTTAAGTCCATTTGGTCTAATTGTTATTCAAAGCCACTGTTTCCTTATTGGTTTCTGTCTGGATAATCTACATTGATATACGTGGAGTGTTAGTTGTCTGTTATTATTTATGCATTTAGGTACTCCTGTGTTGAGGGCATAGATATTTAGTTGTTATATACTCTTATTTGATTGACCCCTTTATGATTACATAGTGGCTTTCTTTGTCTCTTGCTATAGTCTTTGTTTTAAAGTCTACTTTATCTAATGTAAGTATTGCTACTCTACCTTTTTTTTCTACCTTTTGCATGGGGCATTTTTTCCAGCCCTTCATGTTCAGTCTGTATATGTCTTTAGGTCTGAAGTGAGCCTCTTAAAGGAGCATATAGATGGGTCTTGTTTTTTTATCCATTCAGTCACCCTCTGTCTTTTGATTAGAGAATTTAGACCATTTACATTCAAAGTAATTATTGAGGGGAGCCTGAGTGGCTCAGTTGGTTGAATGTCAGACTCTTGATTTCAGCTCAGGTCATGATCCCAGGGTTATGGGATCAAGCCCATATCGGGCTCCACGCTGAGAATGGAGCCTGCTTAAGATTCTCTCTCTCTCTTCTTCTGCCCTTCTCCCCCACTCATGTGCATGCTATGAGCATGCACTGTCTGTGTCTGTCTGTCTCTAAATAAATATAGATAGATAGATAGATAGATAGATAGATACTTATGTACTTCTTGCCATTTTGTTCATTGTTTCTGGTTGTTTTTGTAGTACTCTGCTCCTTTCTTCTTCTGTTACTCTCTTCCCTTGTGTTTTGTTGGTTTTCTTTAGTGTTATGCTTGGATTCCTTTCTTTTTACTTTAAGGTATCTATTGTAGGATTTTGATTTGTGATTGGCATTAGGTTTATATATAACATCTTAGGTGTATAGCAGTCTGTAAAGTTGACCAAACTTAAGTTCGAGCTTAAGTTCACACACACTCTAAAAGTACATTTTTATTCCCTCTCCACATTTTATGTAGATGATGTCATATTTTACATCTCTTTATTTTGTGTATTCCTTGACTGGTTTTTGTAGACATAATTGATTTTATTACTTTTGCTCCATACTGGCTTTACAAGTGATTAATCTATTATGTGTAGAATTTTTTTAAGTTTATTTATTTATTTTGAGAGTGCACACGGGCAGGGGAGAAGCGGGGCGGGGGGGTGGTGGCAATGGGGGGAGAGAGAATCCCAAGCAAGCTTTCATTGTCAGCTCAGAGCCCAATGCAGGGGTCAGTCCCATGAACGTGAGATCATGGTGTGAGATGAGATCAAGAGTCGGACACTCAACCAACTGAGCCACCCAGGCGCCCCTCTACTGTCTATTATATGTTTGCTTTTACCTGTGAAACTTTTTCCTTTCATAATTTTCTCCTAATTATGGCCTTTTCTTTCCACTCAAAGAATTCCCTTTGACATTTCTTGTAAGGCTTATTTAGTGGTGATTTCATCCTTGAACTTTTGTCTGGGAAACTTTTTGTATCTTTTTTTATTCTGAATGATAATCTTGCTTGTAGAGTATTCTTGGTTCCAGGTCTTCCTTCCAGTACTTTGAATATATCATGCCACTGCCTTCTGGCCTACAAAGTTTCTGGTGAAAAATCAACTAATAGCTTTGTAAGGTCCCCCTTCTGTAGTAACTGGTTTTATTTTTCTCTTGCTGCTTTTTTTTTTTTTTAATTTTTTTTTAATGTTTATTTATTTTTGAAGGAGAGAGAGACAGAGTGTGAGTGGGGGAGGGGCAGAGAGAGAGGGAGACACAGAATCGGAAGCAGGCTCTGGGCTCTGAGCTGTTAGCACAGAGCCCAACGCGGGGCTCGAACCCATGAACTGTGAGATCATGACCTGAGCCGAAGTCGGACACTCAACCGACTGAGCCACCCAGGCACCCCTCTTGCTGCTTTTAAAATTCTCTCTTTATCATTACTTCCTGCTGTTTTCATTATTACACATCTTGGTGTGGACCTCTTTGGGTTAATCTTGTTAGGGGCTCTCTGTGCTTTCTGGATTCGGATGTCTGTTTCCTTCCCCAGATTAGACAAGTTTTTAGCTGTTATTTCTTCAAAGACGTTTTCTGCCCCCTTCTCTCTCTCTTCTCCTTCTGGGATCCCTATAATACGAATGTTATTACACTTGATGGTGTTGCTGAGTTCCTTTAACCTTTTCTCATTTTTTATTCCTTTTTTTTCCTTTTTGCTGTTTAGCTTTGTTGCTTTCCATTACCCTGTCTTTTTTTTTTTTTTTTTTAATTTTTTTTTTCAACGTTTATTTATTTTTGGGACAGAGAGAGACAGAGCATGAACGGGGGAGGGGCAGAGAGAGAGGGAGACACAGAATCGGAAACAGGCTCCAGGCTCTGAGCCATCAGCCCAGAGCCCGACGCGGGGCTCAAACTCACGGACCGCGAGATCGTGACCTGGCTGAAGTCGGACGCTTAACCGACTGCGCCACCCAGGCGCCCCCCATTACCCTGTCTTCCAGATTGCTGATCCATTCTGCATCCTCTAATCTGCCCTTCCCTCTGGTGTGCTTTTTTTAATTTTAGTTATTGCATTCTTCATCTCTAGTTCTTTTTTATGTCTTTGTTGAAGTTCTCCTTGAGTTCATCCACTTTTTCTCAAGTCCAATGAGTATCTTTATGACCATTGCTTTGAATTCTTTATCTAGGTATATTGCCTATCTGAGTTTGATTAGCTCTTTTGCTGTGATTTTGTCCTGTGCTTTCATTTGGGACATATTCCTCTGTCTCCTCATTTTATCTAGCTCTCTGTTTGTTTCTGTGTATTGGGGGCCAGCTGTGACTCCTGGTCTTGATAGTAATGGCCTTGTGTAGAAGAGACCCAGTGGTGCCCTGTAGTGCAGTGTCCCTGGTCACCAAAACCAGGTGCTCCAAGGGTGTCTCCTCTGTGGGAAACATGCGCCCTACTGCTGTGGCTGAGTTGCATTTGCCTTCAGCCCAGATGGCTGCAGTGACCTGCTCTGCCTGCTCTGGGCACACTGGGCACGGTTTGGTCCCTGCACAGCCAACTAAGAGGCTCAGCTGCTGGAACTGTGGGCACACTGATGTAATCTCTCCCCTTCCCCAAGACAGCAGTCCCTCTGGAGTGGTGCTGGTCCCTGCTAAGGCTGCTTGTAGTAGGGCAGGAGCTGTGCTAGAGGGCCACCTGCCGAGGCAGGCAGGTCCCCAGGTGACCATGGGGCAAGGGCACTTGGTGCTAGCGAGATAGGTAGGGAGTATTAGCCCTGGTGCCCACAGGTGTCTGGCTATCTAGGCTGGGGGAGGAGAAGAGAAATGATGCCCAGCAGTTTTGTTCTTGAAGTCTCCCTGCGCCTCCAGCACATACTGAGATTAATAAATGAATATTCCTCACATATACCCTGGACACTTTTCAAACTGCTGCTTCTTTGCTGTCTCTCAGGCCAAGTTATTTATTCTAGCTCTTCAAGGGCAGGGACTTCGTTTCCTATTGCCCTCTGGCTCTTCCAGAGTTAGGCCTTGCTAATTTTTAAAGTACCTGGAGTTTAGCCCTGCTGATTTTACAAGCTCCCAAAGTTAAGCCCCACTGGTTTTCAAAGCCACATGTTACCAGAATTCCTCATCCCACTGCCTGGGGTGCCTAGGGTGGGGTCCGATCCTCTCCTCTGTGCTTGTGGTGTCCCTCCTGTTTGTGGTTAGTCTCACAGACGGTTGGGGGTTGGTTCCCAACCGTGTCTCAGCCCCTCCTACCCTTTTCAATGTGGCCTCCCAACACTTAACTGTGGATGGTCTGTTCTGCCAATCTTCCGGTGGTTTTCAGAGTAGAGTTAGTTGCACAGATACAGCTGTTATCTTGATGTGTTTGAGACACAGTGAGCTCAGTATCCTCCTACTCTACCATCTTCCTGAGACCTCTGCTTCATGTATTTTAAAGCTCTGTTATTTGGTACATGCACCTTCTGGGTCATTTTGAACCACTTATTGAAATGACCCTTTTAATCCCTGGCAGTATTTTATACTATGAAATCTACTTTGATATTAATACAGACTTCTCTTTCTCTTTATTAGTGTTAGTATATCTTCTTCCATTCTTTTACTTTTAACCTATTTGTATATTTATATTTAAAGTGGATTTTTATAAACAACGTACAATTGGGTCTTGCTTTTTTATCCAGTCTTACAGTCTCTGCCATTTAATTGGCGTGTTTAGACCAAGAGTCAGCCATCTATAGCTCACAGATCAAATCCAACCACCACCTGCCTTTGTAAATAAAGTTTTACTGGAAAGACAGCCAAGGCCATTCATCTACGTATCATCTGTGGCTACTATCACTACAGTGTCAGAGTTTGCCAACCCTGGTTTAGACCATTTACATTTAATGCGATTATTAATATGGTTGGGTTGAAAACACCCATGTTGTTATTATGTTTTTTATTTGTCCCATCTGTTCTTTTTTCCATTTTTTTCTTTGTTTCTTCCTTCTTTTGGATTAATTGGATATTTTTCATAATTCCATCTGATCTCTTATTGCCTTGTCAGCTGTAACTCTCTTTTCATTATTTTAGTGATTGCTCTTAGAGCATTCAGAAAATAACCAGAGGGAATGACCCTGGAATTCCTTGATTTCACTCTAACTGTATCACCAGAATGTTACCTTTCTGACTTCTGTTAACCGAAGTTATACATGCCATATGCCATAGCCTTTTTTTCTCTTTATTCTTTACAGAAAAGATAGGGTACATAAGGACTTTTGTTTGCCTATATGTGAATAACTATAATAGATGTTTTATATGTGATTTAGATTGAGAGTAGAATTGAATTTTTAAGAACATCTACCTATAGGGTAGGTAGGATGGAACATCTACCTGTAGGATGTTATATTGATTAATTCATTATTTTGAGTCACTTTTTAAAATAGTGATTATTGAGATGCTCTAATATATAAAGGTCTGTGTCTTTACAGGCAACGATTAATATCGTTTTTGACCGGGTTGGGAAAACTGATCCTGTCACAAGAGGCATTGAGATCACTGTGAATTATCTGGGGATCCAATTTGATGTAAGAATTAAGTTTGTTTTTGTTCTTCCCATTCTCCATTGTTTTTTGACATATTCTTATAGCAAATTTGTAAAGGGCATAAAACCATAAGTGATGGCTGGTACTTATTACTGACTTAGATGCCGATTATTTCTATAGTTCGTCTTCTGCTTTTCTGTAGCTGACTGCTCCTCACCAGTTTCTCCCCACCAAATATTAGATACTTCTCTCTGTGATATATAATGAGATCTTCAAATCCAAAACTCACCTTTGATTCCTCTAGTAGAAAATTAACTACTAATTAGCGTTCCACGTTAGAAGTGAAATTATGTCTGCTGTAAAAAATTTATCTTTATCAATTAATTAATGTGGACTTTGAGCTAAAGATGGTAAGTGTAACCCGTGCAGTTTTAATTCTCTTTCTACCTGTTTTATGATACCACTATCATTAAACACTCTTGTCCCGATTTATGTTTTCTGTCTTTATTAATAGAAGAGTATATTTAAAAAAAAAATATATATATATATATATATGTATACACACGCACACACACACACACACACACATATATAGCCAATGATTCTAGTTGATTAGCACTTTGATAGTAAGCCCAGAGTCATGCTCTTAGTCCCTGTGAGGACCATTTAGCTGGGCTAGGATTCTAGTGACAGACTGCCTGCTACCCCCAGCCATCCGTCTCAGCTGGACATGCTCCTGGTAGCTAGATGCTGGATAAAATGAAAATGAACCAGAGCAAAATGAGCTCCAGTCCTTGAGAAACAATTCAAAGCACATGTTTTTGTTTTTGTTTTTAATGTTTTTATTTATTTTTGAAGGAGAGAGAGAGAGACAAGAGCATGAGCAGGGGAGGAACAGAGAGAGAGGGAGACACAGAATCCGAAGCAGGCTCCAGGCTCCGAGCTGTCAGCACAGAGCCCGACGCGGGGCTTGAACCCACGAACTGTGAGATCATGACCTGAGCCGAAGTTGGACACTTAACTGACTGAGCCACCCAGGCACCCAAAGCACGTTTTTTGATGATAAACCAATGGTGTAAACTTTTTCACGTGAAGGAACATGGTACCTTTCGTTCAAGTAGTTTATAAAATATAACCCATGCTTCACTGTTGTTACATATGTGTTTTCTTCTCCTCTTTTCATTTTTTCCTGGGCTCAGTTATTAGAAGTGTTCTTCCTTATCAGTGCTTTGTGAGGCTACTTAGTTGCTGTGTGTGTATATATATATTTAATCTACAATTCATCTGCATACTCCATGTTTCAGAATTCTGAGTAACACCTTTAGATGTTAGTAATAGCACTTCCCTGGCAGCTACTTTTCAGACCCGAATCAAGCACAGGGTTCCAAAGCTGCCTGCCACTATGAAGCAGTCCAAGAGGAGAAAAAGGTATCCTCGTGTAATTCAAGTGAAGGTCAATTATGTCCTAGACTGTAGCTGAGAATGTTTACATATTCTTTTATTATAAAAATAATAATTTCTTAAAGTTATGGGCAATGAGGGGACTATCCTTCACAGATGTTAAAAGTAATTTAGCTGCTATTTAATTTCCTTTTAACCCGTGCTTTTCACGTAATACATTGAAGCTGCATCATTAGCTCCATCTCTGTTTCCTCAGACTGACTAGTGTTATTTTCATCACTCCACTGCACTTGCTTCCGTCCTGTCTTAAGTCTCATTAAGATATCCACTGCAGGGATGCCTATGTGACTCAGTTAAGTGTCTGACTCTTGATTTCAGCTCAGGTCATGATCTCATAGTTGGTGAGTTCAAGCCCCACGTCGGGCCCACTCTGCGCTAACAGTGCAGAGCCTGCTTGAAATTCTCTCCCTGTCTCTCTCTGCCCTCCCCCACTCATGCTCCTTTTCTCTCGCTCAAATAAATAAACATTAAAAAAAAAAAAAAAAGATTTGCACTGCCACCTTCCTAGGTGTTGTTAGTTGCACCTTACTTTTCTCGCTCCCTAAAAAAAAATTTTTTTAATCAGGTAAGGCCCAATGAAGTACCCTCTCACAGTCACATAAGCAATCAGAATGTATCAGGAGAATAGCCTTCACGTGTCTCTCAACAGAGATTTCACAGATACTTTTCCTTCTTTCTATGGTGGCAGGTGAAGTTCTGGTCTCAACACATTTCCTTCATTCTGGTTGGAATCATCATCGTTACATCTATCCGAGGACTGCTGATCACTCTTACCAAGGTAGGTTGTATCATTGAGTTTAAATTTCTTATTTGCTTAATTACGTGGCACCACAAGATAATTTTACCTAATTAAGATTTCTGCCTTCTGAGATCTTAAACAACAGTCACGAATAGTTGGATTTACATCCCACGCCCATCAGATGCGTACTTTTACCAAAGGTCATAGAACGATATCATGGTCTGTTGCGTTCACTGATACGGCACCAGCATCTGGGAACAGAAGCTGGCATGCAGTAGGTGTTCCAGGGATACTTGGAATGGATGAAGAAGATTGGAGGTATTTGGGTTAGAATTTGAGTATTTGAGGTGTTTGAGGTTAGAATAACTATGAGGGTCCCTTATAAGAAGGACATGAAAGTAGGAGAAGCAGAATGTTTGGCTATTTTCTGATCAACACAGGAAGGCTTCATGGAGGCAGAAGGTAAATTTTCTCTTGGAGACGAGGTGGGGATCTCGAAATCCAAGAAGGGTTTGAATGAAACGAGTGAAGAGGTTGGGAGGGGAGGAGGAAGGATGGATCTACAGGCATCTCGCACAATTTTGGAAAGAGCTCAGGAGCCTAGTAATAATTATAAGAGCTTGGAGTGGCCTGGAGTAATCTGTTCTAATATTTCATAATGATATGAAAGTCATATGTTTCACCTAGTTTCTGACAAACTTGATACAGATTGGAATCCCTTCATGTCATAACGTAATTCTTAAAGCCCCCAAATATCCCTCTGAGCACAACATAGCAAGCGGTCTGTTTCTCTTCATGGCGTTAACTGTATCAGTCGTTCCCTATGGGATTGCTGCATGGAAGAGACTTTATTTTTTTAACGTTTATTCATTTTCGAGAGACAGAGGATGAGCATGAGCAGGGGAGGGGCAGAGAGAGAGGGAGACACAGAATCCGAAGCAGGCTCCAGGCTCCAAGCTGTCAGCACAGAGCCCGACGCGGGGCTCAGACCCATGAACTATGAGATCAAGACCTGAGCTAAAGTCGGACACTTAACCGACTGAGTCACCCAGGTGCCCCGGAAAAGACATTTTTAATTATGCTACTTAATGTTCTTGACACAAGTGTCTAGCAGTACCGCATAAATTCTCCTCCCTTTCTTGACAGTTCTTTTATGCCATCTCTAGCAGTAAGTCCTCCAACGTCATTGTCCTGCTGTTAGCACAGATAATGGTAAGTTTCACGAACTATCTTTTTGGTTACAACTGTAAAATACCAGAAGTGTTTTGTACTTCTGAATATTTTAACAATTCCCTTTGGTCCCTGACCACACTCAAAGTGACCTCTGGATTAATTTGTTTAACTTCTAGGGCATGTACTTTGTCTCCTCTGTGCTGCTGATTCGAATGAGCATGCCTCTAGAATATCGTACCATAATCACCGAAGTCCTGGGGGAGCTACAGTTCAACTTCTATCACCGTTGGTTTGATGTGATCTTCCTGGTCAGTGCTCTCTCCAGCATACTGTTCCTCTATTTGGCTCACAAACAGGCACCAGAGAAGCATATGGCACCTTGAACTCATGCCTGTTATAGACTGCTACAGGCCAGTAGCGTCAGAATTTGGATATAAGAGAAAACAATGGAGGGGACCAGGGCCTAATATTTTTTAAACAATCAAAACACTGAGGTAGCAGATTCTACCTCCAGCTTATGCCTTCCTCCTCAGCTGATACTGTGATCATGTAGCATTAGCTAGAACATGAGCGTGAAGTAAACTCAAGCTAGCCCTCAGCGGAGCGCATCCCACAAGGGTTTGAGGCTGATGCAGCATGGCGGAAGAGGGGTGGAAAAGAGCCAAGAAACTAGTCTGGGAGAATACACTGGAGCCCTAGGGTAAGGGGAAGTCTGAGGTAGCTGGGCCAAACACACAGGATCTCTGTCAAGGCTCACACGGAGGAGGTTCTGGCTTTCCCTTAAGATTGACAATCATTAAAATCAGATTGGAACCCTTTGGCCTTAGCTTCATTTTATCAAGGATAACTTGGTAGTGTGCTTGTGTGATCTAACGTGAGTTGGCATCCCCCAGCCAACCCCCACCCCATAAAAATTACCAACAGGTTATCTGTTCTTGTCCAGGGATGGAATGGTGTGCTACTGAAATAGATTCTACCGAGAGAGGTCAGGTATATCATCTTTATTGATTTCTTTTTAAGTCCGTATTTGAGAGTGAATTACTGTGCATTCACGTTGGTGATGATGTCTCAGTTTTTTTTTTTTCTTTCCATCTGCCCCCTCATGCTGTGGGGTAAAACAATGAATAACTGTTAACTGGAATAAGTTTTCCTATTGTAGACCCTACTTTTCTCCATCTGTGAAAGGAAAATGTTGGAAAGTTTATAGAATATTCAGAAATGCAATTTAAGGAAATCCTGAATTTTATTGTGCTGGGACTTCCAGAGGCAAAATGAAAGTTAAAGCATAAAAGCAAGTTTACCAAAAACAAAAGCACTATTAAGGTTTGATCAGCTAACAAGGAAGACTCTAAAGGCATTCTTAATGGCATCTGTTTTAGCAACCACAACATTCTTACAAAACCATAATTTTAATAGGCTTATCTGCTCAGATACTATAATGAGCTCTCACGTGTACAGATTTGTGAATCATCTTTGGTGCTCAAGGAGCCTATAGAATTAAGAGATAGCATCATACAAAGAAATGTCGTTAAGTTGAAGCTTGAAAGAGATCACTTGAAAAGAATCTGGTTCCTGCCTTAAGCTGACCATAAATAAGCCATCTACTTCGGTATCTGCCCCCAAGGCAAATGACAACAGAAGACAACAGTCACACGTGATGAACTGGTTCCCAGAGGAGCTCTTCTCTAACAGAGACAGTAAATGGGTGGCAGCTCATTCCTTGGGAAAGGATTCTTACTGAACGCCCAGAAACAGCTGTCAGCCAAAGCCATTATTTGCTCTCATCACATCTCTGTGTCTTCAGAATTGGAAGAAGAATGTGAGGCTGTACTGTGCGCCTGTGCAAAAGAGAACAAAAGATCTGTAAGTGCGAGTATGAATGTCAGCAGTTGCATGACTTGAGGCAGGGAGTAGAGTCCCTCACTAGAAGCCAGGTAATCTGGATTTTACATTTGGCTTTGTTTCCAGCTTGCTGTTTGACACTAACAAATTTCTTAATGTCTATATATCTTTTCTATAAAGCTAGCACAGTCCTATAATTGACTTGCTATAGAGCTATCACTGAATTTTTTAAAGACAACTAGAATGCTTTCTTCGTGAAGCAGTCATGAATGCAAGGTCAGTGGCTATTATGTGTGCTGTGGTCTGACTGTATGTCTCCAAAATTCGTCTATTGAAATACTAATCCTGTGGTCAGGTGATGATATTAGGAGGTAGGACCTTTGGGCGGTGATTAAGTCATGAGGGCAGAGCCCTTGTGGTTGGGTTTAATGTCTTATAAGAGAGCCCCCACCCCCCACCCCCAGAGCTCCCTATCCCCTTCTACCATGTGAGGACATAGCAAGCAGTTGGCAGTTTGCAGCCTGGAAGAGGGCCTTCTCCGGACCCGAAAGCTGTCAGTGCCCTGATCTTGGATTTGCCAGCCTTCAGAACTGTAAGAAATAAATCTGTTGTTTATAAGCCCCCCAGTGTATGGTCTTTTATTATAGCCCTCCAGACTAAGTGGGTATTCATTAACAAATAGCATTTAATTTATATTACCAATAATTAATTGTAAATAGAGTAGAATTAAAGGTAATAGAAAGAAGAATGATGCAAAAGACTTATCAAGGAATTTAATCCAAATACAGAGTAATGCTTATTCCTCCCTAGCAATAATACACCGCCAATGATCTTAAAAACAACATGTCCCTAAACACCACAGTTCATTTTCATGCTTACCATTAACCAGGCCCTGTTTGAAGTGCTTTAGTAGTCTTAGATAATATAATCCTAATAAGAGTCCTACAAATCCTCCTTGTTTTACAGGTGGGGATAATGAGGCAAAGAGAGAATAAATCCATTTGCCCAAGGACGTTAAGTGACAGAACCAGAATTTGTACATAGCTAGTCTGATTCAGGTTCTTCTGGTGGTTCCATTATAATTTTGATAAACTTACCTTCTCTGGACAGTTACTGTCAACTCCATGCTATGAAAAAGAAACTTGTCCTCATACCACTTCTTCTCCACCAAAATGATTTATCTTTACATTGTAATTTTCTAGTATTCTAGGAAATCTGTGGCAAACATAGACCTGAGGTGTACCTATGAAAGACTCTATCATACTCTGATAGGTTAGATCACTGAGAGAAACCTATCACCACTCACTCGTTCTTTTGCCACGTGTGAGTCGTGCTCTGGTTCTGCCAATGTTCCTTCTTTGGAATCAGGGGGGGCATCCAGTGGATCAGCCATAGAGGAAACGATAGGGATTTTCTTAGCCTGGAAATAATCATAGGCCTTCTTTCCACAGACTAAGAGTGTGACATTCTTCCCACTATTCTGGATTCTGTCCACCACTTTCTCATAGGGTTCTTCCAGCACCTTCCCTCCATTCACTTCGATGATGATATCCTCGTCCTCCAGCCCTGCCAGTTCGGCAGGGCTGCCCTTCTGTACCTGTGAAAAAGAGGTTCTGAATTATTACTTCCAGGCACAGATAAGGGAATGTTAGATTGGCTTCCCTTCAGAGGAGAGAGGGCTTTGAGAATTTCTTCTTAACCATGTTATTTCTCCTTGAGGTACAGAAGAAAGGCGCTCTAATGCTTTTCTGCTTCTCAAAGCTTCAACTTCCATACTCAAATGAATACCATTGGAGGGGTCCAAGATGATAGCACAAGAATCTGAACTCACCCCCCCTCACGGACACCAAATCTACACCTACATACAGAGCAATTCTTCCTAAAGAACTGAGGGCTGATTGAACAGTATCTGCACAACAAAGGACAGAGAGACCACATAAGGAACGGCAGGAGACATGGAGACACGGTCATGATGAAAACCGCGCTGCACGAGCGACAGAGCACGGAGGGGTCTGCACACAGACTGGGGCGCAGCAAAAAAGCAGTTTAAAGAGCAGCTAGACTGACTGAAGGGAACCAACTCACTAACCCTAGAGCATCCACCAAATGGGAGGGAAACTGCTGAACTCCAGCGTCACAGCTACTGGCAGGTACCACTGTTTACATTCCGTCTCCACCTTGATAGTGCAGGCAGACGGGCCCAGGGCCAGGCACTCTAGCCATCCTGCCACCTCGGCAAGCCCTTGGACCTTAGCCCACACCAGCGCAAGGCAGCCCCAGGATGGCACCCACCAGGACACCCTCAGCCTTTGCCTGCTACAGCTCCAGCTGTGCTGCCAGGGCACAAAGCACCCCAAAATACCATCCCCCACCCCCAGCCCAGGCCTGCTTCAGCCATGCCACCGATGCTGGCTCCAACCAAAGCCACCAGGCACACAGTCTGCACTGGGGACATTTCTACACAAGGCCACTCCTTTAAGACAGAGAGAGGTGGCTGTTTTGCCTAATTCATAGAAACAAACACCAAAAGTCAAACAAAAGGAGAACAAAAAATATGCTCCAAATGGAAAGAAGACAAAACTTAAAAGAACTGAACAAAAGGGAGATGAGCAATCAACCTGCTGAGTGGATGAACTCAGAACTTACAGAATATATTTTCTATCTCTTTAACTCTGATTGGTTTTTTCTTAAAATAACTGGAAAAAATACACCAGAGGGAATCAACAGATGATACAGAAGAATCAGGTAAGTGATCTGCAAAGACAGGTAATGTGGAAAGCACCCAAACTGAGCAACAAAAAGAAAAAAATGTAATTGAGTTTAGGTTAAGGAATCTCCGGGAAAAATCTCAAGCATAGTAACACTCATGTCATTCCTGTCAGAAAGGGACAGAGAGCCTATTTGAAGAAATAATAGCCGAAAACCTCCCTAAAACCTGGGGAGACACTCAGGTCCAGGAGAGCCCCAAACAAGATGAACCCAAGGAGGAACACCAAGACCCATAATAATTTAAATCTCAAAGATTAAAGATAGAGAATCTTAAAGGCAGCTAGCTACATACAAGGGAAATGCCATGAGGCTCTCAACTGATTTTTCAGTAGAAACTTTGAGCTAGATGCCACTCTCCCTCGGGCCTGTAAAGGGCTCAAAGGAAAAAACCTACATGCAAGAATGTTCTACCAACCAAGATTATTTTCAGAATTGAAGGGGAAAGAGTTTCCCATACAAAAGTTAAGGAAATCACAACCCTTAAATTAGCCTTGTAAGAAATGTTGAAGGACCTTCTCTAAGCAGAAAAGGCCATAACTAGAAGAAAATTATGAAAGGAAAAAATTTCACCAATAAAAGCAAACCTATAGTAAAGGTGATAATCAGTCACTTATAAACCTAATATGAAAGTTGAAACACAAAAGTAGTAAAATCAATCATATCTTTAAAAAAAAAATAAGGAATTTACAAAATAAAAAGATGTGTAAAATAAGACATGCGTTAAATGTGGAGAGGAAGGAATAAACATGTGCTTTTAGAATATACTTGAATTTAAGTGACCATCAACTTAATACACACTGCTATATATTTAGGATGTTATGTAGGAACTTCATGGTAACCATAAACCAAAAACTATAATTGATACACAAAAAATTAGAAAGGTATCCGAGCATAACACAAAAGTCATCAATCACAAGGGAAGAGAACAAAAGAAAGAAACAGAAGAACTACAAAAATAGCCAGAAAACAAGTAACAAAATGTCAGTAGTTACATGCCTATCAATTATTACTTTAAATGTAAATGGTGTAAATGCTCCAATCGAAAGAGGGTAACTGAAGGGATATAAAAACAAGACCCATCTATATGCTGCCTCTAGGAGACTCACTTCAGGCCTAAAGACACAGGCTGAAAGTGAAGGGCTAGAAAACATATACCATGCAAATGAAGCAGGGGGTTGGGGGAGAAGCCAGGGTAGCAATACTTACATTAGATAAAATAGACTTTTTTTAATAAGTTTTTTTTTTTTTTTTTAATTTTTAATGTTGATTGACTTTTGAAAGAGGCAGAGAGAGAAGGAGACACAGAATCCAAAGTAGGCTCCAGGCTCTGAGCTGTCAGCACTGAGCCCAACATGGGGCTCAAAACCACAAACCATGAGATCATGACCTGAGCTGAAGTTGGACACTTAACCAACTGAGCCACCCAGGAACCCCAATAAAATAGACTTTAAAACAGACTATAGCTAGAGATAAAGAAAGGCACTACATAATGATAAAAGGAACAATCCAACATGTAACAATTATAAATATCTATGATATTTCACAGTAGGTGATTTATAACACTCCACTTAGATCAGTGGATATATCATCCAGACAGAAATCAATAAGAAAATGCGGGCTTTGAACAACACATTAGACCAGACAGACTTAACAGGTATATACAGAACATTCCATCCAAAAACTGCTAAATACACATTCTTTTCAAGTATATATTGAACATTCCCCAGGATCGCATGTTAGGCCACAAGACAAGTCTCAATAAATTTAAGATTAAAATCATATCCTACATCTTTTCCAACCACAACAGTATGAAACTAGAAATCACAAAAAAAAATCTAAAAAGAACACCAATATGGAGTTTGCTACTCCATGTAGCTACTAAACAATGAATGGGTCAACCAAGAAATCAAGAAGGGGGAAAAAAAACAAAAACATGGAGACAAATGAAAATAAAGACATGGGGCGCCTGGGTGGCGCAGTCGGTTAAGCGTCCGACTTCAGCCAGGTCACGATCTCGCGGTCCGTGAGTTCGAGCCCTGCGTCGGGCTCTGGGCTGATGGCTCAGAGCCTGGAGCCTGTTTCCGATTCTGTGTCTCCCTCTCTCTCTGCCCCTCCCCCGTTCATGCTCTGTCTCTCTCTGTCCCAAAAATAAATAAAAACGTTGAAAAAAAATTAAAAAAAAAAAAAAAAAAAAAGACAGGGCACCTGGGTGGCTCAGTCGGTTAAGCGGCCGACTTCGGCTCAGGTCATGATCTCGTGGTCCGTGAATTCAAGCCCCGCGTGAGGCTCTGTGCTGACAGCTCAGAGCCTGGAGCCTGTTTCAGATTCTGTGTCTCCCTCTCTCTCTGCCCCTCCCCTGTTCATGCTCTGTCTCTCCCTGTCTCAAAAATAAATAAAATGTTAAAAAAAAAAAATTAAAAAAAAAAAGAAAATAAAGACACAATTCAAAGTCTTCGGGATGTAGTAAAAGCAGTGCTAAGAAGCTTATAGAGATACTGCCCTAAGAAATAAGAAAATTCTCAATTTAGCCTTCTACCTGAAAAAGCTAGAAAAGGACCAAAACCCAAAGTTAGTAGAAGGAAGGAAATAAAGATCTGAGTGGAAATAGAGATGACAAAAATAGAAAAGCTCAATGAAATCAAGACCTACTTCTCTGAAATATAAATAAAATTGTGTACCTTTAGGCAGACTCATCAAGAAAGGACTCAAAATGAGAAATGAAAGAACTTACCAGCAACAGCATAGAAATACAAAGGATTATAAGAGACTATTATGAAAACTTAGAAGCCAATAAATGGGACAACCTTCCCTCTTGCCACTTTTATCCAACACAACACTGGAAAACCTAGGCACAAGAATCAGACAAGAAAAAGAAATCAACGCATCCAAATTGATAAGGCAAAAGTAAAATTATTATTTGCAGATGACATACTATACATAGAAAACCCTACAGACTCCACCAAAGAAACTATCACTATTCGTGGGTTCAAGCCCTGTGTCGGGCTCTGTGCTGACAGCTAAGAGCCTGGAGCCTGCTGCAGATTCTGTGTCTCCCTCTCTCTGCCTCTCCCCTGCTCACACTCTTTCCCTCTCTCAAAAATAAACAAACATTAAAAAAAAATTTTTTTTAAGATATAGTACAAAGCTACAGTAATCAAAACAGTGTTGTACTGGCACAAACAATAGACACATAGATCAATAGAACAGAATAGAGAGGCGAGAAATGATCCCATGCTTATTTGGTCAATTAATCTACAACAAAGGAGGCAAGAATATACAGTGGAGAAAAGACAGCCTCTTCAATGAATGGGGCTGTGAAAACTGGACAGCTACATGCAAAACAATGAAACTGGACCACTTTCTCACACCATACACAAAAATAAACTCAAAATGAATTAAAGACCTAAATGAGAAACCTGAAACCATAAAAATCCTAGAAGAAAATGTAAGCAGTAATGCCTTTGACATTGGCCTTAGCAACATTTTTCTAGATATATGCTCTCAGGCAAGAGAAATAAAAGCAAAACTAAATTACTGGGACTACACCAAAATAAAACAAATTTACACAGCAGAGAAAGCATCAATAAAATGAAAGAGCAACCTACTAAATGAGAGAAGATATTTGCAAATGATAACACCAGCACAAATAAGTTGATTAAGAATTGGGCAGAGGCCCTAAATAGACATTTTTCCAAAGACATGTATATAACTGACAGGCACATGAAAAGATACTCAACACCACTGATGATCAGGGAATCACAAATTAAAACCACAATGAGATATCCTCACACCTGTCAGAATGGTTAACATCAAAACAACAAGAGATAACAAGTGTTGGCAAGGATGTGAAGAAAAAGGAACACTCATGCATTGTTGGTGAGACTGTAAACTGGTGCAGCCACTATGGAAAATAGTATGGAGGTTCTTCAAAAAATTGAAAATAGAAATATCATCACTCATATGAGGACTTTAAGACACAGAACAGATGAACACAAGGGAAGGAAAGCAAAAATAATATAAAAAAAGAGAGGGAGACAAAACATAAGAGACTCTTAAATATGGAGAATAAACAGAGGGTTACTGGAGGGGTTGTAGGAGGGGGGATGGGCTAAATGGGGGATGGGCTAAAAGGGGCATTAAGGAATCTACCCCTGAAATCATTGTTGCACTATAAGCTAACTTGGATATAAATTAAATATTAATAAATAAAAATTTTTTAAAAAATAAAATAGAAATACCATAGGTTCCAATAATTCCACTACTAGGTATTTTACCCAAAGAAACTGGAAACACTAATTTGAAAAGATACATGCACCCCTATGTTTATAGCACCATCATCTACAATAACCAAAATATAGAAACAACCTAAGTGTCCATTACTCAGCCGTTAAAAAAAAAAAAAAAAAAATGAAATCTGCCATTTGAGACAACATGGATGGACCTAGACGTAAAATAAGAGAAAACAAATACCATATAGTTTCACTTATATGTAGGATCTAAAAAAAAAAAAACAAAAAAAAAAAAAAGCAGAAATCAATCCATAAATAGGGAATAAATTGATGGTTGCCAAAGGGGAAGGGATTGGGGTGATGGACAGAATGGGTGAAGGAGAGTAG
The DNA here is from genome assembly GCF_018350155.1 of Leopardus geoffroyi. NCBI lineage: Eukaryota > Metazoa > Chordata > Mammalia > Carnivora > Felidae > Leopardus > Leopardus geoffroyi. The sequence continues at coordinate 104,083,957 of NC_059328.1, forward strand.
GAGATACAGGATTCCAATTATAGAATGAACAAGTAACAGAACAAGTTACAGCAGGACTACGGTCAATGATATTGTAATAGTGTTGTACAGGGATAGATGGTAGTTCTACTTGTGGTTGAGCACAGCATAACATTTAGAGTTGTTGAATCACTATGTTGTACACCTAATAGAACATGTGTCAACTATACTTCAATAAAAATAAATAAATTGGACAACCTAGAAGAAATAGATAAATTTCTAGAAACAGAATCGTCTAAGACTGAGTCAGGAAAAAATAGAAAATCTGAGCAGACTGATTACAGGTAACAAAATCAGGAATCATAAACTCTCAACAAACAAAAGTCCAGGATAAGATGGCTTCACAGGTGAAGTCCACCAAACATTTCCAGAAGAATTAATACCTATCCTTCTCAAAGTATTCCAAAGAAGCAAAGAGGAAGGAAAGCTTCCAAATTCATTCTACAAGGCCAGCATTACCCTGATACCAAAACCTGACAAACACACCACACACATACACAAAATTACACACCAATATTCCTGATGAACATAGATGCAAAAATCCTCAAAATATTAACTGGCCAAATTCTACAACACACTAAAAGGATCATTAACCACAATCAAGTGGGATTTATTCCAAGGATGCAAGAATGGTTCAATATCCACAAATCAATGTGATACACCACATTAACAAAATGAGAGTTAAAAATCTAATGACCAGCTCAATAGATGCAGAAAAAATATTTGACAAAATTCAGCATGATAAAAACTTAACAAAGTGGACTTAGAGGGAACATACCTCAACATAATTAAGACCCTATATGACAAACCCTCGGTTAACGTAGTCGGTGAAAAGCTGAAAGCTTTTCCACTAAGATCAGGAGGAAGACAAGGATGTCCACTCTTGCCACCTTTATTTGACATTGTACTGGACGTTCTAGCTGCAAAAATTGGAAAAGGAAAAGAAATAAAAGACATCCAAATTGGCAAGGAAAAAGTAAATCTGTCACTATTTGCAGATGACATGAGACTATATGTAGAAAACCCTAAAGACTCCACCAAAAACTATTAGAGTAAATGAATTCAATGAAGTTGCAAAAGTGAAAACATCAATATACAAAAATCTGTTGTGTTCCTATACACTAATAACAAAGTAGCAGAAAGAGAAATTTAGAAAACAATCCCATTTACAATTCCATCAAAGAGAATAAAATACATAGGAATAAATTTAACCAAGGAAGTTAAGAAAGAGTTGTAAAAGACCTGTACTCTGAAAACTGTAAGACATTGATGAAAGTGGAGATGGCACACTTAAATGGGAAGACATTCCATGCTTATAGATTGGGAGAATAGCATTAAAATGTTCATAATACCCAAAGCAATCTACAGATCCCATACAATCCCTATCAAAATTCCAATAGTGGTTTTCTCCAAACTAGAACAAAAGATTCTAAATTTGTGTGGAACCACAAAGATCCCAAATAGGTAAACAATCTTAAGAAGAACAAAGCTGGGGGTCTCACAATCCCAGATTTTAAGGTATCCTCAAAGCTACAGTAATCAAAGCAGTGTAGTACTGGCACAAAAACAGACACATAGATCAACGAACAGAACAGAGAGCCCAGAAATAAACCCACGCTTATATGGTCAATTAACCTACAACAAAGGAGGGAAGAATATACAGTGGGGAAAAGACGGTCTCTTCGATAAATGGTGCTGGAGAAACTGGACCACTTCCTCATACCATACACAAAAATAAGCTCAAAATGGATTAAAGACCTAAATGGGAGACCTGAAATCATAAGACTCCTAGAAGAAAACACAGGCAGTAATTACTTCGGCATCAACCTTAGCAACATTTTTGTAGATCTGTCTCCTCAGACAAGGGGAAAAAAGCAAAAAGAAACCACTCAGACTACATCAAACTAAAAAGGTTTTGTAGGGGCGCCTGGGTGGCGCAGTCGGTTAAGCGTCCGACTTCAGCCAGGTCACGATCTCACGGTCCGTGAGTTCAAGCCCCGCGTCAGGCTCTGGCATGATGGCTCAGAGCCTGGAGCCTGTTTCCGATTCTGTGTCTCCCTCTCTCTCTGCCCCTCCCCCGTTCATGCTCTGTCTCTCTCTGTCCCAAAAATAAATAAACGTTGAAAAATAAATAAATAAATAAATAAATAAATAAATAAAAAGGTTTTGCAGAGTAAAGCATCAACAAAACGAAAGGGCAACTTGCTGAATGGAGAAGATACATCCAATGACGGGTTAATATCCAAAATATATAAAGAACTTATACAACAACAAATAATCCAATTAAGAAATGCACAGAATGGGCGTCTGGGTGGCTCAGTCGGTTGAGCGTCCAACTTCGGCTCAGATCATGATCTCGTGGTCTGTGAGTTCAAGTCCTGCGTCGGAGCCTGCTTCAGATTCTGTGTCTCCCTCTCTCTCTGCCCCTCCCCCGCTCATGCTCTGTCTCTCTCTGTCAAAAATAAATAAACGTTAAAAAAAATTTTTTTCATAAAAAATAAAAAAAAGAAATGCGCAGAAGACCTGAATAGGCATTTTTCCAAACACATACACATGCCAAGAGACACATAAAAAGATGCTCACCATTATTAATCAGGAAAGTGCAAATCAAAACCACAATGAGATGTCACCTCACACCTATCAGAAAAGCTAGTATCAAAAAGATAAGAAATGACAAGTATCAGCAAGGATGTGGAGAAAAGGGAACGAACCCCTGTGCACTGTGGGTGGGAATGTAAATTGGTGCAGCCACTATGGAAAACAGTATGGAGATTCCTCAAAAAATTGAAAATAGAAATACCATAAGATCCAGCAATTTCACTTCTCAGTATTTACCCAAAGAAAACAAAAACACCAATTTGAAACTATCTATGCACCCCTTTGTTTACAGCAGCATTATTTACAATAGCGAAGATATGGAAGCCACCTAAGTGTCCACCAATAGATGAAAGGATAACGAAGATGGGGGGAGGGAGGGGTCCACAATGGAATATTACTCAGCCATAACAAAGAATGGAATCTTGCCATTCACAACAACATGGATGGACCAAAGGCAGACAGAAATCGGCCTTATTATTTCACTTCTATGTAGAATCCAAGAAACAAAACAAACATTCAAATCTAGAGAAAAAATTGGTGGTTGCCAAAGCAGAGGCAGATGGGGGAGGGATACGGGCAAAATAGGCAAAGGGGATTAAGAAGTACAAGCTTCCAGTTGTAAAATAAGTAAATCACAGGAATTAAAAGTACAGCTTAGGGAATATAGTCAATAATATTTAATAACCGTATGGTGACAGTGGTAACTACACTCACCAATGATGAGAATTCACAATGCATATAATTGTGAAAATGCTACATTGTACACCTGAAATTAATAGAACATTGTATGTCAACTATACTTCAATTTTTAAAAAATCATGAAGATCATCAGAAGAAAATAAGTAGCATTACAGTGGTTGAGTACCATATTGTAGGTCTTCTGAGTTGGAGCATTAATTAGATTTCATAGGTTCCCCTTCTTCATTCCCAACTTGAAAGCTATGGGGATAGTCTCGCTGTCACTCCCTATAGGCTGGGGCATTACGCCAAACGCACAGGAGTAAACAAGTATCACTCCCAGTCAGACTTGGTAGTGACTGTCAACTACAGTCATGTCGATTCACTCTATTTGACTTGAAAGTACCTAAAGACAATTAGATGTTTAAGAAAAATAAAAAATGTGAGCTTAGGATGTACTTGTCACTACCTTAAAGGGTACGGGACCATGGAAGCATTTATTTAAACCCAAGTGAGACCATCAATGTAGGCCTTCAATGTAACCTAAGCCATCAATGAGTGGGAGAGACTAGGACTCTCCTAACTGTGGCGTGTTCATTGGGCTGCTAGAACCAGATTACCATACCTCTTTGACGAACGAGCCTGGCCGACCCTGAATGGTGTTTAAGTGAAAGCCATAGCCATTTTCACCTTTAACCAGCCTGCAGAGTTTAGGTTTATGATCTCCTACTTCCTCTGTAGTATCTGGACTTGAAACCTCCACAGGAGCGGGAGCAGGAGCCGGAGCGGGAGCCGGAGCGGGAGCCAGAGCCTCCTTGACAGAACCATTAGGCAGTTCTTGGCTTTGATAGTAGAGAAATGGAGAAAAGTGAGCCTTTGGAAAGGAAAGGAAAGGGAAAAAAAAAAAAACCCATGAATTGTAAGTATGAGTAGTTATATTTTATTAAATGTGCTGGCTTAATTTACAAGGTGTCATACATGGTCCACAGCTCTTGCAGATACATCTGATTGGGGGCAGTAAAATTTCTCTACCACCCTAACCAGAAAAGATATAAAGAAATATTGAGCTTGGTCATGAGTAATGTGTATAAACATGTAACCAAATACGCATATACATAAAATAAAAGCTGTTATCACCATCTGAAGTACACGTACTAATTTGTTATACTCGTTTTTATTATTTATTGTTGTAACCATTAGTTGAAACTTCTGTTATGCCAAACTCATCTTTAAATACTTCTAATCCATCTCAACTCCCAGACCATCCATGTGAAGAAGAGTGTGATGGTCTTGAATACAAAAGAGACATAGAACAGGAAACATATGACTGGTTTTTTAAATAGAATTAACAGCTTAGACTGTGGGTTTTAATTGAGAGAATCAAAAAGGTAGATTTGAGTATGGCAAGATCCTGGACCAGCAGTTAAATTGCTGCCCATGAGTGTCCAGGACTTTTATTAGGCAATGAGTACAAAATCAGGCAACTGAAAGTGAGTACAATGTGTGCTCTGCCCCAAATTGTGCTGTTCAGCAGCCTGGCTAAAATTAGATTGGGGTCCTCTGGTTATCAATTCTCTGACTAACCACAAGACCACATCTTCCTTTCTAAACAAGAATAGCCAAGAACCTCATAGTTACCCAATTCAACTACATTTCAGACCTTTCAGTTATATACTTGCAAATGTTCCACATTTCTTTCTGTCTTTAAAATATGGAAAGTTAAACCAGCATTACTTTGATTCCCAAACTAGACAGAGATCCCACAAAAAAGGAGAATTACAGGCCAATATCCCTGACAAACACAGATGCAAAAATTATCAACAAGATACTAGTAAATTGAATTCAACAGCATATAAAAAGAATTATTCACCGTGATCAAGTGGGATTCATTTCTGGGCTGCAGGGCTGGTTCAATATTTGCAAATCAACCAATATGATACATCACATTAATAAAGGAAAGGATAAGAACCATATGATCTTGTCAACAGATGCAGAAAAAGCATTTGACAAAATACAGCATCCTTTCCTAATAAAAACCCTCAAGAAAGTCGGGATAGAAAGAACATACCTTAACAACATAAAAGCCATATACGAAAAGCCCACAGCTAATATCATCCTCAATGGGGAAAACCTGAGAGCTTTCCCCCTGAGATCAGGAACATGACAGGGATGTCCACTGTCACCACTGTTGTTTAACATAGTGTTGGAAGTCCTAGCATCAGCAATCAGACAACAAAATGAAATAAATGGCATCAAAATTGACAAAGAAGAAGTCAAACTTTCACTTTTCGCAGATGACATGATACTCTACATGAAAAACCTGCAAGACTCCACCAAAAAGGCTGCTAGAACTGATGCATGAATTCAGCAAAGTTGCAGGATACAAAATCAGTGTACAGAAGTTGGTTGCATTTCTATATACCAACAATGAAGCAACATAAAGAGAAATCAAGAAGTCGATCCCATTTACAATTGTACGAAGAACCATAAAAAACCTAGAAATAAACCTAACCAAAGATGTGAAAGATCCACATGCTGAAAACTATAGAAAACTTATGAAGAAAATTGAAGAACACACAAAGAATGGAAAAACATTCCATGCTCATGGATTGGAAGAATATTGTTAAAATGTCAATACTACCCAAACAATCTACACATTCAGTGCAATCACAATCAAAATTACACCAGCATTCTTCTCAAAGCCAGAACAAACAATCCTAAAATTTGTACGGAACCACAAAAGACCCTGAATAGTCAAAGTGATGTTGAAAAAGAAAACCAAAGCGGGAGACATCACAATCCCAGACTTTAGCCTCTACTACAAAGCTGTAATCGTCAAGAGAGTATGATATTGGCACAAAAACAGACACATAGACCAATGGAATAAAATAGACAACCCAGAACTGGGCCCAAATGGATGGCCAACTAATCTTTGACAAAGCAGGAAAGAGCATCCCATGGAAAAAAGACAATCTCTTTAGCAAATGGTGCTGGGAGAACTGGACAGCAACATGCAGAAGAATGAAACTAGACCACTTTCTTACACCATACACAAAAATAAACTCAAAATGGATGAAAGACCTAAATGTGAGACAGGAAACCATCAAAACCCTAGAGGAGAAAACAGGCAACAATCTCTTTGACCTCAGCTACAGCAATTTCTTGCTCGACATGTCTCCAAAGGCAAGGGAATTAAAAGCAAAAATGAATTATTGGGACCGCATCAAGATAAAAAAACTTCTGCACACTGAAGGAAACAATCAACAAAACTGAAAAGCAACCAATGGAATGAGAGAAGATACTTTCAAATGACATATTGGATATAGGGTTAGTATCCAAAATCTATAAAGAACTTATCAAACTCAACACCCAAAAAACAAATAATCCAGTGAAGAAATTGGCAAAAGGCATGAATAGACACTTCTCCAAAGATGACATCCAGGTGGCCAACAGACACATGAAAGGGTGCTTAACGTCACTCATCATCAGGGAACTACAAATCAAAACCACACTGAGATACCACCTCACACTGGTCAGAGTGGCTAAAATAACTCAGGAAACAACATACTGGTGCGGATGTGGAGAAACAGGAACCCTCTTGCAGTTGGTGGGAATGCAAACTGGTGCAGCCACTCTGGAAAACAGTGTGGAGGTTCCTCAAAAAATTAAAAATAGAACTACCCTACAACCCAGCAATAGCACTACCAGGAATTTATCCAAAGGATACAGGAGTGCTGATTCATAGGGGTACATGTACCCCAATGTTTATAGCAGCACTTTCAACAAAGGCCAAATTATGGAAAGAGCCTAAATGTCCATCAACTGATGAATGGATAAAGAAGATGTGGTTTATATATTCAATGGAATACTACTTGGCATGAGAAAGAATAAAATCATGCCATTTGCAGCAACATGGATGCGACTGGAAGGTATTAAGCTAAGTGAAATAAGTCAGTCAGAGAAAGACAGGTATCATGTTTTCACTCATATGTGGAACTTGAGAAACTTAACAGAAGACCATGGGGGAAGGAAGGCGGAAAAACTAGTTACAAACAGAGAGGCAGGGAGGCAAACCACAAGACTCTTAAATACAGAGAAAAAACAAACTGAGGGTGGATGGCGGGGTGGAGGAGAGGGGAAAGCGGGTGATGGGTATTGAGGAGGGCACTTGCTGGGATGAGCACTGGGTGTTGTATGTAAGCAGTGAACCATGGGAATCTACCCCCAAAACCAAGAGCACACTTCACATACTGTACGTTAGTCAATTTGACAATGAATTCTATTTTAAAAATGATAACAAAAAATAAAATAAAATGAAATGTGGAAAGTTATCAGTGACTTGTTACATACAAAAATACCTCCAACATCACTACCCAAAGGGCAAATCAACTGTATGTGATCACAGCAGCTAATCTTGAGGACAAGCATAGTAACATTAAACACTTAGTGAGTTTTCATTCACTTTCAGATATCTGGGTGCCTAGTATGTGCCAGGAACTTGTTTAGGTGTCTGTTTCATTCACGGTTATATCTCAAAGATCCACCCACCCCTGTGTGGAACCTGCTTTAGAGGGGCTGAAGGGAGGGGGAGGAAGAAGATGGGGAAAGCATGTTTTTCAAAATTCTCTCTTGTATTAACCAAAACATTATAGTTAAATCATTGTCATAGAATTAGGAGGGAGTGGAAAAGAATTAATGCCAGAATCCCCTTTATAGCAGCCTGAGAAGTGACTTCCTGACTTCTGTCTGAACTTTTCCACAAGCTGGGAGGTCACCACTCAGCAAAAATGGCTCATCCTGTTCCTGGCAGCTTCAGTTGGGGCTGTTGTTGGGTAGAGTGCGCTCTATATTTGTTAGATCTAGTTAATTTTGTTCAAGTCCTTGAGTTCCTTATCTTCTGTCTGGTGGCTCGATCCGTGATTAAGAACGAGGAATCTCCCAACTATTATTGTGGAATTGTCTATTTCCACTTCCAAGTTTGTCAATTTGTGCTTCATGGTTTTTCCAGCTTTATTAATGTGTAATTGACAAACTGTATATATTCAAGGTGTATGTACAGTGTGATTTGATATACATACACATTGTGAAGTGATCACCACAATCAAGTTAATTAACATATCTGTCCCCTTACACAGTCATCATGTTATCATTTAGTCTTCTGAATTCTTTTTTTTTTTTTTTAATGTTTATTTTTGAGAGAGAGAGACAGAGCGTGAGCAGGGGAGGGGCAGAGAGAGAGGGAGACACAGAATCGGAAGCAGGCTCCAGGCTCCGAGCCATCAGCCCAGAGCCCGACGCGGGGCTCGAACTCACGGACCTGAGATCATGACCTGAGCCAAAGTTGGAAGCTTAACCAACTGAGCCACCCAGGCACCCCTGCTTTTCGAATTCTTGAAGATACTCTCCTTTCCTCCCCAAAAGTCTATGCTTATTCAAGCTAAATACTCACATTGTGACTTCTAGAACCTCTGCTCCAATTACCTTTCTTGATACTGGACTTCTTATAGTCATGTTCTCAGAACTGGACACGATGTTGACTTAAACAACATTTCTATATGCCACACATTATTCTGAATGTTCTAAATATTAGCTCATATAACACTGCACGGTAGCTACCCCCACTTTACAACTAAGGAAACAAGTACAGCCAGGGTAACTTGCCCAAGCACACATTACTTACTAGTCATTTTAAGTACGGTCTGACCAACTGTCCTCTCCAAAAGCCAAGTGTCCGTTTAAATTGCCTTTTTGGGGTGGGGGCAGCTATGTAGGGTATCATCAGGTTTCTGTTCTTTTTTTATAGTCCTCAAATCAGGTCTCACCATTTGATATGCATACAATTTAGTTTTAAATTAGTATGTGAAATTTATTCCTGTTTAAAGTTAAACTTATTAGTTTTTATGCTTCTTTCTATCCTGACTGGATATTTTGAATATTATAATCTCTAGTAAATTAATTACCCATCAACACATTAAGCCATCTGTATGACTAAAGTATCTTAAACGTTTTCCATGTTTCCAAATTGGATTATAAACAGCTTAGGATACACAGAATACCATTGGAGACATCTGTGCAGAACGACATTGTTCCAATATCAATTATCCTTCAAGTATGACCGTAAATTAGCTAAAAACCCACAAATCCTTCTATCATCCAGTTTACTCTTCAATTTTCTTTACACAAGTATCTTGAAATACCTAATCAAGATGTGCTGAGAGGGAATATGGTGGAATGAATTAAGAACTTAGGTTCAGGGGTGTCTGGGTGGCTCAGTCAGCTAAGCATCCGACTCTTGATCTCAGCTCAGGTCTTGATCTCAGGGTCACGAGTTCAAGCCCTGCACTCGGCAAAACAACTTGGGTTCAAATACCGGCTGGGATGGGTGACTTAAAAAAATGAAGTTTAGAGAGACTGAGAAATTGCAAATCTGTAAAAAGGGGCTAATACCACCCCTATCATATTCCTCGCTATCATTTATGTACCTTCGGATGCTGCCATTATTGTATATCACCTAGAATAAGTTCATCCTTGTTCATCTGTGTGACCACCACCTAGCAAGGCGGATGGTATATTGAAGGCCCCTGAATGTCTCTTAAACTAGACCAAACCTCAGTTCTTGTGATAAAATTAAAAGATTATTAAAAAAAAAAAAAAAAAGACATGCAGGTAACACCTGTTGTGATTAAAAGTTAAGAGCAAATAAGGTTAATGTGACACTAATGTTAGTCTTGGTGAATCCATGTTTCTATTCCCTTGCTAAGGGCTCAGGAGCTATTTAATAATCCTTTCTAGGCTTTTATGCAGGGTTAATGGCATTTATTGGTCTATAGTTTAAAATCCAGTTGTTTGCTATTTGGCACAGTTAGGGCTATATCTGCCTATTTCCAGGGTAATGTTCGTAGATTTTTCTCAGATCAGCAAGAGTAATCCTGTAGTTACATTCACAAATTCTTTCAAAATCTTGAATCTAAGGATTTAAAACTCACGTACCAATCACTTGGCATTCTCTTGTCACTACCAACTTGACCTTCAATGCAGCCTTAATGAATGACCGTTACATCCCTTCCAGTTTGAGAATCAAAGTGGTAACTTAGCCAAAGTTTGAGGACTTGAGGGAATGGACCCAACCTTAATGCACGAATGCGTGGCCTTGAATTATTTACCAGTCTATACATGTGGTCCGTCTCTTTGTCCACCACCAGCAGCGAAGTCTGATCTCCGCCCTTTCTAATCATTTCCACCACACTGTCATGATCCAGGGATTCCACAGACTCGCCATTGACAGCGACTACCAAGTCGTTGTTCTTCAAGCCAGCCTCCTCTGCTGGACTTCCGGAATCTATGTCCTTGACGACTTGACCTACCCTCCCAAAAAATTAAATAAAATTATCAGAAAGATCCCTAAATTAAACTGTGGCATTTCTGCTGGAGCCCAAGGATCTGATAAATAAATGTAAAAGGCATGCTGAATACTACTGCCCCTCCCACTGGCATCAGAGAAAGCCTGTGAGCACCCTATCCAGCCTCATTCCCTGCCCAGAACTTACTCCAGGAACAAACTTAGCCATTACCAACGAAAGGACCTTAAGGAAAAAAAATCATGTTACTAAAAGTGTCTGAGGCTCAATCTTGACAAAATAACATGCTAAGTATTAGGAGTCAGCTAGTTCCCAGGAAGCTCTTGTAACCCATACATCTTATGGAGAAGCTAAGCCATTAAAAGGGGGGTTGAAAGAAGAAAGAAGAACAAAACCAAAGAAGACAGAGCCTAGGAAACCCATGCTGGCATTGTAGTAGCCACTAGGTATATTTGACTGTGAATGTGTTTGTGGGCATGTCTCGACAACGTGTCTTCCGCCTTCCTCTCCCGACTTGAACTGTCTTTACCAGACGCCTTCAGATCTCCCACACTGTCTTTTTTGTTGTCCCTCCCACTTTTGTAACAAGCTCCAGTTTCACTTTTCCAGCTGGCTGCTGGGCATCTCCAACTAGGTATCCCATAGATCCCTCAAAAGTAACATACTCAAACCAAAAGCCACCTCTGCCCATCACCCCCATCCCAAAGCTCCTCCTCTAGGTCACCTGTTCATGGGAGCACCATCACTCCAGTCACTGACACGTAGGAACAATTCTTCCTCAGTGTCCACTCCCCATATTCCAATCAACGCCTAGGTCCTTTGTTGCTGCCTTAATATTTGACACATCTCCTCTTCTCTAGAGCCACTTCCTCTACCCTCAATGCAGGTGGTATTAGTTCCTGCCTTAAACTCTACCTACCTTCAGTTATGAATTGCTCTCCCTGTCCCTGATCTCTGCCTTCTCCAATACAGATCTGCCTTCAGATTCTTCTTGATGCAATGTCGGACCAAGTCACTCCCCGGGGCAACAGCACGAGTGTGGGCTTTAGAACGGAACAGACCTGGGCGCCTGGGTGGCTCAGTCGGTTAAGCATCCGACTTCGGCTCAGGTCATGATCTCACGGTGCATGAGTTAGAGCCCTGCATCGGGCTCTGTGCTGACAGCTCAGAGCCTGGAGCCTGCTTTGGATTCTGTGTCTCCCTCTCTCTCTACCGCAACCCCTCCCCCCCCCACCCCCGGGGCTCATGCTCTGTCTCTGTCTCAAAAATAAATAAAAACATTAAAAAAAAAAAAAAAAAAAGAACAGAACAGACCTGAGTTTGGTCCCAGTTAAACCACAACTATTTGACTTTATAATAATTACTGTATCTTCTCCAAGCCCTCAAGTTCAGAAATCCATCTTGCAGAATTATTAGGATTGTGTTTGAGATGTGTAAGCCCCCAAGGTGCTATAGGCTTAATTTTTTCTTATCACACTGTTGAAAAAACTCTTAACTCCCCGTCAACCACAGAGCCAAGTCTAAACTCTTCAACCTGGTATTAAAGGCCCTTCATCATCTCTTTCCAACCTACCTTTCTAACATGGTTTCCTGTGCTACACCTCAGATGCCAAACTGTGCCCATGTTTCCCTGCTTTATTCACACAATCCCATCCTAATGGAATGGCCTGCGTTGTTCTCACGCCATCGGTTTGTCCAAATTCTATTCATACTGCAAAGCCTGAGCTCAGGTGCCATCTCTACTATGAGGTCTTCCTGTACTTTTTTAGTAAGGAAAATGTGTTCCAACCTTGAATTCCAACAGTATTTTATCTAACCCATATTAAGGTTCTCCTCACAACTACCTTCAGTTACGGACATAAGTATTGCATCTCCTCTACTAAACAGGAGGCTCCTTGACTGAAGAACTCCTATTTGATCCACTTGATATTCTAGAAGGCCCTGAGGATGCTTTTATATAATATGAATCAAATTAACATTTGATTAATTCAAATATACATAATGAACAGAACATAGCAACTTCTAGGAGAATAAGAGTTTACAAAATGGCCTGAAGCTGCGTTCTTATATATTCAGCTTCCCTAGAAGGACTGTAGTTCTTTTCTTGTAGAGTTGCAAGGAATCAGAAAGATTCCTGGTTCTATTGGATTCCCAGACCCTAGCCCACACCTCTGCCTCGGATCTGGTGGCGTATTGGAGCTGGCTCGTCCAAGCTCGTAAGAACCCTTTCTCGCCAATACTTCTCCACATTGCACTCTGTGACAGCACATTGGTAGCTTGAAATCAGATGTAATGGGAGTATTTGCACCACCGAAATGAAATGAAATGAAATGAAATGAAATAGAATAGAATAGAATAGAATAGAATAGAATAGAATAGAATAAAATATAAAATATAAAATATAAAATAAAATATAAAATAAAAAATAAAATAGATCAACAAATGCTACAAATTAGGTGGGTTTTTCCCCCCCTGGAGAGCAAATTTACAGCACACTACCACCCAGATCTAAAATTCTGCCTTATCATTCTGCTAAGGAAAACCTGAGAGACCCACTGTCAGGCCCCCATGGAAAATGACCCGGCTATGCCTTCTAGTCTCTTACTATCCCCTCGTGCAGCAGCTAGGAAGTTGGGGGCCTAACAGAACTCTGGAGTCGGACTAGGATGAAGAATTGGACTTCATTGTTCAATTGGTTCCACTGCCACGCTTTCTGCTCGTCTAGCGCCTCACCTTTCTGTTCCGGGCCTGCCCTCAGGTAGAAACCATAGCCATTGCTCCCCTTCTTCATCTCCACGAGCCGGGGCTGGTGGGGTAGCAGTTTCAAACTGGCCGTCTCTCTCCTGAATCTGGTCTTCTGCTCGGTATGGAGCTTGTCAGTCTCCTCGTCCACCAGCAGGAACACGACGCGGCCCCCAGAACTCTTCACCTGGAACAGCACACACAGTAAGACTGACAGCGGTCTCCAAGAACGGCGTGGGGGAGGAGGAGAGCTCCTGCACAGAGGCACACAGTCTCTAGGTTCGACAGAAAATATGCAATGTGAGGCCTGAGTTTGAACTATAACACTACCTCCTGATCTCCCTGGGATTTCTCGATCCCCACTTCTACAGCTGTTTTCCCCTTTGTTAAGTATGACCTCACCCACACAGATGCTAACTGAACCCAAGTGAGAGCTGGGATTCAGAAAACCCAGAAAGGTACTTAAGCGAAGTACTTACGTCTAGAGAAGGAGTTTGGAAAAGAAGGTAAAGGTCTACTGTGAAAAATTATTCTACCAGGAGAAGTTGGTCAGTTTTCATGGTTCCACGTGACCTCAAAGGAAAACCTGAGAGCGTAATCCATGTGTCATGGACCCAGGACATAAGACCTGGGGTAACAGGTCTTCCAACACCTCCTACACGTAGCTCTATATTCATCATCACATTGGTTATCTGCCAGCTTGAGCTAAAACATTTTAGTGAAACACTCAATTTGTTATAAATTCAGACGGAGCTCCCAATCAGGTACAAAAAGATCCAAAAGATAAAGTTGACAGTTCTTTAGAACACTTTTCTTTGAAATTAACACGAAACTAGCCTTGTTCCAAAACCCTATGCTAACCCTGCTGACCTGCTAATCCTGCTAACCCTCACCACTAGTGAGTCTATTCACTCTGAAAACAAAGGATTAGCTTTCCATCATTATATTCCTTCCATCATAAACTACCACTCCTGTCTTCCTGTCACTTCCAATAGGAGGAGAGTGAAAGGTAAGAAAAGTGCCCCTTTGGGCTATACCTTTGCAACGACTTCCTCATGGCTGGCGTCTTCTACATTCTCTCCATTTACTTCAATCAAGTGATCACCGGCCAGGACACCAGCTTTCATAGCCACACCTTGAGGTGTTATATCAGTCATGTACACTCCCTTTTTGCCTGAAAGGGAGTGGACCAGCATCACAACTCCATCACACAGAAAGTCCAACAATAAGGGATTTCCTCCCAATAATGTAAAAATTACAACCTCCAATTTTAAGGCTAACTTTGCCTTCTGATCTAGAATTATAATTACAGCTCCTGGCTTTGTGCTAGGAGTTTTGTTGGGTTTTGTTGATTCTAATAGAATTTCCGACCCCAACTAAACGCAAGGAAGGAATCTCAGGTGGCACTGGCCTTTTGAACCGGAAAAGCACCGAGCTGTGCCCGGGCTGCATTGCTGTCACACTCCCATTCTTGGCATTTGTGGAATTAGAAAGCTTCTGTTCCATTCCGTCCTTTTATTTTTTTTTTTTAATTCTTTTTAATGTTTATTCATTTTTGAGAGAGAGAACAGAGCGTGAGCAGGGGAGGGGCAGAGAGAGAGGGAGACAGAGTCGGAAGCAGGCTCCAGACTCTGAGCTGTCAGGGCTCAGAGTCCGACGTGGGGTTCCAACGCACAAACCGTGAGATCATGACCTGGGCCGAAGTCGGACAGACAGTCAACTGACTGAGCCACCAGGTGCCCCCTGTCCTCTTTAATTAGTTCTATCACCAACCGTCATGTACCAATGAGGTCACCAAATCTCACTGATGCAAGCCTAGGAGGACAGAGCCACAGAAGGCAGCTAGATATAGAAATGATACAAAGAGAGATAGAGATAGAGATAGAGATAGAGATAGAGAAATGATATCAATTCTTTCAAGATATTAATATTTCAACCTAGGCAAAGGGCAGCTTCATAATGACAAAATCACTTGTAAGGAATAACAGTAGAAACTGCTGTCTTAAAATTTCTCCCATTACAATGTCTCTTGTTATATATTTGTCATGTAGAAAACATTTTCTTCATAAAGCTCATTTAAACCGTGCATTATGTTCACTAACACAAGGGCCAGATTGAATCTGAATTATGATAATTTTTTTACCATTTTGCTGATAATGGACTTCTAAGAAATGCCAGGCTTCCCTTGACCACCTACACCACTATGTTTAATAGTGGACAAACTTGAGAAATGCCTCTTCTACCTAGTTTATATCTCTTGCTATAGGTTAAATAGGCCTTGGAAACAAGTTTTATGTTTACTATTGGTCTGTTCTTTATCACTTACCCAATTATGACCAATGCTTCTCCAGTATCAGAAGGAACATGGGAGGAGCAAATTCAAGGTGGAACCAGTAGCCTCCATGGCTCTAAATCCCAGAGACACCATTACGGAACCACAGTCAATTGCATAGTCTGTATCTCTGAAACTCTACAAACAGAGCTTCTAGTACTTTCTGGTGGTCAGGAGTTTTCAAATCACTATGTACCTCTCAGAGGTCAGGGATGTACCTCAGAGCAGTTGAGGCTGGGCCACAGCTGAGAAGGTACTATTTAAATGTCATAGGAGGGTGGGATTTTTTTTTTTATAAAAAAAATTTTTTTAAACGTTTATTCATTTTTGAGAGACAGAGAGAGACAGAGCATGAGCGGGGAAGGGGCAGAAGGAGGGAGACACAGAATCCAAAGCAGGCTCCAGGCTCTGAGCTGTCAGCACAGAGCCCGACGCGGGGCTCAAACTCATGAACTGCAAGATTATGACCTGAGCCAAAATTGGATGCTCAACCGACTGAGCCACCCAGGCACCCCAGGAGGGTGGGATTTTTAATAGCATCCTCAGCCACTAAAATGGTGTCTGGAACATCAACAGGCCCTCAAGAATTTGTTGAATGTGTGATCACCTGGGCACTTGAAGTGGGAAGACAGCATCCTTATTCAAAAGTAGCTATTATTGGGTTGCCTGGGTGGCGCAGTCGGTTAAGCGTCCGACTTCAGCCAGGTCACGATCTTGCGGTCCGTGAGTCCGAGCCCCGCGTCGGGCTCTGGGCTGATGGCTCAGAGCCTGGAGCCTGTTTCCGATTCTGTGTCTCCCTCTCTCTCTGCCCCTCCCCCGTTCATGCTCTGTCTCTCTCTGTCCCAAAAATAAATAAACGTTGGAAAAAAAAAAAAATTTTACAAAAGTAGCTATTATGAAAAATTTCCTTTTTCTTGCCTTTTATTCCCCCTTCTCCCCTCCACCCTCACCCTAAAGAAGCTAGGAAAGAATAACAAAGAAGCATCAGCCCTCTAACACTCTGATCTCAAAGCTCAGCCTAACACTAGGGGACAGGAGTGCCCAGTGGCCCCTCGTCACCCCATGATGGGTCCAGTGTCTTGATCCCTTGTTGCACAATAGTCAAAGCAAGGGGAGGGTCAGGGAAGGAGGGAGAGGGGAGGGAGAAGCTACAATTAGACAGCCATATCATCTGAAAAGGTGGTCAAAGAAGCCATTAGCCAATAACAGTATCTTTCTTCTGGAAATCCTGCCCTCAAGCCCACCTTGGACAGTTTTCAGAGAGAAGCCATAGCTGCTCCCCTGCTTCACCAGGTAGCAGAGTCGTGGCTGCGTCCAAGTCTCTGCTCCTTCCTTCACCACAGGGGGCAGTTTCTTATCATTCAAACTCGGCTCCTTCCGACTTTGACCCAACTCTGTCAGGTCTACCCGTTTTTTCATGGCCTTCTCATAGGAATCCCCATCCAGGACTAGTAAAGTCACGGAGTTCCCACTCTTTCTGACCAGATCCACAACCTAGGAGGAAGAAAAAGATAACTTGAACCAAGAAACGATTCCAGGGGATGCTCACCATCTGGCTCAGTCTCTGGATCCAGAGGATTCCGAATGCTGGTCTCTGAAGCCCAAACAGTCAGCACAGTGTCCAGCCTTCTCTACCCCACCCCTCCCAAGAACCAGGTGCGGGCTGGAGGGGGCGGGGCTCTAGCACTGTTGGAACTTAGAGCGCCCCGATCCCAGCTGGGCTCATGGAAACAGCATGGTGTGGTGGAAAGGGCGTGCATGGGGAGGCAGGCAGAAGTGGGGTAAGGTCAGACCGTCCCACATGTTCACTGTATCAAGACATTAGTAAGTCATCGGAGCCTCTGAGCCCTCATCTGCAGAATGGTAATACGTACCTCATGGGTTGTGACAAAGGTTCAACAAAATAATGATTATGAAGTTGCCCAGCATAGTTCCTAGCCTAGAGCAAACACAATGCCTATTAGCTCTGACACTATTCAATCTAAGAACCATTTTGTGGTTCTTAGTTAATTTGGAGGAGACGATTAACTGGCAGAAAGTACAGCCATAGGGCGTCTGCCTTGCCAGTGGCAGCTGGGAGACCTCTGCTGACCCCAAACACTAATCAGCAGATATGTGGGAGCCAAAGAGATCCTAGAAGAACCCCAAATGTCCCTTTCACCTGCATATGTTCCTCCTTGTCCACAAAGACACCATTGATCCTAAGAACTCGATCTCCGTCCTTGAGGCCCGCCTTCTCCGCTGGGCTACCCTTCTCAACCACCCGGACCAGGTGGCCATCAGTGTCCTTCTCAATTCGCAGGTAGAAGCCATAGCTTTGCCCTTCTTGTTTAAACAGCTCACATTCTCGTGGGTGGAAGGTGGAGGCCATTTCTGTGATGAAAAAAATTGGATAAACCCAGGGGACAGAAAATCCCCTTGGAGAAAGAACCCGTGTGTTCCATCTCCCATAATTCTCTTCTTCTAATCACACCAAATCTAGACTGTAGCAACACTGAGGTTTAGGAGGCCACCTTCCAGGACCTGCCAAGGATTTCCAAATATATTTCCCAAAGGATGACCTTTTTACTTGAGTTTCAGACCCATGTATTTGGCTGGGTCCCAGACATAGATTTTTCAGTTTCAATAGCTCCAAACCCAAATTCCTCTTTGTTTCCTAAAGAAAGTAGGTTTAACACCTGACCTAAATATTTTAAGGAAATACCAGCCCAGGACACCTGAGTGGCTTAGTCAGTTAAGCGTCCAACTCTTGATCTCAGTCAGGTCATGATCTCATGGTTCGTGAGATTGAGCCCCATGCTCTGGGCTCTGTGCTGATGGCATGGAGCCTGCCTGGGATTCTCTCTCTCCCTCTTTCTCTGTCCCTCCTCTGCTCATGCTCATGCTCTCTCTCTCTCTCTCAAAATAAATAAATAAACTTTAAAAAAAAGACAGAAAGAAAGATACAAGCCCACTTTCATTCAAATATTTAAAGAGCCTCCCAAGTAGTAGGCCTTGAGGATAAATCTGTGGACAACACGGACCTTTACTTCACCTCTCATACAGAGGAGCACACATTTTTACAACAACACACGGTGAGGGATATGCTAGGAAAGAACACAGTGATAAGGCAGACTATAACAGAGGGCGCTGGGAGCAGGGACTGGGACGGGCAGAAGTAAGAATGGCTTCCTGGGAAAACGCCTTTCCCAAGACCTGAAGGACTAGTGGGAGGCAGGTAAGGTAGGACAGGATCAGGAAGACCTCAAACAACTAAAAACCAGAGAAGCCAGGCCTCAGAGCTGGCCTGGCCTATTGGAGAGGAGACAGAGAAGCAGGACCCTGAAGTTTTAGAGCAAAGTAGGGATACCCAACAGAGAAAGGACTCCTGTGGCTGGGTCAGATTCTCCTGTCTGAAGCAGCTTCTGTTCCCATCCACCCTGCCCTTCCTCTTGCCCCATTGCCGGAGCAGGGCCCCGGGCCACAGGAGGAAGCAAGGACAAGTATGAAAACCACCAGCTGGGACTTTGGCACTCGGTTCGTACGGGGAAGGCTCCTGCCAACATCATCGATCCCTCCTAGCGTAAGCATCTTCTTCCACAGGAGAGTGAGAACAGAAGCCAGATCGGCTGGTGCCAGGCAGAGGTCCAGGAGCAGAAGGCTGGACTCTGAGGTCACGCTGCCTGCTGCGCAAGCCTCGTGCTCAGCTCGTCACAGTTCCCTACCAGTAAATCAGAGAATAAACCGTCTGTCCCTTCCCTCCTGGAGGGACAGGAACAGATGACCATGTGGGGTATGGGGGGTGGGGCGTGGAGGAGAGACAGCAAAGTGCTCCAGGCTCCTTAGAAGCCACCCCATGGTGATCCCAGATAGCCATCTCTGACCTTCATGCCCACAGAGACATACAGTTCAAACCTGGCAGAAAGCCTCCCGCTGCCTGACAACTTGGCCATTACAGACAGTCTCAGCGGAGTCTGGCGGCCACGCCACCAGCGGCCCGAATGACTAAGCGGCCAAGAAAACAAACAAATAGACACTGTTCCAAGTGATCTCTCACCGAGGGCCTGGGGCTGAGCCCTCCCCGCTGTGTCTCCCGCGAGGAGAAAAATAGAGCCACAATCGTGAGGTCATCACCCACCCGTGGGGGAGCTTCGCAGCCCTCCTAGCATGACCCATCGCCAGGAAAGCACCGCTTTGGGAGGAGACAGGGGAAGGCATTAGGAGGCACTGGGCATCACCAGAGCAGGGCTTCCTTGCATGCAGGCACCCGGGCTCCCTGGGCCTTTACTTTTTCTTTCTGCTGAGCATCTGGCCTGCAAGTATCACTCCCATTTTCCAGCTTGAATCCACATCGCTGTCCACTCACCTCTAGATCCCTCTCAACTTGCAATTTCATAGAGCTGAAAAGCTAGAAAAAACCCAGAGCCCTCCGAAATTTGGGAGCAATTGCAAACAAACCTCAACCAAATCCTGCAAAATCTGCAACAAGTCCTTATAATCAAAATAAAGGCCATTTCTCAGGCCCTCACCCCTAAAATTCAGCAATCTCCCACCCTGGGAGTCAGCCACAGGATCAAAATCTCTTTCTCTGCAGGTCTGGGAGGATAGAACGTGAAACCACCTTGCTAGGAGACTAGTCCTGTGTTTGGGGAGGGGGGAAGAAGCAACGTTTTCCTGGGTCTCAGTAGAGACCCAAAAGCTCAACACACAAGAAAAGACAGATCACTGCTCCTTGGCAAAATCCCAAGTTGTTTGTTTGATGAAAGTTTTCCAACAGCCAGACAGCAATAACTCAGATCCGCACTTGTGTCTTTGAAGCCTGGGCACTGGCCCCCTACATCCTCCTGCCACCCGTCAGCCCTTTCCCACCCGTCAGCCCTCCCCACTGGTCAGCCGCTGAAGGATTAATGCCGGTGCCCACGCCACACTGATGAAATATGTAACTCCTTCCACCATAGCAGCAGAGAAAAACATATCGAAACCCCAAAGCCGGGCCTTCCATTGGACTCTCAGAGCCCTGAAACTATTTCCTTGGCCATCTTGCTGAGCGACAATTCAGCTAGGAGTCAAAGGGGCTGGGCTCCAGTCCACCCCCAGGCCTGGGTCCACCTAATCCGCATCCTGGTGTTACACTGGCCCCTAAATAGGGGCTGGGATCCACGACGACCTGCTGCTTTGTGATGAGGATGCCTGGGACTCTGGAACACAGGGCCTAATAGGAAGGATCTTTGTATTTAAGGGCTGTTTCTTCAGCCCCAATCTCCGTCTTCTGCTTCCTGAGAAAATCCAGCCCAGATCCCTATGGTGGACAAGTGTTTAACTAGCGAAAGCGTATGGATTTCTATAATACCGTATCAGCAATCATCCAGTGCTGGAGCCCATTAAATCTTCAACAGGCGTTATTCCCCCAGTTCACATCGCCAAAATAAAACCCTAGAAATGAAAGAAAGCTGTAACCATTTCTGAGCTCTGGGAAGAAAGTCAATTCTTGGCAACCAAGTTGCTTGTCTGTGGGAAAGAGAACAAAGTGCTGGCTGGTGGACAGGAGAGACTCAGGGCTGAGAGCCAGATATTTTTTCTAATCAATCTTAATTATTAATCTTACCTTTAGACCCCACCTTCTTCCAAAAGGAGATTATTGCTACGAGGAAAGAGAATAATATGCCCATGGCCCAGAAGAAAAACGCGGCACATTTTAGAAGTTGGGAAGGCAAGGCAATGACGACAGAGGAGGGCACACAGGACCTCTGGATGTGGCCAGAGAAGAAAGAATTGAAGCCGCTGGGCTATTTACCACACGAAAGAAATAGCTGGTGGGACCCAGAGGACTCTTCTGAGCTCCAAGCTGGCCAAGGGTTCTAACCTCTCAGACAACCATCAACATGGGCCCATCTCTGACCCCGAGTCAACACCCCCTCACCACCAGCCTGCACACAGAGAAGTCTGAGCCAGGAGCTGTTCCTAAGGGTTCATGATCTACAAAAACCAGACCCAAAAAGCCAAGAGAGTTCGATTTGGTTGGCCGAGGCTCAGAAGTCGGCTCATTTTCCCCTCAGTTTGTGTGTCTGGGTCTAGAAGCTGCCGGACTTTCCTCGGCAGGGCTGGCTGGGGAAGCAGTGAGACTCCACTCAGTTGATCCTGAAGTCGACAGGACTTGTAGTGAAGTGTGCCTTACCTGTCACCCTGCACATCAGAAATTTCCCTGTTCTACCAAAACAAAAAACAAAAACAAAAATAAAACAAAATAATAATAATAATAATAATAATAATAATAATCTGATTGCTTTTTAAATAGGCAGAGGATCTGAATAAACATTTTTCCAAAGAAGACATTCAGATGGCCAACAGGACACGTGAAAAGATGCTCAGCATCACTCATCATCAGGAAAACACAAGTCAGAGCCACAGAGGTGTCACATTACACCTGCCAGAACGGCCAGTAACAAAAAGAAATAAAAAGTGCTGGCAAAGATATGGAGAAAAACGAACCCTTGTGCACTACCGGTGGGAATGTAAATTAGTACAGCCACTGTGGGAAACAGTATGGAGGTTCCTCAAAAAATTACAAAGAGAACTACCATATGGTCCAGTAATCTCACTATTGGGTATTTACCCAAGGAAAACAAAAACACTCATTCAAAGAGATACATGCACCCCTGTGTATGGCAGAATTATTTACAATAGCCAAGATATGGAAGCAGCCCAAGTGCCTACCAATAGACAAATGGATAAAGAAGATGGAAATATATATATTATATATATAATTTAATTACATTATATTAATATATAATATTAATAAATTAATGATATATTATGATATATTAATATATAATGTACAAATATATATTTATTGTTAATATATTAATATGTAATATATTAATTATATTCCATAATGGAATATTACTCAGCCATAAAAAGGAATGAGATCTTGTGCTCGCTTTGGCAGCACATATACTAAAAAGAATCAGATCTTGCCATTAGTAGCAACATGAATGGACACAGAGGGTATAATGCTAAGTGAAATAAGCCAGAGAAAGACAAATACAATATGATTTAAGTTATATATAGAATCTAAAAAAGTGAACAAGGCAGAAGCAGGCCCATAAATACAGAGAACTAACTGAGAGTTGCCAGATGGGAGGGGTTGGTGAACGGGCAAAAGGGAGAAAGGGGAGTGGGAGATACTGGCTTCCAGTTATGGAATGAATCAGTCACGGGGATAAAAGGTATAGCATAGGGAATACAGCCAATGGTACTGTAATAGTGTTGTACGGTGAGAGAGGGTAGCTACACTTGAACATAGCATAAAGTATAAAGTTGTCAAATCACTATATTCACCGGAAAAGAATATAACATTGTGTGCCAGCTACAAAAAAAGACAAAAATTAAAAATAAAACATTCTCTGTTCTAAGATAATTGTTATATGTGGAAATTTCTAATTAAAAACTATCATAGGGGCATCTGGGTGGCTCAGTCTGCTAAGCGTCCAACTCTTGATTTTGCCTCAGGTCATGATCCCAGGGTCGTGGGATCGAGCCCCACATCAGGTTCTGTGCTAAGCGTGGAACCTGCTTAAGATTCGCTTGCTCTCTCTCTGTTTCTCTCTCTCTGCCCCTCTCCCCTACTCATGCTCTAAAAAATTAAAAGAGAAGAGAAGAGAAGAGAAGAGAAGAGAAGAGAAGAGAAGAGAAGAGAAGAGAAGAGAAAAGAAAAGAAAAGAAAAGAAAAGAAAACTTTCATAGACATGAATGCTCATAAGCCTACCCAGTGCAGGAAACGGGTGGGAGTGAAGGGATCTTAAAGCCACTTAGCTCATGAAAACTCCATGATCTCCTAAGAAATATTTGAGAGTCTCAAAGTCAGTGGGAGCCTGACAAGAACACAAAGCATTTCCCAATACAAAAGTGAACATGGGGTTCTCTGAAACGTGCCCTACTCCAAAGCAGAGTTATTTGTCTAACTCCTGTGAGCCTCCAGGTATTTCATAAAGGAATCCTGAAGTTGCTAAAGATCAGATAAAACACAAGTCAGGAGATCAAATTCTTCTGAGGAAGGAAAAGAAAGGACAGCTCCTAGAAAAGTGAAGTAAAGCAAGAATTATAAGATCTTCGTTCATCTCCTCAATCCTGGGAGTTGTCCACTCATGCCCAAAGGCCCCATCCGCTTTCATCTGAGTGAGCAGATATACTTCGTCGAAAGAGTATACATCTATAGACCTTCAGGTGATGCAATAATAAATCACGTTGCCATTTGAAAACTCGCTGTGTGCCAGGCATGTACACAACCTCACTGAACCTCCCGAGCACCTTACAGATTGGATTCTCAACCCTAGCTGGCCCCCAGAATCACCTATAGAGATTTCTAGAAATCGATGCCTACACCTCACCCCAGATCTACTGACTCAGGCTCCAGGCTTGAAACCTGAACAGGAGCCTTTTCAGAACGCCCCACTAACTTCAGAAACTAGTGCTTAAAACCACCCTTTGCTGTTCCTAACTCCCACTTATTCTCCTCAGTCTTGGGATAACACCCTCATGGATCAGAAAAGAATGTCAAGGTTGGGTGAACTATTAACAGCCACCTTAAGCTCACCTTTACTCAACATGAGAAACCAAGGGGGCAGCTGGGATAGGAGAGGCCCTGGCCACCATGTGCAGTCCTCGGGATCCAGCTCTGACCAGTCAATGCCTTGGCCAACAGTATAGGAGTGCATGGTGACCTGAAGCCTGTGCCTCATGCCTCCCTCCCCAAGTTCCAGTTCTCAGCCAGGCAAACAGGATCAAGCAGGTGAAACAACCTTGAACGGCTCCCATGTGATCTTCACTCTATGGGTTAAGTCTGTGGGGCCACTGTCCACCCCCTAAATCTAACCAACCTTAAAAGCAGAAGCCATGCCTCCTCCCCCAGCACCCTGTGGGTGGAGTCTTAAGCTCCATTCCTGTCTGAGGCCCTACCAGTTATCCTGTGGTTCTTCCAGTCATCCTATGAGCCCCTGGGCAAGAGGGGTGCGTGACAGCTCTACTTCAGCTTCTTGTTCCCTTCCAAGCACTTTCCCCCTCCTTAAATTCCTCAGTTAGCATACTGGAGTGGGTGAAGGCCACCTAGGATCGTGATCAAAGGTTCTTCCACTTTCTACTGAACATTAAGAAGAAGACATATGACCCTGGTTTCATTTGTCCAGGCCACCCATGTTTGCCCTGACTTGAATGCAGAATACTCTTGGGGCACCTGGGTGGCTCAGTGGGTTAAACGTCTGGCTCTTGATTTTGGCTCAGGTCATGATCTTACAGTTCATGTGTTTGAACCACATGTCGGGCTTCATGCCGACGGTGAGGAACCTGCTTGCGATTCTCTCTCTTCCTCTCTCTCTGCCCTTCCCCTGCTCATGCAGGCATGTGCTCTCTCTCTCTCCCACCACCCCCCAGAAATAAATACACATTTTTAAAAATGCAAAATACTCTTAAATGGTTGATGGGATAAAGTTAAACACCACCTCTATTCTCAAGGGACTTTTATAGTTGAATAGGGGCAAAGGAAAAGTTTTAGTACAAAAAGAGCTACCTCTATGAGCACAATCTAAACGCCATAAGACCTACAACGTGGGGCAAATTCAGGAAGACTTCACAGATTAGGTAGGACTTGATGTAGATCTTGACAACAGATAGGTAGGACTTCAATAGGTACGGAAGTAGGAAGAGAACATTCTAAACACTGAGAACGATGTGGACGTCAGGTGTAGAAGTGGGAACGTGCTTGGGTGTGGTCAGAGAAGAATTAAAGGCCCAACATGACAAAAAGGATGGCCAATTTGCCTTTCTGAAATCAAGAGTCAGATGCTCAACTGACTGAGCCACCCGGGCCCTTGGACTTCCGTGTCCTAAGCTTAGTGACATTTTCCGTTCTCCTTCTCTCTACCTCTTGCCATCATTTCCCACTGTTAATTACCTGATCTTGAGATTCTTCTATCAGTTTTGACTACACTGTAAAATCTTGGCCTTGAACTCCAGCCCGAGAATCTGGCCTGAGTTTCGTGGTCAGCAGACGCCACTACAGGCAGAGGAAGGGCAGGCTCAGAGCTGGGCTCCACGAGAATGGCAGGCGGGATGCACTGGAGCCAAGAAGCCCCGTGGGGCGGCCAGGTCACAGGCTGTTGTGATAATCCTACTCACAGACGGTCAGGCCCTGACCCGGCACGGCAGCTGTGAGAACAGAGTGGAGGCAACAGCAGTAAAGCGACAGATTATATCAATCCTTCAGTCCTGTTCCCTCAGATTTCCGGAGGCAGAGGTGGCCACAGCCAGGGCCGTTTCGACAGCACCCGTGTCCACAATACTCATTTACACCCACTGTGACCAGAGGACAGGTGCAACAGGTCGGCAGCCCCCGGGGGTGTCATGGCCCCTGTTCCTCCCCCTAATCTGACCTCTCTCACACGCAGCTGGGTTGTGGTTTGCCCTCACAAGGAACAGCCGGCTCCCGCACAGGGTGCTTTTGGCTCCTCGTAGTTCTGAGCTGCAAGATCGCTCTAATTCTGCCATCACCGTCTCCTTCTACCTGCTGCTCCAGGAAGGCCGTTTGTTTCCCAGATCTATTACTTTAGCTCAGTTTTTCCTACTATCCAACTGTGATGCCTTTCCTGCTTCAAGCCCCAGACTCCCCTCTCTTATGCACTGAACTGTGTCCCTCCCCAAATTCTTCTGTTGAAGCCTTAACCCTCAAGGTGATGATATTTGGAGACTGGACTTTACAAAGAGATCATTAAGGTTAAATAAGGTCACAGGGTAGGGAAATAATCCAATAATCCTTACAAGATGATGAAGAGACACAGGGAGTGCAACCCACAGAAAGGCCAGGTGAGCCCACACTAAGAAGGTGGCCGTCTGCAAGCCAAGTAGAGAGACCTCAGGAAAAACCAACCCTGCTGATGCCTTCACCTCAGACTCTCAGCCTCTGGAACTGTGAAGAAATGAATTTCTATTGTTTAAGCACACACACACTCCACCGCCCAGTTTATGGTATTCTTACTATGGCAGTGAGGAGACTCACAAGGCTTCTGCTTGAGTTCAGTGTTGCAAAGGGAAGGTGTCAGAGAAAACCAAGCTCATGCCTTGGTGACTGACAGAAAAGCGATACCATTAAAACATGGTGTCATGGTGGGGCGCCTGGGTGGCTCAGTTGTTTGAGCATCTGACTTCAGCTCAGGTCATGATCTCATCGGGCTTTGTGCTGACAGCTCAGAGCCTGGAACCTGCTCCAGATTCTGTGTCTCCCTCTCTCTCTGCCCCTCCCTCATTCGTGCTCTGCCTCTGTCTCTCAAAAATAAATAAACATTTTTAAAAATGTTTTTAAAAAGATGGTGTCATGGTAACAAATGCTATGGCAAAGTCAGTTTGTGATGGGCTTAGATCAGAGGACTGGACAGCACATCCTGCAGGTAGATAGGAGTGTGGGCTCAAAGACGGTGGCCTGGGTGTGCACGGCAGAGCAAGGTGAAGCTCCGTGAGTGGGAACACGAAAGGATGAGGACGCAGGATAAAGCCTGGGGTAATCCTATATCTGGGCAACCAGAAGAGGAAGCAGAGAAAGAACAATCAGAAGGCCAAGATTTTACAGTGTAGTCAAAACTAATAGAAGAATCTCAAGATCGGGTAATTAACAGTGGGAAATGATGGCAAGAGGTAGAGAGAAGGAGAACGGAAAATGTCACTAAGCTTAGGACATGGAAGTCTAAGGGGTGCCCGGGTGACTCAGTCGGTTAAGCATCTGACTCTTGATTTCAGCTCAGGTCACGATCTCGCAGTTCAGGAGTTCGAACCCCACGTTGGGCTCTGTGCTGACAGCATGGAGCCTGCTTGGGAATTCTCTGTCTCCCTCTCTCTCCTTGCCCCTCACCCACCCACGCGTGCATGCTCTCTATCAAAATAAATAAATAAACTTAATATAAATAAAATAAAATAAATACATAAATAGCATGGAAGCCCAGGGGTGCCTGGGTGGCTCGTCGGTTAAGCATCCGACTTTGGCTCAGGTCAGATCTCACACTCCGTGAGTTCGAGCCCTGCATCAGGCTCTGTGCTGACAGCTCAGAGCCTGGAGCCTGCTTCAGATTCTGTGTCTCCCTCTCTCTGACCCTCCCCCATTCACACTCTCTCTCTGTCTCAAAATAAACATTAAAAAAAAAAATTGCATGGAAGCCCAGGATGGAGTGGGCCTGAGAAGCAAAAGAATAGTAAATAACAGAGGCAATGAATATAGACTCATCTTGAAAGGGATGATGGATACGGGGCGCCTGGGTGGCTCAGTCAGTTGAGCGTCTGACTCCAGCTCAGGTCACGATCTCGAGGTTTATGAGTTCAAGCCCTGCATCGGGCTCTGTGCTGACAGCTCAGAGTCTGGAGCCTGTTTCGGATTCTGTGTCTCCCTCTCTCTCTGCCCCTCCTCCACTCACACTCTGTCTCTCTCTCAAAAATAAACATTAAAGAAAAAAAAAAAAAGGGATGATGGAGAGCATCGGGATAGCAGCATCGGGATAGGGGGAAGCAGAGATGATGGTTTTATTTTCAACGTGAAGAAAATGAGCAGCATGTTGCCATCAAGGCAGGACAGGAAATGGGTTTAACCTCCATGGGATGAAATATTTCCACTGGGGCAGAAGTTAAAAACAAAATGAGAGAAAGAGGAAAATAAGGCCACTCACCTGACCTTCAATCCCTCCTGCAAAGTAGCTGAGATAAATAAGGATCTTTGGGAACACAGACCAAGTGTCCATGGGCTCAAACTGACAAATAGCAGAGGCTGGCCGGGAGAGGCCTGTGAATTAGCTGGTATTTGGCAGGAAAAGACAGCGGCAGTGAGGAAATAGGAACCCAGAAAGCTGGATCTGCCGACTTCTCAAGAGAATCTGGAAATCTGGATGTATGCAGAATGTCCCCATTGTAAAAAAATGACAGCTATTTCCAGTTTTTTAAGAAACTCTATGTAAACGCAACAGAATCGAGCCCCTGGGCTGGCAGTTTATTAACCACTGGCCAAAAGGATTTCCAGTAGCCACAGCATTGTTTCACTAAAATGAGTCAACAAATTGAATACAATGTTCTAAGAAACAACTTCAGTTAAAATTTTTCCCCTCAGATAGTTAGGTCGATCTTACTAATTTATAGCGGACCAATCAGGATGGTTTCTCATGGCTTCTTCTCACCATTGGGTCCATCAACAAGAGAAGGAGACACTAAATTCTACTCCTGAAGCCCTTATTACACTATATGTTAACTACCTTGGATTTTAAAAAATAAAAAAAAAAAAAAAATAGGAGAAAGTGGTAACTTTTACCCTAAGGTGGGGTTTGACCTATGTAAAAAACGGAAGGCTAGAAGATGAGGATTTCTATACTTAGGATGAGCACAGAGCAGGAACGGGAGACCAGTGTAGGGCTAGAGAGAGGAGCGGTCAGGGACTGACTCAGCAGGGTGAATGAGGAGAAGGAAGGAGGTACTGAAGGAGTAGTTCCAAAAAAATAAGGGATCGACCTGGAAAAGTCATCTTAAAAGATCTTGGGGCGCCTGGGTGGCTCAGTCGGTTAAGCGTCCGACTTCAGCCAGGTCACGCGGTCCGTGAGTTCGAGCCCCGCGTCAGGCTCTGGGCTGATGGCTCAGAGCCTGGAGCCTGTTTCCGATTCTGTGTCTCCCTCTCTCTCTGCCCCTCCCCCGTTCATGCTTTGTCTCTCTGTGTCTCAAAAATAAATAAACGTTAAAAAGAAAATTAAAAAAAAAAAAAAAGATCTTTAGAACAGGGACGCCTGGGTGGCTCAATTGGTTAAGCGTCTGACTCTCAACTTCAGCTCAGGTCATGATCTCAGTCATGAGATCGAAACCCATGTTGGGCTCTGCGCTGAACTTGGGGCTTGCTTGGGATTCTCTCCCTCCCTCCCCTCTGCCCCTCCCCTGCTCTCTCTCTCTTTCAAAATAAAGAAGTAAACTTTTTTTTTTTTACGATCTTTAAAACAGAGTAATTTCTAGTCATGAAAAGTCTAAAAGAAATGTCTAGGTTTGCAGGTGATAGAAAGGAAATTTATATTTTTAAAAAAATTTTTTTAATGTTTATTTATTCTTCAGAAAGCGAGACAGAGCATGAGCGAGGTAGGGATAGAGACACGGAATCGGAAGCAGGCTCCAGGCTCTGAGCTGTCAACACAGAGCCCGACACAGGGCTCAAACTCGAGGACCACAGGATCGTGACCTGAGCCAAAGTCGAACGCTCAACCGACTGAGACACCCAGGTGCCCCGGGAATTTGTAGTTTTATTTCCATCTTCCCACATCACTCGAGTCTGGGTAAAGGATATCAGTAAGAAAAAGAGTTTTAAAAAATAACCCAGTTTTTAATCCCAGTGTTGGCACTTACTAGCACCAAGAATATGGGTGACTTCCCTAATTTTGAAAGAAAGAAGTGTGCCTGAAATCAGAGATGCATATGGGCACAGTGAAGACTGCTTAAGACAGAACCTGTGGAGCATCTAAGCACAGTGTCTGGAGCACAGAAGGTCACTGCGTCATCTTCCCTGTCCTCTGGTGGGAGCCCCGATGCCCTGGGGACCCCCTCCTCTGTGAGAATATTTGAACAGTGTTCCCCATTTTCTTTTTGAAGCAGACAAGGAGGGATGGGCTGGGGGGTAGGCAGGCCCCTTAATTAGTAGGTTGGCGATTTTCCATCCGTGGCCTGAATGCCATCTCTGCAAAGTCAGCTTTAGCTGTTAGGAAGTCAGGGCTGAGGATTTTGTTCCTCGTGGAATAAAGTGCAAATAATGAACTTAATGAATTCAGATTCCTCAGAACCCAGAAGTTTCATGTAAGTCTGATAGCCAGGGAATTACAAAAATAGAACCAAATACCACCTATCAAGGAAGTATAAAGTGCCAGGGATGGGGTGCCTGGGTGGCTCAGTTAAGCGTCCGGCTTCAGCTCAGGTCATGACCTTGCAGCCCGTGGGTTTGGGCCCCTGTCGGGCTCTGTGCTGACAGCTCAGAGCCTGGAGCCTGCTTTGGATTCTGTGTCTCCCTCTCGCTCTGCCCCTCCCCTGCTTGCTTTCTGTCTCTGTCTCAAAAATAAATAAAACATTAAAAAAAAAAAAAAAGTGCCAGGGAGCCTTTATAAAACTTCAAGGCTAAGTGGGCCAGGGGGTCCCGGCACCTGAGGCAGATGAGCTCTAACAGACATGCACACGAGGTAACCAGCACAGGGACCAAGGAACAGATGAGGGTAGAGAAGATCGAATGAGGGAGGCACGACCCAATATACAGAAAGCTGGTCTGGGTGTGGATCATCCATAGCCAAGGAGTAACCAGTGATTAAGGCCCACTGGCCACGTAGCATCACTGACTTTCCAGAAGATTACAGAAAGGATGTAGGGGGAGCTGCATTCTGTTTGGAGGCAGAAAAACAGAAGAGGGCTGTCACTGGTGACAGCCAGGTGCAGTGACTTCAGGAGCAAAGAAGGGGCCCCGGGACTGTCTTCTGCAGAGGATACAATTGGGTTATTCCACAAACAGGGTACCCTGCAACCGCCAGCCACGAGCACCATGGGTCTAGTGCCGCCCTCTCTCCTAGTTGGGAACCAGTGGTGCAGCGAGTACAAAACACAGCCTCTCTTCGCAAGGCACTTACGTAACCAACGCCGGAGCCAAGAAAAAACTAAACAACAACACCTTCACGAGACAGCAGGTGAATAACGTTTAACCCTAGGAATTGTGACTGTGGATAGATATCTGATTGTATACCTAGGAGATACCGAAGAGTAAACTATGTCTGTTTCATCAAAGGCGGGCCGGGCAGAGAGGGCAGGGGCCCAGCGGAACATTCAGCCCGAATGCCGCTCGCTTTGCACTGAACGCCTTGCTGGTCTAGAAAAGCCTTGCAACTTCAGCAAGGAGGAAACAGCATTGCCGGCAAGGCTGAGAATGGCCGCACACTGGGCCCGCGTGGAGCACGGGGCTCCTACACCACCGGAGTGCATCTGTGAGACGAACAGAACACCAGACTCCTGTCGCAAAAGCACAGTTGGTGGAGACGGAGATGTTAAGTCAGCAACTGTAGACGGGCCGAGAATTCCCTACAGCCACCGGCCCTGCCCAAGGGCCTCCTGGTGCCCCCTCCTGCCCTGTGCCCGCGTGCCCGCCTTCCTTCAGAGCCAGCCCCAGGGCCTCACAAGTGCCATTTCTTCCAACAGCATAGGAGGAACCCTATTGTGTCTCAGCTGGTACCGACAGACGTCTCCGGCAAAGCAGACATAAAGACATAAATCTTCCTTCAAAAACACGTCACCTGGGGCAGATCCTGTGTCTTCGCCACAGATGAGGCCGCCTGGATTCCTCCTTGGAAAAGCAAGACCTGTGGAAATTCAAACACTCGCGTGTATTCATTTCAAAGAATCAGTCTCAAAACTAGAAGGATAAACGGGGCTCTAAAACATGTATTTGCTGACTTTACTTTCCCACCATCACAGCTACCATCTGGGCCTAGCCAGCCACAGATTCC
This sequence comes from Leopardus geoffroyi, assembly GCF_018350155.1. NCBI lineage: Eukaryota > Metazoa > Chordata > Mammalia > Carnivora > Felidae > Leopardus > Leopardus geoffroyi. The sequence continues at coordinate 104,116,191 of NC_059328.1, forward strand.
AAATGCAGGAAATTAATGGAGGGCATTCCATTGAACATTACGTAGAGAAGAGTGACCCCGGGCCAGTGAGTGATCCTTACTTCTCATTTATGATAAGGAATGAATCTGCTGGTCTCAAAATCCATCTGGCCCTGCTGCTGCTAAATACCACCCCCCAACCTCCAGGCACCACGAATGATACTTTGTCCTATACAGCAGGACTCTGGGCTGCAGGTCAGGGTCTTTCATACTCGACTTGCTTGCCTAAGAGTTCTGCAAGCTGGGAGAGGGATGGAATCGATCCCAGGTAGGAACAAAGATGCCGTCCGAGAGGATACCCCTTGGCTGTGGGTGAAACTGCTGCAAAACGGAGAAAACCTGAAAATAGCCAGACCGCCCTGAGGGCCGGCTGGAACAGGGGTTATCCCCCCCAAGTTGGCATCTTGTATCACAAGACCCCTTGACCTTGCATTTCTTTTTTTTTGTTAATTTTTTAGCATTTGTTTATTTTTGAGAGAGAGAGAGAGAGAGACAGTGTGAGCAGGGGAGGGGCAGAGAGAGAGGGAGACACAGATTCCGAAGCAGGCTCCAGGCTCTGAGCTGTCAGCACAGAGCCCGACGTGGGACTCGAACTCCCAAACCGTGAGATCGTGACCTGAGCCGAAGCCAGACACTTGACTGACTCAGCCACCCAGGCGCCCCTTGACCTTGCATTTCTACCCCTTCCCTGTTTTCGTGTGTGCCAGAGTCCTCCTGCCCCCGGGCTCTCCTGGTCACTGCCTTCAGATCTTGCCCTCATCTTGTCAGGCGCTAAAAGAATTGTGTAAAAAACAGAATCCAGGGCAGCTGGGTGGCTCAGTCGGTTAAATATCCAACTCTTGATTTCGGCTCAGGAAACGATCCCACGGTTCATGGGCTCGAGCCCCGTGTCTGGCTCTGTGCTGACAGTTTGGAGTTCTCGGTCCTTCCCTCGCTCTCTGTCCCTCCCCCACTCGCACGCACATGCTCTCTCTCGTTCTGTTTCAAAAGTAAATAAACATTAAAAACAAACAGAAGAAACAGAATCCAAACCCCTTGCTCAGGCTCAGCATAACCCAGCCCTGTCTCATTCCCCAGAGCTCCTCAGCAGACAGCAAACTGGCCTCCTCGTGGTCACCGACACCCAGCCTGCCCTTTGCTCGTGCTACCTGCTCTGCCTGAAGCACCTTCCTCACTCTGATTACTTATTCATAGTAGCTCCTAAGCAAACATCCTTTCCAAGTCAATGAATTCAAAACCTACCCATTTAAAATTTTCAAATTTTAAGTTAAACACAAATCCTTTCCTGACCACTACCATCGGAAGGCATCACTCCATCATCCAAATTTCAAGTGGCATTTATATAATCAACAAGTTACATTCAGTTCCTACTATGGGACAGATACCAAGGCCCCAGCAAGGTTAGACACTGTTCTGCCCTCACACAGCCCACTAGTGAGGTGCGGAAAGTCACAAGCATAATTACCCAACAATGGCATGGGTGCTAGAACATTTAAAAGAAAATGCTTTGCTGCTGTTTTACGTATTTATCGAGTTCCTACTAAGCACCAAGCACCAGCCTCGGTACCTGTTATGAGTTTGCATTCAATCCAAATGCTCCATTCTACAAGGGAAAAAAAAAAAAAAAAAAAAAAGATTCTGAAAAGTTAAGTCGGTTTCCCATGGCTATTCGGATAAGCGACAGAGCCTGGATTCAAAGCCACTTGAGTCAGGGCTCCTTCGGCCATCTCCCCAGCCTCCCCACCATGAGGCCTATGCTGGGTTAGGGGACGCACGCAGTTAGGCTGGACGGAGGAAAGCACCGCAGGTGAAGAGCGCGATGTGTTCAGGAACGTGAATGGCTCAGCAAGCCCAGACAACAGGTATATGTTGAAAGGAGGAAGCAGGTCAGGTAAGACTGTGAGGAATCTTAGGCTCCGTCCTGTCAATTACAGAAGAGCGAGCGAGCGCGTCAGTGCTGAGAGCAGTCAAGGCTTAGAGCCTCGGATGCCGGAGGCCATCTCAGACCCAGAGCAAACCCTGCGTTGCTGCCTCAAGGCTAGCTTTGCTGTTTATCAACACTCCTTGCCACGGCCTGAGCTCCTTCCTCCCCTGGGGTCCTGCCTGTGGCAAAGGTGTCCGAAGATCATCAAAACAGTGGCACTGACAGTGTGCGAGGCCCTGTTTGCCTTCCCCTCTCTGATCCTCCTAACACTAGAATGAGGTACTGTTGTGCCATTTGATGGATGCAGACACAGAGCCTCAGAGGATAAGAATGCGTCTGCTCTGCCACGCAGTTTGCCAATGCCAATGCCCATACCCTTCACAGCCACCGGACAACCAGGCAACGAGATTAAGAAAAGCTGGACGGTCCTTCACGAAATGCCAAGGAGAGGAGTTGCCGAGATCTTGAGGAAACTTGTCCAGTTGAACTTGCTACCCTCCTCAAACTCCTATGCAACAAATATGAAAATCATTTAACCAAGATGCAACCCAGAGATGCCCATGCCCACGTGATCAGACCCAGGACCTCAGATGATCGGACAGTGTCAGAGTTCTTAAGTGTCCTCTCCTTAAGGGCAGTTTATCAAAAACATCCTGATTCTGGGACGCCCCGGTGGCTCAGTTGGTTAAGCCCCTGTCATGCCTCCGACTTCAGCTCAGGTCATGATCTTGCAGTTCATGGGTTCAAGCCCCTCATCGGGCTCTGTGCTGACAGCTCAGAGCCTGGAGCCTGCTTTGGATTCTGTGTGTGCCTCTCTCTCTGCCCCTCCCAGCTTGCTCTCTTTCTCTCTCTCAAAAATAAACAACAAAAAACCATCCTGATTCTATTCTTGCGGCTCCTTCCCTGCCACACTAACTTCCATTCAGCCAAATATCTAAGCGTCTACTCTCTGCCAGGAGCCACCCTAAGAGCTGGGATTACTGCAGGTGACACAAAGGACAAGATCCCTGCTCTCCTGAAGCCTGACATCTGGCACGGGTGACAAGTAGAAGGTAAACGAGAGGATTTCTGGTGACAAAGGCTATGTGTGAGGAGAGTCAGTGGTGGGACAGCGAGGGGCGGTGGGGGGGCGGTTGGCAGGTAGGCTTAGCACTTCCTGGAAAGGTAACATTTGGATTCAGACCCAGATGACGGGACAGAGCCAGCCTTCCAAACAGCCGGGAAGCTCCGAATACTTAGAGCGCCACCTTACACTTGGTGAGCTAGTCATTAACAGCGATCCACTCTCGACTCCTGACTTACAAGTGAGTAAAGAGGCTCTTTGCGATGAAACACCAGGACAAGGAGTCCCAACGGACTACAAGCCTGTTTCTTCCCACAGAGCCTTGGGACACACACACTGGAAATACACACACCTTACCTTTGTGCTTTAAATCTCCTCAAACACATCCTGTTTATAATTTTATGTTCAGTACAGCCCTGGGGAAAAAGGAGAGGCCCTCACTGATAGATGATGAAATTGAAGCTCCAGTTGGCTGACTCCTCCAACGGTCTGTCACTAACAACCAAATCCCAGGGCAGGCTCTTTGAATTCTAGTCCCAAGTCCTTTTCCCTGGAGGAGAAGGAGCTGCCTAGCCAGCGGTCTAGGAACACAAGACATCATTACCAGCTACTTCATAGTTTATAGTGCAAAGAACATACAAAAGAGTCAAAGATAAGAACCATTTACTTAGTCATAACACACAAACTCAAAGTCCCTGAGTTATTTGCTGCAGGAAAAGAACACGTGACTACAGGTGACTAGACACCCAGCCCCCGTGGCTTCTGGATCCGGGCCTGAGAACACGTCGGTGCAACCCTGCAGGGACAGCTGAGGAGGGAGGAACCAGCCCAGACCCGACCTCGGCCAGTGAGCCCTTAGGTGAAGTCACACTGAAGTCCCTTGACTCTTCCGCTGAGGAAGCGGCCTGTGGTTCCCAAACGTGGCTACACACCTAAATCATCTGGAAGCGTGTTAAAGAAACAAAGATTTTCAGCCCCACACAAGACCCTAGAATTATAAACTCCAAAGGGTGGAGCCTGGAGAAGTCGATTTAAAACTCAGCCAGCCTAGAAACCCCCTGGTTTTTCCTCATTTCTTCCTGGGAGCTCCGTTGTCACACTCCCTTATGGGTGCACGCCAACAACCCCCCCCCTCCCCCCAGGCAACCCTGGGAAAGCTTTTTCTGAGGATCAGTTTGCCAATCCCTTTGTGAAGCAGACCCTGACCTGCGAGGATCGGGAGTCACAAGCAGAGAGGATCTCAGAGTGTGGGCAATACCCCGCCACCCCACGAAAGGGCCCTAGCTCCTTCCCCATGAGCCTCCCTTGTGCCCTGGCAGCCAGCCACTGCTTGGAAAAGGAGAAAGGAAGAGAAAGAAGGTGGCTCAGGCCCAGGCAGCCGGCGCCCTCAGGCAGGGGGACCCAGTGTCAGCTCTTACCTGGATCTGGGAAGAAGAAAAGCTGGTCCGCTCACCAGGGAATTCTCTCTCTGCTGGCCGGCTCTAGTCTTGGAACTCACTGGACTTTGAACAAAGATTGATTTAAAAGCTGATGTATTTAACAGGGACCTGTGGTCTGAGTTCCAGTGACCTCTGTCCTGCTTCCTGCCAGCTGGTGGGCCCGGAGCTGGTGTTAACACCAGTCAGCACTGGGCCCGCCTAACCCTGCGGGGATGCGACTGTTTGTCCGCCCCTCCCAGAGAAGAGGAGGGGGAGGAGGGAAAGGGCAGCTGGGGAGGAGGCGCCTCTGCCTTCCTCGGTCCTCTCCGTGCCAGGTGTCATGGTCACCCCAACCAACACCTCCATATGCAGTGTGTTAAGAATGTCCACTGTGCCCCAGCACAGGCTCAGAGCTGAGGGCCACCCCCTAGGCATCCTCATGCTGAGACCTTCCTGGGGAGGGGAACCCATGCAACCCCCGCCGAGTAGAAGGCCTGCAGGCCAAACCCTGCTCCGACTTCCCAGATTCCCTTCCTCTTCTCAGATGCCCTCTCCACACCCCTTAGTTTTTTCACCTGAGGCTGCTCTGTTTCTATTCTCCAAACTACGGACAGTTGCCTTCCTCTCGCACCCACTGAGAGTCTCTCAGGCAAGCCCAGCCGGGGAAGGTGGGAGGTGTTACCACAAGTCCTCAGTGTAGCTGTGGCCGCCTGGGCGGTGGGGAGGGGCCCTGCGTCAGCCCCTCGCCCCCCAGCCGCCCTGAGCAGATGATTCCTTAGCAGCAGCACCCACAAGGGCAGGCCCCAACGCCAGGGGGCTGACTGACCTGGATCCTTGACCCACACTAGAAATCGGGGCAAGAAATCGCTCCAGGCAGTAAGGCAAAGCAAACCACTAGCCCAGGGAGGACCGGGTGGCCTCAACCCTCCTCCACCCAAGCCGCAGGGGCTGCCGATCTCAGCTGGGCCTTGGCTTTCCCCTGCAAAGGCAGGGCCCAAGCCACAGAGTAAATGGTCAAAAACGACAAACATCTGAGCCGCTAACTCAAAACGGGTCATTTTCAGCTGTATTGCCATGTGCCCTGGGCCTCCTGGGTGGATGTCTTCCCAAGAGGCAGGACATAATGGGGAAATCTGAATTTAAGACTGGAACACCTGTGTTCAAATGCTGACTCTGCCATCTCCCAGCTGTTTGATCTAGAGTAATCCACTCCAACTCCGAGACTCACTTTATCATCCATAAATAGTGGTTATTATATTGTTTTCAGAGATTTTCTTTTTTTTATTGAATCAAAATGTCTCTCACTTCTGCTCATAAACCCAAATGGTTCCCTCCGGAGCTACCCTAAGTCTACTCTTTATTCTACATAGCAGCCCTTTGAGTATTAAAAGGCTCCTTACATCCTCCATAGGCCTTCTTTTCTCTGGGACTCTGTGAATACCCCTTATTCCTTGGCCATGACTTCATGGCTTCTCATCCTGGACCCCAGCCAATCTGTCAATGTCTCTCTTAAAATCAAGGGCCTAAAAGGGAAGCTTTAAGGTGAGGGAATTGTTCTATAGCTTGAGTGTGCGCGTGGCTATGTAATTGTCTAAAATTACCAAATTTCAGGGGCACCTGGGTGGCTCAGCCGCCTAAGCAACATACTTCAGCTCACGCCATGATCTTGCAGTTTGTGAGCCCCGCGTCAGGCTCTATGCAGACAGCTCAGAGCCCGGAGCCTGCTTCGGATTCTGTGTCTCCCTCTCGCTCTGCCCCTCCCTCACTTGCACTCTGCCTCTCTCTGTCTCTCAGAAATAAACAAATGTTAAAAAAAAAATTTTTTTTAGGGGCGCCTGGGTGGCTCAGTCGAGTGGCGTCCGACTCAGCTCAGGTCATGATCTCATGGTTTGTGAGTTCGAACCCCGCGTCAGGCTCTGTGCTGACAGCTCAGAGCCTGGAGCCTGCTTCGGATTCTGTGTCTCCCTCTCTCTCTGCCCCTCCGCTGCTCATGCTCTGTCTCTCTGTGTCTCAAAAATAAATAAAACATTAAAAAAAAATTTTTTTTAATTTTTTTTAATTACCAAATTTCATCAACCTATCCACGTAAAATAGGTGAATTACACTGCATGGAAATAATATCTTCACTGCTAAGGAGCCTAAGTCAGTAATGTTTATTCTTGAAACTTCTAAAATAAAAAGTTGGACAAAAATAAAATAAAGACAGCCCTCCCAGTGGCGTGTATATTAACCAGGAGACTTCTCAGAATTGCCCTTTACCCCAGCACTATGGAGAAATCGCCACAAGCCTTGAGACTGGAAATAGAAAATGCAGAGAAATGCCGAGAAAGTTTTGGCTCAAAATCAAATAGAAACAAACAATTATTTTTTTAAGCGACAAAACCCTTTCCCAGTGGAATGTTGGTTGAACAGAATGAGGTTTGCTCTCACTAAAACTTGAATTTTTTTTTTTTTAATTTTTTTTTTTCAACGTTTATTTATTTTTGGGACAGAGAGAGACAGAGCATGAACGGGGGAGGGGCAGAGAGAGAGGGAGACACAGAATCGGAAACAGGCTCCAGGCTCTGAGCCATCAGCCCAGAGCCCGACGCGGGGCTCGAACTCACGGACCGCGAGATCGTGACCTGGCTGAAGTCGGACGCTTAACCGACTGCGCCACCCAGGCGCCCCTAAAACTTGAATTTTAAAAGCTCTCATGCCTGTAAATGGATATGATCTGATTAACGCAAAGCAGTCTTTTTACTGATTACTTAGATCTAGACGTTAATGAGAAGAGAAAATAACATCTATTATGTGACTGTTAAGCCTTTATATCTATGATTCTGTTTAACCCTCAGCCCAACCCTTTGAGACACTGTCTCCATTTAACAGATAAGAAAAGCCTAGACTCACCTGGTCAATTATCCTGCCCAAGATGACTCGGTTCAGAAGGACTAAGGAGCCTGTCTGTGAGTGTCACTGTGCCTGTTGGATAAGGGACAGTCCGGGGAGGGACTGACTGAGCTTTCCTCGTCTAGGGGTATGGTATGCCAATGGAGGCTGATGGTTCTGTATCTTGTTACAGGGAGATATCCCGCACCGCTGGGGAGCTCGGAGTAGGTGTAGGGGGAAGGAGTAGACGTGGGTCTTCCAGCTTGGGTCTCTTCCAGCTCGGAGTTTCTGTGACCCTAAACACCATGGATCGAAGACAACAGTGTCATGAGGGTGTGCAGGATAAGCCTGGTGTGTGGGTAGAAGGGCATGAAGGTAAGAGGTGTGAGTGTGGGCTTTGGAATATGGAGCATGGAACCCATGAATAGTTCTGTATTTTTTTTTCTTGTGAGCTCAAGTTTGGCCTTTATCTATCGGATAGATAGATAGCAGCCCAGGTGGAGGGTCTGGTTTTGTTTTTGTGAGGCAGCACCCCTCCATACCGCTAGGATGAGGAAGAAAGCCGCTAACAACCTGGGGCCAATGTTGGTGTTTCTAGACCATGCAAAGTGACAAAACCCCAGCTACAACCCCTTCTGAAAGCAAATCTATGATTGGGAATTCACAGGAGGAAATTCTTTCTTCTTCCCAAAGTGCAGGCCAAGATAGATGGTTTCCTTGCTCTCCCTGATCGGGTTTTCCCTGTTCTGTTTTTACTCTAAATAGGTCCCTCTTCATCATACTTATATCTTATGTTTTTAAATTATTTTCTGTCTCTCATCCACCACAATATAAATCCCCGGGGTCAGGGATCTGTATTTGTCACAGCATCCCAAGTACCTGGGATAGAAGTCTAAATTACAGCAAGCTTTCAAAAAATGGAATCTCATTCTGCCAGCATGACTGGTTTGTATCCCACCCTTTCGTTGAGAATGTAACCTTTTGAGGGTCTCAGTCCCTAGGTCCTCTCTCCTATCCCAAAGTGACTCTGTGAGGACAAACCGCTTACTTACTGCTGTTTCAGCTTCCTCTTCACTTCTGGACCTTAGAGACCTCCTTCCTTCCTTCCCTCCAAGTTTAGCTATCTATTGAAAAAGAATTTGATACATGTATTTTTTAATGTTTATTTATTTTTGAGGGAGAGAGAAAGAGCACGAGATATTAACAACCTCATAAGATATTTTGGAGACTTAAGTAAGAAGACACTTGTAGATCACCCAGAACCTGGTAAATACTCAGTGTATACTAACATTATTACTATTGTTTTTGTAAGTTATGCCCTCTTGATTTATGGGCACACATTGTACAAACGAGCTTATGCAAATAAACGGGCTGGGAGTACACCATGGGCAACTCAGGAGTTCATGATGTTTGGGGGCATTATGGATAGCATTCTTGCCCACCCACAACACAGCATTCTGTGCAACCGGTCAGAAACAGAAAAGTACAAAGACCTCCAGGGCTTCCCAATACTTTTTCCCATCGTATCACACAGAGAAATTGATAATAGTTGTCTAGTTCACTAGGGGATGAAGCCCTTCAAAGCTGGAGTGACTCACAATGGGCCAGCTGCCCCAAGCCTTCCCAGACTCCTCAAAGTTTAAAGGGATTGATACTTTGCCACACCATGAGGAAACTAGAAAACATTATTGGGAGCAACTAAAGAAAACTTAAGTGAATGAAGATCATACCATACTCATGGATTGAAACTTCAACTCTGTAAAGATGTTCATTCCCCCCAAACTGATCTACAGATTTTTTTTTTTTTTTTAGTTTATTTATTTTGAGAGAGAGAGACAGAGAAAGAGAGAGAGTGCATGCACACATGGGCACACACACAAGCAGGGGAGGAGCAGAGAGGGAAGGGGAGAGAAAGAATCTCAAGTAGGTCCACTCTGTCAGTACAGAGCCCGGACATGGGGCTCGAGCCTACAAACCGTGAGATCATGACCTGAGCTGAAACCAAGAGTCAGACGCTTAACCGACTGAGCCACCCAGGCGCCCCGATCTACAGATGAATGTATTTCCAATCAGACTTCCCACAGGGCATTTTTGTTTATTTGTTTGGTTGGGTTTTTTGGTGGAAGTTAACAAGCTAGTTCCAAAAAATAAAAATAAGGAAGGGTAACAAGACAGGAGAGTGACAGTAATTACTACAATCTGGCATGGGCACAAGATAGACAAATGGGCCAACGGAATTGATTAGAAACCCTCCACACAGACCAATACAAATAAAAACAGTTGATTTATGACAAAGAACAGAGGGAAAGGTTGGTCTTCAATAAATTGTTCTGGTGTATTCTTCTTGGTTCTGATGTATTGCTGTCGCTATATTTGTGAGATCTATCCATGGTGCTCAGTGTAGCTATAGTCCATTTGTTTTCATCCTGGGGTTCCACTTATGTACGTAAGGCCCAAATATCAGGCAGGACTTAGGGTGATGCCTCTTAGGTGGTAACACACTCTCCTGACTTCCGGGATGCTGACAAGATTCCAGCTCTTGAACTCAGTGGTGGTTACACAGGTGTGTATGATTAAAGATTGAGCTCTGCATTTTGCTTTTATGCATTTTTCCTATATATATGTTTCATGATCACTAAGGTTAAGAAATAAGAAATTTTAAAAGTTATGACATGTGTAAGGCACACTGGGGTAAACAGAGAAAGCTCTTCAAGGCTGCAAGTGACCTACCCTGAGGGTGTCAGCTGCCCTTGGTCCTGCCCGTTCTGTAAAAAATTGGAAGGGATCAATACCTTGGCATCACCTCTACATCCTGGTCAGAATCTTTTTTTTTTTTAATGTATTTATTTTTGAGACACAGAGTGAGTGCGTGAGTGAGGGAGGGACAGAGAGAGAGGGAGACACAGAATCCAAAGCAGGCTCCAGGCTCTGACCTGTCAGCACAGAGCCCGACGTGGGGAAACTCCACACCCATTAAACCACAACTGCCCATTTTCACCTGCCCCCCTCGCCCATGACAACCACCATTATTCTCTTTGTGAGTCTGATTATTGTCTTTGTGAGTGTGATTACTCTAGGTACCTCAGATAAGTGAAACCATATGGTATGTTTTATTGTGACTGGCTTATTTCACTCAGCGAATGTCCTCAAGTTCATCCACATTGTACAGCACGTGTTGGAATCCCCTTCCTTTTTAAGGCTGAGTGACACTGCACTGCGTGCACACACATTTTATTTATCCACATTTTATTTATCCACTCGTCTGGTGATGAATTTGTTACTCCCACCTTTTGACTCTTGTGAGTAACGCTGTTCTGAGCATGGGTGTCCGAGTACCCGTTCGAATCTCCACTTTCAATTCTTTGGGATGCATGTACCCAGAAGTGGTATTGCTGGCTCATATGGTGGTTTTATGTTTAATTTTCTTCAGGAACCACCATACTGTTTTCGGCCGCAGCTGCGCCATTTTACATTCCCACCAACAGCATGCAGGCTTCCGATTTCCCCACATCCTCACCGTCATTTGCTACTTCTCGGGGGTTTTTTGACAATGGTCATCCCAATGGGCACAAGGGGACGTCTCATTTGATTTGCGTTTCTCTAAAGATGAACGCTGTTGAGCATCTTTTCACGTGTTTATTGACCTTTTGCGTATCTCCTTTGGAGAAACATCTGTTCAAGTCTTTTACCCATTTTTTAATCCGCTCATTTCATTTTGTGTTGTTGAGTTGTACGGCCTCAATTTTTTGACTAGGAAACAAAGACCCAGAGAAGGGAAGTGACCCAGCCAAGGCCACCCCAGGTTCATAGCAGAGCCATGGCTACACCAACGCTTTTGTCTCCAAGGCCTAGGCCCTTTTCTACTACACCCATCTGCCTGGCTCGGTACAAGTTTCCAGCCTCCCTCCCTCACACTTGAGGTCCATCCCCGATAGCCCCAATTTTCACTCCAACTTCAGATCTGCCTACCCCTGTCTTACCTTGTCTTTTTAGTAGCTCATTAACTTGGAGCCTGGAATTTTAAGCTCCAGTGGGTTTCTGTCCCTGTCCTGAGTCCATGTTTATGACAGTCCGCTCCTTTGACTACCCAGGTGACCCTGGCCTCATCCTGCACCCGAAGAGGCAGTCCGCATACCTTTGGAGGAATTTATTAGGCCAGGGTCCAGATGCAGAACTGAGATAAATGTTTTACAGCAGCGCAAGGCCACTCGGCTCTGCCATGTCTCACACATTGGGCCCCACGTGATTGCTGATCTGAACTTTTGTGTTTTTTCTCAGCAACTGGGGGGCAGGTCAAGGGAGGCCCGAGTACCCCTGGAGAGCTGCGAATTATTAACCTTTGCAAATGATACTTTAGCAGTCATTTTCTCCCTCTTCCCTTTCCCAGCTGAGGGGGCAGAATACACAATACATTTCCCCTAAAAGGAAAACGGACATGCAGAGCAAGAACAGGGCCATGCCCTGGGTTCTTGCCTGAACAGAAGTCCCGGCAGTCTCAGAGTATGGATTGGGGTCTTCACTTGCCTCTTTCTGAGAGACACAGAAACAGAAGATCAGTGGTCCTTGGGAAGTCTGGACCCCATCTTCGATCTCCCTACCCATCTTACCTTGTCTTTTTAGTAGCTTCTCAGGGCCCCAGAGGGACACGCTTTGGAACAGGGGAACAGCAAGGAAAGTGCCGGGCTTCTCAAGGCCACAGCCTCGGGCCTGACCGTACCCCTCACAGAGACACTGGGGACCAGCCTATGCGGGGGGGAAGGGCAGTGAGAGAGAATCAGGACCAGTAACAGCCTAGTGGGCTCAAGTCTGTGGCACGACTTAAAAGACACCCCTGCCTCAAAGTATGGCCTCCTCTGGGACGGTTCTAGTGTCTCCTGACATCCCAGCTTGGAGGGCAAACTCATCTGTGTGCCTCCTCCTGTTTCCCATTGTTTAGAATTCTAACGTGCCAGGAAAAAAAGATAAAAGCAATGCTTGCCTTCATTATCCACTGAAGAATGTACACTTTCTTCTCAGAAGCCCAAGTCAGGACAAGGACAAAGACAAGGATCTGCCTGAAGGTGGAGAGCAGCCTCTGTGCCCAGCCAGCCAGACCAGTGCCTGCGAAGAATCCTTTGCTAAACACTATCTTTTCCTTTCCCCTAGATCAGACTGGAAATACCCTGGAGGACAAAATGGTAGTCCCTGATTCAAAGCACTAGGCATCAGGAAGGCCTGGGGTCCCTGGTGGCTGTGGGGAGGCCGAGAAAGCACAGATGTCACACAGTATCTGAGATCCATCCCTGAGAGCCCCAAATTTTTACCCCAACTTCAGATCTGCCTTCAGAGGCTGGTTTCCTCAACTCCTTTGGTGGAAGACAGAGCTTGGCAGGAGCCTCAGGGAGGCTGGATTCACTGGATTCACTGGATTCACACGGCCTTTACTGGATTCACACAGGTGCTCCCAGGAGGCGAGACACCGAGGACGATGGGGGATCCGCAGCTACGGGCCCACGTGCTACATGACTTTGGGGTCCAGGGGGCAGTGTGGCCCTGAGCTGCCAGGAGGAGCCTTTTTCTTATTTGTTCACACGGCACGGTGTGGCTCCACAGTGGCAGTGAGAGAGGGCACACCAGCCCAGAGAGCAGACAAACCTGTGACTGTAGCCATTTCCAGCATGAGGCCAGTAATGTCCTGGAGAAGGTCAGGACCCCCCACCCCCACCCCCCCACACCGTGCAGATCTGTGGTGGGGCAGGTGAGCCAGCGGTCCTGCAGGCCCGGGGCCCCTGTCAGCACAAGGCCTGGCTGCAAAGGCCCCTGGTGTCCCTGTGACCAGGGAGAGACAAGACAGACTGGCCAGCACGCCACAGTGACCTGAGTGGATTTTCTCTGCCTTCTCTTTAAAAAGACAGAACTTGAGGTCGATATTGCTGGAGAACCACTCACTACAGACTGGAAATTAAAACTGCAACTGAGAGACGCATTCTTCCCAAGGCTTGTTCTGTTGCCTTGATACCAAACCCCCGAGGCTGCCACCTCGTCTCCATATGAAACGGTCCTGACCTTCTGCTCATAGATCGCCAGGGACTCTGGGCAACAGGCCAGTGGGGACAGTGGCTGGAGGTGGGGGCCAAAATGCCTACACAGCTTTGCTTTTGGTGCCCTCCTGCTCTGAGGTTTGGTTTCCTTCCAGACAACTGTTGGCTGTACCTGAGGGGTCAATTCACCCTTCCCCAGGGGAGACACTGGGTCGCCCACCAAGCCCCTGGAGCCAAGAGGGGCCGAGGCCCAGACACAGAAGGGCAGCAGATCTGCAGCCTCTGACGTACTTCCTCACGGTCGCCTGGGATGCTGGCAGTCCCAGCAGTCACAAAACAGGCGTGCCGAGTACCACGCTATTTGACGTGCATTTTCTCATTGAAACTGCACATCAATCCTATGACAAAAGTGCCAGTATCAGGCCCATTCTGTGGAGGAGGAAATTAAGAAAAGTCGAGTGGGGCACCTGGGTGGCTCAGTCGGTTAAGCATCTGACTCTTGATTTTGGCTCAGGTCGTGATCTCATGGGTTGTGAGTTGGAGCCCCGCCTCAGGCTCTGCCCTGACAGCATGGAGTCTGCTTAGATTCTCTCTCCCTTTCTCTCTGTGCCCTCCTTGCCTCTCTCTGTCTCTCTCTTTCTCTAACCAAATAAATAAACATTTGAAAAAAAAGAAAGAAAACTTGAGTGACTTTCCCAAGGTCACATAATAAACAGTGGAGTCAGGAGATGGACCTCGAAGTGTGACTCTTGTGCCTGTGACTTAACCACCATCCGGACACATGTTCCATGAGGAGGCCTCCCCGCAGAATTGGGAGCGATGGTTGAAAGTTAAGGGGAGGCAGATCTGAAGGCACGATGAGTGCGAATTTTTATTTTTATTTTTTATTTTATTTTTGACAGAGAGAGAGAGAGACAGAGTGTGAGTGGGGGAGGGGCAGAGAGAGAGGGAGACACAGAATCCAAAGCAGGCTCCAGTCTCCGAGCTGTCAGCACAGAGCCCGACACGGGGCTCGAACTCACGAATCGCGAGATCATGACCTGAGCCAAATCGGACGCTCAACCGACTGAGCCACCCAGGCGCCCCGAGAATGAATTTTTATACTGGACGTGTGCAACAAAGAGTACCGAGTGGGTGCTCTGGGTGGCAGTGAGCTACACAGCACGAGGGAGATGAAAGCAGACGATGCGAGAGGTATTGCACAGAAGAGTCTGCAAGGAGCGATTCAGCAGCGGCAGGGACTTGTTAGGGGCACATACTCTTGAAGCCCACTGCAAACCCACTGAATCAGGAACTCCGTGGCAGGTACCGGCCATCTGTATTGTAACAATCACCCGGTGACTTGAACACACACTCAAGTTTGAGAACCCCTGGCATCGAAGTTTCTGCACCGTGCCAGGGACCAGGCCAGGCCTCACAATGCTGCAGAAGTGGGATGTGATTTAACACCCAACCGGATCTTCTTTTCATGTTGAGCACTTACTAGTAATACCTGGAAAACATTGTATCAGTTGCTACATTGTGTAATTGGCCTCAGGAACCTTAGATATCCAAAGGCTGACAGGATAAATACTTGGGAGGCTGTGGGCCAGGGGCTGTCCCTGAAGCCACCGGCAGCAGGCAGCCTACACTCCAGCCATTTCCGTCGCCTCCTTGGTTTCCCAACAAGCCCGCTGTGCCCCCTACACCTTGTATGTTCCTATCATTCTCACATCTGAAAAATGCTTCCCCTGCCTTTTGAAATCCTACCTTCTTTAAAAGTTCAATTCAAATGTCACTTTGTCCACTAACGCGCCTGTCTGGCACGGGGGCCGTTTCCATTTCTTCTTCCCTTCTGTCTCTTCTTCCTGGGTTTTCTCCCACTTCTGGGGCGCTGACAGCACCGGGCACATTCTGCCTCTTCCCACACCACGTAGACCCAACAAAGCGCGCTCTGCTGGAGAACGGGCCAGCCGGGGCTCGGTCATGCCAACCCCACGGTGCCCAGGACACAACAGCTTCAGTGAGGAGGGAGCAGAAGCAGCCCTTGAAGGAAATCACATACGCAAGTCTCTGCACAATGGACAGACGCTCCCCGACTGGTGAGAGAGCAGTCCTCTGCCGTTCAGTTTCACGCCTGAGCTCTTTGCAGAACGTGGAGGGGTTTGCAACTAAGTGCAACTTAGTGGCGGGGTTTGCAACTAAGTGCGAACACACGAGTGTCCCCCGGTGCTCCGTGGGGCCCCAACCTCGCATATCCACGGCTTTCTCACCTTCAGCTCCTCTTACCCTCAACATCCTCCTCACTGTTGCACAGCCCCCCAGCCGATGAGACAGGCTGAAGGCTGTCATGGCCAGCCTTCTGAGTATCCACAGAGACAAGCGTGGACAAATCTCCACTTGAAGGAACAGAGAAGTCACGAATGCGACCACTGCTGTGGGGACTGGGTTAGCAAACCCCTGGCCCCATTCAGCAGTTCACGTCCATGGAGCCAGGCATCCTCTGGGCTGCAGTGGACCACCCTGTGCCCCGGGTGGCGGTGAGAGACCGTAGACGGGAGCAAAGGCCTCCCCCCCACCCCAACGCCCGACGCTGGTTTCCATCCCCCAGGAGCCAGCACATTGTGTTGTGAAAGCTGAGCAGTGTAGCAGAATCAGGAGACAGAACTGATGGCTGTCCACCTGACAACACAATGACTCTGGTGGGGCCTCCTCAAAGGACCTCAGACCCCAGAGCACTCTACTGGGGACCACAGAGGGCCCCAGACCAGGAACTCCCTGGCCGCACACGGGTGAGAGTGACTCTAGATCAGTCATGAAAAATTTCCCCAACCCCACTTCTGATGACACCTCTTGGGCTCCTGGGGAGCCTGCCATTGGTTAGCAATCATGCTGGGTGTTTGTTGCAGAACCACGGGGCTTCCTGCTGCTCTGGGTGCCCCCTGGCACGGAGCCTGGCCCAGCCTTGCAGAAGTTAGGACCCAAAGCTTCTCACTCTCACTCAGATCGGTGCTCTTCCCACCAAAGTGCACAACACTAGAGTTTAGGAGTAATCCCAGCAATCCCCCCCAGCCACCAGTGACCAAGAAGGAACAGAACAGAGCAGAATGGAAATGGCTCGAGGGGTCATAGGTCAGCCACCCACCTGCTCACCGGTACGTACAGGACTGTTTGGGCTGCCCCGCTCCCTGTCTCCGGTGCCGGCCCGCCCCAGCCTCCCTCATAGCCCCACCCTCCTTCTCCCCCTTCAGCCTGGAGCTGCTCTCTACTCTGCCCAGTTCTTTTTTTTTTTTTTTTTTTTTTTTTTTTAGAGAGAGAGAGAGATTGAGAGAGTGTGTGAGAGGGGAAGGGGGCAGAGGCAAAGGGGAGAGACAGAGTCCCAAGCAGGCTCCATGCTCAGTGCGGAGCCCGACGCAGGGTCCGACCCCACAACCCTGGGACCATGACCTGAACCAAAATCGAGAGTCAGACGCTCAACCGACTGAGCCATCCGGGTGCCCCTACTCTGTTCTGTCTTTAAGTCTCTCAGGAAGACTTGCTACTCTTCTTTACACGTGACAGCACGTGGCTGTCCTTACATCTCCTAGTCATTCTATTACCCGTCTTGTCTTTATTCTGAATCACCGAGTGAAAAGCCTTTGTCCCCGAATGTGAAGAAAGCAATTTCCAAAAGCACTTTTTCTCAGCCCTCTCAGCAGACAGTTAGAGTCTGTCCCTAACACACAAAGAAAGGAAGAGGAAAAGGAGAAAGGAGCAGAGGATGGGGTGGTAGAGAAAAAAAAGGCACAGTGGGGGTGGAGGAGAGAGAAGTAGGCCGACCCCTGCCTGCTACAAAAACCCATGCTGTGGTTTTCAAAGACCATATATACCAGCCGTGAAGGTGTGAGCAGTGACGGAAGTGGGAGACGCCCGGGGAGCAAGTCAGGGGCTGAGGCTCCATCAAAGTGCCTTCACCAGAGCCCCCGGCCTACGAGCAAGAAAGAAGGACGTCAGTCCGGAGGTAATAAGGCCCGCTGGGGACCCGGGGTCCAGGAGCAGGGATGGGACAGTTGACAGAACTGCTCACGTAAGGACAGGCTCCTGGTGGGGTCCCTGAGAAACCCTGATTTTTGAAATGTCCTTTCCCCTCAGGAGCCTGGGAAACAGAAGTGTTACTCGGTGCCAGCTGGGCCACCATGCTCGCCCTTCCCCTGCAGGTTTTCAGGGGTACGGGCCCCATTCTGGCACCTCAAGTGAGAAAGAACCGTACTGTGTGTTCATGGCAGGGAAATCTGGGCGAGCTCCTTGAAGCAACTGTTACGCGAGGGAGCCTCTCCTGTGGTCCTGGAGCCTCTAGGCCACTGTCTTTTGTTCAGTGCTCCCAGGTGATGAGTGACAAAGGGTCGTTCTCACCAAGCAAAAGGAGGTGGCTACTAGAGGAAGTTACCAAGTTTTGGATCAACTCTCCTCCGAATCCCTCAAAGCCTGGCCTAGGACAAGCCTCTGGGCTCCTTGGTCCTGTAAGGCACCCCGGAGGGAACTTCACACTGCAGATGTTTGCTCTGGGGGTAACACCAACAGGAGGGGGCTTCAGGCCAACTGGCATGTTTTGGAGAGTCAACTTGGGAATTTCAGGGTGAAAATAATGGTTTAGAAACAGTTTCCCTTCGGGCTCCTGGGTGGCTCAGTCGGTGAGCATCAAACTCTTGATTTCTGCTCAGGTCATGATCCCAGGGCCGTGGGCTCAAGTTGAGTCTGGGTCCATGCTGAGTATGGAGCGTGCTGAAGATTCTCTCTCTCTCTCTCTCTCTCTCTCTCTCTCTCTCTCTCCTTCTGACCCTCTCCCCTGCTTGAGCTCTCTCTCTCTCTCTCTCAAATTAAATAAATATTTTTCCTCCAAGTTCCAGAGTTATGCACTTTAGTGGAAGACATTTCACTTCGAAATTGCCTCAGTTTCCCTAACTGCAAAATGAGGAGCCTGTTCTACAGGAATTCTTAACTGGGGGGGAGGGGTCCATTCATGGGATTCCTGAATCTGGGAGAAACATTATTTATTTCCACCAGTCTCTAGCTGAAAGTTAGCCTTTGCTTCGATTATGAATGTCGGCAATGAGCCTCGACAGAATTTGCCATCAACAGAAATCAGAAATATTTTCACATCTCATTACAATTGTCATGGATTTCTCAAAATGTTGCCTACGCTCATCACTACTATGAAGTTATGATGGTTACTGATGGTTACTGGCTGGGTGTGCCCAGGATGTTAAGAGCCACAAACCTGAGAAAGCAGGCAACTGCTCCAGGGCCTCCTAATATGCTAACCTCAGTGTATTTACTAATCTGTTTCTAGCTTGAGGAAGTCGGGGTTGAGGTGGATGAAATCCCATCTCTGGGTCTGGGGGCATCATTCTCAGCTCCGTGGGAGAGTTGCAAACAAGTATTTGTGAGGCTGATTGCTAACCTTCCAGCCCCCCTGAGAGGTCAGATCTGGGCTTTAGCAGCAAAGAGAAGAGCCTCTTCCTTACCGTCATGTCCCCACCAGCGACAGTCCCCACGCCCCAGAAAACCTCGGGCACAGATTCATGTATCATTTAATCATCGCAACATTTCGCAGAAAGGAGTTTTAAACACAAGAGGAATGAGCGGCTGGGCAAGGTTAGTAACGCGCCGGAGGCCACAGGAAGCTTGGATTGGAATCTGGGACTTCACGTGCCCCCACCTTACAAGGTCGGGGGCCAGGAGGGTGCTTACCTCCGGAGGCGCATCCTCCGCATCCACAGGCCCTGGGCAGCCAGCATAGTTCAGGGGGCCCAGGGAAGGCTGAAAGTTGAGGATGCCATCCTCACCTGTCACCCTTGCCGATTCCGGGGCTTGCCCAGAGAGTCCCATTTCCCTGTCCACCATCTCTTCCCGCTGTGGAGGGCCAGTTGCTGTTCTAGCACAGGCTGCGCCCCCAGGACCCACCGGACGCGACCTTGCGCCCCCTACACCTCTCCCAGTAGTTCAGGGTTTCCGCGGGTGGCAGCACGCCCTGCCCCGCGCCCCGGCGGCTCACGGGCCTTCCCTGTTCCATCTGGAAAGCAGCGCCCTCTAGCGGTCAGAGTGCAGAAGCGGCTGTGCCTACCCCGCCGGGCCCTGCCCGCGTCACGCCGGGGTGCCCCCGCTCCGGGCACCAAGGTCACCTACACCAAGAGCATCCTTTCCCCCATGGCCCCCACCCGTCCCGGCCCTCTTGAACCGCCCACGATAGACTTACACTCTCTGCTCCAGCTCGGCCCTAGGCACCGCGAGGCCCAGCCACAGGGAAAATCCTGGCGCCTGCCAGCCGGCCCGCCAGTCTGCAGCTCTCTTCTTGAAAGCAGTCCCTACCCTGCCCCCTCCCATCCCACTGCACCAGTCCCTCAGGAAACACGCCTAGAGAAGGAACATGACCTTCTCAACATCTCACAGCTAATGCAGAGCCCGGATTGGAGGCCAAATCTCCCCAGCCCTCACCACCGGCTCCCCAAAGTCAGCAACCATCTGTCAAGGCCTAACTGCACTCCCTTCTTGCAGCCTTTCCAGACCCCTCGTTCAGAATTTCTCTTTTCCTATTCCTTGATATACTTTATGACCTTATTATTGTCATCAAAGCCCTCCTTGGATTGCAGCTGTTCCTGAATGGCTAGATAGCTGTGAGAAGAGGGACAAAGGACATGAGAAAGACTCACATACCTTGGGAATTAGAATCCTAGCTCCTTTACTTAGAAGCCGTGATTTTAAGCTACTCACAGTGCCTCTCTAAGCTTCCATATGCTTAGTAAAAGTGACAGATTTTTAAATAACCATAATAGCTGTGTTTTAGAAGAACTGAACACAATTGTGTATGTGGATGTTGCATGGGACACTGTAAATTGCCCCCAATATGAGGAAGCATAAAAATAATCATAGCTAACATTTACTGAGCCCTTACTCTATGCCAGCCACTATACTGGCATTATACCAGGTAACTAGTTTACATGGTTGCCTCCTTTAACCCCAACAACAGCCCTGGGAAGAGAATATTAGCACCATTTTATAGCTCAGTAAGCTGTTTTTCAGAGAGGTTAAGAAACTTGCCTAACATCACACAGCTAGCTAGTAAGTGTCAAAGCCAGATTATAGACCTGTCCTTCTGACTAAAGGCTGCATAGAACCACTAGGACAGTCTGCCTCGGTTTTAATGATCTCTCTGTGCTCTATGGTGCCTGACACATCAGAGGTGTTCAGTGTTTGTCAAATATGCCCATTTATTTATTAAGGGCTGAGCACAGTTCCTGTCCCAGAAGCCTAAGAAACTTGCCTGTCACACAACTAGTAAGTTTTGGATCCAGTCTTAGACACAAGCAGTCTGGCCCCAGAGCCCATGCATTTTTTTTTTTTTTTTAATGTTTATTTATTTTTGAGAGAGAAAGAGACAGAGCGTGAGTGGGGTGGGGGGGCAGAGAGAGAGACACACAGAATCCAAAACAGGCTCCAGGCTATGAGCTGTTAGCACAGAGCCTGATGCGGGGCTTGAACCCACAAACTGTGAGATCATGACCTGAGTGGAAGTCGGACGCCTAACTGACAGAGCCACCTAGATGCCTCCAGAGTCTATGCTTTTAACTACAAACCTAGGCTAAATGAATAATTGCAATCCTTCTTTATCTTCCTTTTCAAATCAGATGTTACTTTGTAGCTAGACACAAAAGCATGTCACTAAATGTTTCAATGTTTTGCTTCAAGAGTCAGCCAGACATTCTGATGAAGACATGGAACAGCATGAAAGTATAACAACACAGGACAGGGAACAAGAGGTCAGGGCTAGGGCAGCAGCACTGGGGGCCAGACCACTGGGATTTTATTAGGATCGTGGCACATTAATAGAGAAGTATAGAGAAAATCAACAATTGTCTTTATTTAGATTTTCTTTTGCTAACAGCACTTCACAGTTTTTATCCTATAGATCCTAATACAATCTTGCTACATTTTAAATTCCTGGGAATTTTATGGGATTTTTGTTGTTGTTGCTATGAGTGGCATTTCTACTTCTATCATATTTTCTGACTAGCAGTTGTATCCAGGAAATATTTATAATTTTATGTATTTATTTTGTATCTGATTAAATTTTATTTATGTTATATGTTTATCTTATTATTTTATGTAAATTATAAATACATAATACTCTATACTATGGATATGCCATAATTTATTCAACCATTCTCTGACCGATGGGTGTTTACCTTTTTTCTAGTTTTTTGGCATTGTAAATACTGTTGCAGCAAATATCCTTAAACATATATTCCATCACACTCATGTTTTTATTTCTATAAGCAGAGCCAAAAGTACAGGGTATATTTTCACCCAGGGTGAACTATTGTACGTATTTCCTAAGACTCTCAGTAGAATCAGATTTATTTTTTTTTTAATTTTTATCTATTTTTGACAGAGAGAGAGCATGTGCGTGCACATGAGTGGGGGAGGGGCAGAGAGAGAAGAGGGACAGAGGATCCAAAGTGGGCTCTGTGCTGACAGCAGAGAGCCCAATGCGGGGCTCAAACTCACGAACCACAAGCTCACGACCTGAGGCAGAGTCGGACGTTCAACGGACTGAGCCACCCAGGCACCCTGAATTGGATTTATTGATCATCTTCATTTGTGCTCATCTGTTGGGTGGTAATTCTGAAATTCTGGACTCTGAACTTTTTTTTTTTTTTTTTAATTTTTGTTAATGTTTATTTTTGACACAGAGAGAGACAGAGCATGAGTGGGGGAGGGGCAGAGAGAGAGGGAGACACAGAATTCGAAGCAGGCTCCAGGCTCTGAGCTGTCAGCACAGAGCCCGATGCAGGGCTCGAACCCACAGACCGTGAGATCATGACCCGAGCTGAAGTCGGATGCTCAGCCGACTGAGCCACCCAGGCGCCCCTGGACTCTGAACTTTTAAAACTTTGCACTTCCCTATTAAGACTGAACAACTTTTCATTACATTTCCTATTTTGTGAACTGCCTATTCAGATATTCCCTGAATATCTGTTGTTTCTAATATTCTTTCATTGTTTCTAATATTCTTAATTCTTTTGGGTTTTCCAAATGCAAGTCACATCAGGGGCGCCTGGGTGGCTCAGTCAGTCGAGTGTCTGACTTTGGCTCAAGTCATGATCTCCCAGTTTGTGGGTTTGAGTCCTGCATCGGGTTCTGTGCTGACATCTCGGAGCCTGGAGCCTGCTTCAGATTCTGTGTATCTCTCTCTGCCCCTCCCCTGCTCATACTCTGTCTCTCTCTCTCTCTCTCTCTCTCTCTCTCAAAAATAAACATTAAAAAAAAAAGTTACATCAAGTGGAAATATTTTGCCTCAAGATTTCCAGTATTTATACCCTTAACTTTATTCTCTTGTCTAAATGCAATGACTAATGTTCCCAGAAAAATAGAAAATAATAAAGGAAATAGGAAGCACCTTTGCCTTTCTCCTAATCTTAATAGAAATGATCTTATATTTTACCATTAAATATGATTCTAGAATTTTATTTGAGATATATATTTCTCCATTATGTTGAATAATACTCAACTGTCACTATTTTCCTGAGAGTTTTCATGGGAATGAATATGAGATTTTATCAGAATATTGACTTTCTTCTTTGATTTATTAACATAGTAACTGATATTAATAGATTTCCTAATATTGAATCATCCAAGAATTTCTAAGATAAATTCCACTCCATTTGTCATGGTGTGTTACATTTTTAATATCCTGCTTGATTGATTTGTTAACGTTTTATTTAGAATTTTACACGAATGTTCATATAAGTCAGATTGGTCTGCAGTCTTCTTTAGGCTTTAAAGTTTTGGTGTTAGTAACAAGAAATGAGATTTCCTTCTTTTTCTATGCTATCAGTTTGAACAACATCAAAATATCTCAAAGAATTTATTTATAAACTATCCAAAGTAGTGCTTTCTGGAAAGATAGTACCAAATAATTTTCTGTTTCTTCCATGGTCATTGGGCCCTTTAGGTTTCCTCTATTTTTTTGAGTCAATTTGGCCATTTGTATTTTCATAGAAAATTATTTATTTCAACCAGATTTTCTAACTCTTCAGCTTAAGGTAATACAAAAATATCCCTTTTCATTTTTAGTTCCAATTACATTTATGATTTTTTTCTTCTTTCTTATTCCTAATTTTCACTTTCCTCCATTTTCCCTTTATTCCATTAGTTTATTTTCATTTTATTTTATTGTGGTTTCCCCTTATAGGGCTATAAGCTGGAATTTAAAGGATGATTAAGAGTTTATCAGGCAGAGGGGCAGCTGGGTGACTCAGTCAGTTGAGCATCTGACTTTTGGTTTTGGCTCAGGTCATGAGCTCATGGTTTGTGAGATCAGGCTCTGCACTGACAGTGTGGAGCCTGCTTGGGATTCTCTCTCTTCCTCTCTGTCTCTCAAAATAAATAAATAAACTTTTTTTTTTTTTTTAATTAAAAAAAAAAAAAAAGAGGGGCATCTGGGTGGCTCAGTCATTTGGGCATCCAACTTCAGCTCAGGTCACGATCTCATGGTTCATGAGTTTGAGCTGACCAGAGCCTGGAGCCTGCTTCAGATTCTGTGTCTCCCTCTCTGCCCCTCCCCACTTGTACTCTTCTCTCAAAAATGAATAAATATTAAAAAAAAAAAAAATGAAATGAAAAAAAGAGTTTCTCAGGCAGAGACAGAAAGGAAGGCATCTCCGAAAGAGTAGACAAAATGGGCAGAAATCTGCAGGTTTGAAATAGCTTAGGGTATTCAGTGAATTGTATCTTGGGTCGGCTAGGATGGTGATTCAGGGGTGGGAGGAGGAAGCACCAGACTAGGAAGGAATTCCACCAGGGGGTATCATTCTACCTCTACCTCATCTTTGCAGCATGTCCTCAGGACCCAAATGCCTGATGGGAACACCTCATTGGCCCAACCCCAGCTTTCGGAGGGTAGGAAGAAAGTGTATCTGGTCCTTTGGGCTCCTGAAGAGAGCATCAGAGCTCTACTTTCTATGAGGACTCACAGGGAGGTACTGAGAGGAGAAAAGAGAGGGAGGCTGGTTCCACCAGAAGATACTACTGGGTAGCCAGAAGAACGATAAATATCAACTGTGTGGAGTCACTGAGATCTTTTAACTGGGGAGAATGCCACATTCAGATCTGTGTTGCTGAGGCTTGTTTTTCAATATTTTGAAGTAGACAGCCACCTCATTATACAGGTGAGGGAACGGGCCAGGTGAGGACCTGAGACAAGCCCGAGAGCACAGAATCATCAAGAGTTGGGATCAGAGTGCCACCAAGTTTTCTAGGTTTAGGAAAATTTAAGAAACACTCTGAAGGAAAGAAATGCAAAGTATCTTTACCTGAAAAGAGGAGGTAATGGTATCTGTGAAGATTAAAATGATTCAATTTATAGGGGGCACCTGGGTGGCTCAGTTAAGCGTCCTACTTCAGCTCAGGTCATGATGTCGCGGACCCCTACAGTTACAGTGGCTTGTTCCTTGTCCTCAATTTCATTTCTGAAATTTTTCACAATATACTGTTTTGGTTCAGTTTGGGGTTTTTTGACATGAGGATACTTTTTCTTAGCTAGGATGAGAGGATATAAACGGTAAAACAATAAAAATATTGGAAGAAAACTGTAAGTCCAACCTGAGGGAAACTTCTTAATACAGGAAACAGAGGACTTAAAAGATAGATGCACTGTATTTAACTACACACAAATGTGAATTTTCCTGATGGAAAGAAACATCATATCAGAAGATAAACAATGAATTGGGAGAAAATATTTGTTAAAACAAAAAAGTCAGGTTACTATCTCTAACAGAGAAAAAACTGATTTTTTAAAAAGGTGATTTTGAAAAACATGCAAAAAAAATGAACAGGCAATTCATAGAAGAGGAAATACTATTGACCAATAAATGTATGAAGAGATCCTCCCCCTCACTAGATATGGAAATGCAAAATAAAACAACAGTGAGATCTAACTTTTTAGATCTCAAATTGATCCAATTCATCAAATTGGAAAAAATATGACAGTATCCAGTGCTGACGAGCACATTCTTGAACATCTGAGTTTCCACCATATCTTTGGAGAGCAATCTGATAATATATAGCAGAAAAAAAAATTTTTTTTAAATTTTTTTAATGTTTATTTTTTACAGAGAGAGAGAAAGAAACAGAGCATGAGCAGGGGAGGGGCAGAGAGAGAGAGAGACACAGAATCCAAAGCAGGCTCCAGGCTCTGAGCTGTCAGCACAGAGCCTGACACAGGGCTCGAACTCACAGACCATGAGATCATGACCTGAGCTGAAGTCGGACGCTCAACCGACTCAGCCACCCAGGCATCCAGCAGAAAAAATTTTAACGTTCATATTCGTTGACCCAGTAATCCAACTTAATTTAGAAAAAAGTATTCTGACAATAGAGCCTTTAGTGTCTCCCTGTATAGGTGTCTTACCTCTTTTGTCCTCTCTCCTCTCCAGCATACCTCACTTGATAAACTATCTCATTTCCCAGCCAGCTGGACCCTCATGCCCAAGCCTTCCTCCACCTGACTTAAGCCAACTTAAGCTAGTGCCTGGAACAGGGAGATGGTCTTGGAGCCTGGAAGGCCTTGTCTAGGAATCCCCATGTGCTTTCAGGAAATCGAGGCCAAGGACATCACTGGAGCCAACGTTTGCTTTGAGTTTCTGCAGCTGCTGACAACGTGCCGGACCCTGATGGCACCTGGCAGAGGCTGCTTGGTCCTGGCCATTCTGCTGGCAATGGTGGACATCCGACTTGGTGGTGAGGACAGCCCACCCCCAGATCCCCAGAGCAGAGACAGCCATCAGGGGAAATCCCATCCTCATGAGAAGGGATGGATCCCAAGATTTTTTTCTCTGGTGGGGAAGAAAAGAACCCACTGCCTCTTGACACTAGTGAAAGGGCAAAAACACAGTTTCGTGTTTTTTGTTAAAACAAATACTGTTGCCCACCCCATCAGACATTCTGCCCCTGTGTGTTGCTATGTGTTGCTGAGAGCCTGGTAATCTGGACCTCAATCGAAGATTCTTTCAGCATCTTACACATTTCCAACTTTATGAATCCCGGGTTTGAGACTCAGATACTACAATGTGTGTCAAGTATATAACCCATTTAACCCCCATGTACCTCAGTTTATAAAATGGGAACAACACATGTGTCTAGGGCTATACCGAGGATTAGATGTATACAAAAGTACTTTTAGTAAAGGTCCTATGCAAGTTCCATTTGGAGAGTAGAAATAAAATAGAAGTCATTTCTGAATTCATGAATAACTGGGATTGCAGGTCTCCCTCAGATAGGGGTATAGACTGTAGACTACTCGTCTAAGGGCTGGTATTTAATGTCTGTTAGCCTCCACGTCTGCTCAACATTTCTCTGTGAATGAATTAGTCAACCATGTATGCCCGGCCTCCTGGGCCTAATTCCTCCCCCTTCCCCTTCCAGGGTGCTTGCACATCCTCAGCTCATTTTCCCAGGATGGAAAGCAATTAAGCTTGATCTGTACTTTGCGGCATACAAAAGAAGAGGCTGAGGGTGCTATAGTGTTTTTGTGCAAGGACAGGTCTTCGGGCTGTTTCCCTGAGACCAGCCTGCGGCAACTGAGACTTCGACGGGATCCCAGGGAAGATGGCATCAGCGAAAGATCATCTCAGTTGGTGTTCACCATAAACCGTGCCACACCATCGGACAGCGGGACCTACCAGTGTTGTGCCACAAGCCAGAGGCCAGATATGCGCCTTCAGGGCCACTTTTTCTCTGTTTTAGTCACAGGTAAGCTCTGATCTCCCAAATGCCACCAGATGAGATAGTAAGCAGGGTCGGCGGCTGGAGCCAGAAGTAGTTACTTCAGGTCCTGGGTAGGAGTCTCCTTCGGGGAAGAGTCCTTCCCATGAGTCGGTCATTTCCCACCAGTCCCACCAGCAAATGCCACCTCTCCTCAAAGCATGGATACAAAAGTGGTCTCATTTTGTCTTTAATTTTAAAAATCTTACTGAGGTAAGCCATTCAATTTTTATTGACGCTGAGACTGAGTCACAAGAAGGTAAAGCAAATTGTTCAATTTGTCTCACTGACCAGTGCCAGTAGAAGCAGATAGAGGTCTGGAATTTAGG
The DNA here is from genome assembly GCF_018350155.1 of Leopardus geoffroyi. NCBI lineage: Eukaryota > Metazoa > Chordata > Mammalia > Carnivora > Felidae > Leopardus > Leopardus geoffroyi. The sequence continues at coordinate 104,143,613 of NC_059328.1, forward strand.
CTTCTTGGTTCTGATTCAGAGATCTCTCACAAATGTGGTTCTATTTCTAAATATAGGCACTGAGCCTTCAGGCTGTGATAGATATGGATTTTAGATAAAACGGATGGTTGTCTTAAGAGCATTAGTTTTAAGATCTTAGTTTTAAGAAACAGAAACCCACTCAAGCTGCCATAGGTTAAAAGGAAAAAAATAATAAAACAGGAAGCATAGCTGGCATTTATGAGTTTTGTTTCTGGAATCAGACACCAGAAATCCAACAGAACTTAAAAAGAGTTACGATATCAATGTCTCTGGGGTAGCAAGGCCTCTCATCTCTGCATATTTCCTTCATTTTGTGCATACTCCCCTATTCTGTTACTACTTTGACAAAACCTAAATATGGTTACTCCAGCCTCAGCTTTATATATGACTTCCTCATATACCCCGCAGTGCGTGACTCTGTGTTTCTATATTCCGAAAGGAGCAAGCCTTCAAAACTGAGAATTATGTTCTTTTTAAAATTTATTTATTTTGAGAGAGAGAAAGAGCAAGCAGGGGAGGGGTAGAAAGAGAGGGAGAGAATCCCAAGGAGGCTCCATGCTGTCAGCACAGAGTCTGAGGCAGGGCTTGAACTCACGAACTGTGAGATCATGATCTGAACCGAAACCAAAAGTCGGACGCTTCACTGACTGAGTCACCCAGGCACCCCGAGAATTATGTTCTAATTGGAATTGTATACCCAACCAAACTACCAATCAAATGGAAGGAAAGAATAAAGACAGACATGCAATGACTGGAAAAGAAAAAAAAAAAGCCATCAATGTGATCTTAAGAAGCCACCAGAGGTCTGCTTCAAAAAAACAGGAAAGTAAACAGGTAGAGTGGATAAAATGGGATCCAGGAAAGTAAGGACTCTAATAGGGAGAAGAGATAAGGAAACCCTGGAATGGAAAAGGGCCAAAACAAGCAATTAGTCCAAAAGGAACAAAAGAAAGGGGACTCTGGAAGATGTATAGTGAGTAAAAATTGAATTGATAGGTCTTCTTTCTGTAGGCCTGTGATAGATTGGATGAAGGATTAAAGACACAGATATGGAAAATTTTGCCTGGTTAAAAAAAATTAAAGTCATCATTATCTCCAGGGAAAACACTAAATTTTACAAAAGAAGTCTAATCATGGCGCACAACTTGGCTCTGTAATAGGTAACATTTACAGAAACCAGATCATCTAAAAATTAATTTAACTAAAATGTGTAATATAATGATTTGTGAAAGATGCAGAAACGGGGAAGGAGGTAGAGGTTTAAGAGAAACATATCCTCATCTTCTTTAACAGAAAATCAATAACGTCTAAACTTTATCATCAAGAAGTGGCAATATAAGCACACTATTTCAGACTATGGTGAATGAAACAGCTCAGAGTTGACAGTGGTTGTCTCTAGGGAATAAGCATAGGAAGACTAAAGGACACTGTTATTATGCTCTATGAACTTTCAAGTACTATCTTATGTTTTAACTTTAAGAAAAATAGAAATAAATTACTTCCCTCCCAAATAAAAACCCAGCCTGGAACCTTTTAACAAATGCTTTCATCATCTCCTATGGTTAGCAGTTAACCCACATTTTCTACTGCAGTCTAGACTAATTTAGAGTTTCTTCCTTGCTTCCTGGTACCTTCCCCTCTGACCCTGCTTCCAGTCAGCCCTCCCATTCCCCCCCTTACCAAACTCCCAATCTCTATCAGCTTCTGTGACTCTGTACTTCCCAGGTTTCCTACCTGTCTGTTCTCTCTTCGTCTGTCACTATTTCCTCCTCCCACCTCTCAAACGTGTGAATTCATTCCCTCAGACTCACTCCTCACCTCTTCGATCTTTGTGCTGTCTCTCCGAAGTTCTCATACCCTCCTGATTTTAACCTGCACCTCCCTGCAAACCGACCCATGAATCAACTTCTCCAGCTCTAACTTCTTTCCTAAGTTCCAATTTAATGTTTTCACTGACAATTGTCCCGCTTGCCATCTCCTCACACTCAACCTGAGACCCTAGTTCTACCCATGATTTACAGTTGAAATCTTGGTTCCTTTTTTCTCTTCCCCATCCAGTCAGTTACTAAATACTACTAGTTCTTTCCTACTTTCATTCCTTTCTTCCCAAAGGGGTTTTCCAAGTCTTCATCATCTCACACTGAAAATATTCCAAGTCTCCTGACTGACAAGCCCCTTGAAATCCGAGTGTGTCTCGTTCATCTTTATTTCTCCTCCCACATCCTACCTCTGGACCTGGAACCGAGCCGTTACCTAATAGTCCATCAACTCTAAATACCATCTGTCTTCAATCCACATTGCCATCTGATCTCTTTCTAAAATGCTAATTTGTACATGCCACACCACTATTCACAGAGTGTTAAGGGCTTTCCAGTGTCTACGGGACGATGTCTGAATCACTTTTGCCTGGTATTGGACACTCTATACAATTTCATTCTACCATTTATGTGAATCCTGTTCCAGCTGATTTTACTAGTGGAAACTCCTCTGTCGTTCTTCTCATACTTGTCCTGCTGATTGTGCATCCCACAGGCACAGTGCTAAGCTTGCAGAACCGAATCGGAGCAGAAAAGCCCTTCTCCTTATAAGTTAATCTATGTAGTCTATAACCTAGTCACGTTCTCCTAATACACCCTAAGCATTTCTACTTGTGATGGCTGTGAGGTAAAATGCCTTTCTCATCCCCTCGGTTTATTTGAGTATTAGTGTCAGCACATATGGATGCTCACCAAATGCAGAGATGAGGTTCCTTTTGGAGGGTGAAACAAAGCTGGACAGGTAACATAGTGTCTGTAAACAATGTCTACCATTTACTGAGTGCTTACTGTGTGCCAGGCATTGCGCTGAATGATAGATCAATTCTTTCGATCTTCATGGCCTTTTTGAGGTTGGGCCTAATCTTGTCACGTGAAAAGTCAGGCTCACAGCTAATCTGGGTAAGTTCATTCAGCTAGTAAATGGTAGATAAAAACCCAGATCTATTCCAAAGCCCAAGATTTTAACTTCTGCTAAACTGCTTGACACACTCCAGAAGATAGTTTTTAAATGAGATTTGGGGGCAATCAAGTCCAAGGTGACTAAGCTATGTTAGCTGTCTAACAAGACTCGGGCGCTTGCGTGGCTCAGTCGGTTAGGCGTCTGACTTTGGCTCAGGTCATGATCTCACGGTTCATGAGCCCGAGCCCCGTGTCGGGCTCTGTGCTGACAGCTAAGGGCCTGGAGCCTGCTTCGGATTCTGTGTGTCCCTCTCTCTCTGTGCCCCTCTTCAGCTTGCACTCTCTCTCTCAAAAATAAACATTAAAACATTTTTTAAGAAAATAAGACAGATTTTAAAAGGTACAATCAAGGGGCGCCTGGGTGGCTCAGTTAAAAAATGTCTGACTCTTGGGGCACCTGGGTGGCTCAGTCGGCTGAGCGTCCGACTTCGGCTCAGGTCACCATGTCGCGGTCCGTGAGTTCGAGCCCCGCGTCGGGCTCTGGGCTGATGGCTCAGAGCCTGGAGCCTGCTTCTGATTCTGTCTCCCTCTCTCTCTGCCCCTCCCCCATTCATGCTCTGTCTCTGTCTCAAAAATAAATAAACATTAAAAAAAAAAAATTAAAAAAAAAAAACACGTCTGACTCTTGATTTTGGCTCAGGTCATGATCTCAATGGTTTGTGAGTTGGAGCCCTGCATCAGGCTGTGCACTGATGGCACAGAGCCTGCTTGGGTTCCTCTCTCCCTCTCTCTGCCCCTCCCCTGCTCATGCTCTCTCTCTCTCAATATAAATAAAATAAACATGAAAAAAAAATAAAGTTCCTTTAAGGTAGGCCTGTTTGTATCCCCAGTGTGACACACAGTAGATTCTGTATCAGTTCACTGCTGCTTAATTCAGTAAATCATCATCACTACCCATAAATGTTAAAAAATATTTATTTGGGGAATAAATTGTGCTGAGAGCTATCCTTGGAGATAAAACAAACAAACAACAAAAAACAAAAACCAAAACCAAAAACAAAACAAACAAAAAAAAAACCCAACCGTCCTGAGATGATGCAAAAGGAGGTACTAATGATTTCTGAAACCCTCACCTGATCCATTGATTCTCTTTTGAACCAGAGGCAGGGAACTACACAGTCAAAGGATTGAAGCAAAGAAGACACCTCGAGTTCACTCACAGTCAAGGCACTCCCAGTTCAGGCTTTCTGCAAAAGGTCTGGGTGATGCTGGCCACTAGCCTGCTGGCCCTTCAAGGTATGTTCAGAAGAGCCTGAAGCACCTACAATGAGGGTGCTACACCTTTGACACCTGGAGTATCCTCCAGGAGGTGATGGGTGGAAAGGGAGACTAGAGTGGGAGACTGAAATGCTGCTCAAGCCCTGGCCGCCCACAGGAAACCATCGAACCAACACGAGGGCAAAACTGGTCCAAAGGGACTCAAGACTTCATATTACCCAGAGGAAGATGGATGAAACACATTTTCCACTGGATAGGAGGTCAGACCTGTTAGGAAAGAAAGCTTGTAGGAGAGGCAAATAAATACAGCTGCCTCTCCCCATTGGACCAACAGCAGGCTACAAGTAAAGGCAAGAGGTATTTACCTATTAGGTGAAGAACAAGGCAAGAGACAGACTGGGTCTGGAGGTGGGTTGTAGAAGTGCAGCTCCTTGGCAAAGGGTGATGGGCAGAGTATATAAACACTTGGAACTGAGTCCTCTGCAGATCACAAATTTCCCTATTAGGTAACAGAGACTGGAACTCATGATTTGCCATTACATTTTTGTATAATCAGCACTGATGCAGGATTTTGCCTGTCCTTGGCATTCCTAATTCCATTTTATTTAAGCTTTCCTCAAATCAATAACTACCACAGTTCGTGTGCCACCAGAATGTAAGCTCTATAAATGCAATGACTTTTGTCTCATTTACCCCAACAAAGACAGTACCAGGCACATAGTAAGCTCTTAATAAATTTGTTTTTTTAAAAGAAAACTCGTATGATGGGTTAGGTTTTACATATGGGGATTCTAACCTCATCTCATTCTTCCGGGCAAACATTCCCTGATCAAGAAACAGGCACAAAGAGATTGTTTCTCCTGTTCATGGGAATTAACACAGGACCTTCTCACTCTAAAACCGTGTGCTCTCAGTAATTACCTACTATATGCTAAGCACCTTCTCTCTCTCCTTTACCACCCTCCCCATTCTGAGATTGCCTCCTCCCGTTTCCAGAAAGAGGACCACCTAGAACTCCCTACTCCAGTTCCTTAACTGCAAAATAGCAAAAGACCTTATCTGTGATCCTTGGCAAGGAGTTGCCAAATGGAAGCCTGTGACAGTTGTCAAGAGGAAACTGGTGAATATCAAGCAGTCTGACCCTTTAGACCGAATTCTTTACTGAATCTAAATTCCCTCAGATGGTCAGGCTACTCTGTCAGTAAAATAAATGTCATTTCTTCATAAATAAAAACTCTGAAAAGGAAATTGCAATCTATGACTTCCAAGTTATGCTAGAGCAAAGAATCTCTCTGCTTTCCCCCTTTCCAATCGGGTGTTAAGAATGAACTTTTGATAGTTGGTGCCTTTTATCTTTCTCCCCCCAACTCAAGACCTAGCAGAACTACGGAAGAGGCACTGTTCAGGAGGCATCCTTTTGGACACACGTTTTCTCAGGTCCAAAGAGATCACGCAGATCAAGTTACCATCTTACACATGATCGAAACGATGATGAGGGAGTTCCCTGGATCTCTGGGCCTCCCTCCGCTCATGAAACCACCTTCAGTGAGTGTCCCTCTCCTAACACTGTGCCAGCCTTTGGTGCTACACATGGAGAATCCACCTGCAACTTTTTGAGTGGCACTGATTTCTTCTTTGATTGCCCTACTTTCCTGCAAAGAGACCTCAAAGGTTGGCGTCCTCCCCACTTCCACCAAAACCAGCCAGATTTGCTAGAGGACGCAAGTGCAATGTTAGCAATAAGATACAACTCATATAACCCCTTCCTTCTTTCCTTTTCATTCCCTCCTGAGTCACAAGGACCAAATAATGAATTACATCGGGTATCTAAGTTGTGTGGCAGTAATGCCAACTTTCTTTTTTCTTCCTACAGCTTTGTAAGCCTGTGCCAGAAACTTAAAAAAAAAAAAAAGTTACAGCAAGATTAGCCTGACTCTGTAGCTTGCTGCCTTTCACATTGCCACATACAGAGAAGAAGACAGCACAGGGAAAGAGATGCTAAATACGCCAAGAATCTGGGGAATAGAAGGTGGGGCAAATGAGCATATTCCTTGACCTGCTCTCCTCACCACCAGATCAAAGCTTTCTTCCCACCCTGTCACCAGTTAAAAGAACAGCTGTTACAAAAGTGGATGGTGTACAGTTCTCACTCAAATATTGGATAAGTATGTGTGGTTTTGTGCCCAAGAAAAACGTTTTCCTTCCCCCTCCTCCAACACAGTAAACAAGGAAGCCAAACAAAATGAGAACACCAACTTTTTTGGAAGAGATTTTTATTTGACACTAGAAAGAAGAGAGAAGAAACAGGCAAAGATAGGTAGGAGAAGAAAGCCAGAGCCAGTGACTGACTCAGCACGAAACCAAGGAAATGAAGAGACCCTGGCATTGGGCAGAACCCCCCCCTCCACCCAGCGCAGCTGAAGGAAGAAACAGCTGTGTGCCAAGCCGCAACACGGAGCATAAGTGCCCAGCTTCAACCATGTTTTTGTCCATCTCTTTGGTCACATCTCTTTCCTTTTAAATAAATGCCCAAAGCAATATTTGCAGCCTTCTCTTTTCTCCTAAAGTCACAAATCCTCTTGTCTTTCTCTCTGGACAGATGACCTCTTGTCCTAGTTAAGCAAGGAGTGAGAGAAGGAGTTGGGGGGATGGCAGGATATTCCTGACAGGAGAAACTTTGTGAATAAACAGATAGGAACACAGACAATTTAACTGGAGCTAAATGGGAAGCCATCAAAAGCAAACAGACACCTTACCTGTGATCCTTGGCCAGGACCTGCCAAATGTGGGAGCTACGGTTTGTGGGAAGAGGGAGAGAAAAGGCTGAAAAAGATGGGTTAGACCCTTATTAGTGATGGCTTGACCCTCAAAGTAAGTAAGGATTTTGGATTTTGTGCCTTTGTAAAAAGAGTAGGCATGGAGTCAAAACATCTGGATTCAAACTCTGGCTTTGCAATGTACCAGCTCTGGGTCCTTGGGCCAATGAAATTTTGATATGCTATTTGTTTACTTATCTGTAAATGGGATCTTGCCTACGCTATCTTCTGTTTCCACAGGATCGCTCTGAGGTTCAATTGAGATTCTGGATTTTAAACCTAAAGCCATTTGAATACGGACTCCAAAGTCTCCAAAGCTTTCTCCATTATATTATGTTCACTTTAATCTTTCTCTACCGGTTTTATGTATGTTCTGTGTTTCTAAATTTTAAGCTCACATGGATGACATCTTTTGCTTTTTACTATTCAAAGAATCTTCTGAAATTTCTCAATATTACACAATCACTGGAAATTTCACAAAGAAGCTATGGAAAAAGTTTCACCCATTTTGCTATACTAATATAGGTTACACATAAATATCTGCAAAAGGATACATGATTGCTGCAAAAGCTTGTCAAGACATTCAAGAACATTAGACTATTAGCTCTGACTTGAACTAAGCAGAATAAGTAAAGCAACAGTAAGTTAGAAGTCTCATTTCTAAAGATTTTGTTTTGTTTATTCTGCTTATCTAAAGATTTGGTTAAAATGGAAATGTGAAATACTTCTATCTTGCCTTCAAAAATTATTGATACCACTGATTTCAAATAAGCCTACAAATTTCCATCCACGAATAGGTCGTTTTCTGAACACACATCTTAACCTCAATCTATAGGAGTGATTCACAACCCATGCATGGAATGTAAACCTCTGTGAGGCCACGGAATTATTACAAGGAATCTACTTCAGCATTACCTTCAGTCTGAATAAATAATACTATCTTACAAATATTTATATACTATATTTCAACTGGATATAGATTATGGTGTTACTAATAAAGACAAACTGATTTAAAAGCATTACCGAGGGGTGTCTGGCTGGCTCGGTCAGAACAGCATATGACTTTTGATCTCGGGGTTGTGAGTTCAAGCCCCACATGGCGTGTAGAGATTACTTAAATTTAAAAAAACTTAATGAAAAATACTAAAAAAAATAAAAGCATTACTGAAATCACAGCAGCTTTTGTTATGTATTTTTTCATTAAAAAATCCTAAAAATACAACAATCATCTTGTTATGAGGAGTCTAATAATTTTTGGACCCTAAAATTGGTACATCTTATTAGAAAAGGTAAAGAACCACAATCCTACACCCCATATGAGTAACAAATACGCAGCTGAAACAGGAAAGGCAACAAACATATAGACTCTACTTCCGTGGATACCAACTAAGTGCAATTTGGCAAAACGTTATAAAGTTTGTATGTATACAATCTTAGAGTTGAATGACTATAATTCCATGTATCTGGCAGGAAGGAGAGATCAAAACCTCATAATGTCCTTTGGATAAGACAAGGGCTCTAAGTGGATCCTAGAAAATATCTCCACTTGTACACAGTCTCCTTTAAACCCTTGGAGCAGCCCTGTGCTTCCCAGGCTGAGTGCTAAGACGCTGACATTACTATAAGCTATACTTTCCCCCCACAGGATGGCCACTTGTGATATATTTCCTCAAGTTCCTGCCTCAGAACTTACGTGAGAATCATTCTGGAAACTCTCCATATGAGTATGCTTCCTGGGGTGCCTGGGTGGCTCAGTTGGTTGAGTGTCTGACTCTTGATTTTGGCTCAGGTCATGATGCTAGGGTCATGGGATCAAGCCTTGCTTCGGGCTCCACACTCAGTGTGGAGGGTTAGGATTCTATTTCTCTGCCCCTCTCTCCCACTCGTACTCTCTCTAAAAAGTAAAATCAAAAAACAGTGTAGAATTATTTAAAAAAAAAAAAAAAAAAAGAGTATGCTCTTCTGCTAGTCCCCAAACTCCCAAATCCCTGTTGGTTTATTCTGGTGAAAAGCACTCTTATCTTCCCATGTCCCTACTTCAGAAGCCAAAGAGAGCTTTCCCTCTCATCTGACTATCTATTTACCAGCCCTGCTCCTTCTCCTAACATCTGTCTTCCTTCACAGATGTCAGTGGCCTTTCTAGATCAGCTCTAAAAACTCTGAACAAGGAGGGCACCTGTTGGGATGAGCACTGGGTGTTGTATGGAAACCAATTTCACAATAAATTTCATATATAAAATAATAATAATAATAATAAAAAACTCTGAACAGCCCCTCCTTTCCAAAAGCCCCAAAGGCTGTTTTGTTGTTGTTTAAAACCAGACACAGGGGCACCTGGGTGGCTCAGTCGGTTAAGCGTCCGACTTCGGCTCAGGTCATGATCTCACAGTCCGTGAGTTCGAGCCCCGCATTGGGCTCTGTGCTGACAGCTCAGAGCCTGGAGCCCATTTCAGATTCTGTGTCTCCCTCTCTCTCTGCCCCTCCCCTGTTCATGCTCTGTCTCTGTCTCAAAAATAAATAAACATTAAAAAAAAAAAATTAAAAAAAAAAAAAAAAACAAAACCAGACACAAACTATGATTCCCTCTTGATTAGTTTTTGTTAAGACGGACATATTTATAATTTGTATTCCTTGAGGAAAAGAGCATGTGGACACCAGGGAGAAAGAAACTGAAGCATGCAGAAGGTCAAGAGAAGTCAATTTTGTATCAATAATGTATTTAAAAAAACTAAAACTAAAAATCAATAGAAAATTATATTTGTGTTCAACTAATTATACTACAGAAGCAGAGAATGATGAATACTCTTTCCTCAAAGCCATTTTTCCCCTCAACACTTGATGTCTGCCCAAGCCAAACAGTGCCCCACAGCAGAGAACTATGGAAATGCAAGGGTCTGAGGTATGTACAGTGAGAGAACTGGAGTGTGAGGCCCCAGCCCTCTGCTGTACCTCCTAACTTGACCTCAATGGCCACCACAGCCCTTTGTTCCTCTGGTGTGAATGTGCATATATATATGTGTGTGTGTGTGTGTGTGTGTGTGTGTGTCTATGAACACACACACACACACACACACACACACACACACACACGGAATCTGTTTCTCCTATTAGCTACCTAACCAAAGTGAGAGTTGTTGCAAAAAAGAAACAAATTCTTCCCCAGAAAAAGTCCTTCGAACTTGAGAGCTAATTATTGGATCAGAGAGAGTATTTCTCAAAGAAAACATGTAACAAGCACTTGCTTAACTGTTGGACAGCAACTGTTGACAACTAAAATTTCTAATAAGCTAAGGAAGCTATTTAATTCATAGCCATCTCCACATCCCCTACCCAGAGTAATTCCTTTTAATTATAAATCAGAACATTGTAAGGAAAGACTCCAGGAGCTATAGCAACAGGGGCAAGCTGCCATCTGGATCCACCACGTTTCCCAACTCTTCAGAGAACTAACTGACAGTAGGAGCTTGGAGGGAAACAGAATTTTTGAAGCCAGGTTTATTCCTCCTCCCTGCTCCCAATTTGTTAGCTTAGAAACTTTAAAGACATTAGAGATTCCAGCTAAATGTTCACCACTCTGCCCTTCCCACTTAACTGAGCAGTTCTGTCCAGCCAGAACTGACCCATACGAACGAGAGTTAGACTAACCCCTCGGGGGGAAAACTACCCGAGAAGCGATCATCACTTGGCGGCCAGTAAGGAGTTGTCCTGTATTACTTCCCAACTTCTAAATTTACCAAGCTCTAGGAGGTCTCTCCAAAATACTTGTCTTCCCCTCTAATTTCAAATGATAGTGGACAAAGGGAAAATAAAGAAAAGACATTTATGAATAAGAAAACAATCTGTTTAGCTCTGCATGGAACCTACAGGCCATTTAGTATGAATGTAAAGGCCTCAAGTAGAAGGACTCAAGATCTGAAACTGCACCTGTTTCCTCTTCTCTTTAACAACCAGGGAGAGCTAAATCTCTCTCCTTGGCTATTAAGACCCCAGACTCCTGAGTCTGTAAAGCGTTCCAACTGGAAAGGAACGAACATCTGAAAAGTCCAGGCTATGTAGTTGTCCACCATGGGCACTATATCTAAACTGTTTGAAACATTTAAAAGCAAAGCATTCCTGGAAATAAACTCTTAGCCGTAGCCATGTTCTGGTGTGAGACCAATGAATCTACAATGTTTCTTCCTAGAATGGGAGGCATCTCAGATTTCTTCCAGGTTAATTCAGGTTAAGGAAGAAAAATAGATGTATGCTGTACACAGCAAACTGGCTCTCATCCCGTTTACATTTCTTTCACTTTTTAACCCTGGTACTGAGGCCTCTAAGCAAAGCAGACATTTCTGATACAGACACACTGTTTACTTGGCAAAATTTAAGTGGGATGAGTATCACTCTGCTGGATGCATCATTTCTATTTTTCCTCCTGTGATGGTTAATTTTATGTGTCAACTTGGCTGGGCCAAGGGGTACCTAAATATTTGGTCAAACATTATTCTGGGTGTGTCTGTGAGGGTTTTTTTCTGGTAAGGTTAACATCTGAATAGGTAGACTGATTAGAGCAGACAGACTGCTCTCAGAAAGAACATCAGTGCCAGTGGGCCTCATCCAAACAGACAAAGGCTCAACTAGAACAAAATGTCTGACGCTTCTGCTAGCAAGGGGGAGCGCCTCTTGCCTGAGTGAGGACACTGGTCTTTTCCTGCCTTTGGACTCAAACTAAAAAGGCTTTTCTTAGTTCTCAAAATTTCCACCAGCTTCTGTACTGGAATTAAACCACTGGCGCTCCTAGTACTCAAGCCTTTGGGAATCGGACTAGAACTACACCATAAGCTGGCTGCTGGATCAAGATCTTGAAAACTTCTTAGTCTCCATAATCACCCAAGCTAATTCCTTATAATAAATTTCTAAGCGTGTGCACGTGCGCGTGCACACACACACGCACACACACCTTATTGCCCTACTGACTGTTTCTCTGGAGAACGCTACCCTAGTCCACACCTTAACCTAAATTAACCTGGCACTCCAAGATACCTCCTAGGATAAAACACAAAGACTCATTAAGTGGGAGGGGTACAGGAAACAGGAAAAAAAAAAAAAAAAAAAAAAAAGCCTCATGCCCTCTACCAGAGCAAAACAAGTGAAGAAAATTTCAGCTGAGACTGACACTATTTGCTATTCTGTGTATTAAAACGGTAATTCCGTACCTACCACTTTGTTTCTGACCCTTTGTGAAATGACTCAGATCTGCTCTTGTTCTCCAGTTTTCTAGCTGAAGTAAAAATACAACGGCCTGTCCTGGCATCTCCAGACTCTTAACAGGGACACAATTATCCTAATTTTTCTGACACAGCAAACGCTGTTCTACTTGAAAACTACCATGTGCTCTGTCAGCACATGGCCTTTCTCCATCTAAGTAGTGGCCATTAAATATTCAGAATATACCTCCCCCCGCCCACCAGCTTCTTGACCCTGTCCCCCATTCAAAACTGATGTGCAGTTTGAGGCTACCCATCAATGTGCACAGTAAATAGCTCACGGTCTCCAAAGAAACAATCTCTGCCAAGGTAGGACATGAGAGACGCAGGAGAAAACATTTTTTATTCCCTCTGGGCCCAACCTAAATCATACCTTTGTGGTGACAATTTTAGAGGCAGGCTGTTAATTTAGCAAGCCATTCTCCCACTTTCTCTCTTCCCTCCCCTACATGTTTACCCTCCATCAAAGATATCTCTAACCCCCTTCCTTCATCCCCAAACCAGTGTATGATGGCCAACAAATATTGAGGAAAGAGTCGTAGCCAAGGGAGAGACTCATCAAAGAGTGGCCGTCTTGTTCTGATCATTCCAAACTGTGAAGGGCTGATGTGACCAAACAGGGGCCCCTGTGACATGCACTAACAGTGGTTACATGTCCCCACCATTTCCTTTTGAGACTTTGAAGTTCCAACAACATTCTTGATCGTCTTCATTTATTCAACTTTAAACACTTAAATGCTTCAAAGAGCATGTGCATGTGCAATGAGACATTGTTAGGCTGAAAATCGAAGGCCCACCTCTCCAAGGCCAAGTTGTTTTGGGCATGATCACAATAATCAGTTTGATTCCAAGTACAGCCAGAACCAAGCAGAACAGAAAGATTTCAGAGATGATAAAAAGGGCTTAAAAAAATTAAAATGGGACAATGTGAAATCTCAATTTCTGAAGACCAATGATTTACTAAAAACAGTGAACTGGCTGTAGAAGCAGTAATGAAGTAATTCCTCTTCTGAGGGAAACTATTTTAAGGTCCCCATGACAAAAGGCAGTAAACAATGAGTTGCGGGTCATTTTAAAAAGCTCCAGAACCAAAGATTTCAAATATCTGTCCTTCTGTGCCTGGATCCTGCCCAACTCATTTCCAAAAGGAACCAGAATCAGATTCCCACCAATGTAAGATTTCTAAGATGCGTCATGTTGGCTTCTGCAGAAACTGCACCTTGTGAAGTAGTCTTTAAAAATTAAAATGAGAAAACCAGAGAGTACAACGATAAGCCACTTTCTCCTCCCCACCAATTTTTCTTTGATTTTCTGAGGATTCAAAACAAAAACAAAATCATTCGTCTCAGATTCCTGAATTAACCTGACCTCGCTTGGTGGCTAATGTGGCCAAGAGCAGATGTTTTTGTACAATTAAAACAGGAAGACTTTTTATCAGCAGGACTTTAGGGCTGTGGTTCCACTGTATCTACTATCAAATACACTAATGGTAGGCTGGAGGTTAGATCAGGAAGTGGAAACATCCACTACAAGGTAACATGACAGATGGTGGGACCCTCGCTAGACTTTAAGGTAGAGTGATTCTATTCTGGCAGGGGAAACCCACATAATCAAGTTTCACACTTATAAAAGTATCACTCTGAATTCAGGAATCAGAGGCATTTGGTTGTAGATACAATTCCATCTGTAGATACTAACTTTAAATTGAGAGAAGAAAAAACACTCACTGCATTAATATTATGGGTTGGGGTTTCTTATGTGATTCCTAAATCCACCTACTACTTTTCTGTTTTGATACAATTGACAGCTGTGATAAGAAGACTACCACAGCTGTGGCTCAGATGCGGGCTTTTCAGCTTCAGAAAGTCCATCGGTCATGTAGCTGGCTGTCACTGCTATATCTGTTGCTTGCAGAGGCCTCAGAGTTCTGGGTTTGCCGAGTAGAGTCCTCACCATTTAAGCTCTTCCTACACACAGGACACGTGTCATGCTGCAACAGAAGGAAATCGGTCCATGTAAACAGCCTGACCTGAGAAGCCAGAGGTGCTAAACACTTAAGAAACCCTGAGAGCTGGCAGGCCGAAAGACAAAAAGGGCATGCACTCTCGCACAGTACACACTGGGCTCAAAGATGGAACACCAGCACATGTTCAAATGGACCTTGAAACAGAAATGACAGAATTCCAGGCCAGGAGCTTAACAACAACTACCACACGTCACCAAACAGAACTAACCAGATACGGTGACCTGACATGGTCTAGAGCAAGGGTTAGGAAACTTTTTGTGAAGGAACTGGTAATAAATATTTTAGACTTGGCAGGCCATACTGCCTGGGTCACAACCACTCAACTCTGCTGATGCAGCACAAAGGTAGCTGCAGACAATTGGTAAACAAATGAGCGTAGCTGTGTTCCAATGAAACTTCCTTTACAAAAACAGGTGGCAGGCCCGAGACCTGTAGGCTGTGGTTTGGTAACCTCTGGTCAGAGAAGTTTCCAAACATAAGAGTGATCTAAAAAACAGTGACGGCACCAGCAGGAGTTAGGAAGGGACTAAAATCTGCTCTCCTTGGCTCTCTGTTAACCCGGAACCACCTCCCGCCCTGCCCTGCCCCAGAAGATGTGGCTGGCAGAGATAGCCCATCACACATGAGAGCCGGCTGTACTCACCAGTTCTAACCACGGCACAATACAACTGCTGTGGAAAAAGTGGTTGCAGGGTAACTGCCGGACTTCCTCTTCAACTGTGTAATCTTCTTTGCACACTGGACACTCTAAACCCATATCTGTTGGAGGAGGAAATGCCTTCTAAAGTAAGCGAGCAAAAAGAAGGAAGAAAAAACTAGTCCAGAGGAACGCGTAAGAAAAGATACAAAGTGTACCCTAGGTGGAGGTAGGAAGCACAAACTGCGCTTCACCATGGGGGAGGAGCTGGGAGTAGAAAGGGACTTTTGTGAAAAGGAGGATCGACGAACGGGCTTAGTCCAGAAAGGCCTACTTTTCAACATCAAGGCTTGCAAAAAATAAACCGGGGCTTGGATGATCTGTTAAGTAAAACAGGGAAAGCATCTTCCCAGATGTGTGATATCCTTCTGGCAGTTTCTACTCAGGAAACACAGGCAATCTGTCCACTACAACCACGGGATATATATGAGCAATCTCAGCAGTTCCCAGTCAGTGTCTCAAGCCACTTTAACCCTGCCATTTTCCACATTTCGCGTCCTCTTTCAGAGTGGTTGTCCTAAAGCCCTCTGGACAAGTTAATTAAAAGCTGCACCAGGAGGTGGTGCTGCAGAATTGCAAAGCCCAAGGACAGCTCAGGCTCCAAGTCCAGAGACAAGAAGCCCTCTGTGAGGAAATGACTACACACTAACCTGGGAGTACCAGGCAGCAAACTCGGGGTCTCCCAAGTCTGGCTAATGATACCAGCTCCTCCTCTCCAATGGCCAGCATGTGCTACATACATGCCCATAGCACTCAAGGGCCCAGAATAATAAGACTACCAAGAGTCACTCCTTCCTCTCCACTCTTATCTAACACCTTTACCTCAATTCCACCTTTTATTTCTTATGACTGGTCCACCGGAACAGCCTCCCAGGAAGTGGGTACCCTTGACCCCAGCCTTGAACCCTCCAAATTTATCCTATGCTTTGCAAGCAGTTCACTTCCCCTAATACTAGCTTCAGAGCACCCCCCCAGCTGGCACCTCAAAATCACCAAATTCAAAATGAAAACCATCACATCACTTCCATCCCCAAACCCCACTAGACCAGGGGTGGGGGTGGGGGGGGGGTGGTTACAAGCCTCCACCCCGATAGATGGCAGCACCGCCTCTTGTAGTTCCTGAGCTGCAAAATCTGACAGTCATCTTTGACCCTTTTCCCTCTTTTATCCCATTAGGCATCTTCAAAGTGATACTGAGTCTACCCTTCCCCATCTGTTAGCATTGCCAATGTCACCTGCACCCCACCTGGATGTTGCAGCAGCCCCTTGAATCCCCGTTTCTGCTTTCTTTGCCTTCCAATCTATTTGAGATACTACCTCCAGCCGAATCTTCCCTAAAGAGCACCTAAATTCCCCCAATCCTCCATTTGGGGACCTATAAAACTTGCCTGCTACCTAAAACATCCAGCCCTAACTACTCTGCCAGTTTCAACGTCCGCTCAAACAAGGCCTTTTTACCCAATAATACCTCCCATGCTCCCAAACCAGACTGCATTTCAGGGTTTATCAGGCCACTCTCCTTTTCCCTGGTCCAGACACTATGCCCATGCTGACATTCTCACACTGGTTCATACTCTTCCTTGAACAGAATGACCTCTCTGAGATGGCCTATCCTATCTTTTAAATCTTCTGACTCTAAACTGGAATTTGTAGTGCAAGAAACTCCCAGTTCGAAATAATGTTCCTTGTCACTAAATTCCTTCTGTGCTTAAAAGTAAAAAAACTGTATCTAATGTACCTGACTGTATCTGACAGAATAAATGTGAAACAAATTCTCAGCCTCCAATTTTTTTTCTCTTCCTCAGTATCATCCACTCAATACTATTTTTGATACTGTTTTTTAAGTGTATTCATTTTGAAAGAGAGAGAGAGAAAGGGAGAGAGACAGAAGGAGGGAGACAGGACCCAAGCAGGTTCCGGCTGTCTGCCCCGAGCCCAATGTGGGGCTTGATCTCACCACTGTGAGATCATGACCTAATCTGAAATCAAGAGTCAGATGCTTACCTGACTGAGCCACCCAGGTGCTCCTGTACCGTTTTCTAATCATTTAGTTGAGTTTTGCTTCCCCTAGTAAGTTCTTCAAAAAATCAAGTCTTGGGGTGCCTGGGTGGCTCAGTCAGTTAAGCGTCCAACTCTTGATTTCATCTCAGGTCATGATCTTAACAGTTCATGGGATCAAACCTCATGTCAGGCTTGGGATTCTCTCTCCCTCTCTCTGCCCCTCCACAACTCATGCACGTGCGTTCTCTCTCTCTCTCTTTCTCACAAATAAATAAACTTAAAAAAAAAAAAAAAAAGACTAACCCTAAATAAAAAGGTAGGCCCTATCTTCCACTTACGGCACCAAGTAGCAATTTTAGTTAGGAGTGCTACACCTTCACCTGAAGATCCTTAGTACAGGAAGGTGCTGAGATTTTGAACGGAGATCAGATTTGACAGAAGAAGTATGGAAATGAACCTACCAACTTGTTCCTGAGTTACTGTCACTGTTGGAAGAGATGTGATCTTTTCTTTGTCAGCCGGGGGAGGCCCTGTGTTTTCCAGTTGTCCTAAAAGCTACAAAAAAGGAAAAAGAAAAAGAAGAAGAAGTGGCAGACATCCTACCATCCCTGGGGAGGGAGCTGCTCCAGCTGAGAACAAACAGTGCATATATTAGAAATGTTAGTTGCTCTTACTTCTGCAAGGCTCTGAGAGGCTTGGGTTTCCCCTTTCCTGCTGCCGGAACACTTGTAATTGCTTTACAATTTCAGAGTGACATCAGTATAACCCTACAGACAAACCCATCATTGCAAGGCCCACCTTTGGGCATAAAGCAATTTCAGAGGCAGCATAAGGGTTGTGATGTCAGGAGTAAAATTAAAACTGAACAAAAGGTAATACTTAACTGGTCTAAAAACTTCATTCTGCTGGAAGAAATAAAAGGGTGAGAGTATGGAAAGTAGCATCAAGTAAGCCAAGAAATAGGTAAATTACTGCCTATGAGAAGATTTGGATATAAATGACATGCTTTCTATTCTCAGCAATCCACAAGGGAAATGAAAACTATTTAAACTAAAATAAACATAAATAAGTGGAAGCGATTATATATGTCATGGGAATACCTTTTTCTCTGCTTCCTTCCCCTACTTTGCTCCATCTAGCAGAAATCCCTGCTTCAAACATGTGAGGAGACCCTCCTTTTTTGTGAAGTAGTTGTTAACAGGATCCTCACAGGACTGAACAAGAGGCCAAAAATACAAAATACTGTTTGTTACAGGAGAAGTGTTTTCTTCCTACAGAGGTGAAACCATCTTCTAGAAAGTCCCTAGGACCTCGAATGTACATGGATGCTAAACTAAACCCGTAAACCATTCATCCCTTCAGTAAAATGGAAACCCACAAGCTCAAAATATTAGGGAAAGCAGAGTGACTGCCATTCAGAAAGTAGCAGAAGGAAAGCAGGAAGCCTGTGGAACCATGAGACACACTGAACAGACACCCTCAAAAGGCAGCTCCTCACCTGGGTTACAATGGCATCAAGCCCTGTCTGACCCCAGGCATAGTCCCCAGGGTTGGAGTGCAGCATCCCGCTCCTATACATGAGATGAGACAGACAGCATTAGACGGAGTGACCAGGCTCTGCCTCACACCACAGAAAAAACTGGGAGATCCCGTTCTCTCTCAGAGCTGGAAAGTCACTAGTTCTCTAAAATCAAGTGGCAAAGAACTTCTCGGTATTTTTAAGGTCAAAGAGATTATCCAGAAGTCGTCTCTTACTCTTTTTAAGTAAGGAATTTTTACTTAATCGAATAGAACATAAAATGTGAAGCTACCTAAAATACCACATGACACACCAGAGCGAAAAGAGTGACTCATTGCCTATTGGCTAAGAAAAGTTTGTCTTCTCTACGCCCATGTAGAGTAAATATAGATGGAGCTGCTTTTTAAGGAGAGTTTTCCCTCTGTGACTGGCCAAAATCTGTAGCAGACTTCCCTCATTCGAAGAGGCTGCCCACGGTCCTGGACAATGAGGAGCTTTCAAGGAGAGAAGCGGCCACAGTGGTCTCTGAATCACAACCTAGAGCAATTACAAAAGGGACTCGGCAGCCCCTCTTTTTGGAGCTGCTGGTGCACTACCCTGGATGACAGATGTCCAAGCTCTTTGGCTGGAACGTGTTAAAAGAAACTAGAGGCTGGAAAATAGGGTAACTGAGTGGAAGGACCGAGGACCCTCTGAGCAAAGGAGGCTTCCGAGGCGGAGTCGGAAGTGGTATGTGATTGCCTAGACAAGAAGAAATTCCATCTTAACTTCTATCATACTTAAGTGACACTCTGATACTGAAATACAGCCTTTTATTTCTCCTGAGATACCTTCTTACTTTAAGAATTTCAGCAATTCTTAAGGAATAAAATCTTTCCGTACAACCTAGAGAAGAAACTTGCAAGTCAGATACCAGCTTGGTAGGGACCATCTCATTCCCCTCTCAACACAACTCTCAAACCAGAATATGAACCAAACCCGACACATCCAGTGCCCAGACATCCTGGGGGACCAGGATGGTCCTCAGGAGACTGAACAATAAAAAAATAAGTTCTGATTAAGTTTGGGCTCAGCAAATAAAGGCAATCTAACAGTCTGCCAATCAAATCTATATACTCACCTATTCAGCTCTTTCTCTTTCTCACAATGGTACATATACCTAAAATGCTGCTGCTCCAGCAAAGTTAAGACAGAAGGCAATTCGCTACTTACCAGGAAAAAGGATGTGAGGATCCAGGAATTGCAGAATTTGCAAAGAATCCTGCAAATATCTGCTGTATTATGCTGTTGCAGGGGGGAAAAAAAATTAGGTAAGACAAGAGACTTATGAAAGTACTCTACAGATATCTATGGCTGACAATCAGCAACTCCTCCAACTACCATGGGTCCTCACTTACCATTGTACAAAAGGTAGCACCAGAAATCAGTCAACTACCTGGTAAAGTGCTATTTTGCTATTATGGCTATCTTCCTGAGCTCCGTGATCTTATGTGTTAATAGATTTTTGTGAACTAGGCTTGAAATGAATCTGATTGCATGGTGTAGTTTTCCAGCTATGTTCCTTGGACCTCTGGCAACAGTATTAGGCTGAAAAGGATGCTAAACCACCGGATTTAGGCCCAGGCTGTAAACAGTAATGCCATTTTTATGTGTTTTACACATTGGGTTTCTACATGAGATATTATTTAAAGAGCCCTGTAAAAAATTTTTTCAGAATAATTCCATTTTACAAACATTTAGCAACATACTACATTAGCCCTCAAAAGGTGTTTCAATTGCTTCTAACACAAACACAATCAAATACACACACATCTGACATTTGTCATTCTGAATACTTAAGATGGCACATCTACTCAGTCCTTTATACTGGTGAACTGATCTTTGTTACCCAGAGATAATGGGCAAAAGAAAAAGACTGAAGAAAGATTTGTTTTGTGAATAATATGCACATTTTTCTTTCTTTCTTTTTAATGTTTATTTATTTTTGAGAGACAGTGTGCCAGTGGCGGGGGAGAGGGCAGAGAGAGAAGGAGACAAAGAATGTGAAGGAGGCTCCAGGCTCCAAGATGTCAGCACAGAGCCTGACATGGAGCTCAGACCCATGAACTGTGAGATCATGACCTGAGCTGAAGTCGGATGCCCAATTGACTGAGCCACCCAGGTGCCCCTTCTCTTTTTTTCTCTGGTTTTATGGAGATATAATTGATATGATACATACTTTTAACCCCTTGGGTCCCACTTTTCTTATTAGGCCAGTCAATACAACAATGGCAGTAGCCAATATTAGACTCTCCCTATTCCTAAAGTTCAACAGTAGATAACTAGACTATGTGTTTGTTTTAAAATAATTGTCCACATGTTATTTTATGTTCCTCCTTTGAGTGTATGGACTTAGTGATTTAATTCTTTTTTTATTGAGGCATACTTCACATGAACATTAGTTTCAGGTGTATAACATGATTCAATGTCTGTATATATTGTAAATGATCACCACGAAAAGGCTAGGTAACGTTCATCATCATAGTTACAACATATTTTTCTGTGATTATAAGTTTTAAGATCTATTCTCTTAGCAACTTGCAAATATGTAATAATTATTAACTATAATGCTGTAATTACCTATAATTAGTATAAGGAACTATAATCTCTTTGCAGTTTTGATTTGCATTTCCCTGATGATATAGTCACGATGCTGTACATTACATCCCCATCATTTATTTTATAACTAGAAGTCTGTACCTCTGGACCTCCTTCACCTATTTCACCCACACCCTACCCCCTACCTCTGGCAACCACCTATCTATTCTCTTTATCAATGAGCTTTTCTTTCTCTTTTTCTTTCTTTCTTTTCTTTTCTTTTTTTTTTTTTTTTTTTTTTTACAATTCCACATATAAGTGAGATCATATAGCATTTGTCTTTTTCCATCTAACTTATTTCGCTTATCACAATATCCTCAAGGTCCATCCATGTTGTTGAAAATGACAAGATTTCATTTCTTTATGGCCAAATAATATTCCCGTGGGTGTGTGCTGTGTGTGTGTGGTGAATATTTATACAAAACACATTTTCTTTAACCATATCCATCAACAGACACAGGTTGTTTCCATGTCTTGGCTATTATAAACAACACTGCAATGAATACAGGAGTGTATATATCTTTTTGAATTAAGGTTTTCATTTTCTTTAGATAAATATTCAGAAGCGGAAGTGCTGGATCATATGGTAGTTCTATTTTTAACTTTTTGAGGAACCTCCATACTGTTTTCCACACTGGCTGCACCAAATTTACATTCCCACCAAGAGTGCACAAGGGCTTCCTTTTCTCCACATCCTTGGCAACACTTGTTATTTCTTGTCTTTTCGATAGTAGCCATTCTAACAGGTGTGAGGTGACATTTCACTGTGGTTTTGATTTCCAATTCCCTGCTTACTGATGTTGAGCACACTTTCATGTACGTGTTGGCCATCTATATGTCTTCTTCAGAAAAACAGCTATTCAGGTCTTCTAATCTATTTTTTAATCAGATTGGTTTTCTTTTTCTTTTTTGCATTATATGAGTTTTTTTCTATATTTGGGTTATTAACTCCTTATCAGATTTGCAAATATTGTCTCCCATTCAGTAGTTTGCCTTTTCATTCTGTTGACGGTTTCCTTTGCTGTGCAGAAGCTTTTTAGTTTGTTAGCCTGTCTATTTTTGCTATTGTCGCCTTTGCTTTTGAAGTCAGATCCAAAAAAAATCATTTCCGGATCTATGTCAAGGAGCTTACTGCTTACACTTTCTTCTAAAAGGTTTATGGTTTCCGGTCTGACATTCAATCCATTTTGAGTTAATTTTTATGTATGGCGTAAGATAGTGGTCCAGTTTCATTCTTTTGCATGTAGCTGTCCAGTTTTCCCAATGTCATTTGTTGAAGAGACTGCCTTCTCCCCACTGTATATTCTTGGCTCCTTTGAGTTTATTTCTGAGCTCTCTATTCCATTCCACTGATTTAGGTGTCTGTTTTTATACCAATACCATACTGTGACTTACTTCTTGACAATGGAGTATGAGAGGACAACTTTCAAGATTAGTCATAAAAAGCATTGTGGCTTCCTCCTTTCACTCTCTCTTAAATCACTTTCTTGGAAAAGTGCCACGTAAAGCAGTCCTGTGAAGACCCACATGATAAGGAACTGAAGCCGCCTCCCAATGGCCAGAACTAACTTGCCAGAATATGAGTAATTCTCAGTTGATCCTTCAGATGACTGCAGTAACAGCCAACGTCTTAACTGTAAGCTCATAAGACACTGGGCCAGAACCACTCAGCTAAGCTGTCCCAAATTCCTGACCCAAAGAACTTATGAGATGATTAATGTTTATCTTCAGTCACTAAGCTCTAGTGTAATTTATTATACAGCAATAGATAACTAATCCAGATTTTGATGCCTAGAAGTATGTTCTGTTGTAACAAAAACCTAAAATGTGGGAGTAGATTTAGAACCCAAAAGAGGGTATAAGTTAGGACTGTGAGATGAGTACCAGTGAAAGTTTGAACAGCCTTGAAGAAACAGAAGTATCATGGCCTTTGAGGAAGTTATGGGTGAGAGCTTAAGTGAGAAAGATCTTGGAAACTGGAGGGAAAGTGATCCTTGTTATGTAGTAGCAATAACGATATGTAAAGTAGAAGTTGTGGCTCATGAACTGGGTGACAGTCTAGCCAGTGAGATGTCCAGACAAGAAGGCAGAAGGTACCTCTTGGCTTCTTCTTGCTGCTTACATTAAAATGCAAGAGAGGGATAAATTAAAGGGAAAGATGGTTAAAGTTTATTTTATTTTATTTTTTAGTAATCTCTATACCCAACACAGGCTCAACCTCACAACCCGGAGATTAAGAGTCGAATATTCTTCCAATTGAGCCAGCCAGGTGCCCCTAAAGAGAAGGATAGTTCAACAAAAAGGAGTTAAGACTAAATCATTCTGAAAATTCCCAGCCTCTCCAGATGGTTAATGATACTAAAATTAAGCAATGGCTTCCAAGCAAAGATCAAATCTATCCAGGGCATGGCCAAAGAAAATGGTTAATGAGGAAGTCTAGCATGTGGTTACCAAAATTCTTTGTTAAGGCCTCAGAAAGATCTACATAGCCTAAAGAACTATTCAATCAAACAACTGGGCTTCCAAGAGGCCTAAGGGTGTTGTATTAGTTCCCAAGGACTACTATAACAAATTCCCACAAATATACAGCTTAAAAAGAAAGGAATTTATTCTCTCATAGTTTTGGAAGCCAGATTCTGAAATCAAGATGTTGTTAGGGTTAGTTCCTTTCGGAGGCTCTCAGGGAAAACCTGTTCCATGCCTCTCTCCTAGCTTGTGGTGGTTCCCAGCAATCCTTGCTATTTCTTGGCTTTTAAACATTAAACACTTTAATCTCTGCCTTGGTTGTCATGTGCCTTTCTTTCCTGCGTCTTCTGTATCCAAATTTCTCTAAGAATACCAGCCACTGGATTTGGGCCCACTCTAACTCATTATGATCTCACCTTTAACTTGATTACATTTGTTAAAGACCTTATGCCAAATAATACCACATTCACAGGTAGTGGGGTTCAGGACCTAAACGTATCTTTTTTTTTTTTTTTTTTAATTCATTTATTTTATTTATTTACTTTCATCTTCAGTTATTTTTGAGAGAGACAGCAGACAGACAGAGTGTGAGCAGAGGAGGAAGAGAGAGGGAGGGAGACACAAAATCCAAAGCAGGCTCCAGGCTCTGATCTGTCAGCACAGAGCCCAACGCAGGGCTCAAACTCACAAACTGAGATTATGAGCTGAACTGAAGCCAGAAGCTTAACCAACTGAGCCACACAGGCTCCCCTGGACCTAAACATGTCTTTGTGGAGAATACAATTCTACCCACTACAAGTACTGTCCCTTAGCAATACCAGCAGAAGCCCAAAGCAGAAAGGAGATTATCTCTGGAAAAGATATGTGGGTGTGGCTTTTCCTAAAGGCATGAATCTCAGTAACATTCATAAGAGACTCTAAGTTTTAAAAAGAAAACACTGCCAGCTTAAATTAAAAGGTACAGAGGCAAAACTAAATGAAAAGAAGCCTCTTGGGCCCTTAAAACTCTAGTGGCAAGAAACAGACTAAGAAAACTATGCAGCTGCAAACCTGGACTACTTTTCATGGAAAAGAAAAGATAACTCACAAGGTGAAACCAAGAGCCTAGAAGGAGGAAACAAGAGCCACAGAGCAGCATTCCTGGGCAAAAGGAGAACGAAGTCCTAATCAAGGAACTGCCAACATTTATACAGATAACATCAGAACTGCTATAAATCAGTGACTTCTTGGTGCCTCCCATTTTCTCCCTTTTTAAATAGGAACCTCGGGGCGCCTGGGTGGTCAGTCGGTTAAGCATCCAACTTCCGTGCAGGTCATGATCTCATGGTTCGTGGGTTTGAGCCCCATGTCGGGCTCTGTGCTGACAGCTGAGAGGCTGGAGCCTGCTTCGGATTCATTCTGTGTCTCTCCCTCTCTGTGCCCCTCCCCCGCTCTCACTCTGTCTCTCAAAAATAAACAAACATTAAATAAGAACCTCCATACCTGTTTATTGTATGCCTATCCCATCACTGTATGTTGGGTGTGTGAGGAGTAGAAAACTTGTCTCTTTAATTTATAGGTGTTCACATCAAAAGAAACTGTTCTTGAGGAACTATACCCAAGGAGCCTCATCCAAGTGTGGATTTCAACAACCTGGATTTCCAGTGGGAAAAGGCTTTTGTGGATCTTGGGAGGATGCGAGTATATTTTGCACAAGGGAGAAATATAAGTAATTTGTGGCCAGAGTGAAATACAGTAGTTCTAAAATATGTCTACAAATCTTTAATACTCCTCCTTTCAAGGGGTGGAGTTTAATTCTCCTCCCCTTGAATGTGGGCTAGATCCAGTGACTCATTTCTTACAGAAAAAATATGGCTGAAATGACAGTGTTTGGCTTCCAAGATCAGGATATAAAATGCATTATGGTTTCTTTCCTTTTCCTTTCTCTCTCTTGGATCACTTACTCTGGTGAAGTCAGCTGTCAAGTCATGAGGACACTGAAAGAGCCCTATGCAAGAGGTCCACGTGGTAAGAAATTAAGGCCTCCTGCCAAGAGCTATGCAAGTGAGTTATCTTGGAAGCAGAGCCTCCAGCTCCAGTTGAGTGTTCAGATGCCTAGAGCCACAGCTGATATTTTGAATATAACCTCATGAAACCCTTTACTAGAACCACTTACTTAAGCTGCTCCCAAGTTTCTGAACCTCAGAAACTGTGAGACAATGTCTGCTAAATTCTGAATAATCTGTTACACAGCAATAAATAATATACCCTCCTTGCTGCCTAAGAACTAGAAGAGCAAATTACCGCAGGCTTGAACTAACCAATAAGTAAATAGCAGATATCAACTTCGAGAGAAAGCCTTGTGCCTTGCTCTAACGCTGACCCTGCACAAATGCTTGTGGTTGCCAGGGATGTTTTCAGCTAATGAGCTGCTGATTCCCCTTTCTTGGCTGCTTGTTTCCTGGAAGTCAGATGTTGGTTCCGTATCTCTGCAGCAGAAACAGAGAGGCTGCTCAGGGTAGCTTCAGCAAGTCTAAGAGCTATTGTGAGGAGATTATCTTCAGCTGATACACGCAATATTTACACTGAATTCTGCTGTTAAAAACATAAAATCTTGGGGCACCTGGGTGGCTTAGTCGGTTGAACATCCGACTTCGGTTCAGGTCACAATCTCACGGTTCATGGGTTTGAGCCCCACGTCAGGCTTTGTGTTGACGGTGCAGAGCCTGCTTCAGATTCTCTGTCTCCCTCTCTCCCTCTGTCCCTCTCTCTCTCTCTCTCTCTCAAAAATAAATAAACATAAAAAAAAACACATAAAATCTTCTCTTACTAAAAAAGTAATAGGTAGCTAAAATGGGGATGGGAGGGAGTGTGATGTGTGTGTTTAATCCACAGATGATAAAAAAACAATCCACAGAGTGCAGAAGGGAAGACACAGCTAAGAGGAGGTAAGAGTCTTCACCTTGTTTCCAGAACTGTCCTTTCTCTAGGTTTTCCTCCTTGTTCTGGGGTTGTCCTTTCTGTCTCCTCTGCTTATTCCTCCTTATCTTCCAAATTTCTAATCCATCAGGCTTGGGCTCAATTCTCTGAGCTCTTCTATTTACTGTCTTGACTCTTTTGACAAATTTCACCCAGTTTTATAATTTTAAATACCATATACAAGCCACATTTCCAAATTTTACCTCCATCCAAGACTTCTGCCCACTCAACATCACCACTTGAATGTGTAATAAGCACCTAAACTTATCATGTCCCAAGCTGAACTCTTAAATTTTCTCCCCCAAATCCATTCCTCGTGTTCCCCATCTCCGCTGATAGTGACTCCAGAGTTGCTCAGACCAAAAACCTTAGTGTCATCCTTAACGCTGTTTCACCTCATATCCAATCTGTTAGCAAATCCTATTATGCCCATTGTCAAACTATATCTAGAATCCAACCATTTTTCACTACCCTCATCCAAGCTACTGGCATCTCTAGCTTACATTAATGCAACTGCCTCTTAAATGATTTTTCTGCTTCTGCCCTTGCCCTTATACTTTTTGCAGCCCCCCATTCTATTCTCAACATAGCAGTCAGAATGATCATTTTAAGACACAAGTTAGACTATGTCATTTCTCTGCCCTAAACTTTCCAATGGGTTTCCACTGCACTCAGAATAAAAGCCTTTACGGTAGTCTGCCAGGCTCTACAGGATCTAATACTCTTCTCCCCATCCCCACACCCAGCCTACTTCTCTGTGATCTTACCTCCTACTCCTCCTCTCACTCTGCTCCAACTGGCCTCTTCTTATAGGCACATTCCTGGCTCATTACCTCACTTCATTTATGTCCATTCAAATGCCTTCTCAATAAGGCCTTGTGCTGACTACGCATTTTGAAACTTTACACTCCATAATCTCCCTTCCCCTTTTTTCCCACAGAATTTACTACTGCTTAGCAGTCTACTGATTTAACTTATTTTGCTTGTCTGACTTTCCCATTAAAAGCTCCACAAGGACAATAAACTTTTGACTGTTTTGTTCACTACTGTACAGTCACTACCTGGAATAACATTTGGCAAAGTAATATACAAGTGTTTGTTGAATTAATTCAATGACTCCAAGATGGAGCCCAGAAATATACTGAATGACATACACAATCTATTAAGATTAAAAAAAAAAAAAAGAGGATTATAAAATAGGAAAATAGGTACAGAATGATTCCTTTTCAATTATACAGACATAGGTATGATACTTAAAAAGTTCCACAAGATTATGCATCAAGGTGTAACTGTAGCTATTTCTGGGTAATGTTGCCTTTTTAATCAAAAAAATAATAATAAACCCCACCCTAAAATTTTTAAATAACCAAAAAAGTTAATTTTTAAAATGTGAGTAGTGATCAGTGGTCAGAAAACTACGGTCTCAAAACCTAGGGTTAACTTCATGAGAACTTATTTTTAAGGAAGCAAACCTTAGAAGTAATGTGCCCTGTAAAGTGATTCAGAGATGGCTGATCAAAACACTAGGCTAAAATGTAACCATAAAAAAACAAATGTTAAAGGAGTACAACACACTAAAAGACAGGTCTTACTATAATAAATGTAAAGTAATAGGCAGTAATCCCTAGGAAGTCTGGAAAGTATGATTGTGTGAGTGTTGATCTAATACAGACAAGGAAAAGAACTGACAAGTATAAATATTTTGCCATCCTAAAAAAATAATCTTTAAAGGTGAATAATTCCTTATACTTGTCACAATGAAATGTGAATTTCTCATTCACACTGAATGAAATTTCTCCTGAAGACTATGCAATCTCCCTTGTTTATTCTACACATACCATGCAACCACCTAATTGCTTTTGATTTCTTGTTATCAGAGAAATTCAAAGACAGCACTATGCTAACAAGCAGAAATGAGTTTTCCAGTCACTGAAACATAACACCCCCAGGAGCAAATTAATAAATTAGTCTTCTGGCACAGGTCAGATTCATTTAAGGTTAGATAAGAAGAGCTAGTCTATTCAGCACCTGATTACAACTGGATAAACTATCATTTGAAAGCTGCAGATTAGAGGAAAGAGCGCACACTTTAGGCATGCTCAACAAATATCTGCAGTGTGAATGAACAAAGTGAGATCTACCCTTCTTTACATTTGCAAAGAGGTTCCACTCATGTCATTGAAAAAGCCAAAGGAAACATCTCACTTCAGGCTAACTCCCTAAATTGGTGTGAGGAACACATGAATAATCCCACAAAGGCTAATTAATCTCTGAGATCTGATTTTTTAAATGACAAATACTCTGTCTACAGTGGAATCAGTAGAATGAACAGGAGCCTGAGATGTAGCCCACAGAAACCCCCAGTTGAAAACCTGATGAGCAAAATAAAAAGTTATACTCCTCTCAAATCAACAGGACAAACCATCATCAGGAAGAAACCAAGCTAAAATCTAACCAAAAAGAAATCTATAAAATAACTAACTGTAATGTGTTTTCAAAACATAGGGTGACATATAATGACAACTATGGCAATGGAGTAATAATCATGTAGAACAATCAGGGTACACCTGCTAAGATGGCAAAATAATAGGACCCTAGATAATACGACCAACAAAGACATGTTGTGCTCCATTTATGTTTACATGAAGGAAAAGAAAAAGAAAGTGAACGAAAAACTTTCAAGTACTACTTACTGACATATTGGTATGTATGCTTTGGAAGGAAAGTTTCTGAGCAAAATATGGAAATGCCTAATTCTTTTCTTAAAAAAAATTGGGAAGACTACAGAATACTGTTAGATTTGTTTATATATTATATATATATACAATATACTTATATATAAATATATATAATATATATTATGTTGACATATAACAATATATAATATATATAAATATATATAATATATATTATATATAAATATAATATATATTATATATATATTTTTGAACATATATAATCCTACCAAATACAAATATCATCACTTCTGCGATATTCTGGCTTCAATATTTAACTGGCCATATAACCTCATGCAATTTACCTAACCTCTCTATGCCTCAGTTTCTACTGTAAAATGGAGTCTCAAAGTAACTTCTCCATGGGTTATAGTGAAGAGTAAACAAAAAAATACCTGTAATGCACTCAGACTAGCACCTGGCACAAACTCTTAGTCATACTTACTACTAATGCATGTATTACATATACCTCTTAGAAACATAATTCCAATTATCCACTCATTCAACACAAATATATTTAGTATCCACTATAAAACAGACACTACTCTAAAACCTGGGAACAGAGATGAATAAAACACCACCCTAGACCATTAGCCCCAGAAGTATCTGAAAAGGTGGTAAGAGATCTATCTGGTCCCTGAAAAGATGCCAGGCTCAGACGGAACTACAGGTAACTTCTATCAAACCTTTAAGGAACAGATAATTCCTATGTTATTTAAACTATTCCTAAGCATAAGAAAACAGCAAAATTTTCCAGGTCATTTTATCAAACTAACAAAATCTTGATACCAAAATGTAGTAGAAAGAACACACAAAAAATTAGCACCCCCCCCTTATGAACAGATGCAAAAATCAAAATAAATAAATAAATGGAACAAATTAACTCCAATAATGTATTAAGAGATTAATGCTTCTTGACAAAGTAGTTTTTATTCCAAGCTTGCAGTGTGGGTTCAACATCAGAAAATCTATTAGTTAATAAAATACATTAATTGTTTAAAGGTGAAAACTATAAAGTCACTTTGATAAGATCACAAAGGGCATTTGATAAAAATCACTAATCATTCCTTTTTTTTTTCTTTTTTTTTTTATTTTTATTTTTTTTTAAGAGAGACCAAGCGTGAGCAGGGGAGGGGCAGAGAGAAAGAGACACACAGTCCGAAGCAGGCTCCAGGCTCTGAGCTGTCAGCATAGAGCCTGACATGGGGCTCGAACTCTCAAACCACGAGACCATGACCTGAGCCGAAGTCAGATGCTTAACCGACTGAGCCACCCAGGTGCCCCTATCACTAATCATTCCTAATTAAAAGCCCTTAATAAGTTAGGAATAAAATAAACCTTTCTTAACCTGCCAGTGTATATGTGAGGAACCAGAGGTATATATGCTTCACAAATAAACATGCACTCCCAGTGAAGTCAGGAATAAGACAAGGATGTCTACTATTAGATAACTTTGTTGTGATAACATAGCCAATGCACAAGATAAAAAATAATGAGGCATAAATAGGGAAAAAACACAGTACCTGTGGGTGATACAACCACAAATCTAGAGAAATCAAGGAAATAAAATGAACACTATTACACCTAATAATAGAAATCAATTAAATACAAAGGGGTTGGGTAACAAAAAGCTTTCCAGCAATAATCAGTTAAAGGGGTGCCTGGATGGCTCAGTCGGTTAAGGTCCAACTCTTGATTTTAGCTCAGGTCATGATCTCATGGTTATGGAATTGAGGCCTGCATTGGTCTCAGCACTGAGCGTGGGGCCTGTTTGGAACTAACCCTCTCTCACTCTCTCTCTCTCTCCCTCTGCCCCACTCATGTTCTCTCTAAAAAGAAAAAAAAGTTAAAAGAGGGGAGCCTGGGTGGCTCAGCTGCTCAAGCGACTAACTCTTGATTTCGACTCAGGTCATCATCTCAGTTGTGTGATCGAGCCCTGTGTCAGGCTCGCCACTGAGCATGGTGCCTGCTTGGAATTTTCTCTCTCCCTCTCTCTGCCCCTCCCCAGTTTGCACGCACTCTGGCATGCTCTCTCTCTCAAAATAAATAAACTTCAAAAATAAATAAATAAATAGTTAAAAGAAAGTATAAAACTTTGCTGAATAACATCACAACAGAACCAAATAAATTGAGACATGAGCTGCAGACCTAGATGAGAAGTTTTAATATTATAAAAAATGCCAACTGTCCCCAAGTTAATATATAAATCCAATGCACTACCAATCAAAATCCCAATGGGATGGGAGAGGGGGTAGAGATTGACAGATTGCATCTGAAATCCACGTGAAAGGGTAAATGTAAGAGAAGCATCAGGACATTTTTGGAAAAGGACAATAACGAAATGGACTTTCACCAGTAGATACCAAATCATACTATAAAATTATAAAAAGTAAATCAGTAAGGTACAAGCAAAGGAACATAAAGATCAACAGACCATAACAGACAATCCAAAGGCAGGTAAGTATGAAATGTATACACAATAAAGATTTCATTTTAAATCAGATGGATGATTCAATAATTATGCTCCAAATAACTAGATATTCAGGGGGTAGATCCTTAACTCAAAAAAAATGCATAAGAATATTGCCCCTACCCACTAGAGGTGTGGGCACAAAACCCAAGCCAAGACAAGTGCCCTCCCTGAAGGGTGATAGATGGACATATCCTCTGGGATGAATGCTGTAATGTTCTTGTAAACTTGGAGCCACCACCAGCCATCTTTCATTTTAAATAGGGGCAACTATCCAATAATGATGCACAAGAAAGCAGAGGACAGAGAGAAAAAAGGAGACAGCTTAAGATAACACACTAACCATTGAGATCCATCTAAGGACTTCTAATTCACATCAGGAGTTCTCAACATTGCTCCTACATAGTGATTTAGAAATCCAAGGAGACAGTTTTGTTAGTTGCAATAAGTGGGGAGGTACCATTCATATTTAGTAGATAGGAACCTCCCAAGCGCTTATCATCTTGCAAAAAATCAGAGGATAGCCAGGCCCAACAAACAATTATCCTCCAACACGCATAATCTTTGAATGTCCTGCCTGGACATTCCCTTGGGGAAAAATTGCCTACAATTTACTGAGCCCAAACTCAACTCCATTCTACACATAAAGTATTTCACACGTGGTTTTAAAATATACTGAATTTTTGGGGCGCCTGGGTGGCTCAGTCGGTTGAGCCTCCGACTTCGGCTCAGGTCACGATCTCGCGGTCCGTGAGTTCGAGCCCCTCGTCGGGCTCTGGGCTGATGGCTCAGAGCCTGGAGCCTGCTTCCGATTCTGTGTCTCCCTCTCTCTCTGCCCCTCCCCCGTTCATGCTCTGTCTCTCTCTGTCCCAAAAAATAAAATAAAAAACGTTAAAAAAAAAATTTTTTTTAAATATACTGAATTTTCAAGGAATGCAACTATTGTGAAAATCAAGGAAAAAATTATACATTTCTGCCTCCCAGAATTTTCCCAAGCACTCTTCAACATTTTGGAAAATCTTAACACTTTAGGAGAGGACTTAAGATGGTAGAGGAGTAGGGGGACCCTAAGCTTGCCTTGTCCCTTGAACACAGCTAGATAAATACCGTATCATTCTGACACCCAAGAAATCGATTTGAGGACTGAGAGAGCAAAACTGCACAACTAGTGGGAGACAAAATGGCCACACTGTAGAAGGTAGGAGCTGCAGAGTTGATTTGGGGGAGACAAGAAGTGCAGGTGTTGGGAAGGGGAAGGAGCCTTGATCACAGAGAGAGGCAAGAGAGAGACAGAATGAGAGCGCACACAGGGGACTGCACAAGAAAAATGCTTCCCCAAAACCAATGACTGGGAATAGGAAAGGGGCTGATTACTACAAGTTATTCTAAACAGTGGAGCACCAAGTCTGAAGTTTTAGATGTTTTTGCCATCGCCAGGGTCATTCCTAGTGGGCTTAGGGGCGCTCCTGTGGGGAAAGAGGGTGGAGACCCTGGAGTGGGCAGCGTGGTCTGAGAATCCCCTGGGTTCCACGGAGAGAAACAGTCTCCCTGCTTGGAGCTCCTTTGGGAATGGCAGCTCAGCCTTCCCAGGGACAAAAAGAACTGGTGGCATCAACGTGCTGCCCTGTTCCCTAGCATAGGAACAAAGACACAGGCTGAGGGCAGCAAACCTTGGTGCCAGCTTTGTGCTTCACTTTACCATAAACTTTGAACCACCGCACAGTTATGGAACCACTTTCCTGGGACAAAACGTCAAACGCCAAAAGCTCTAAGACCCTCCCCCAGAGGATCAGTGAGGGTCTGTGACTGGTAGGCCCCTAAAATTTGGAGTTTGGAGTTTTGAAAATCAGCCACATGTCTGAAATAAAACACAAGAGAACTGTGCCGCCTGGCAAGCAGACACGTCAATCGCAAGCAGGGTAAAAGTAGGTTTCTGGCAGAAGCAGGGGACACAAAAGAGGTGGTTGTTTGCTCTTCTGTGAGGGCTTCCTGAAGAGTGGTGGGCACAAACTCCCCACTCCAGGGAGGAGACAGTGGGGCAAACACCAGTCCCCTCCACACTGCCCACCAGCTCACCGACTTCAGTGAACAAAACAGCGCCACCCAGTGGAGGCCATACTACTTACACCAAGCCCCCACCCCTAGCCCTGCACCCTGGAGGTACATACTCTCCACTAGGGCAAATCATCCTGAGAATCAGTGCAAAAGGCCCTACCCCCGGAAGACCAGGACAAACCCCTTGTGTGCACCATGTCTACTGATCACAGAGTGCTGCAAAGTTGCAGCTCTAAAGGGAAATAAGATCTAGCTTTTTTTTTTTAATCTCTTCTTAATACAGCCATTACTCTAAGGAGCAGAAATACAACAGGCTTTCACACAAAAAGTGTGAATCACACAAAACAGTCACACAAAAAGTGATTCAGACAAAAATGACAAGATGAAGGAATTCATCCCAAAAGAAAGAGCAGAAAGAAGTCATGGCCAGGGTTTATACAAGTAAGACATACAAACCATAATTTAAAACAATAATCATAAGGATACTAGCTTGGCTTGAGAAAAGCAAAGAAGACACTGGAGGATCCCCTACTGAAGGCATAAAAGAATAAAAACCAGTCAGTCCAAAATAAAATGCTATAACCAAGACGCAAAACTGAATGGATGCAATGACAAGGATGATGAAGCAGAGGAACAAATCAGTAATACAAAAGATAAAATAATGGAAAATATTGAAGCTGAAAAGAAGACAGAAAAAAAGGTATTGTTTCATGAATGTAGACTTAGGGAACTCAGCAACTCCTTAAAGTGTAATAACATTTGTATCATGTTATGATACAAAAGAGAGGGGAAGAGACAGAAAAAGAAGCAAAAGATTTATTGAGCAAACTATAGCTGAAAACTTCCCTAATCTGGTAAAGGAAACAGATACTGAAATCCAAGAAGCACAGAAAACTCACAATAAATTCAACAAAAGCCAGCCATTACTAAGACAAATCACAGTCAAATTCACAAAATACTCAGAGTAGGAAAGAATCCTGAAAGCAGCAAGGGGGGAAAAAGTCCTTAACCTACAAGACAAGACAGATCAGGTTCACAGCAGATCTATCTACAGAAACTTGGAAGGCCAGAAGGGAGTGGCAGGATATATTCAACATGCTGAATGGGAAAAATATGGAGCCAAGAATATTTTACCCAGCAAGGCTGTTACTCAGAATAGAAGGGATAAAGAGTTTCCCAGACAGACAAAAACTAAAGGAGCTCATGACCACTAAACCAGCCCTACAAGAAATATCAAAGGGGACTCTTTGAGTGGGGGAGGAGGGGAGACAAAAAGCAACTAAGACTAGAAAGGAACCGAGAACATCACCAGATATACCAACTTTACAGGTAACACAATGGCACTAAATTCATATCTTCCAAAAATCACTCTGAACATAAATGGACTATCTATCCAAAGACATAGGGTATTTAAGGTACAAAAACAAAAAACAAACACACACAAGATCCATCTATATGCTGCCTACAAGAGACTCATTTTAGACCTAAAGACATTTGCAGATTGTAAGTGAGGGGATGGAGAACCATCTAACATTCATTTCGCTAATGAATGGCAAAAAAAAAAAGCCAGAGTATCTATACTAATATTAGACAAACTAGATTTCAAACCAAAGACTAACGATAAATGAAAAAGGGCATTAATCACAATTAAGCAGTCTATCCCTCAAGAAGACCTAACAATTGTAAATATTTACGCCCTCAAGTTGGAAGCACCCAACTATATAAATCAATAACAAACATAAAGAAACTAACTGATAATAACACAATAATAGTAGGGGACTTTAACACCCCACTTACAGCAATGGACAGATCATCTAAGCAGATCAACAAGGAAACAATGGCTTTTGACACGCTGGACCAGATGGACTTAACAGATATATTCAGAACATTTTATCCTGAAGCAGCAGAATACACATTCTTTTCAAGTGTACATGGAACATTCTCCAGAATAGATCACATCCTGGGTTACAAATCAGCCCTAAACAAGTACAAAAAGACTGAGATCATACCATGCATATTTTCAGAACACAACACTATGAAACTTGAAGTAAGTCACAAGAAAAAACTGGGGAAGACCATAAATACATGGAGATTAAAGAACACCCTACTAAAGAATAAATAGGTTAGGGGCGCCTGGGTGGCTCAGTTGGTTAAGCATCCAACTTTGGCTCAGATCATGATCTCACGGTTTGTGAGTTCGAGCCCCGCGTCAGGCTCGTACTGACAGCACAGAGCCTGGAGCCTGCTTTGGATTCTGTCTCCTTCTCTCTCTGCCCCTCCCCATGTGTGCTGTTTCTCTGTCTCTCAAAAATAAGTAAATGTTAAAAAAAAAAAAAAAGAATAAATAGGTTAACCAGGACAATACAAGCAAGCAAATAAAAATGAAAACACAATGGTCCAAACCCTCTGGGATGCATAAAAGACTACTAAGAGGGGAATAGACTGCAATACATATCTACCTCTAGAAGCAAGAAAAGTCTCAAACACACAACCTAACCTTACAACTTAAGGAGCTAGAAAAGGAACATCAAATAAACCTAAAGCCAGCAGAAGAGAAAAGAGAAACAATAAAGATCAGAGCAAAAATAAACAACATAGGCGAAAAAACCCACTAGAACAGATCAACGAAACTAACAGCTGGTTTCTTGAAAGAATTAATAAAACTGATAAACCCCTTGCTATACTTATTAAAAAGAGGAAGGACCCAAATAAAATCACAAATGTAAGTGGAGAGATCACAATGAACACCACAGAAATATAAACAATTACAAGAAAATATTATGAAAAACTACATGCCAACAAATTGGGCAATCTGGAAGAAATGGACAAATTCCTAGAAACATAAAAACTACCAAACTGAAACAGGAAGAAAAAGAAAATTTGAACCAGATAAGAAACTGAATCAATAATCAAAAGTCTCCCAACAAACAAAAGTCCATAGCCAGATGGCTTCCCAAGGAGAATTCTACCAGACATTTAAGGAACAGTGAATACCTATTCTTGTCAAACTGTTCCAAAAAATAGAAATGGAAGGAAAACTTCCAAACTCATTCCTCAAGGCCAGCATTACCTTGGCTCCAAAACCAGACAAAAACTCGACTAAAACAGAGAATTACAGGCCAATATCCCTGATGAACATGGACGCAAAAATTCACAAGATACTAGAAAATCAAATTCAACAGTACATTAAAAGAATTATTCGCCATGATCAAGTGGGATTTATTCCTGGGCTGCAAAGGTGGTTCAATATTCGCAAATCAATCAACGTGATATACTACATTAATAAAAAAAAAAAAAAAAAAAAAAAAGGATAAGAACTATATAATCCTCAGGGGCGCCTGGGTGGCTCAGTCGGAAAAGTGTTCAACTTTGGCTCAGGTCATGACCTTGCGGTTCATGGGTTCAAGCCCCATGTAGGGCTCTGGGCTGACAGCTCGGAACCTGGAGCCTGCTTTGGATTCTGTGTCTCCCTCTCTCTCTGCCCCTCCACTGCTCATGCTCTGTCTCTGTCTCTGTCTCTCTCTCTCTCTCTCTCTCAAAAATAAACATTTAAAAAAAAGTTAAAAAAAAAAAAAAAAGAACCATATGATCCTCTCAATAGATGCAGAACAAGTATCCATTCTTGATTTTAAAAACCCTCAACAATGTAAGGATAAATGGAACATACTTCAACATCATAAAAGCCATATTCGAAAGAAGTTAGTATCATCCTCAACAGGGAAAAACTGAGCACTCTTCCCCTATGGTCAGGAATAAAAAAGGAATGTCTACTCTCACCAGTACTATTTAACATAGTACTGGAAGTCTTAGTCTCAGCAAGCAGACAACAAAAAGAAATAAAAGGCAACCAAATCAGCAAGGAAGAAGTCAAACCTTCACTATTTGCAGATGACATGATATTCTATGTAGAAGACCCAAAGACTCCACCAAAAAATTGCTAGAACTAATACATGAATTCAGCAAAGTCACAGGATATAAAAGTCAATGTACAGAAATCTGTTACATTTCTATACACCAATAATGAAGCAGCAGGAAAAGAAATCAAGGAATTGATCCCATTTACAATTGCACCAAAAAATGTAAGATACCTAGGAATAAACTTAACCAAAGAAGTAAAAGATCTGTACTCTAAAGACTTCAGAACATTTATGAAAGAAATTAAAAAGGAAACAAAGAAATGGGGAAAAACTCCATGCTCATGGACTGGAAGAACAAACATTGTTAAAATGTCCATACTACCCAAAGTAATCTACACATTTAATGCAATCCCTATCAAAACACCACCAGCATTTTTCACAGAGCTAGAACAAACCATCCTAAAATCTGTATGGAACCAAAAAAGATCCTGAATAGCTAAATCAATCCTGAAAAAGAAAAGCAAAGCTGGAGGCATCACAATTCTGGACTTCAAGCTATTATTACAAAGCTGTAGTCATCAAGACAGTATGATACTGACACAAACACAGACACATAGATCAGTGGAACACAACGGAAAACCCAGAAATGGACCCACAACTATACAGTCAACCAATCTTCAACAAAGCAGAAAAGAATATCCAATCAAAAAAAAAAGACAAGTCTTTCAACAAATAGTGTTGGGAAAACTGGATGGCAACATGCAGAAGAATGAAACCGGACCACTTTCTTACACCATACACAAAAATAAATTCAAAATGGATGAAAGACCTAAATGTGAAACAGGAAACCATCAGCATCCTCGAGGAGAACACAGGTAGCAACCCCTTTAACCTGAGCTGGAGCAAATTCTTACCAGACACGTCACTAGAGGCAAGGGAAACAAAAGCAAAAAGGAACTACTGGGACTTTAACAGGATAAAACGCCTCTGTACAGCAAAAGAAAACAACAAAACCCTTTAAAAGGCAATCCATTGAATGGGAAAAATATTTGCAAATGACATATCTGATAAAGGACTAGGATCCAAAATCTATAAAGAACTTACCAACTCAACACCCAATAAACAAATAATCCAGTGAAGAAATGGGCAGAAGACATGAACAGATATTTTTCCAAAAAAGATATCCAGACGGCTGATACATGAAAAGATGCTCGATGTCACTTATCATCAGGACAATACAAATCAAAACCACAACGAGATGCCCACCTCACACTTGCCAGAATGGCTAAAATTAACAACACAGAAAACAAGAGATGTTGGCCAGGATACAGAGAAAGGGGAACCCTCTTACACTGTTGGTGGGAATGAAAACTGTTGCAGCCACTCTGGAAAACACTATGGAGGTTTCTCAATAAGTTAAAAATAGAACTACCCTACAATCCAGCAATCGCATTACTAGGTATTTACCCAAAGGATACAAAAATACAGATCTGAAGGGAAGCAGGCACCCACATGTTTACAGCAGCATTATCAACAATAGCCAAGCTATGGAAAGAGCCCAAGTGCTTGACTGACGAATGGATACAGAAGATGAAGCACATACACACAATGGAATAGTACTGAGCCATCAAGAAAAAGTTAAATCTTGCTATTTGCAATGACATGGATAGAGCTACAGTATTATGCTAAGTGAAATAAGTCAATCAGAGAAAGACAAATACTGTATGATTTCACTCATGTGGATTTTAGGAAACAAAACAGATGAACAAATGGGAAGGGAAAAAAGAGAACGGGGGAGCAAACCATAAGACACTCTTAACGATAGAGAACTGAGGGTTGGTGGAGGAAGGTGGGTATGGGTAGGCTAAATAGGTGAACGGGTATTACAGAGGGCACTTGTTATGATCAGCACTGGGTGTTTTATGTAAGTGATGAATCACCAAATTCCCCTCTTGAAACCAGTATTGTACTGTAAGTTAACTAATTAGAATTTAAATAAAAATTTGGAAAACAAAACAAAAAGAATATTTATATTGACTATGTGTTGAAATGTTAATATACTGGGTTACATAACATATATTGCCCATTTCTTCACTGGATTATTTGTTTTTTGGGTGTTGAGTTTGATAAGTTCTTATAGATTCTGGATACTAACCCCTTATCTGATATGTCGTTTGCAAATATCTTCTCCCATTCTGTCCATTGCCTTTAGTTTTGCTGACTGTTTCCTTTACTGTGCAGAAGCTTTTTATCTTGATAAAGTCCCAATAGTTCATTTTTGCTTTTGTTTCCCTTGCCTCCAGAGACGTGCTGAGCAAGAAGGTGCTGTGGCCAAGGTCAAAGAGGTTTTTGCCTGCTTTCTCCTCTAGGACTTTGATGGCTTCCTGTCTTATGTTTAGGTCTTTCATCCATTTTGAGTTTATTTTTGTGTATGGTGTAAGAAAGTGGTCCGCCAGGTTCATTTTTCTGCATGTCTCTGTCCAGTTTTTCCTGGCACACTTGCTGAAGAGACTGTCTTTATTCCATTGGATATTCTTGACTGCTTTGTCAAAGATTAGTTGGCCATACGTTTGTGGGTCCATTTCTGGGTTCCCTATTCTGTTCCATTGATCTGAGTGTCTGTTTTAGTGCCATCAATTTTTTTTTTTTTTTTAAGAGAGAGAGCACGAGTAGGGGAAAAGGGCTGAGGGAGAAAGAGAGTCTTAAGCAGGCTCCATGCTCAGTGCAGAGCCCAATGCAGGGCTTGATCCCATGACCCTGGGATCATGACCTAAGCCGAAATCAAGAGTCAGATGCTCAACTGACTCAGCCACCCAGACGCCCCTATCCATTCCATGTCTTAGTTATTATAAATAATGCTGCAATAAACACAGGGGGTGGTGTTGTGCATATATCTTTTTAAATTAGTGTTTTCATTTTCATCAAATACCCAGAAATGGAACTGCTCAATCAAATGGTAGTTCTATTTTTAATTTCCTGAGAAACCTCCATACTTTCATACCACCTGCAGCAATTTACATTCCCAAAAACAGTGCACATGGGTGCATTCTCTTTTCTCCACATTCTCACCAACATTTGTTATTCTTGTCTTTAATGATAACAGCCATTCTAACAGGTGTGAGGTGACATATTGTGATTTTGATTTGCATTTCCCTGATGATTACTGATGCTGAACATCTTTTCATGTACGTGTTGGACATCTGTATGTCTTTTTGGGAAAAATGTCTATTCAGATTCCCTGCCCATTTTTAATCGGATTATTTGGAGGTTTTTGGTGCTGAGGTGTATAAGTTCTTTCTGTATTTTGAATATTAACCCCTTATGAGATAATGTTGCTTCATTTTTAATACATTTACTTTAATGGTTACTTTCTACTAACGGCAAATGTTTTTCCATCTATATAGTCAATAATGTTTACATGGGTAATAATAGGAAGCTTCTTTTTGCAGTATGTCTGAATATGGTAAAAAGCAGGTAGGTTTCTTAAATGAAAACTTTTAATGATAATAATAATTATAGAGAGGGGGAGAAATCAACAAGGTAAGAATTAAATGACTAAAATATAGAAAACACTGATTGAGAACCAAAAATCACTGAGTTCATGACACTCACCAAAAAAAAAAAAAAAAAAAGGCTGCATTGAGGGAAGAGAGTGCTGATGGTTAACATGTTTTGCAAGAATAAGGTCAAAATCTTCTGAAGACTGCTGAAACATTAATGTAAAATACATGTTAACTGCGCTATAATTACTCTGAAATAACATGTTACTTTTTCTATTTGCTAATAAAACAGCTAATTAGGGGCACCTGGCTGGCTCAGTCAGCAGAGCAGGCAACTCTCAATCTCAGGGTCAAGAGTTCAAACTCCACATTGGGCATTAAGCCTAAAAAAGGAAGGAGGGAGGGAGGGAGGGAAAGAGGGAGGGAGGGAGGGAGGGAGGGAGGGAAGGAAGGAAGGAAGGAAGGAAGGAAGGAAGGAAGGAAGGAAAGAAGGAAGGAAAGAGAGAGAGAAAGAAAGAAAGG
The DNA here is from genome assembly GCF_018350155.1 of Leopardus geoffroyi. Classification (NCBI taxonomy): domain Eukaryota; kingdom Metazoa; phylum Chordata; class Mammalia; order Carnivora; family Felidae; genus Leopardus; species Leopardus geoffroyi. The sequence continues at coordinate 104,185,356 of NC_059328.1, forward strand.
CAGGGAGGGAGGGAGGGAGGGAGGGAGGGAGGGAAGGAAGGAAGGAAGGAAGGAAGGAAGGAAGGAAGGAAGGAAGGAAGGAAGGAAGGAAAGAGAAAGAAAGGAAGAAAAGGGAGAGAAAAGAGAAAGAAAAGAGAAAGAAAAAGAAAGAAAAGAAAATAGCTAATTAGCAGACACTGGCTGTCTGACCCCAAATCCATTCTGAACACCCTTCTCCCTTACCACCTCCTACTACAAAGGATTCAAAAGCTAAATCCACACTCTCCCAGTTTTCTTTACAGCTGGGGATGGGGAGCATGTGACAAAGTGCCCGGTGAGTGGAATTTTCTTGGCAGGGGATATAGAGGAGGGAGTGGGAGAGTAGAAAAGATTTTCCTTTCCTTTAAAAAAAAGGAACAAATAAGCTGATACTATCCCCTTTCCCTTTCTTCTTTCCTGAGGCTTTAAGGCAGTTAAGCATGACAGAAAGATCAAGAGGATCACAGAGATCCAACCCTAACATGATTAAGATACTGAACTATCCTACTGCCACCCAGCTACAGATATCTTGTTATGTGTTTAAAAAAAATTCTTATTTAAGCCATCATTAAGTCAGGTTATACGTTACTAAGGTAATATGATTAGCTGTAAAGGACGTATAAGAAAAGGAACCTTACTTCTTTCTCTTTCCTCTATTAGTTAAAGGGACAATGTGATAATAGAGTAGACCACAATTTCCAATGGAATAAAGAAACAAAGCAACCAAGGAGGACTGAATCAAGCCTAATATGTTCACATTGATATTTTATTAATCTGGCAAGGAATTTTTGAGCAAAAGATATTAAAATCTGACCTCTGCCTATTTTAACTGTACATGGCCCAGCTCCAGCACTCTGTGAGAAGAGTGTATATAGCCTAGTGCCTGAAAATTCTAGGCATTTAATAAATGCTAGTTAGCTTCTCCTTTTCTCTCAGATTGCAGACAAAATATAAGGCTGCCCAAGGGCATTCATACTGTGTTTTTAAGCATTCACACAGTAGAAAGGACAAATTAGAATAAGTCTCCCCATTCCTATTTAACAACTAAAAGAATCTTCTTGAAAGAATTTTATTCCCATTACAGGAACCCCAGCAGAAACTGTGTTCATCCAGTCGGCCAGATATTATCAGCTAATAATGAGAGAAACACAAGCGGATCACATTACCCTGACACCCCAACTCTCTTATTAACTTAAAGGGATGTGCTGGGACACCTGGGTTCAGGTTATGATCTCGTAGTTAGTGAGTTCGAGCCCTGTGTCGGGCTCTGTGCTGACAGCTCAGAGCCTGGATCTGCTTCAGATTCTGTGTCTCCCTCTCTCTCTGTCTTTCTCCCCCACACACACTCTCTGTTTCTCTCTCAAAAAATAAATACAGAATTAAAAAAAAAATTTTTTTTTAAATAAAGGATGTGGCTGGCTGCCTACCATGCTTAGATCCAATTCCTCTGGAGAAACTGGAATTATTTGAGCATCAAAATGAGTAATAATTAAATAAAAATAAAATCCATGAGTCCACTCTAAAATAAACAAGTACACTGGTGATAGGGCAAGGAAAAGAACAAATCTTTTACAGTAGATTGATATCTGTAGGATGAATCACAGAAATAGAAAAATCATTATTTTATAGCCATTATGGTAATAATTCAGGCAAGAATCATCAATAGATTTTAATATCATTAAGTAAAAAACTATTAGGAACTAGATATTTAATATTCAAGTATCACTCCAGATTATTAATTACAGAGGAAAAGGGGTATAATTTTTCTTTATAAGAAAAATTTGGCTGACACTGCCTTAACCAAATGGTCATACTTAACATTACCCATGATGGGACAAGTTAACATCATGTGCCCCCTCTGTTATGAAACACTGAGAAAGATACATCATTTATTTGATATTCTTGTCCAGATATTTAATCTGAATGAAGAAACACTCAGACAAATACAAACGAATGGACATCTTGGGGGGAAAAAAAAAACAAAAAAAACTAAACTTGACTGAAAACTAAGGAAGGTCAAGGACACCCGGGTGGCTCAGTCAGTTGAGCATCTGACTCTTGGTTTTGGCTCAGGTCATTATCTCAGTTTATGAGTTCAAGCCCCGCCTTGGGCTCCATGCTGACAGCACAGAGCATGCTTGGGATTCTCTCTCTCCCTCTTTCTTTCTCTGCCTTTCCTCTGCTTGTGCTCTCGCTCTCAAGATAAATAACTTAAAAACCAAAAAACAAGGAAGGTCATGTGTGGATTTTCCAGCCGACAGCATGAACTAGATGCCCAGCCACCAGCTAGCACTACCACCAGACACGTACACAAATAGGTGTGCAAAGGATTTCAGCCCTCAGGTTTTAAGTCTTCTAGCTGTGGTCCTAGATATCACACAGCACAAACTATCTCCTGCTCTGTTTGAATTCCTGACTCAAAGAGCTGTGAGTGATAATATGTGATTATTACCCTTCAAGTCACCAAGTTTTAGGATAATTTGTTATGCAACAACAGATAACTAACATATACTCTAATAAGGTACAATCTCAATTTTCCTCGACAGTACCTACTTCACCTTGTTTTGGGGAACATTAAATGGGCTTATGAATGTCAAGCCTGACATGGTATGCTTCCTGCATGCTAGCTAGTATTAATAGAACTTCAACTGGCACAGTTAGAACTATGTTAGGGGAGTACGTGAGGTGCCTTAGGAGAGCACAAAGAAGGGTATTTGATATAGTCCTGAGGTCAGATGAGGTTTCTTAAATTCACCAGATTAATTGGGTTAAGAAAGCAGTAAAAGTTCCGATTCTGTGTCTCCCTCTCTCTCTGCCCCTCCCCCGTTCATGCTCTGTCTCTCTCTGTCCCAAAAATAAATAAACGTTGAAAAAAAAAATTAAAAAAAAAAAAAAAAGAAAGCAGTAAAAGGGGGCACCTGGGTGGCTCAGTCAGTTAAGCATCTGACCCCTCCAGTACTGGGTTCTGTGCTGACAGCTCAGAGCCTGCAGCCTGCTTTGGATTCTGTGTCTCCCTCTCTCTCTCTGCCCTCCCCTGCTTGCACTCTCTCTCTCAAAAATAAATAAACATTAAGAAAAATTAAAGAGAAAAAAAGAAAGCAGTAAGTAAGTAAAAAGAAAGCAGTAAGTAAAGAGAAAAGAAAGAAAGCAGTAAAGGTTATTTCTGCCAGAGGAAACAGATTAAGCAAAGATAAAGAAGCTAGAAACAGCATGGTGTATGCAGAGAATAAGCTTTTTATTGGCAGAATAAAAGAAAAGCAGGAAGTGACAGGGAACAAGGCTGCAGAGGTTGGGAGAGTCCAAATACACAGAGGACCTTGTATGTGAAGTTATGAACCCTATGAGAATGGATGTTATACAAAAAAGTGATACAGATTTGAAAGTTTAGGTATATGATCCTGCAAGGGTAACACGGGAGAGCTCTGAAGGAGAAGGAAGAGGCAGGAGGCTAGTGCAAGAGTGCAGGCAAGTAAGAAAAGATGTGGATGTGAACTACAGGGGAAATGGCTGTGCAAAACAGGACTTGAGAAATAGGAAATAAAGATCAGGAAGAATTAATGACTGGAGACTTGAGTGAGACAAAGGAAAGAGTCCAGGTTAATGTCTCAGTTTCTAAATTGGGTAGAGAATGGTACTTCCAATCCAAATCAGATAGAGAAAAAGGATCAGGTTTGGAAGAAAAGAATTTCGCTTCCATCTTGGTGAGGTTGGAGCATCTATAGAATATCCAGATGGGAGTGTCTAACAAGAGGTTATATATTCAAGTCTTACATTGGGGGAAAGGTCAAAATAGAAATACAGCTCCGAGAATCTTTAGTATGTAATTATTAGAATTATGAGAGAACCTAAGAATTGAGAGACAAAAATTTTGCTCCCTCAAGGGACATTTGGCAATTTCTGAAGACATTTCTGGTGGTCATAAATAAATGGAGGGATGGGGGGGTGGTTACTACATGTAGTAGGCAGAAGTCAGGAGAGCCCCCATACGACGAAGAATTATCTAGTCCAAAATGTCAGTAAGTTCCAAATCTAAGAACCCTGCTACAGACTAAAGAAAATTAGAATAAAGAAAACACCTTGGGAAAACAAATATTTAGGAAATATCCACAAGAAGGAAAAGTCTGAGAAGAGGTAGATCGAGAAAACTTACTGTCATGGAAATCAGAGAAGTAGAGAATTTCAAGAGGGAGGAAAATGTTGAATTCAGTAAGTTAGAGCCAAACAATAAAGATTTCCAAGTATCCACTGGGTCTGCAACTAGAAGGTCACCAGCGATTTTAGTGATAGGAGGGCCAAATTATAGTAGCACAGTAATAATGAGAGATGAGAAAGTACACAAAATAAATGCAGAGTCCTCTTAGGAAATTTTATTGAAAAAGAAAGGAAGTAAGATTGGGCAGTAACTAAAGCGATGGTTCTCAACTCTGGCTAAAATCAGAATAACCTCAGAAGGTTTTAAAAATTACCAATGCCTGGATCTCACTCAGAATACCTAAATCAGAATCCTTGGGGACCGGGACCAGGCATCAGTGTTTCTTAAAATATCCTCAGTGACACTAATGTACAGCCAGTGTTGAAAACCATGCTGCGGAAGTGGGGGGGGGGGGGGGGGGGCGGGAGTAGCAAAGGGGAAAAGGGGAGCAAGGAGAAGAAAATGGATGAAACTAAATCTCAGAAGAAGCTGGTAAAGAATGAATCAGAAACATGGGCTGGTGGAGTTACTGTGAAAACAAAGGATACCTCATCTCAGGAGACTGGAAGGAGAAATAAATATTAGGTACAGAAACTGGACACAGGGTTTTTGGGAGTTCATGTCTAAGGCCTCAATTTTCAAAATGAAGAATATAAGTCAGCTGCTGAGAATCAGCCTACCAGATGGGAAATCTGGAATGAAGTTTGGTGAAAGATCAAAATATTTCCTGAGGGGAATGCAAATTAAAAGACTAATCAAAAGCACTGACAGTCTAATGAAGATTAAATATACTTTGCCAGTTGCAGGGGCATCGACGGGCACACTTAATGATTTTCCTCCAGCAGTGCTCAGCCATCCCCCAGGGGAGGAGCAAGGAAAAGCAGACCACAACACGGATCCAAAATTGGCAGTTTAGTGGGTGGGAGAAAAAAAAAGTGCATAGGAAGTAAAATTTGAGAAGAACTAGCTAGGTTCAACAATGCAATCCACACTAGGTAGAGCAGCTAAAGTAATCTATATGCAGTTTAACTGGCACAGATTTACCTCTAACTGGCACAGATTTACCATGAATTCTTATAATGGTCTAAGATTTTTTGGTTTTCGTCCTAGACAATGCCATTAAATTAGATTTCCTATATTCTATGACTGTCCTAAGAAGAAATGTCTACAACTAACTTTGAAATTTATAAGATATAATATGAACTAATGGACAAACAGATGGATAGGTAGGTGATAAGTAAAGTTAACTATTAATAATAAAACCTAGAGGTTGTGTGTATGTGTGAGGGAGTACAGGCTCTAGAACAGCATTGTCCAATAGGACTGAGATAATGGAAATGTTCTATGAGTGCTGTAAAATATGGTAACTACTAGCTATCTGTAGCTACTGAGCCCTTGAAATATGGCTGTGTGAAGAATTTTGAGTTTTATTAACTTTTAATTAATTTAAATTGATAGAACCACATGTGGCTAGTGGCTGCCATGCAGCACTAGATTTATATATCCCTGGGTTCAAGTAAATCCTGGCTCTACCACTGATCCAGGTTATTTTATTTATCTGAGTCTCAGTTTATTCTTATATAAATGGAGAACAGCAATAGCACCTACTAGTCCATATGGATTAAATAAGATAAGCAGAGAAAGCATTAAGCACAGTCCTATGCATATGGCAAACATTTACAAAATCTATTATTCCTACATGAGATCAAGCGCCAGCATCTGTTTTGCTCACCACTGTAACTCCAGTGTCTAATACAATTAGACAAGACTGCATTTATTCCTAGTGAATTTCATATTAAGTCCATTGCTCCAACTTGCTGAGGTCTTTTTGAATCCTAGTGTCACCCAATATATTGGATATCCCTCTCCATATCTTCTGAAATTTTGATAAACAAATGTATCACCTATATATTAATCTGAGACACTAATAATAAAATTAACCAGAGACCTATAGCATTAGTTTCATCATCCTTTAGTTTATCATCACTCGTTAACTGGTAGTAGTTGAGTACAGACATTCAATTTATCTTCACCTTCATTCTTTCCATAGATCTCCATCTTATCCATAAAGGTAAGAAGTATGAGAACCTATAAGGATTAGATTAAGCCAATACGTCCTTCACTGAAACTACCATTAAAGAGAACTTAAAAACACTCACTCACCCTTCAATAGCTGGGGATCTATCAGGACGAGTACTTCCCCGCGATCTATATCTTCGAGTCATTGGCAGCCGCGGAGGCCGACTTGGTCCCCAGAAGTCAGTATGAGTTTGGTGACCCCTCTCATTGGCTCTATTATCTTGGTCCAGTGGACTGCTACTTAGAAATGGTCTAAAGTCTGGGAAAAACATCGTGTGGTCCAAATGTTCCCAGAGCTAGTAAAAAACAGAAATAAAGAACACATTACTCGTTTCAAGATCAGAGGAAAGAGAAAATGGTAAGAACAAATACTGAAAAAAGAGAGGAATAATTTTTAACACTTTGAAATTAAGCAGCTCCAAACTAAAGAAGTATATGTTGGGGCGCCTTGGTGGCTCAGTCAGTTAAGCATCGGACTCTTGATCTAGGCCTAGGTCATGAGCTCATAGTTCATGGATCAAGCCCATATCTGTGCAGATAGTGTAGAGTCTGCTTGGGACTCTCTCTCTCTCTCTCTCTCTCTCTCTCTCTCTCTCTCTCCTTCTCTCTCTCTGCCCCTCCCCGACTCGCATGCATGCTCTCTCTCAAAATATAGAAATAAACTTTAAAAAATTAAAGAAGTATACGTTTCCTCAAGTCTATGGAGGAGAAAAGAGATACCTTTCAAATGCAAGCATGGATGCTGGGGTTTACATACTAAGAAACTTCATTTCCTTCATATAGAAACAAACCAAAAGCTGGACCCCTTCCTTAACACTGAGCTCATATCCACAGGCCTCTGACCAGTTCCCCTTCTGAAGTAAAAATGTGAGCCAGAAATGATCATGGACTTCTGTCCTAAGCATAAGCAACCATTTAGATCAATGTTATATTCTTCTGTTTTATCACAAATGACATCCATATTTCTACTATATAATAATCTAAGATTTAAATAAAATGGCTGTATTTACATACACTTGTAAAAAAGCACCATCACCACAGAGTGGAGACAGAGGTCTATAAAATACTTCTCTTGGATCTAGAAGCTACTATCAGAAAGGGGTATTGTCAAAGCTGTAACAAGACAGTGCAGAAATATCTGTTAAGACTGTTCTGTTGTATATACTTTTATTTTATCATTAAAAGGGTGTTGTTGGGGGTATAGGGAGAGGACTGGGGGTGGGGATGTGTGTTTGTTGGGTTTGGCAAAGGGATTATTCAACAAAGAGTGAATGGAAAAAAAAAAACACCACTAAAATAATTTAAATTTTATTTACCTGTACACCAGATACTTTAAGAGTTCCATAGAACAACACTACTTATTTCACTCCATCCAACCAAGTACATAATCCTGGTCACATCCTGTCTTTCTGTTTTGTTGCAAAGTTTTAAATCAAACAAACTTATTATTTAATGTATATATAATAACAGGGACACAAAACTGCTCGGCACATGACCTTAGGTCTTAAAATCCTCACAGCTCATCTCCAGACTAAACATTTCCTCCAGAGACTCATACTAACAACGGCCTCCTCTACAAACAGAGAAAGGGTTAGCAGCACAGCTGCGTGTTAAAGCTGAGCTGATTCTCGGGGCGCCTGGGTGGCTCAGTCGGTTAAGCATCTGACTTCGGCTCAGGTCCTGATCTTGCAGTTCGTGAGTTCGAGCCCTGCGTTGGGCTCTGAGCTGACAGCTCAGAGCCTGGAGCCTGCTTCGGATTTTGTGTCTCCCTCTCTCTCTGCCCCTCCCCTGCTCATGCTCTGTCTCTGTCTCAGAAATAAATAAAAACATGTAAAAAAAAAAAAAAAATTAAAAAAAAAAAAAAAAAAAGCTGAGCTGATTCCAGACCCCACTCTAGTCTCAACATACTCAATTCTTGAAATTAAACAACTCTTGATTAGGTTTGTCAATAATGTTATTTTTTGCTATTTTTTCAAGTTTACATTTTGCTTCTTGATTTTCAAAGATGTTTCCTTCCTTTTTAATTAAAAAATACACAATCAATGTTACAAAAATGCAAACGCAGGATATAAAATATGAAGTGCAATCCAGTCTCCATTCAGCCATGACCAATTCCTACCCCTAATTCTACTCTCCTACCCAGAGGTTACTTTGGTGTATAGAATTCCAATCTTTAAATATAAGTGTTCACACACATGCACACACACTCCCTCCCCCTCCCCCCCCCACCCCCCCCCATTCAACAAATGTTTGTTTAGCATGTACTCTGTCCCAATCACTTTCTGGGAACTGTTAAGATGCAGAAATGAATAAAATTTTTAAAAGAAAAAAAAGAACCTCTGCCCTAATGGATTTCATTTGTAAGTGGGAAAAGACACTACCCCTCCCCCCAAAGGAAGACAAACTGCAAACGTTACATGAGGGATAAAAGCCATGGAGGGGAAAAAAGGCTTGCACTGACTTAGAACACACACAGTCATTATCATTCTTTTCAACAGTAGCATAGCCTGGATGTTTTGTATTTTATCTAGTCTTTACCATTTTTACTATGATCTCTAGTATTTGATACATTTAAAATAACATAATAAATGAGGTATAAGAAAATAAAATATATACCCATGTAACCATCTCTTAGTTCAGGTCACTAAAGCCACCGAAACCCTGTGTGTCCCTCCCTGCCCCAACCTCCAGAGTTAACCACTACCCGTAATTTTTTATCATCCCCTCTTCTTCATAGTTTCACCAGAAATGCATATACCCCTAATAACATGGGCCTTATGGATAATGAAAGTGCTTTATGAAAGCACTTGCTTTCTTGGCTGCACATGTTGGTGCATTCATTTTCACACACACTTTATACCATACTTTTTTAAATCTTTTCTCTTCTCAATAAACATCTTACTGTTTCCAGGTTTTTGCTATAACAGCCAACGTGAACATTCATGTATGTGTCTTCGGCTACAGAAGCAGAACAGTCTCTCCGTTGGTGGTCTATACAACTTTATATGGTCTATACGTCTTTACTTTACAAGGCAATGCCAAATTGTCTTCCAAAGTAGTTGTGCCAATTCACACATCCACCAAGAGTTTCCATTGCACCAGATCCTGGCAAGCAGTAGATATCATAGGTCTTTTTTCTTTTTAGTTTTTACCAACCTACTAGATAGAAAATGGCATCTCACTGTAAGATTTTTGTTTCTGTTTTTGTTTCTGGTGTGTAAGAATAAATAGGGGGGTTTGTTTAAAATGTATATTCTTTGGGGCGCCTGGGTGGCGCAGTCGGTTAAGCGTCCGACTTCAGCCAGGTCACGATCTCGCGGTCTGCAAGTTCGAGCCCCGCGTCGGGCTCTGGGCTGATGGCTCAGAGCCTGGAGCCTGTTTCCGACTCTGTGTCTCCCTCTCTCTCTGCCCTTCCCCCGTTCATGCTCTGTCTCTCTCTGTCCCAAAAATAAATAAACGTTGAAAAAAAAAAAAATGTATATTCTTTGGCCCTACTCCAGAAAGTAAATTCAATAGGTCTGTAGTGAGCCTGAAAGACTCCCTTCAGCATATCTTATGTAGAAGGTCTATCTATTAGCAATGAACTCCCTGAAACGTTGTTTATCTGGGAATGTCTTAATTTCTCCTTCATTTTTTTTTTAACTTATTTATTTTTGAGTGAGAGAGCGTGCGTGCAAGTGATTGAGGGGCAGAGAGAGAGGGTGAGAGAAAGAATCCCATGAGGGGCAGAGAGAGAGGGAGAGAGAGTGCAGAGCCCGGTGCGCAAGCTCACCGAATGCGGGGCTCAAACTCACGAACCGAACCGTGAGATCGTGATTTGAGCCAAAGCTGATGCTCAACTGACTGAGTTACCCAGGCGTCTCTCTCTCCTTCATTCTTGAAGGACAGTTTTGCCAGATTTTGAATTCTTGGTTGGCAGGTTTTCCGTTCAATACTTTAAAATGTTATCACTACTTCTAGCCTTTAATATTAACCCAACCTTGAATTCTTAGGATGAACACAGTACATTGCTGGACTCTATTCTGGGGTTTTCTCCATCTACATTCAAGTGAATTGGCTTCTGATTTTCCTTTTGTGTCCTATCCTTGTCTGGTTTTGCTATCAGGTTATCCTAGCCCCATAAAATGTAGTAGGAAGCATTCTTTCTTTCTTATGGAAAGCACAGAAATAAAATCACTGAGTATTTTAAATTTTGTTAGATAGTACCAAACTACCCTCCAAAGGGCTATACCAATCTATACTCCTACAAGAGTATAAGAGCTTACATTCTCCATACTCTTGCCAATACTATTTTTTAACAACTTTTTGAAATTTCTAATGTCCAATCTGGTAAGAAAAACATAAATAAGATTTCTCTAAATACTAATGAGATAAAGCACCTTTTCATTTTAAATGCCATTTGTACTTCTTATCATATCAGATTTATTTCCTTTTGTTTTCTAGGGACAGCCCCCTCTGGTAAAGATCACTTGCTTCTAGTCTGAAAAGTGGTTTACAACACAAAGTTTTTCTTGACTCCAAATTCCAAGGTAAATGCAACATTTAAATATCCAAAACTACACTTGCCTTTAATAAGTGAAAAAGTATGACCTCCTCCATGTTCTCCAACATCCAACTCACATAAACTATAGGAAATGTACAGTTCCTGTACTATACGAATAAAATTTCATAAAGTTTGCTCACAGAAAACTCTCCAAATGATCATTATAATTAATGTAAAAACTAAGTAGGGGGGCACCCAGGTGGCTCCACTGGCTGAACGTCCGACTCTTGATTTCAGCTCAGGGCATGACCCCAGAGCCTCATGTTGAGCTCTACACTGAGCATGGAGCCTACCTGAGATATTCTCATTCTCTCTCATTCTCTCTCTCTCTCTCTCTCTCTCTCTCCGCCCCCTCCCCTGCTCAAGCACACACGCTCTCCCTCTCTCAAATAATAAAACTAAATATGTGAAAATTTGAATAGAAGAAAAATCAAGCACCAAGACCATAATATCAATAATATGCATTGATAATTGTTTACAAATTGTTACTACATCTAACACATGTAAAAATTCTGAAGGAACCCAAGTTCAGAAGCAGCTTCAACATCAGCATAAGGCATTTTGTTACTTGTTTGGAAACCACAAATTAGTGCAAACAAATAATATCAATGTACCTGTCCCAAAATAATAGTGTACCCTGACCACAGAACACAGGATAAAAAATGCATTACACAAATGTATACCAAATCAACACCAAGATAAGAACACTTTCAGGTCATTTGCCTCTGAGCAGACTTAGACAAGCGTAAGAGGAAAAAAATAGCTCATATACAAAACTGGGTATTCAGAACATGGCTTATACAAGTAAAAACAGAGAACACTATTACAAAGTTCGGGTGAAACATTTAAAAGAATCACAGAGACCGTTTGACAAGTTTTGCTTGAAAAAGTGAAATGTTGGGGCGCCTGGGTGGCTTAGGCAGGTGAGTGTCCATCTTCAGCTCAGGTCATGATCATGGGTTCAAGCCCCGCGTCGGGCTATGTGCTGACAGCACAGAGCCTGGAGCTTGCTTCAGATTCTGTGTCTCCCTCCCTCTCTCTGCCCCCTCCCCCACTCATACTCTGTCTCTCTCACTCTCAAAAATAAACAAATATTAAAAAAAAAATTTTTTTTAACTGAAATGTTATTCTGAATGGAGGTAAAAAGACAATGCTTTTGAAAATACATGGACTGAAATATTTATGTATTTCAATACAAAAAAACAGGATGTGGGGCACCTAGGTGGCTCAGTCCGTTGAACTCCAATTTTGGTTCAGGTCATGATCTCATGGTTCAGGAGTTCAGGCCCCAAGTGGGGTTTGCTGCTGTCAGTGCACAGCCTGCTTCAGCTCCTCTGTCCTTCTCTCTCTCTGTCTCTCTCCCCCACCTGCGTGCTCTCTCTCTCTCAAAACAAAAACAAAAACAAACAAAAAAAAAAACAACCCGGAATGGGCAGTACTTTCCATTTAGCACAATCTGCTATACGCTAACCATGATCAGATGAGCACCTTTTAAAATACTATGGTCTGTTCCTCAAAAGTTAAAGAGTTACCATATGACCCAGCAATTTCACACCTAGTCATATACCTAAGAAAACTGAAAAACATATGGTCACACAAAAATCTGTACACAAATATTCATTATTCATAACAACTAAATAGTATAAACAACCAAATGCCCACCAACTGATGAATGAGTAAATGAAATATTGTTTTGCCATACAATTGAAATATTATGCAGCCATAAAAAAATTTAAAAAAAGAATAAAGTACTGATACATGCTACAACATGAATGAACCTTGAAAACATTATAAGTGAAAAACATCAGTCACAAAAGTCACATAATGTATGATTTATATAAAATGTCCCAAATAGGCAAAGCCACAGAGAAAATAAATTGGTGGTCTTACCTAGGACTGAGGGAGCTGGGGAGAATAAGGAGTGACTACTAATGGGTATAGGGTTACTTCTTGGGGTGATGAAAAAGTTCTAGAATTAGTGGGGATGGTTGTATACTATGAACATACTAAAACCATTGAATTGTACACTTTAAATGGGTGAATTATGTGGTATGTGAATTATATCTTAAAAAATACTAGTCCCACAGAGATAAATCAATTTAGAGTACAATTTTGAAAAAGTGCACAACTTTATGAAAATACTAAATCAAGATAAGGAATACAACCATCACCTCCAAATGTATTCTAATGCCCCTAGGTAATCCCTCCTCCTACCCCTCCCTAACCCTAAGCAACCACTGATCTTTCTGTGGTTTGTATTTTCTAGAATTTTATATTTTCTGGAATTTCATTTAAAGGGGATATTGTGTATACTCTGGCTTCTTTTACTCAATTATTTTGACATTCATCCACATTTTTACATGTATGTATCAATGGTTTATGCTCAGAAGTATTCCATAATATGGTTACCATAATGTGTCTAACCTTTTACCTGTTGATGGACATTTAGATTGTTTCTAATTTTTAGCTATTAGAAATAAAGTCACTATGAATATTTGTGTACGTATTTATATATGCAGATACATCTTTGGAAAAAAAAAAAAACCAGCTAGTGTGTTTTCTAAAGTGATTGTGCCATTTTTGTATTCAATTTCAGTTGTTCCACGGCCTCACCGAGTTAGTATGGTAAGCCTTTCAAATTTTAGCCATCCGGAGAGTTGTGCAGTGGTGTATTTCACTGTTGTTTTAACTTGCATTTCCCTAATGGTTAATGACGTTGAGCATTTCTTTTTTTGATGTTGAGCATTTTTCTACATGTTTATTTGCCCTATGTACATCTTTTTTGGTGAAGATTATTTCATTTTAAGAAGTTCTTTATGTAGCTGGATACATTTTTCTGCATGTTTATTTGCCCTATGTACATCTTTTTTGGTGAAGATTATTTCACTTTAAGAAGTTCTTTATATAGCTGGATACAAGTCCTTTATGAAATAAATAATCTGAAGATATTTTCTCCCAGACTGTGGCTTGTCTTTTCATTCTTATGAAGAAGAGTAGAAGTTTTTAATTTTGATGAAGTCCAATTTATCAGCCTTTTCTTTTATGGAGCATACTTTTGGGGTCATATCTAAGAAATCTTTGCCTAACCCAAGGTCATAAAGATTTTTTCCTATGTTTCCTTCTTCAAGTTATCAAAAGTTTTACATTTAGGTCTACTATCTATCTTGAGCTCATTTCTGTATATGGTTTAAAGTATGTATCTAGGGGCGCCTGGGTGGCTCAGTCGGTTAAGCGTCTGACTCTTGATCTTGGCTCAGGTCATAACGTTACAGTTCTTGAGTTCGTGCCCCATATCAGGCTCTGCGCTGATGGCAAGAAGCCTGCTTGGAATTCTGTCTCTCCTTCTCTCTGCTCTCCGCCCATTTACGTGCTCCCTCTCAATCAAAATAAATAAACTTTAATGAAGTATGTATCTAAGCTCATATTTGTGTACTGTGACTATCCAAATGTTTCAGTACCATTTATTTATTTATATTTTTAATTTTTTATTTTTGAGAGAGAGAGAAAGAGCATGAGTGGGGAAGAGGTAGAGGGGCAGGGAGGAGGGAGACAGAGAGGGAGAGAGAGAGGGGGAGAGAGGGAGAAAGGGGGAGAGAGAGAGAGAGAGAGAGAGAGAGAGAGGGAGAGAGGGAGAGGGGGAGAGAGGGAGAGAGGGAGAGGGGGAGAGAGGGAGAGGGGGAGAGAGAGAGAATATGAATGAATATCCTAACAAAGCTGCACACTCAGCGAGGAGCAAAACACAGAGCTCGATCCCACAACCCGAGGATCATGACCTGAGCTGAAATCAAGAGTTGGACGCTCTGGAACCAGAAAAGGCCCTGAATAGCCAAAACAATCCTGAAAAAGAAAACCAAAGCTGGAAGCATCACAATCCCAGACTTCAAGCTGTATTACAAAGTTGTGCTCATCAAGATAGTATGGTACTGACACAAAAACAGACACTTAGATCAATGGAACAGAATAGACAACCCAGAAATGGACCCACAAACATATGGCCAACTAATCATTGACAAAACAGGAAAGAATATCCACTGGAAGAAAGATAGTCTCTTCAGCAAATGCTGCTGGAAAAACTGGACAGCGACATGCAGAAGAATGAACCTGGACCACTTTCTTACACCATACACAAAAATAAACTCAAAATGGATGAAAGACCTAAATGTAAGACAGAAAGCCATCAAAATCCCAGTGGAGAAAACAGGCAACAACCTCTTTGACTTGAGCCACAGCAACTTCTTACTTGAATGTCTCCAGAGGCCAGGGAAACAAAAGCAAAAATGAACTATTCCTTTTTAAAAGAATTTTTTTTAACATTTATTCATTTTTTGAGAGACACAGACAGTGCGAGTGGGGAAAGGACAGAGAGGGAGACACAGAATTCAAAGCAGGCTCTGAGCTGTCAGCACAGGGCCCAACACGGGGTTCGAACTCATGAACAGTGAGAACATGACCTGAGCCCAAGTCGGACACTTAACCTGCTGAGCCACCCAGGCGCCCCAAAAACAAACTATTCCTCATCAAGATAAAAAGCTTCTGCACAGCGAAGGAAGCAAACTAAAAGGCAACCAACGGAATGGCAAAAGATATTTGCAAATGACATATCTGATAAAGGGTTAGTATCCAAAATCTATAAAGAACTTATCAAAATCAACACAATCCAGTGAAGAAATGGGCAAAACATGAATAGACACTTTTCCGAAGAAGACATCCAGATGGCTAACAGACACATGGAAAAATGCTCAACATCACTCATCATCAGAGAAATACAAATCAAAACCACAATGAGATACCACCTTACAGTGTGGCTAAAATTAACTCGGGCAACAACAGATGTTGGCGAGGATACAGAGAAAGAGGAACGCTTTGCACTGCTGGTGGGAATGCAAACTGGTTGCAGCCACTCTAGAAAACAGTATGGAGGTTCCTCAAAAAGTTAAATATAGATAGGGCTCCTGGATGGCTCAGTCAGTTAAACGTCTGACTTTGCCTCAGGTCATGATTTTGCAATTTGTGGGTTCAAGCCCCATGATGGGCTCTGTGCTGACAGCCTGGAGCCTGCTTGAGATTCTGTGTCTCCCTCCCTCTTTGCCCCTCCCTGGCTCATGCTCTGTCTCTCTCAAAAATAAATAAAGGTTAAAAAAGTTAAAAAAAAAAAGAAAAAGTTAAAAATAGAACTACCCTATGACCCAGCAATTGCACTAGTAGGCATTTATCCGAAGGATACAGAAGTGCTGTTTCGAAGGGGCACATGCACTCTAATGTTTATAGCAGCACTGTTGACAACAGCCAAAGTATGGAAAGAGCCTAAATGTCCATTGACTGATGACTGGATAAAGAAGATGTGGTATATATACACAATGGAATATTACTTGGCGATCAAAAATAATGAAATTTTGCCATTTACAACAACATGGATGGAACTAGAGTGTATTATGCTAAGCAAAATCAGTCAGAGAAAGATAAGTATCCTATGACTTCACTCATGTGCAATTTAAGATACAAAACAGATGAACATAAGGGAAGGGAACCAAAAATAATATAAAAACAGAGAGGGAGATAAACCATAAGAGGCTTTTAAATATAGAGAACAAGCTGAGGGTTGCTGGAGGGGTGTTGGGTGGGGGGAATGGGCTAAAGGGGCAAAGGGGCATTAAGGAGGACACTTGTTGGGATGAGCACTGGGTGTTATATGTAAGTGATGAATCACCAAATTCTATTCCTGAAACCATTATTACAATATATTTGAAAGGCTATCCTTTTTCTCCTGAATTGCCTTTGTTCCTTTGTCAAAATCAGTTGTCCATAGTGTATGTCTGTTTCTAGACTCTGGATACTCTGTTCTTCTGATCTATCTGTCTTCATGACAATACCACTGTCATGATTACTGTAGCTTTATAATAAATTTTGAAATCAGGTAGTATTGATCCTCCAACTTTTTTCTTCTTTTTCAAAGTTTTAGCTATTCTACATATTTGCATTTCCATGTGAATTTAGAATCTGCTTGTCAATTTTTTTAAAAAATACTTTTAATGTTTATTTTTGAGAGAGAGAGACAAAGAGAGCATGAGTGGGGGAGGGGCAGAGAGAGGGAGACACAGAATCCAAAGCAGGCTCCCAGGCTCTGAGCTGTCAGCACAGAGCCCAACACAGGGCTCGAACCCACAAGCTGTGAGATCATGACCTGAGCTAAAGTCGAACACTTAACTGACTGAGCCACCCAGGCACCCCTTTGCTTGTCAATTCCCATAAAAAAGCTGACTGGGATCTTCACTAGAATTATACTGAATTATAAATGACATCCCAACAATATTAAGTTGATCCATGAGTGGTACATATTTCTCCACTGGTGTTCTTCAATTTCTCTAAGTAACATGTTATAGTTCTCCATGTTCAGATCTTAGACATCTTTCTGAAACTTAAAATATTTAATATTTGTATACAATAGTAAATTATTTTTTAACTTCAATTACCAACTGTTGCTAATATGTAAAAATATATTTGATTTTTGTTTTTCTTATATCCTGCAACCTTGCTACATCCACTACCTCTAACAAGGGCTTTCTTATAGATTCCATCAGGTTTCCAACATAAAAGACCATGTCAATATGTCTTCACTTCCAATGTGGATGCCATTTATATGTGTGTGTGTATCTCTCTATCTATCTTAACTTATTACACTGGCTAGAACCTCCAAAACAACACTGAACACAGGTGATGAGGGAAGACATCCTGGTCTTGTTCCTGATCTTAGCTAGAAAACACTTTGTTTCACCATTAATTATGACGTTAGTTGTAGGATTTTATTAGATGCTCTTTGTCAGATTAAGGAAATTACCATCTATTTTAGTTTGCTGAGAGTTTTTATCAAAAATTAATGTTAGTGAGCATCTGGGTGGCCCAGTTGGTTGAGTGTCCAACTTTTGATTTTGGCTCAGATCATGATCTCACAGTTAATGGGATCAAGCCCCGTGTCGGGCTCCACCCTGATGGTGCAGAGCCCGCTTGGGTTTCTCCCTCTCTTCTCCTCTCCTTTCCTCCTCTCTCTCTCCCTCTCTGCCCCTCCCCCACTCAGACGCTTACTTTCTCTCAAAATAAATATTTTTTTAAAACTGATGTTAGATTTTGTCAAATGCTTTATTTGCATCCATTAAGATGACTGTATGATAGTCTTACTATGGTGAATTATGTTGATTTTCAAATGCTGAACTAACATTCAAATTATGAACTAGCCTTGTATTCCTGAACTGAAATAAATCCCATTTGAGTATGATGTCTAATCCTTCTCATAGTGTTGGGTTCTATTTGCTAAAATTTTGTTTAGAATTTTCACATCTATGTTCATGTTCATGAGGGGATATGTCCATAGTTTTTCCCGACTCATGGTTTTTAGGTATTAGAAACCTAAACTATATATTCATCCTGAGAAAGGTAATAACTGTTATTAGCAAGTAGGCAAAGAAGTACAGGGATCTCACTTATCATGGAAATAAAGCTTCTACTTAGAAGTAAATGGAAGGATGAATAAAATTATTGCAAACCTCAAAGCTAAGAGGACAATTTAAAGACCTATACTTTAAAAGGTCTGTCTCCAGGAAAGAGATTTGTTCAATAAATCAAGGAAAAATTAGAATAGTTTTTTTTTTTTTAATTTTTTTTTTCAACGTTTATTTATTTTTGGGACAGAGAGAGACAGAGCATGAACGGGGGAAGGGCAGAGAGAGAGGGAGACACAGAATCGGAAACAGGCTCCAGGCTCTGAGCCATCAGCCCAGAGCCCGACGCGGGGCTCGAACTCACGGATCGCGAGATCGTGACCTGGCTGAAGTCGGACGCTTAACCGACTGCGCCACCCAGGCGCCCCAGAATAGTTTTTTTTTTAAGAATAAACAACAACAACAACAAAAAAAAAAGAATAATAAACAGGGCACGTGGGTGACTCAGCTGGTTAAGCAAGGACTCTTGATTTCAGCTCAGGTCATGATCTCGTGGTTTGTGGGATCAAGCCCGCTGTCAGGCTTTGCACTGACAGCTCAGAGCCTGCTTGGGATTCTCTCTCTCTCCCTCTCTCTCTCTGCCCCTCCCCAACTTGTGCTCTCCCATATGCACACTCTCTCTCAAAAATAAGTAAACATTAAAAAAGAAGAAGAAGAAACATTAGAATAATTACAAGGAGCAGTAATTACGAGGAGCAGAAAGAAAAGTAAAAAAAGTGTGCTCAACCTCAAATCAACTCAGGGGTGTGTGGAATATAAGGTTTAAAAGTAAATGGACGGGGCACCTGGGTGGCTCAGTCAGTTAAGTGTCCGACTTCAGCTTAGGTCATGATCTCACAGTTTGTGGGTTCGAGCCCCGCGTCGGGTTCTGTGCTGACAGCTCAGAGCCTGGAGCCTGCTTGGGATTCTGCATCTCCCTCTCTCCCTGACCCTCCCCCACTCACACTCTGTCTCTCTTTCAAGAATAAACATTAAAAAAATAAAAAAAATAAGTGAATGGAAATTTGGGACACCTGGGTGTCTCCGTCAGTTGAATGTCCCAACTCTTTGGGTTTCGGCTCAGGTCATGATCTCATGGTTCATGGGATCAAGCCCCACACTAGGCTTTGTGCTGACAGCATGGAGCTGCTTAGGATTCTCTTTCAAAATAAATAAACTTTTTTAAAAAATAGTAAATGGAGATTCAGAGGTCTGTAATACACTGGCTGGGCAAGAAAAAGGCCCTCAAAAAGAAATCTGAAGACTATGGTTGCAACCATGACAAATTCCTAAATTTTACTAAAATACAGAACTCAAATACTATTCATAAAGAAAAATTATGATGTACAATCCCCTATCCCCCAGTAATATAAACACTGTCATAAATAATCTCTGGAAAGGCCCCTCCTCCCAAATGACTTTAAATTTATAGGCCATGGACTCTGGGCAACTGGCACACACTGAACAGAAAACTGGCAAGGCTGACACCAAGAATATGTTATTTTACCCTTCTTCCTTCAGTTACCATTAAGTTTGTAGTCTTTGTTTGACAACAGTGTTATGGGTGTGAACTGAGTAAGCACTGAATTATCGAAAGTTCTTTTTTGAACAACTACTGAAAAGCTCAGGAGCTTTACTTGACATTTCCAAACTGACTGGATGTGAAGCAGGTACCATGAAATGAGCTTTACGTCTTCACACTAAAAAGTGACACATGGAAAGATCTGGTTGAATTAATTCAAACTTTAAGATTCAATCCAGGCTGCAACTGCTCAAAGAACCCAAATTCTACTGGTCAAGTGAGTGCAAGCCCTCTGGCTGAGACTAGGAGCAAACAGGTAAAGGATGGTTAACCTGGAGAAGGATGGCTAACTCCTTTTTTACTAGGTTGAATCATTTAAAATTGCCATTTCTGTAGGTCAGAAATAGAATATTGACAATTTTATTTAGTTCAATGTAATTTAATTCTACACTGTTTTTTATTATTTCGGAGCCTTCTCCACAGGTCCCAAGAGCACACACAAAGAACATAAGTTGGTATTGGAGAGTCTTTCTTCATGGAGGTAAAAGCGAAACTTATCTCACATATCACTAATCTTCTCCCCCAGCTGCCACAGTCACTACTCCTACACCCCTGCTAATTTCAGGCTTAAATTACTGAACCCAAAAGTGAAGAGGGAAGAATCAGATCTCCCATTTCCATCTCTGACCCCTTCACTCATCCTTCATTATTCTTCTCTACCAGAGGAGTGATGTATCTTACTGGTGAGTGGCAAGAGCCTAACATTGGCTGATTCATTTCTCCAATGGATGGAGTTCACATTTTAGGACGCTATAAAAATGCAGAAGGAATGGTTCTGAATATGAATGCCTGTTCTGCAACCTCTAATTCTTAGGTTAGTCATCCTATGTAAACTAAGGATGTCAACTTGGCCACGGATCAATTATGTTCTCCAATATGGCTGAATAAGACTAAATTTGTATTTCCATCTGTCTGGCTTCTGTGGTTTATTTCGCAAGGTGTTCTAGACTCAGAGATTAAGGGAAAAGATACAATCAATGATCAACCATCACATATAACCAGACATGTTTAACACAAGGTAATAGTTTAATAAATACAGGGTAGATGTGAGATAATATAATCTCAAAATATGTAATTCTTTTAACTACAAAGAGACAAAAAAGATTTTTGACGTGATCCTAAATAAATTTTAAAAAGCAGAAATACTCTGTGAATGCCTCTGAAAACAGTTATAAAGCATGCATGTGAAAAATGTAAGATATTATGCAAAGAAATAAAGCTAAAATAAGGTGATGAGAATACAGGAGATTTTTTATTTTTTTAAAAATCTTCTTAATGTTATTATAGAATCTTTCGGTGCCTATGCCTCAAGATAAAACCTGAAAGGAAATGTATGGAAAAAAGGAGCTCTTGGAATAGCGGCACTCCAGATGTTTTTTAATACCTCTTAATTGTCGTTATAATGCCACATCATGTACCAAAAGAAATTTTATTCAAATAAATATAAATCAGAATGCTCAGAGCACCCCACCCTCTTGTGTGTACCTGGGAGTTCTGTTTCCAGGAAGCCATCTATCTTATTTTCTGCTAATCCGAGGCAGCAGTCACAGCCACTCTTGCACTGAAGTGATCTGTTTAGGTAAGCTGAGACTCTCAGATCAGATGTCTCACTGGTACCAGGTCATGGTCAGCTTTCAAGTAATCAATGAAACCCTCATGTAGCCATGGGCTCAATTCCCCAGGTTACCACCAGGAACCTCAGTACGGCAATGTCCTTCCTCTCTCCAAACTGCTAGCAACATTTTTAGGTTCATTCTCTACTGACCTTCACGCAATACTCAAACAAAGCTCCCATTTAACTGGCAACCCTCCTCCCACCCTCACTCCATCTTTACCCTCTTTCTGTCTTCCCCACCCCAGATCCACTCAATTAAAAAAAAAAAAAAAATCAATACCGATCTTGTTGAAAGTTTTGCTTGGACTAAGTCTCTTCTAATATATCTAGTATTTTAAGAAGTCAGCTATTAGTAAAGGCTAATTATAGAAAATAGCCTCTGTCTTTCTTTGTACAAGCAACTCTGGCTGAAGAAAAACAGAACAAAATTGAGCATAAGTTTTTGCTGAAATATCAACTAAAATCTGGAAAAGGAAAAAAACTTTGGTTGCTATTTATAATTTTCTACGTTTTTTATCCAGGGACAAGAGTATAAAACCCTACAATTTATGAATACTATTTTGAGATAATTTTTCTCACCTCATCGCTTTTTAAATACCATCTACCCTGTTTTAACTTCTCTATGAAGGAATTTTACCTTCCTTCACTCATGCGTGGCGGGCACATTGGCCTGCACATCTAGCATGTATTAATTCATTTAATCCCTGTGAGGTAGATGTTATCCCCAATTGACAGGCGAGGAAACGAGGCACTGAGAGACCCTAAGTAATTTTGCCCAGGTTACATACCAGTTACATACCAGCTCAACCCAGGATGAAGCTGAGGCAATCTTGTTCCAGACATACTACTATGTTGTCTGACCTTTCCTGCTAGAGACTGCAGCCCCCCAATCTCTCCCTTCTCCTGTGCTTGTTACATACACCCCACAATAAGCTTATCACACTCTGTATACTCTTTGTTTTCTTATTTGCTTCATATGTGTTTGTACTTGTTCCCCAACTAAATTATAAGTTCCTGGCAAGCAAGGCAACCATGACACTTGCTTCTTGCCCCTACTTCCAGCAGATTGCTATTTATAAAACATTCAATACATCCTTTTTAAGCTGATTGATTTAAATCCCTGGCAATTTCTATAACATTATAAAAAGAGATTTTTTTCTATTTTCTAATTCAAAAAGGAGAAAACTGACATATTCAAGCATGATGACCAGAGAGTTCTACAGAGGGAAAATTGGGCATAATCCTGCCCTTGCTACAACCCTAAGGGACATGAAGCCACGGGCTGTATGACTCAGCAAAATTACTTTAACACCTGAAGGATAGCTCATGCCATCAATGACAGATTTAGCATTACTAAAGTTAGGAAACTGACTACCTATATTTATTTTTCTTCTTAATGCATCTCCTCCTGGTGAGTCATATCTACAAAACTGACAGACTGAAGTTTTTCCATTTCCTAAGAGAACTAACATTTAAAGAAAATCAGATGAAGTTTCTTCAGCATATGTATAATCAGTAAGTGACAATCTGTGTTAGCAGGAATAGCACACATAGGGAAAAACATACGAAAATCAGAAAGGCTTCCAGGCCTGGCAAGCATACTAAATTTTAAATAATGTTTTTTAATCCATCAAAACAAGAAAATAAAAATGGGTGTTCAAAGACATGAAATGTTTTAAAGCACACGCTAATCAGCCCATGTACTAAGGTACTTCAGAGTTAACCAAAAACCTTAAGACTGGATATTAAGAAGTACACAGACCATAAGTAAAAGAAAATACCCTTAGTAAAACAGGACTTTTACTCAAACATTTCATCAAGCTTCTTGACTGTAATTCTACAACATAAAAATCTGGGGGACTACAGGTCTTAAGAGAAATTTCAGAGGATAAAGGAGAGAAGCTTAGGGTTTTATGGGCTTCTTATTGAACACCAATTTTCCAATGCACGGCTAACAGCTTTAATTTACACACAAATAAATATCAAAAAATTGTGCTAGCTCTCTAATGCAGCTAGCTCAGCTATCTCTGGAAAAGGCTAATGTGATCCTGAAATACACACAAAAAATTCTGATTATGGGATTTAACTTTTTTTCTTTTAGCATCTGTTAGCTTTCTAAAGCCAACCAAGTTGTGTGGCAATAGAAGCAAAAGCAAACCGGTGTTTCTTGTAGGCTGAGACAGATGGTCTGTTCCTTATGCGCTACAGTCTCTAAATTATTAAAAACAAAGAGCATTTAACACCACTTACCTATACACTTAAAAATGGTTAAAATGATCAAAAGCAAACAAACAAGGAATTTTAAGCCAATGAATAAAGTGAAAAAGAATTTAATGTAAAATGGTCTTCCAAGATGCAGACTAATGCGTTATTTTCAAATCACAGTTGTCCCCAAAAATATGGACACTACATTCTATAAAGAACCATAAATTAATTATAGGTCCACCTTGAGATCTGGAGGCAAGTAAATACAGTATTCTTCATCTGGCCCCCTAATTCCAATCACACCAAACCACCACGTTGATTAGAGGCAACCTCTAAAAAGCAGTACTTCTGTGTACAGTTGAAGATTGTGCCTCGTTGTGACTTCAATTACAACTCATTCTGCCTGCTCTTTACTGGGCTGTCACATCACCAAAGCAGAGTATACAGCACTGTTGTTTCACAAACAACACAGCTTTTTTTCTCACACCACCAGGTTTAAAACAGCACAGATGAAGGAGGTTTCTCTCTCTTCATCAAGGGTTTACCAAAAGTAACATGCCAAAGGCCGAACTACTAAAACACAAGTATCTTCCTGAGGGCTACTCTTGCACACATCTTTCTTATAGACTCTGATGTTTTGCTGCATTGGGAAGTGAAAATCCATCAAGATTTTAACACCCACCCACTCCCTACAGAATCCCTACAGCCAAAGGAAAACTTACCTCTGCAAAGTGTGTTGATGTGCTATTGTCTATCCGGCTGCTGCCACCACCTACAAAACTGAAGAGAAAAAGGAATGAGTACCGGTTCTATTCCTAGGAACGAGCTTCCCTCCCAGAAGCTAAATATAGAATGGTACAATGAGAACAAAGCCCAATAAGGAAAAATAACTCATCCCAACGTGACACCTACGAAGGAAATTATGAAGAACTGGCTTGTGGCTTAATCTATGAAAAACATTGTAACAAACTACAAAATCAAGCATAAATCAAGTGAAAAATTGAAAACAGGGGCCACCACAGAGTGGGAAGAAGGACCCACAGCCAGCAATGCAATTCAAATTTGACCCAGCAAGAGAAGAAAAACATTTATTCTCAAAGAGGCGAAGAACTAAAACAAGATTCTCGAAACGTTTCACTAAAAAATCATTCAACCACCAGATGAACACAACATGTAAGACTATTTGGGAATGATTAAATATAGTACTGCAAGGGGTCTGGTACGATATTTAGCACATTATAAAAGAACTCAATAAACATTTTTTCTCCTTCTGACAGTCTTCCCTATTCTTTGATTATCCTATACATCCTTCAGGGCCCATCTCAAATGCTACCTCCTTCATGAAGTCTTTTCTGAGCTCACCAACCAAAGAAGGATCTTCCACACCCCTCTGCACTTTGACTTTGATTCTAAAAATTCTACCTTTTTATAAATATCTAGTATTTGTCTCATCCATTTCTAATCCTTCCCTCCTTTCATAAATATAAATTCAGAGGGTAAAGACTGTATTAATACCACAAATATATGTAAAGTGTTTACTGTGTGTCAGACATTATACAGAGCACTCATCATTTTTGAAAACCTGAAACGCTGTATCTTATGTTGATAACCTGCAAATAAAAGCTGAGTTAAAATTGAATGTGGAAACAAAATAACTACTCCTAAAGATTAGGGAGAAATATCAGATCCCACTGTCCCATGAAATTTGCAAAAAAAAAAAAGAGAGAGAGAGGAAAATGGCCAACACTTTGTGGGGCAGAAAGGGATAAAAGAATCAGAAGAACTGCTAGATACCACTTTTATTTCAAGAGACACAAGCCTACAAACATGTACACAGTCACTCCAATGATCCAAGTCCACAAACTACAGTAGCTTTCAGTTTCAGAACGCCAATCCAGGCACTGAGCTCAGCTCACTGAGTAAACAAACACACCCTGGTTAGCCTAGAACCAAAAGTGAAAAAGTAAAGCTAATGCCATCCCCTATGTAGCCATGCTCAGGCCTTATTCTCTAATTAGAAACCATTTAACACTTAAATTTATTTCAGAAGTTAAAAACACTTTTACAAAAACATTTCAAATGTAGAACAAGCCCAGAAATACTAGTACATTTATGCTAAATTACGTAAATAATTCAACTACCACCATCTACCCATTTTATTGCTCAAGCCTAGATAGGCCTCCAGGGCTCTTTCCTGCCTTTACTATCCGGTTTCAGAGATTCAAATATCCTTGGTAATTAAAGCTATCAACTCTATTTTTTTATAGTTCTGCTCCCCTTGAAACTCCCTCAGCATTCCCTTTCCTTAAAATTCCTCCATATTTTAAGAGTGACAGGGCTAATCATAGAGAAGGGACAACCACATCTCCTGAGAAATGTTCTCACAAATGTTACAAATGCCGCTCTGACGAATGTCTAGTAGCATCTGGAGCCCATTATCCAGTACCTACATGTAAGGACCTCTTCTCATTAATTTTTACCATCCGCTACTTACACTGTAATTGCTAAGTATGCAAATAAATCAGCAAATGTTTAGGAACTTCATAAAAGGGAATATCATGCTAGCTCTAAAATACTGATTCTGAGAAAAAGGTTTCTTCAACCATTTAAAACACTGATCTTTCAGGGGCACCTAGGTGGCTCAGTCAGTTAAGACTCTTGATCTCAGCTCAGATCATAACCATGATCTCACGGTTGTAAGATGAAGCTCCACGTCCAGCTCAGCACATGGAGCCTACTTGGAATCCTCTCTCTCCCTCTCTGCCCCTCCCCTGCTTGCACGCACCAAGGCACACGCTCTCTCAAAATAAACAAACATTTAAAGAATAAATAAGTAAAATACTGATCTTTTAAAAGACATAATCTTTCATCTGAGTATTTGCTACCAATAGCACTTGCACAAGATAACCTCTGACCTACAAAGGCACAAATAAAAGAACTAAGTCAAGTGAAAGCAGGATCCATAAAATTCATAGTTCCCTGCTAAAAAAAAGATTCATCCTGCAGTTGATCACCATCTGCACTTAGAACCGTACTTTGTATACAGGGCTAAAGAAACCAAGGTTACTACTTAGAAAATTTAGAAAAAAAAAAAAAAATAAGCCAATTAATTGCTTCCCAACAACCAATATGCTCCTTACTTAACACATGCACAGCATAAGTGTTTGCAGTAAGTATGTGATGCAATTGTAACAGCACAAATAAAAAGCTACCCCAAGTTAGCATGCCATTCACACAAAATTGCTACTTTTGCTATCATGCTAATCGCCACAGGTTTAGAGCTAGTATTATGTTATTTAAAACCAAGGCTATTAGATCAACATGTAAGTGTTTGTACCAAACTTGATCTCATGCCATATACTGCCCCAAGAAGCTCCAGTTCAAGTACACATATAATCGCCAATCGTTAATAAAGTTAAACTAATAGTACATACTGTAAAATGTGTAGTTTTTCCTGGTTGTGGAAGGGACCTTCAACTTTAGAGTCTGCCAACAGCAACAGTAAAGACATTATTTACTGCCATTAAAACCTCCAGTAAAGGAATTACTTACTGCCATTAAAACCCTCAAAGTCACTCCAAGATTAAAAGAAGCTTCAAATTACAGGTTCTTTTTATCCAGTCAGTATTTCTTCATTTGTCCAGCCACTGTCTAACCACATAGCCACAAAAGAACAAATGTGCCATTATGTTTAGCCAAAAAAGGCCATCATCCTATCAACGCTATTTTTATTTTTTACAGTTTTATTCATATTAACCAAGATGTACTATAAAATACTGTCACTCAGAAATAGTTTCTCTTTTTACAGGTTTTAGATCTTTAATAAGACCAATTTCAAGCATTACAAACCCAAGTATTAACATTACAGTGACAAGATGGCATAGGCTTGACGGCAATGATTTTAGTAAGAACAGGGAGCTAAGGCTTCCTCAAGGCAGACTAACAGCTCGGCTTCTCTGGCTGGAACAGCCTATTTACCTTATTAGATATCTTTGTCAGGAGTTGCTCCCCAGCCCACCAAAGAAACGTAATTCACCTGCAGGCAACAGAGTGGCCACTAAAAACCACCGAATAATCTAAAGGAACACCAAAGTCTCAGAAAATAAATGAACACTTACCAGATTTACTCTGATACGGATATAGAGGTTTCCAAGGAATGCCACATACACACAATCTGAAACAGTGCCTCTCATCTCATCACATCCCAAATTTTCCCATTTTTATTACCCTTCCCCCTGCCACTTTTCCTCCCTCTTTCCCTCCCTCTCTCAGCAGAGCGTTAAGTTATAAAAGCAATTTCTTTCTATTCATTCAGTAGACGCTGAAAGAAAGTAATTTGGATAACTGAATGCCTGATTTATTCATGAGCTTGTACAATACCTGGAATCATCTGTCACTTCTTCAATAAAGCCTGATTCACATCTGGGACAAATATATTCCTATAAAAGAAAGGAAGAAATAATAAAAGTCTTTCATTAGAAAGCCAAGTATGTCGTTTCAGAATAATATGCTGTACACACACTGAAGCTCTGAAATATTACATGTACTTGCTGACTACAAGGACAGTTTTTTTCTATCACACTCTGGCAAATAAAGAATTCCTTAAGAAATTTGCAGAATGTCTTCCTAAGAGGTTCCCCCTGAGAACTCTGAGAGGGAGAATGTCAGATTTTTTTTTTAATTTGGGCTGAATTTTTAAAAAACTGGAATCAATCCATGATCTAATATTCTCTTCAAATCTAATGAAAAATCTCCACTAAATATCAGAGCAGTAAGATTATAATATTGATAGGTACAAAAACTGCCATTTTTTTGCTATAAACATATAGGAGACACAAACTGAATCACAGTATAAATCAACTGGTAGACTAGAAATTCACAATGAAATTTTACAATATTTCTAATCTATTTTTTGACTACCAATAATTCCCAATAAAACTTAACATTCTCAGGTATTTAACAGAAATGTTAATTTACGGCCACCTTGGGTGGCTTACTCAGTTGAGTGTCTGCCTCTTGATTTCAACTCAGGTTGTGATCTCATAGTTTGTGAGACTGAACCCTGCATCGGGTTCATGCTGACAGTGCAGAGCCTGCTTGGGATTCTCTCTCCCTCTCTCTCTCTGCCCCTCTGGAGCGCTCTCTCTCTCTCTCTCTCTCTCTCTCTCTCTCTCTCAAAATAAATAAATAAACATTAAAAAAAAAAAAAGAAGTGTTAATTCAAATAACTAAAACAATTCCATTAAATCAGCCTCTATTTCCTTTGGTACCTTGAATCTTTATTTTTTATTTTTTAAGGTTTTTATCTTTGAGAGACAGAGTGTGAGCAGGGGAGGGGCAGAGAGAGAGGGAGACACAGAATCTGAAGCAGGCTCCAGGCTCTGAGCTGTCAGCACAGAGCCCGACGTGGGGCTCGAACTCACAAACCACAAGATCATGACCTGAGCCGAAGTCAGATGCTTAACCAACCACCCAGGCACCCTGAATCTTTCTTTTAAATAAATATCAAGCATTGATATTGATAACAAAGAATACACATTAGAGACTGTCTTATCATAGTTTTAAAAAATGTATTTTAACTCCCTATTAAAATAGATCTAGGAAAGACATTTTCAACTATTTTCTTGCTCCCTATATTTTCTAAACCTTAAATAAACTTTGTCTTATCAGAAAGTGATGTAAGCCATATTGGGTTACTCAAAGACAGAATGGTAATTCAAACATTAAAATGCTTTCTTAAAAGACATATAAAGAAAAAAGACCAATCCCCTCCATCAAGGAAATTAGCTGGGTGAGGATACAATCTATCAAAGAAACAGTAAAATTTAATAAAATAATTGCTATAATCAATGCACACTGGGAATATAAGGAAAGGCCAAAGTTTGCCTAAGAGAATCAGGAAGGCTTTCTCTAAAACAGAGACTTAAATTATTAGTCTGTTTGCTCCATGAAAAAGGAAATTATGAGCTTAGGATCATAACAACAGAATATAACACACATGGAATTTGGAGGGGAGTGGTTGCCACAGGAGCGTGGATAGGCAGGCAAGGGTAAGACTGTGGAAAACTTCAGATTAACTATGAACTTTAACCTGTGGATCAGAAGCTCTCACAGTTTTTTTCTCGGCTACCCACATGAAGGACGAGAAACACTCACAACTGGCACACTGTAAACTACTCCAGAAATAAAATAATCTGGAAATCATATAAATCCCTAAGCCCCTCCCCTCTACTCCTTCATCCTCCAACCTCCCAAGTAGCAGTAATTCTATCCCTTTGTCTCCCACTAAGAAAGTTTATCTGAGTGCAAATGAGATTGATTTCAGAAGGCTAACCTTAAATCTATTCTAAGGTCTAATGTTAAAAAGAAAGACAGGAATCAATTACGGGACACCTGGGTGGCTCAGTTGGTTGAGCATCTGACTTCAGCTCAGGTCACGATCTCACGGTTCGTCAGTTCAAGCCCCACGTTGGGCTCTCTGCTGTCAGCACAGAGCTGCCTCCAGATCCTCTGTCCTCCTTTCACTGCCCCTCCCCAGCTTGCACTCTCTCAAAAATAAACAAACATTAAAAAAAGGAATCAATCACAACCATAGTGCTGGCTCCTATGATTTCCTCCCTCTCCGCTCACTCATTCCCAATGTTTAAATATCTTCTGTATGAAACAATTCCCAAATGTGTATCTCCATCCCAGACCATGCTTCTGAACCCTCTTTCTTTCTTACACACACACCTGATGAGCTGGCACACCAGTCTGCTCATACTGGAATCTATCTTAAGCCAGGACTGGACCTAGACACAGAAATACCTTTCCTCTTAAGTGTCACAGCCTTTCCATATCTTCTGCATACTGAAGTCAGAATGATCTTTTTCTAAACATAAAAACAGCCATGTCATTTCCCAGCTTAATACCCTTTAACTATTTCCCAAAACACTTTGTATAAAATCAAACTCTTAAACATGACTTACAAGGCCACGATTCAGCTAGTTTCTATTCAACTGGCCCACATCACTTCAGGCTACTCTCCCTCCCTCAGTACATTCCAGCTACATGGGCCTTCTTTCATTTTTTCTGACTCATCAAGCTCGCCCTGCCTCTAAGCTTGCATATATACTGCATATATATATACGTGTATATATATAAACACTATATATATACATATACATACATACATATATATATATATATATATACACACATATAAAACACTATTCCCCTAACTGCGTGCATGGCAAGGAACTTATAATTCTTTAGCCTCCTTTTTTTTTTTTTTTCAGAGCAAGTTGGGATCCAATCTCTTTATTGTCAGGGTTTTGTTTTTTGTTTTTTTTTTTTTGCCTCCATTTTAGTATCATGTCAGAAAATCCTTCTTTCATCACCGAATCTAAAGTAGTTTCCTCTTATTCTTTTCTTTTTTAATTGAAGAACAATTGACACAAGATACTGTACTGGTTTCAAGGGTACAACATAGTAACTCAATTATTTATATACATTACAAAATGATCACAATAAGCGTAGTTACCATCTGTCACCATACAGAGTTGTTACCACATTATTGACTATATTCCCTATGCTGTACTTTTCATCCCTGTCACTTATTTTATAATTGTAAGACTGTACCTCTTAATCCCCTTCACCTATTTCACCCATCTTCTGATCCCCTCTTATTATTATCCTCTACAGCACCTTTATTACTTTATAGCACTTATCAAAATTTGTAAGTATATATTTTTAAATGTTTTTTTAATGTCTATCTCCAGTAAACTTAAAGTTTCATAATGGCAGGGTGCAGATCACTTCTGATTACCTCTATATGCATAGAAGAGACAGGTGTTCAACAAATACTGACGACACACACCCCACAAATAAGAGTCAAAGTACCAGAATCTGATATAATCAGAGAATAGGTAGAGTAAAGTAAAGAATATAAGAGCTGAAAACTTAAGTTATGGTTGGACCATGAGATAGTGGAGGCTGAGGTTTCAGAGGTAGAACAGTTCTGGGTGATCACAAAATCCAAGATATAGCAATGGGAGTAGGTGGCTAAAGGGGAGTAGGGATGAAGGTCTTCAGAGTTAAAGGGTCATCTACATTGATACTAAACTTCCAAAATGATGTTAAGAGGTGTTATGGAGAGAAAATAATTTCAAAAGGCAGATATCACAATTGGGAAGACAAAAAGACTCTGATGCAAGAATCATGCTGACTTAGAGTAGAGAAATATACAAGTCTTCTCATCATGATCCCAGGCACAGTTCTAGGAACCAGGCTGTCAGCCACCATAGCTCCTTCACAGAACAGGGACAAACAAAACTGACAAGTACTATGGTGTTCCTCCTATCACTAGGTACACCTTCCATTTACAGATAATCTAAATAATTCTATTTTGATTACAGGGATGAGAACCAAAACTCTTTCCAAATGCTCTGTAAATTATTCTTGATGAAAGTAGCTTGTTTCATAATTATAAAACAAACAAATACTCAGCCATGGATTCTCTCTCCTGCAATCAACATTAGAGGACAACTTTTTGGAATTCATAAGCTTGTCATCCTCTAATTATCAAAGTAAAAAATGTACACTTGTCTCTTGCATACTTCAGTAGTCTGTTCTTAGAACAAAGGTCTGTTCTTAGAAAATTATCTTTCATTCTTTTGGAAGCCTGAATACTCCAGTATAACATTCTAAAGATGTTATAGTTCAGTTTCTAGATTTTCTTTTTAAAGGCCTGATAGCACTCGACTTATACTACCGTTTTTCTTCTCGAGTGACTCTAGTCACATTTCCTGACTCCCAGCTACACCAAGGTGCCACTCCTTCACTCTAAGGACTAAAACGTTGTGGGGCACCTGGGTGGCTCAGTCGGTTGAGTGTCCCACTTGATTTCGGCTCTGGTCATGATCCCCTCTCGCATTGGGCTCTACACTAAGCATAGAGTCTGCTTAAAATTCTCTCTCTCTCTCTCTCTCTCTCTCTCTCTCTCTCTCCCTCTGCCCCCTGCCTTGCTTACACACTCTCTCTCTAAAATAAAAAATATAAAAAACAACAAAAAGAAAAAATAATAAAATAAAGACTCAAAGATTGTAACAATTATTTCAAACTAATCTGGAGACATGATGTTGATGGAGGGTGGAGATGCATGAAATAAGATCAGCTTGACTTAATAATTATTAAAGCTGGGTACATGTGGGCTTCTTATACTATTATTTTATACTAGTATACTTCTTTTACTATTATTGATATGTTTAAAATTTTCCAAGATAAAGTTTTTTAATTATATCAGTCTGAGAAACATAGGTCAGGAAAATGGTAACCAAACCATGTACTAAACTGTGACCCAAAGTAAAAGTAGATTAGAAATAATCTATTAGCTAGAACAAACAATCCTAAACTTTGTATGGAACCAGAAAAGACCCCGAATAGCCAAAGCAATCTTGAAAAAGAAAACCAAAGCAGGAGGCATCACAATCCCAGACTTCAATATGTATTACAAAGCTGTAATCATCAAGATAGTATGATACTAGCACAAAAACAGACCCTCAGATGGAACAGAATAGAGAGCAAAGAAATTGACCCACAAACGTATGGCCAACTAATCTTTGACAAAGCAGGAAAGAATATCCAACGGAATAAAGACAGTCTCTTCAGCAAATGGTACTGGGAAAACTGGACACCAACATGCAGAAAAATGAACCTGGACCGCTTTCTTACACCATACACAAAAATAAACTCAAAATGGATGAAAGACCTAAATGTAAGACAGGAAGCCATCAAAATCCTTGAGGAGAAAGCAGGCAAAAACCTCTCTGACCTCAGCCACAGCAACTTCTTACTCAACACATCTCTGGAGACAAAGGAAACCAAAGCAAAAATGAACTATTGGGACCTCATCAAGATAAAAACCTTCTGCACAGCAAAGGAAACATTCAGCAAAACTAAAAGGCAACCAATGGGAGCGCCTGGGTGGCTCAGTCGGTTAAGCCTCCGACTTCAGATCAGGTCATGATCTCATGGTTCGTGGGTTCAAGCACTGTGTCTGGCTCTGTGCTGACAGCTCAGAGCGTGGAGCCTGCTTCGGATTCTGTGTCTCTCTCTCTCTCTCTCTCTCTCTCTCTCTGCCCCTCCCCCACTCGCACTGTCTCTTTCTCTCTCTCTCAAAAACATAAACATTAAAAACAATTTTTAAGGCAACCAATGGAATGGGAGAAGATATTTGCAAATGACATATCAAATAAAGGGTTACTATCCAATATCTATAAAAAATTTATCAAAATCAACACCCAAAAAACAAATTATCCAGTAAGAAATGGGCAAAAAACATGAATAGGCAGTTTTCCAAAGAAGACATCCAGATGGCTAACAGACACATGAAAAAATGCTCAATCTCACTCATCATCAGGGAAATACAAATCAAAACCACAATGAGATACCACCTCACACCTGTCAGAATGGCTAAAATTAACAACTCAGGCAACAAAAGATGTTGGCAAGGATGTGGAGAAAGAGGATCTCTTTTGCACTGCTGGTGGGAATGCAAACTGGTGCAGCCACTGTGGAAAACAGTATGGAGGTTCCTCAAAAAGTTAAAAATAGAACTACCCTACAACCCAGCAATTGCACTACTGTGTATATAACGAAGGGATACAGGCGTGCTGTTTCAAAGGGGCACATGCACCCCAATGTTTATAGCAGTGCTACTGACAATAGCCAAAGTATGGAAAGAGCCCAAATGTCCATCAACAAATGTATGGATAAAGAAGACATGGTATATATATACGATGGAGTATTATTTGGCAATCAAAAAGAATGAAATCACAACATAGATGGAACTAGAGGGTATTATGCTAAGCGAAATAAGTCAGAGAAAGGCAAATATTGTATGACTTCATGCATATGTGGAATTTAAGATACAAAACAGATGAACTTAAGGGAAGGGAAACAAAAATAATATAAAAACAGGGAGGGGGACAAAACATAAGAGACTCATATACAGAGAACTGAGGGTTGCTGGTAAGGCTGTGGGTGGGGGGATGGGCTAAATAGGTAAGGGGCATTAAGGAAAACATTTTGTTGGGATGAGCACTGAGTGCTACACATAGGGGATGAATCACTGGAATCTACTCCTGAAATCATTATTACACTATATGCTAACTTGGATGTAAATTTAAAATAATTAATTTTTAAAAATAAAATAAGATAAAATTGGAACAAAAAACAAGAAATAATCTATTAGGCTGGAAAATTACAGGAGAAGAGTACTTATGTTTCCGAAACACCTATGATTTCTCTTAACCAATCTGTGAGGTGAATATTATTTTTATTTTACAGATAAAAACATGAAATAAGCTGTCTGTAGCAGATCTGACTTTCCAAAGACAGTCCCAACAAAATCTCCCAATGCACATCATACTTTTCTGCAACGTGACCTTCTATTCCACCCCGTTTGAATTGGGGGGGGGGGGGGGCTTTGGGGCTTCTTTGACAGAATATTGGGCCAGTTCCAGAGAAAGCCATTAACTGCCTAACAGCTCCGGGGCAGCCACATACGTCCAGGCTACTCTGCTGGAGAGAGAGGTTATGTGGAGAATACAGAGACATCAGACAAGAATTGGACTGTAAAAGGAAAACAACAGCTTGGACGTCCAGCCCAGGAGAGCCTTTGGATGGCTCCATCATAAGGCACTATCTGAACACAACTACATGAAAGATCCCAAGTGAGAACTGACCAGCTGAACTATGTAAATCCACAGAAACATGAGAGATAATAAATTAGTGTGCTTAAGACACTAAATTCTGGGTGATTTGTTAGCCAGTAATAGAAAGCCTGAACACTGCCCAAGTGTTAAAAAAGAGCTGTGAATCCTGGTCTTTCTCTTATGTTCTTTTCATTACACATTGATTAACAATAACTATGCTTTTAGAGAAAGGAATAGAAACTATAATTTCCTGAGGACTGGATGGAAAAGTTTATAGCAAGGCCAAATGAGGCACTGGGAATTTCAGCAGCCATTCAGCCCCCTCCCTCTCTTATAGGGGAGCATTATCCTGATAAACACACAATCCAAGGTCTGAAACCCTCAACCTTACAAACTCAGAAATCTAACTTAACAGACCAAGAGATCTGTCTCTTAGGAAAAAATTCACATAAGACAAATTCAGAGGCCATATACATAAAACCTGAAATGCCAACTTACTTAATTTCAATGACAAGAGAGTTATCAAGTGGCCCATTTACTTTTACTATCAACAGTCTTTCTCAATAAGCAAGTCAGCCTGAAAAGCCTCATGGCACAGAGGAAGGAGTTAAAATCAGAGACCTAAATTTCAATCTCCGGGCTCTACTAATTAGATATACGGTCTTGCGGAAGTCACATTACCTTTCTGAGACTCAATTTCCTCGTGTAAAATGGAGAGGCTTGCTTCACTGCTATATATTAGAAAGATTAAGATGTCTGCAAAATACCTAATTCAGTGACTGGCACATTAGATAGCAGACATTTAATAAATATAGCTATTATAATTATTAGAGATTATAATCTTGTGCTAAATAAGGAGAGAATCAGAGCACTAAGACGAGTGGATATATAGCTTGTGCCATCATGCTACAATAGCCTAATATACCCATCACCACTCTGAGCATAAACCAGATCCTCAAAATCAAGGACCTGGGATTCCCCTCCCCTTGGGCAGTACCAGGAAAAGCACAGCTGATGTTTGCCTCTGACTTTCCTTTCTACCCTTTCACTGCTGACCTCCAATTCCCATACCTTCTTCTAAGAGACACACTGTTTCGGGGCGCCTGGGTGGCGCAGTTGGTTAAGCGTCCGACTTCAGCCAGGTCACGATCTCGCGGTCCGTGAGTTCGAGCCCCGCGTCAGGCTCTGGGCTGATGGCTCAGAGCCTGGAGCCTGTTTCCGATTCTGTGTCTCCCTCTCTCTCTGCCCCTCCCCCGTTCATGCTCTGTCTCTCTCTGTCCCAAAAATAAATAAAAACATTGAAAAAGAAAAAAAAAAATAAATAACAGCCAACCCCTTCTCCAGCTGGCTGGAGAGACAGCGTTCCTGGCCACGGGAAGGGTCTGATTTTAAAAAAAAGAGACACACTGTTTCTCCTGACAGACTACATAATACAATTACTTGTCTATGTTGTTTTCTTAGTTACAATCACAGTTTAGTCTTGCTCTATAATGAGATTACGAGTGCTTATTTTAAGTGCTTATCTCTTGGGTCACTTCTAAAGATGGTTACTTTACATTTTAATTTTCCTAATTTGTTTTTCAGAAGTAATCTTAACTCTAATTTGGAGGAATACCGTGAATTAAGGTAAATTTGTAAAAGGTTCAAACGGGAATCAAACACAGTCTCTCTCTACCTCTATACTCCCTTGGCCTTAGTATCATCCTGATATATTCATATACTCAGAGAGTTTTGAATTTTAAGTATAAGGGGTTTATGTTGGAAGAAAAGAGGAGGGGTAATGATGCCTGGGTGGCTGAGTTGGTTGAGTGTCCAACTCTTGACTTTGGCTCAGGTCATGATCCCAAGGCTGTGGGACTGAGCTCCACACCAGGCTCCACCCTGAGCGTGGAGCCTGCTTAAGATTCTTTGTCTCTTCCCCTTGCCCCCTCCCTTGCTTGCACATGCACACTCTCTCTATAAAATTAAATTAAATTAAAACAAAACAAAGCAAAAGGAAGGGGAAGCCAAGGTAATGATAAGCGTCCACTATACATCTGACACTATGGAAATCTCTCTCCTCTGCTTCAACATTAATACATCAAATCATCACACAAACCCCACCAACCAAAATACTGCCAGCCTATATAGTTCCCACAGTCACAAAGTTTTATTAAAAAAAGTTCATTAGGTCATTTCTATCTTTTCATCTATAAAAGAGAAGTATAACAAACCTAATTACCCAGAATCATTGGAAATAGGAACCCAATGGTTTGTACCAAACTAAGCTGCTTTCTCCCTAGGGTCCAAAAGTTTATTGTATAAAACCCAAGTGAAGATACTCAGTAGCAGGTACACTTGAATAAACTGCTTCAGATGTTCCACTGCCTGTTCCATCTAAAAATACTCACAAGCAGAAATATTTTTCACCATTAATAGTCTGAACCAGGAACAACTCCCTAAGCATAGCTTAGCCCTGAGGCTTACCCACTTAGAAGAACAGCCCAAGAGTGCACAAAGCACTTGAATACTGAATAGAAAAGGAAAGGGTGGTTTTAATTCAACATTTTCTTTTCCTTCTTGTATTTCAAGGGATCAATTACCAAAAAAATGTGAGGTTTTGGCAGGACAATGAGCTACAAGCCAAGACTTATTTATATTAAATCCCATCTTGAATTTTATGCAAATTAGTATCTAATATTTATTCAGAACATGAAATAGGAAGCCTTTCTATTTATTTTCTAATTCCCACAGCTTTGCTCTTCTACATGATCACTATCAGCATAGCATCTACTAAGTGGGTTTTGTTAAATTTTATCTAAAACAGAAGCCTATTTTCTGTCTTGTCTAACAGAATCAAAACATAAGATCACAATATTTAGTCATATCCTCTTGTTCATATTCTCTTTCAGTAGCACCTAGCAAATCTATTCAGAAACTCCTAACTCGAAGGATTAGGAACACAAACTGAAACACAGCATAGCTCCTAGGCCAGACCCACCACACCCAGAATTTCATGCCAGCTCACATCTACAGGTAAAAGACACTGCTTTTTTTCTAGAGACCTTATCCATAAATCCCTTATGATTATTTCTTTTCAAACCAAGGTACACTTCCTCCCTTTTCAAAAGCGTCAAGTGTACCCTAAAACAAAGACAACAGGGGCACCTTGGTGGTTCAGTCAGTTAAGCATCTGATTTCCACTCAGGTCATGACCTTGCAGTTCATGGGTTCAAGCCCCACGTTGGGCTCTGTGCTGACAGCTCAGAGCCTAGAGCCTGGAGCCTGCTTCGGATTCTGTGTCTGCCTCTCTGCCTTCCTCTCTCAAAAAATGAATAAACATTAAAAAAAAAACACACACACACAGGGGCGCCTGGGTGGCTTAGTAGCTTGAGCATCGACTTCGGCTCAGGTCATGATCTCATGGTTTGTGAGTTCGAGCCCCGTGTCGGGCTCTGTGCTGACAGCTTGGAGCCTGGAGCCTGCTTTGGATTCTGTGTCTCCCTCTCTCTCTCTGCCCCTCCCCCACTCATGCTGCCTCTCTCTGTCTCAAAAATAAGTAAGTATTAAAAAAATTTTAACAAAACACACACACACAGACAATAGAACTTGGGGTTCTGTTTCCAATCCCATCATTACCTTCATGGTCTTCGTAAGACCTGTTTCTCCATTTGTAAAACTAGAGCACAAATGCTGTCCTCATTGACTTGTCTCCCCCACCTCTCCTTCAGGAAAACAAGAAAGTTTCACTCGTTCATGTGGCCAACGACTCATTTAAAAAAAAGATGAAAGTATTTTGAAGCATTTTGAGCATTTTGAACTCCAAAAATCTTAAATGATTGTTCCCTTCATTATTAGAAAGAAAACCAGTACAAAAAAAAAAAAAAAAAAAAAGAAAAGAAAAAAGAAACAAAGAGAAAGAAAAAGAAAACAAGAAAACATCAGGCTACAGTTTTACAGTTTTAGTATTATACAAAGATACCTATACAATTTAAATACTGTTTGAAGAGCTGTAATCCAGTTCCAGGCCAATAAAAGTGCTTTGACTTATGGTCTTACTCCCTAACAACAGTAACATACACAACTTTCACCATTTTGTTCTTTCATTCCAGGCCATGACTGAACATTGACATTATCGGGGACTCCAAACAGGAGTGATACGTATAATCAACCAACCTTCTTTAGTGCATTGTATAACAAGGCAGAAAATCAGGTCACAGAACAAAATGTTACTTAATAAAAGCTTGATCAGATGAACAAGAAGCCAAATTTTCTAAGAAAAAAACAGACTAAACTACAAAAATTACCAGAGGAAAAGTTAAGTTCATAAAACACAATATAACCACAATAGATTTAGTTATAATGTTCTTTGCTCACACTAAAGGCAGCAAGAACAACCCAGTGGCATAGATATAAAATGGTAAATGACCCAAAAAGTTTGTCTTTAGCTCTGATGTGTACCACCAGTTTGGAGGACGTTTATCTTCCTGCATTCAGCTTAGGCTGATAGAATCTTCTTACATAAACTGACAACATTTATTCTCCCAGAAAATACATTTGAAGCTCTACATTCCAAGCATGGTTCAGAAATAAAAGCATGCTTAGTAGAGAAAGAAAAATAACTTGGGATTAAAAACTACTGAAATGATGTACAAAGTGTATGTTCTAATGAAATCACACTTAGGGAAGTAAAGGCCCATAAAACAAACTTCTCTGAATATACTAATATTTGGTTACTTAGCCTCAAAATAAGAACTGAGCAATATTTCAGAAGAGCCTCAGTGGTTAAAAGCAGTGAATCTGAAGCTTAAACAAAACTGGACTAGAAGCACAAAGAAACAAACCAACTGTGTGATGTTGGGCAAGTCACACTTCATCAATAAAATAGTATCTAGAACATAACATTTTCAACAAATTGTAGATTCTAATAAATTCCTCTCAGCAATTTTAACGTGGAACATTTCCCAAACCATGCAGTCTATAAAGTCTATAAAGAAAAAGAAAAAGAAAAAACATCTGGAAAAGACTGGATTAAATAATATTATTAAGTGTGTTGCTTCACTGAATGATTTTTCAGAACCATTAATATGCCACTCTGTGTCAGAAAAGGGGAAATGGAGGAATGGAGACAAGACGATGATTCAGTATGTAGCATTTTACCAGGATTCTGAATGCACGGTTAAGTCTCCAGGCACACGGTTTTGAGAAACACTGACTTAGACTGATTTCCAGATTTTGAGATTCCATAAAGCAGTTCAATTTTAAAACTGAAAAGAACTCACACCCAGGACTGTCAACTTTTCTATTTTGCCAAGTAAAATCATTTTTAAAAAATCATCAGCTACTATCACTGTCATTTCATTTTAAAAGTATCAATTTAGGGGCGCCTGGGTGGCTCAGTCGGGTAAGTGTCCCACTTCAGCTCAGGTCATGGTCTCATGGTTCGTGAGTTCAAGCCCTGTGTCGGGCTCTGTGCTGACAGCTAGGAGCCTGGAGCCTGCTTCAGATTCTGTGTCTCCCTCTCTCTCTGCCCCTACCCCACTCATGCTCTGTCTCTCTCAAAAATAAACATTTAGAAAATTAAAAAAATAAATAAAACTATCAATTTAAAACTAAAAATATAGGAATAAAGATTTATAATTTTTAATTTAACATTTA
The DNA here is from genome assembly GCF_018350155.1 of Leopardus geoffroyi. Classification (NCBI taxonomy): domain Eukaryota; kingdom Metazoa; phylum Chordata; class Mammalia; order Carnivora; family Felidae; genus Leopardus; species Leopardus geoffroyi. The sequence goes on from NC_059328.1 coordinate 104,226,395, forward strand.
TTTATTTTTGAGAGACAGAGAGAGAGAGATAGAGCACAGTAGAGGAGGGGCAGGGAGAGAGGGAGACACAGAAACCAAAGTAGGCTCCCAGCTCTGAGCTGTCAGCACAGAGCCCAACACGGGGCTCCAACCCACAAACTGCGAGATAATGACCTGAGCTGAAGTCGGACGCTTAACCACTGAGCCATCCAGGCACCCCAGGAATAAAGATTTAGATTACATTTTTAAAAAAAAATTTTTTTAACGTTTATTTATTTTTGAGACAGAGAGAGACAGAGCATGAACGGGGGAGGGTCAGAGAGAGGGAGACACAGAATCCGAAACAGGCTCCAGGCTCTGAGGTATCAGCACAGAGCCCGACGCGGAGCTCGAACTCACGGACCGCGAGATCATGACCTGAGCCATTTAACCGACTGAGCCACCCAGGCGCCCCTAGATTACATTTTTAAAAGATTTTAGATTACATTAAATAAGAGACTTTTAAATAAAATAATTTAGCACTGCCCTCCTTTCTACCATGTACCCACAAAGCAATCCCAGAACCTCTGATGCAGACCTCTTTATCAAAATATAATAGTGAAGACACTCCATCAATGAGATAAGAGAACTTTACAAATATGATTAATTTACTACAGGAAATATCCTAGGACAAGAAATATCACATACAAACTGGTTGATAAAAGTAGTCATTGACCTTTAGAAAGTAAAAAAATAATGAGTTAGCTGAAGAACTTTAAAAATAAAAGAAACAAAGGCGCCTGGGTGTCTCAGTCGGTTAAGCGGCCGACTTCGGCTCAGGTCATGATCTCGCAGTTTGTGAGTTCAAGCCCCGCATTGGGCTCCATGCTGACAGCTCAGAGCCTGGAACCTGCCTCAGATTCTGTATTTCTCCTCTCTGCCCCTCCCATGCTCATGCTCTGTCTCTCTCTGTCTCTCAATAATAAATAAACATTAAAAAAAATTCTTTTTTTTTTTTTTTTTAATTTTTTTTTTTTTTCAACGTTTATTTATTTTTGGGACAGATAGAGACAGAGCATGAACGGGGGAGGGGCAGAGAGAGAGGGAGACACAGAATCGGAAACAGGCTCCAGGCTCCGAGCCATCAACCCAGAGCCTGAGGCGGGGCTTGAACTCACAGACGGCGAGATCGTGACCTGGCTGAAGTCGGACGCTTAACCGACTGCGCCACCCAGGCGCCCCAAAAAATTCTTTTTAATAAAAGAAACAAAGAAAGATTTTATAAAATAGTCCTAATAAAGAAATTATCCCGGGCCAAATTTACCTGTCACTGAATCAAAAGTCTTCAAAAAGGTTTTACTTTATTCAATCAACATTACCAGCATTAAGATGTGTTCTGTTTCATTTAACAAAGAAAAATCTTGGCATTGCTTTATATTATGATGTCCTCAATCCTAACATTTTCAAGATTGTTCATTATCATAAAACAAGAGAAAATAGCTTATAGCTTACAAAGGAGATTCAATTCAGAAGTAAAATCTTTATCCCAGTAAGAATAATTCAGTGGATATCACATGATCTAAGTGGAAAAATTACAGAACAAAATTCCTTCACACAAAATCCCAGAATACCCAAAAGCTCAAATCACTAAACCACAGAGAGGAATAAACACAACTGCTTCATTTTACAAGCAAAGAATTTAAGGCTCTTGAAAGATTCAGTAATTTGTTTAAAGGTTAAAATAAAACTTTTTTCCCCCACAGTGCTATAATATTTTTTACACATAATAAGTTAAACCACTTATAGAAAGGTCTGATAACAGTTGTAAAAGGAGAACTAATGAATGGTTAGTTCTATAGTTTACACCAGTTTGTTTATTCTGAAAACCCTATCCTTTTAAACAGATCTCAGACCTAAAATGGGCAAAAACACATTTGCTCTAATCTTAAGATATCTATCTACCTTATTTTAATCTTTAAACATAAAGTCAAAGGGAGGAGGAAATATTTAAATCCTAATTCCACTACTCACTTATCCCAACATTTTATGAATTTCCTTACTTCTGGACACAGTCTTCCTAGTACAGCTCCAAAAATATAGTAGGCACCAATGAATAGTTCTTGAATGAATGCAAATAGAGTACTGCCATTACTGCATGATATAGTGCCTATATATTTTGATGTTATTATCAAACACAAACCAATTTCTAAGTGATATTCTTCACAGAATATACGTGTAGTCTCAAAGAAAACATCCAAACTCGGGGCGCCTCAGCAGGTTAAGCATCGACTTCAGCTCAGGTTATGATCTCACGGTTCGTGGGTTCAAGCCCCGTGTCAGGCTTTGTGCTGACAGCTCGGAGCCTGGAGCCTTCTTCAGATTCTGTGTCTCCCTCTCTCTCTGCCCTTCCCCCACTTGTGCTCTGTCTCTGTTTCTCAAAAATAAATAAACATTAAAACAAAAAAAATTTTTTGAAAATATCCAGACTCAATTACACTCAGGAAGAGAATCAGACATACTTCCCTTTTATTTTATAGCAATAGTGTTACAGGATGATAAACCTATCTATTGGACTTATTAAAAACCATGGGAACTCTCAATCTGCTCATCTTTTATTTTTTAAGATTTTTTTTTTTAAGTTTATTTATTTTGAGACAGAGAGCATGTAGGGAAGGGGCAGACAGAGAGGGAGAGACAGAACCCCAAGCAGGCTCCGCATAGACAGTGAGGAGCCCAATGCAGGGCTCGAACTTACCAATCATGAAATCGTGACCTGACCTGAAATCAAGAGTCAGATGCTTAACCGACTGAGCCACCCAGGCACCCCTTAAGATTTAATTTTTAAATAGTCTCTACATCCAACGTGAGGCTCAAACCCACAACCCCGAGATCAAGAGTCACACACTCCACCAAGTGATCCAGACACCCCTCAATCTGCTTATCTTATACTGACCGTATGTTAAAAAGAATGCCAGTATAATCTTAAAACAAGTCTCCCTCATTGAATCAGCACCTACACTTGGCGCAAAATAACCAGTAATTTTAGTGATTGGTAAGGTTGAAAAATTTAGGGAATTCAACACTTTTATGATTCTCACTTACAAACATTACCTTCGACCACTTTTTAACCTAAAACATGCAAATTAAAACTAGCAGTGAAAATTAATTTGCTGAATTTTCTATTTACATGTTATTAAACAAAAAGTAATTGTACCATTATGGTTTTCACACTACATCAACAATCAAAATTAACCACAATTTTTTCAAACCAACAGGCTTAAGGTACAAAATTTCTATTCCTCAAACTAACTTATCTTAACTAGGAATACTAATGCCTCTAAACATTCAACAGTGACCATAACAAGATCAGAACATAACAGCTGACATTATAGATGAAAATCAGAGAACCAATCAGCTTAATAACTTTGAGAATAAAGTACCTCACACTACCACTTAAATCACAGAAGATTCACTAGAAGCAGCTAAATTCCATTCAACAAATTCCATGACAAATAATTACTAAAGGGCATCTGGTGGCTCAATGAGTTAGGCATCTGAACCTTGATGTGGACTCAGGTCATGACCTCAGAGAGCAGCATCCAGCCCCAAATCAGGCTCTGTGCTGACAGTACATAGCCTGCTTGGGATTCTCTCTCTCCGTCTGTCTCTGCCCCTTCCCCACTTGTGCTTGCTCACACACACTCTCTCTCAAAATAAATAAATAAACCTTAAAAAAAGGCCAATCAGCTATTCATATGTATGGTAGGTAACTATGGGAAGTTCTTCTGTTTATAAGCTGTCAGACATAAAAACAAAGCTGCATTCAAAAAACCAAGAGGCTCAACTCTGCCCTCCCCCTAACTAATGGTAAGTAGTCCGTTAGACCGCTGCTTTGAGTCAAACTTTTATTCATTAGTTGACACGTCTGTGCTCTGTTTTAGGGTATTTTATGAACATTAGTATCCCCATGATTTTCAACATGTACACAAAAGCAGAGAGTAGTAAAAAGAAAAGGCCTACAATTACAATTCCTTCATTCAACAAATACTTATTGAATGAATACTACGCACCAGGCACTGTTCTAACCGCTGATGAACAAGGAAGCAGCAATATTAACAGTGGTGAGGAAAAGAGAAATCTAAAGGTATAAATGAAGAATTGTCTAAAAGTAAACCAAATCTAAAGGACAAACTCTGAATCTTTCAACATGTAGAAAATATTGCACTAACATAGGAAAGTATAAGCAAAAGAAAAGTAGAGTAAGTGATAAAATGGGAAAATGTTTTCCTGTATGACTAGAAGGCATCCCAATGAGGAGAATACAATCATCTAGGGGACATTTCGAATATCTATTGAAGTGTTTCAGCTGTCAGAGCAATTTAAAAAATGCTACTGACATTTAATGGATAAGAGGCAGGAAAACATAGGAAACTGCAGCACAAATATTTTTATTCTCAAACTTCACATGGATAGTTAAGGAGATTAAAAAAACATCTTTAGGAAAGCCTAGGTCCTACCTCCATTCTATATATAAACACCAAGTCTTTCTGCATAATTTTAATATGCATTAAATGTCCAGAAAAACAACAACTGAGTAAAAACAGAGAAAGATATACTTTATTTGGGCCTTTTCTAAGAATTGCTCACCATTCTGGTGGTTTGCATATCATGGTATTAAAGTTGCGAATACTCTTGGGGCACCTGAGTGGCTCAGTTGGTTAAGCGTCCGACTTTGGCTCAGGTCATGATCTCACAGTTCTTGAGTTCCAGCCCTGATGGGGCTCTGTGCTGACAGCTCAGGGCCTGGAGACTGCTTTAGATTCTTTGTCTTCCTCTCTCTTTGCCCCTCCCCTGCTTGCTCGTGCTCTCTCTCTCTCTCTCAAATATAAACGTTAAAAAAATTAAAGTTGCAAATATTTTTAAAAATTTTTAACGTTTATTTATTTTTGAGAGACAGAGAATGAGTGGGAGAGGGGCAGAGAGAGAGGGAGACACAGAATTCGAAGCAGGCTCCAGGCTTTGAACCGTCAGTAGAGAGCTCCATGCGGGCCTCAAACCCACCAACCATGAGATCATGACCTGGGCCCAAGTCAGAAGATCAACCAACTGAGCCACCCAGGTGCCCCACAAATATTCTTTTAACAGTCTACTCAGGTAGTTGTTAGGTCTACGTTTGGTGCCAACATCCAGTATATTATACATACCTTCATTATGGACAGCTGAGTACTTACATACTGAAATATGTATCATTTTATCATGAATTGTTTTCTTTTTATTTATCCTTTATCTTACAATAAGAGAATTATTTTATCTTTTTAAAAACTGTATGTGTAGGAAATTGTACTATATGAATTTCATTTCATTAAAGAGAGCATTTCAAAATATTTATTATCAAAAGAGGGCACCGAGTCTGATAGGTTTGAGAACCACGAGGCTAGAAGATCAGCATCACTGTAGGATACCTGCAGATCTCAGTTAACCCAGAAAGAGGTAGAAAAGGGCATGTAACTATGAAATGTTCTCTTTATTTTGAGAATATATATTCGAAGCATGGTGAAAAGTAAACATAATGGAATCTTTATTGGAAGATGGTTCTCTAGGTCTAGACAACATCAAAGTGAGTGACAAAGAGGTGAATACAGGATACACTGTCTATAAGAACTTCTCTGTGACACTTGCTGAAATTGTCAAGGAGAGAGATGACCCACCTTAACAGATTTTCAAGGAAAACAAAACTAACTGGCCTATTCGGAAAAAGAGGCTGCACAATCTACTTAACATGCAAGAAAAGTATGCTCGGTTTAAATCATGAGAACCAATTCATTTTTTTTTTAATGTTTATATATTTATTTATTTTGAGAGAGAGCACTTGCACATGCATGCGAACACACTCAGAGAAGGGGCAGAGAGAGAAAGAGGGAGACAGAGAATCTCAAGTAGGCTCCATGCTCATAGTGCAGAGCCCCACATGGGGCTCTATCTCATGAACCTGAAGATCATGACTTGAGCTGAAATCAAGAGTCAGAGGAGGGGTGGGCCTGGGTGGCTTAGTTAAGCATCTGACTTTGGCTCAGGTCATGATCTCATGGTGAGTTCAAGCCCCATGTCAGGCTCTGTGCTGTCAGGGCAGAGCCTGCTTCAGATTGTCTCTCTCCCTCTCTCTCTCTGCCCCTCCATCCGCACACAATTTCTCCCTCTCTCTGTCTCTCTCAAAAATAAATGAATAAACTTAAAAAAAAAAAAAAAAAAAAAGGAGTCAGACGCTTAACTGACTGAGACACCCAGGCGCCCCCAGAGCCAATTCACTTCTATTTGATATACATGCACCTGCAGACCTCTAAGAAATTCTGACTTGCTAACAGCTGAACTTAAAAAAAAAGGATTTAAAAATCTTTCAGAATCTAACCTAAACTTCTGCAAGTGAAACTGTGAGAAGAACTACCCAAAATGTTTCTACTAAGGGGCACATGAGTGGCTCAGTTGGATAATCGTCAGATTCTTGACTTTGGTTCAGGTCATGATCCCAGAGTCATGGGATCAAGCCCCCACCCACACTCCCATCAGCTCTGCACTGAATGCTCAGAGCCTGCTTGGGATTCTCTCTCTCTCCTCTCTCTCTCCCCCTCCCCTGCTCAGGCAAGCTCTCTCCCAAAATAAACATATTTTTTAAAAAACATTTAGGGGCGCCTGGGTGGCGCAGTCGGTTAAGCGTCCGACTTCAGCCAGGTCACGATCTCGCGGTCCGTAAGTTCGAGCCCCGCGTCGGGCTCTGGGCTGATGGCTCAGAGCCTGGAGCCTGTTTCCAATTCTGTGTCTCCCTCTCTCTCTGCCCCTCCCCCGTTCATGCTCTGTCTCTCTCTGTCCCAAAAATAAATAAACGTTGAAAAAAAAAAAATTTAAAAAACATTTAACTATGGTAGGGCCCTATTTCTCCACGAATAACTATTGCTCATTCCTACACTACCTTTCAATCCAAGACTACATACCTCCATTTCTCTGAATGCTCAGGCTTCCAAGAGGCACATACCAATATTATTTTACAGTCGTATATATGAAGGTAAACTGAGAGGGTCTGATGTTTCAGCTGTGGTCAGCTGAGTGAATTAGTATCAGAACAAGGATTGATAATTCAATTCACCCTCTCTGCCAAGAGTTTAAAGACACTAAAAGTTTAGGGGCACCTGTATGTCTCAATCAGTTGAGTGTCCGACTCTTGGTGTTGGCTCAGGTCATGATCTCACGGTTTAGTGAGTTCAAGCCCCACATCAGGCTCTGCTCTGGCATCATGGAACCTGCTTGGGATTCGATCCCTTTTCCTCTCTGCCCCTCCCCCACTCACACTGTCTCAGTCTCTCTCAAAAAAAAAGACACTAGACGTTTAAACACAAAATCTCCTGAGCTCATAAAACTTCTAAGAGAGCTGTAAGAGAATGAGAGAAATTAAAACTTGAATGATGGTAAGATGAGCTATAAAGAACCTAAAAGTTAGGCTTGTTGTCTGCTTTTTGCTTTGTTTTCAAACTGGAATTTCCAGGTGTCTTACTAAGTTACAAGTCGTGTTACTACCTCAATTAATTCCCAACTGACAAAAAAATGTGGATACTTTTCTTTTAGAAGTTACCCTACAGTGTGTAACTTGAGAGGAGTAATCCAATTCCTCTGGTCTCAGTAACCACAAGGAGAGAAAGTGACCCCAACAGATACAGCTATAATGGAACAGCAGTCACTAACTGCTGTCCTAAATAATCCCTGTCATCAGGGCTTTGGCTAAAATTATATGGTCTCAATTATCTTACTGAAAATTCTCATCAGGATCCTAAAATTAGGGAGAAAAAAAGCCACATCAGAACAAAACCGTAAGCACCATGGACACAAGAAGACAATCTCTTTATCCTTCTACACCATGGTTCTTCAACCTCCACTCTCTTGCCATTTTGGGCCCAATAATTCTTTGTTGTAGGGAGCTGTCCTGTGCACAGCATGTTAGCAGCATCCCAAGCCTCTATCCACTAGATGCCAGGAAGAACTCTCCCCCTCTCTGCAATTGTGACAACCAAAAATGTCAATAGACACTGCCAAATGTTCTCCTGGGAGGCAAAACTGCTCCCAGTTGAGAACCACTGCTTTACACTGTCTCCTTTATTGCTCATTATTAAACTGTGAAGAGATTAAAAAGAAGTCAGCATGGAACGCCTGGACGGCTCAGTAGGTTAAGCGTCAGACACTTGATTTCAGCTCAGGTCATGATCTCACTGATTGGTTTGTGAGTTGGAGCCTCACCTCTGGCCTGCACTGACAGCATGGAGCCTGCTTAGAATTCTCTCCCTCTCTCTCCCCGTCTCTCACATGGGCTCTGGCACATACTCTCTCTCAAAATAAATAAATCAACTTAAGAAAAAGAGAAAGAAGTCAGCAGTCACAGGCTTATTCTTAGACCCCTTCTAATTTGAGTACATATAAAGAATTAGAAGCAATCCACACCTTCTTTCCTCTTCAAAGTAATATGACTATAGCATTTTCTCCCTGAGTGTACATAAAGGTCATAAAAAGCCAAGTAAACATAAAGAAACACAAAGTATTAGAATCCAGTTGGTACTTCCCAAAAAAGTACAAGGGATTTTATCTGCAGTAAGTTTAATATTTTTGTTTTTCCTCATACTGAAAAAAATCCCAAGATTTCCCCAATATATACATGCCTACATATCAGTAAAATTTCAAGGCCAGAACTAGCCTTCTACTTATAAGAATACGTATTTCTTATTTCTAGATCCTGGCAGGGACTATATTTACTGACACTGTATACTGAAACTTCACATGGTAGTATCTTATAGCACTAGCACCTTTTTGATAAAGACCTCAGAACACTAAAGCCACTACTTTTAAAATATTGGGTATTCAACTTATCATTCAAGCAATATTTATAAGCAACTGCTACATAGTACTAGATAATCAAGCAGACTTTTTAGCTGGTGAGTCACCAATAGCAGAATCCAAGATATCTAGTAATTAAAACTTCACAGGGTACCTGGGTGGCTCAGTCAGTTGAGCAACGACTCTTGATTTCAGTTCAGGTCACAATCTCATGGTTCACAGGATGGAGCCCCCAGTGGGGCTCTGTGCTGACAGCACAGAGCCTGCTTTGGATTCTCTCCCCACCTCTCTCTGCCCCTCCCCCCATGTGCACGTGCATATGCACACATGATCTCAAAATAAATACTTAGAAATAAAATAAAATAAAATAAAATAAAATAAAATAAAATAAAATAAAATAAATAAATATAACCTCTCAGGGGCATCTGGGTGGCTCAGCTGGTTAACTGTCTGACTCTTGATTTCAGCTCAAGTCATGATCTCATGGTTCATGGGTTCAAGCCCTGCGTAGGGCTCCACACTGACAGCAGGGAGCCTGCTTGGGATTCTCTCTCTCCCTCTCTGACCCTTCGCCAATCTCTCTCAAAAATAAATAAACTTATAAAAATAAAAAAATAAAAATAAAACCTCTCCGGCCCAGCTCATATCACTAAATTCCTTCCCAAAGTTCAGTAACACTACTAACATTACATGGACACTGCTCTGGGATCTTTGTATGAATCATGCAACTTAAATAGCAAAGTCAGTAGGCTTAGAGTTTTAAGAGTCACAAAATCTTTAAGAAATGTACTTTAAAAAAAATTTTTTTAATTAAAACAAGAACTGTACTCTTTAGCTACTCTTATTATGGAGTGGTTAGAAAGTTTTCCTGTATTAGAGTTATTATAAGCACACCACAACGATAATCCCTCGTATAGTACCTGGTAAAGAACCAAAGAAGGTAACATTACTTATTGACAAGAATGACATTTTATTAGAGCAAAGGTGATATAATAAGGAGATGTGAGAGAAGCCTGTTAGTTCCTTCGGGCAGAGTCTCAGAGGGAATACACTGGCAGTCCTTAATTAGACTGGTCTCTTTCTGGATTTGGATACTCTGATCTCCATAAAACACTTAAGAAACACCCTCATTTCATCAATACCAAAAGGAGTTTACTCTGCATATGATTTCTCTCACCTGTTTAATGAAAACCCTACCAGATTCCATCTCAGGTAATATTGTCTGGCCTTGATTTAAAAGAGGGGCAGGGTAATGTGCGGATGGAATGACACCTTTACATTCCATGACACAGCCCTATATGGTACTACTCAGTCATCCCTCAATGTAGCATAGTATCCCCATTAGTCTCGGCTTCATGTTGTCTCTCGATAGGACATCAGGTGAGGTAGAAGCTTCTGCTGTGCCTTGAAAATAATTTTAAATTACCCAAAAATACACAATGCCACTTACCCAATCATATGTAAACTTGAAACCTTAAAGGCTTTAAACCATATAATCAAATTCTCTTATTTTAAAATCCAAATTTCACTGAAATTATTTTCACTGTAAACAGGGAAATACTTTTCAGTAAGAGAAGTTCCTAAATCCATAGTCACTTCTAGAATAGAGACTCTTTGATGAAGTCTAACGATAACAGTACCATTGAATATATTTTCATTCTAAAATTCTCTTTTTTTATTTCTCATTTCTTTGTATCTTTTTTCTAAACGAATCTTCTCTTATCTGGGAGTATCCAAACCAAAGACACACAAAGCTAAAATGGATGGATCAGGGTTAGCAGTAAGACGTGTTATTTCACCAAATTTATTCAACTAAATTTGGCTTAACCTATAGAGCATTAGGCATTCTCCAATCTCTCTCAGACGTTATCACCAAAATTATTTTTTTTAATACAGACATTAAAGTTAGCTGGGCTCATGAATCTTTCATAGTAGTAGATCTGACAAGAAAAACAATAAACAAAAACCTAAGGGGAGTTTCAGGGCTAAACCGTTTGGGTAAGCTATTGCTATTACCTGCACACACTTCCAAATGAATCGAAGTTCTGTACCCTAGGGGCACCTGGGTGGTTCTGTCGGTTAAGCGTCCGACTTTGGCTCAGGTCATGATTTCACGGTCTGTGGATTCGAACCCCACGTCCGGTTCTGAGCTGTCAGCACAACTTCAGATTCTGTGTCTCTCTCTCTCTGTCCCTCCCCCAACTCATGCTATCTCTCTCTCAAAAATAAATAAATAAATGGGCGCCTGGGTGGCGCAGTCGGTTAAGCGTCCGACTTCAGCCAGGTCACAATCTCGCGGTCCGTGAGTTCGAGCCCCGCGTCGGGCTCTGGGCTGATGGCTCAGAGCCTGGAGCCTGTTTCCGATTCTGTGTCTCCCTCTCTCTCTGCCCCTCCCCCGTTCATGCTCTGTCTCTCTCTGTCCCAAAAAAAATAAATAAACGTTGAAAAAAAAAATTAATTAAAAAAAAATAAATAAATAAATAAGTATTAAAAAAATTATTTTAAAGAAATTCTATACCCTAGAAATTGGGGAAGGCAAAAGAAATGAGTTCCAAAACCTTGCAACTTAGTCCCACTGAACACCATTATGATTCTACAGGGTGAATAAATTGGCAAGAGATGAGGTGGTTCTGAAGCAGGCCTTCTTCCCACTGACTGGGTCAAGAAACCCACCTAGCACTAGCTCATTAAAAGCTGACAATAAAACTCAATAGTCCACTTCTAGTGTTCAGAAAGGACAGCACTCAGGGATGACTGTTCTTGTGATCCAACTAGCACAAGAGTAAGCACCCTTTTGAGATGCAAACTAAATCTAGACAAAGAAGAGCTTTATTCCAGAAAACCTGGCTCTGGATACCCTCAGAAAGACATCTGGTTTCCCATAACATTTGTCCAGTTCAAGAAACAATGCATGCCGACTGTACGCTAAGTACTTACAATGAAAGGAATCTCAAGTTTACATAAAAAAAATCACTTTTAAAAAACTTTTCAATGTTTTCCTATGTATATGGAAATCAGATTAGTGACTTACCAGTGTTTGAGTTGGTTTTTCAGTAGCAGAGTCAAGTTTGTGCTGAATCAGATACTTACTGACCTGATTGTTCTTACAACCAACATGTTCAAGGTGACAGTCTAGGGTTAAGGATATAGAAATGGCCAGGAAACAAGATGAAACTCGCTGGCTCATCTGTGAATCAAAACCATACCCCTGACTACACTGCACCTTTTTCTAAAAATGAATGACAACAATGATTTACTAAGCATTTCTTCCTTCTTCCTCAATTTACTCTTTTCTACTGCAGTCCAGCTACTCTCCTCAATCTGAATTCTACCAATCCGTCAAAACTCAATCTAAATGCAATCTCAACTGTCGCTTCTTCCCTGACTTCACATCACCAACGCTCCCGTATTCCCCTTCTCACTGAATTCTAAACCACGAACTATCCATCCTCATTCACCTATGTTGTTACTTTTTTCCATGTTTGTCTGGTCTTTCCAACAAAACTGTGAGGTCCTTAAGGGCAGGAACCATGTATTCCTTGGTACTGCCCCAAGGACTTTCAGCTGAGAAACTAATATGTACACCGGAAGTATTCAGTTATATTTAATTGTATTGGGTTTCAACTTACAAATCGGGTACGACAGATAATAAATGAGACTAAAAAGGCATCAAACTAAGACTTAAAAAAACACCTACTGAGTCTTTCAAACGATCTCTTTTCAAGAGCACGAAGTGGGGACTTGAGAAGAGAAGAAATTGTGGCAAGTTAGACTGTTTTCTCATTTTTAAAGGCAAACAGCAAACAGCACTTAAACATTGGAAGACCCCAATGTTCAACAAGGCATCACATTCAGCCTGTCACTGGTCACACATACCGGCTGAATCCCAGGCTCCCTCTCTGTGGTTAAGAGAGATTTCTGGAGGCTCTGGTGTCTGCTGGCAAAAAGAGAAAAAACAAAAACAAAAAACAAAAACAAGCAAAAAAGAAAAAAAAAACAAGGCATCTGCTCTTCTTAGCACTGAAATATGGCAAAAAGTGTGCACACACATACACAACCCAATCAGCAAGCAAAAGTGAAATACCACATAGATGCAACTATGACCCTGGAGTTATAGGGGGTGGGGCAAAAACAGGAAAGAAAACGCCATAGAAGCCTGAAAAGTGCGAACTTTTAGGTGAAAAGGCTAAATACCCTTTAGGCCCTTAATACCCTTAATTCACTAGACTTCATTTGTTTCTAAGAAATAAGACAAGCAGACATACTTTAGCAGGCTTTCTCACAGACTGCATCGGAGACACTATACACAGGGAGGTGAGTCCTGATGTAGCCACCCTGTCTTAAGGCTGAACCTGGATACTGCCAAGGAAAAGAACGACCGTAACTGATTCTAAAGATGGTTGGCCAAGGGCAGAATTACCATTCATCCCTGTGGGTCCCCTTGCAGTAGCTTATAACCCAACCCAAAAGAGCTGGGTTTGAAGGGTTGTAGCCGGCTGGCCTGCTGCAGAAGCACATTCTTTACAACCACAGCACTACCTCTCTAGAGGCTAACAGACAGTCTGGCAGAAAACTGGTGAAAACCAATTTTATGTCAAAGGATGCAGTCCCCAGCATTCTGTCCTGGATCTTTTTATTAAGTAAATAGGCAGGATTGGAGAAGGGGACAAGTAAGGGAGGTGATGCTATAAGACACGGGCAACAGGACAACCAAAATAACCAAGCTGCAACAATATGTCCTGCCTTCTTCCCAAAGCCATTCCCTTCAATAGTGACAGGGAGCACAGGCCGTCTGCAAGTCATTAGCACACTTGTTTTCACTTTCACAAGAACCTTGGAAACCAATGAAGAGCAAAATCCCCCTCACCTCCCCAGAGCTACCTTCCAACCCTCTTTTTCTCTCTGTGCTTGCATCCTTCCTTCCCTAGGGACAACCGAATAGGGACAATCCTCAGCAATCCGCTATTTGGCTCCACTGGAGAAGGGGGAGGGGGTGATCTGGTTAAAAGTGGAAAAGGCCACAGAGGTAGATGAGAAACAACCGCAGAAAGAGTACCGAGAGGGGGAAAGAGAGGTCATCGTGGGAAGGAGACAAGGTGAAAAAGAGGGAAAGAAAATTGAAGGAAGAGTTGTCAGAGAACTTGCTAAGACAGACAAAAAGACGGAGGGGAGAGGGTCAAGAGACGAGAGGAAGCGAGGGGCAGGTGGAGCATCCGGGGGGGGGGGGGGGGGAAAGCTGGGCGGGAGCTCCGGAGCCGGGGCCGGGACGCCCGGGGTCTGTGACGAGCCACTGGAGAACAGCAGCGGGTATTTGGGGGACGGGTGTCAGAGGAATCCGGGCTGTGCAGGAAGCTTAAGACCCATTCGGGGACTTCGGGGCGAGGAATCCACGCGGAGGCCCAAGCGCAGAGGGCACGGGGCTCTTACCGGTAGTTTGGGGCTGACCTCGCCCTTGCAAAAGTGGCAGAAAAACCGGTGCGCGGCAACAGCGGCGCCCGCGCCCGCCCCGGCTGCCGAGGCCTCCGCCATCTTTCTCTTCCGCCGCGGCTGTCCGAGAGGGCAGCGGCCCGTCCCTCGTCAGGCCGCTACCTCCCGGCTGCGGTCGCCGCCTCGGCCGCCGCCGCTTCCTCAGGGCGGCCCGCCGCTCCAGCGCCCGCGTCGGTCACGTGAGTCCGTCGGGCCCAGCGAGCCGGCGGCGCGGACGGCGACCCCGCGGCCCGCCTCCCGGCACCAGAGAGGCGCAGGAAGGAGAGTCCGCCCGCCGCGGCCCGCCCGCCGGCTCTTCAGACAGCGGCTTGCAGGTCCTCCAGCCTTCCAGCGAGAATAAAGAAAGAGCGTCACCGGAAACCACTGAAACTCTGGGGTAGAGCGGCACGCGTTGTTTCCCTTTCCCTCCTACTGGTCATCCGCGCGCTGGCGTGCGAGGCCGTGGGCTCCCCCTCTGCCCCGGCGGCCAGCGGGAGCCGCAAGAAGCCACCGTGGGCTACGCGGCGGCATTAGACTGCTTTGACCCGGAGGTTAGTGGGCGAAGCGGCCTTGTCTCTGGACCAGGGGACCAAGTCCGGAACGGGAAGCTGCGTGAAGGGTGTGCAGAGTCAGGAGCTGAGCTCCTTGGAAGTCCTTTTCTGAGGATGCTTGCCTGAAGACGTGTGGGTGGGAATACTGAGGCAGAGAGGCAAAGACTTGATCTCTGGGGATTTGGGAGAATAAATGAACAAACCAGTGTTTGGTAGCACTTGGGATAATAACGAAGTAATCATACTGTATGTAGAGTCAACTATGTCTGTTTCTGTTTGTGTCTACTTTGTCAAGAAGTAGAAATTTCAGAATTAAATACTGCCCTTCAGACAACATATTTCATCTATTTGAAACACCCAGTTGAGAAGTTTTCCTTTATTTTTCTAAGTTGTCATTTCCTTTATGGACTGGGAATGCCATTACCTGTTCACTCCCAGTGGGCTGTGAACAGTGGCCTTAATTCTCCCAAGCAAATGAAGTATAGATAGAATTTAAGGTCTATGACATTGCAATACCATCTACAACAATTTTTGAAGAACATTAGAATCACACATAATCTCATCAAGGCCAATTTGACATATAGTCTTCGAGTCTTTTGTCTTTTTTTTTTTTATGCACACATATTTCTCTTTTTTTGTTTTTCATAATAATTGAGTTTTCCTCTACATTTTGCTTTGTAACCTGCTTCTTTCACTTAATGAACAATTTTCTATGCTCGTACATAAACTTTGTTTTAAATGGTGGCGTAGTATTCCATTGTATGGGTGTGCCATCATTTACTGAATTAACTCCTTATTGTTAGACATTAGGTTGTTTCCAGTATATCAGTATTCTAAGGAGAAGTACAGTGACATCTTTTATTTATTTTCTTGAGACAGAGTATCTAAAACGAAATTATTAGGTTGAAGGTATGCAAGATGTTAATTAAGCCTTTTGATATGTAATGTCAAAATTGCCCCCAGAAAGTACATGAATTTGCACTCAGCAGCTCTGCTTCCAGCATAAAAGAAAAACTTTCCATCATATAGCTTTTTTCCCCCCTAGCTCTGAGACTCCTTGGTACAATGACTCAAGCAGAAATTAAACTTTGTTCTTTGTTGCTGCAAGAGCATTTTGGAGAGATTGTAGAAAAAATAGGAGTCCACCTAATCAGAACTGGCAGCCAGCCATTAAGAGTAATTGCCCACGACACAGGAACATCGCTGGATCAGGTATGTGTAGACAACATTAATTTGCTTTCATTTGTTTACCTACCTTTAAATATTGTTGCTCCTTACCCCACAAAATAGAAAAGGGAGAGAGTCTCCCCTAGGTTCAAAACAGTGTTATTGGTGGGGGCGGGGGGGTGGGAAGAGATATAGGCCTCAAGGTTCTTCTCAAGGTGGCTCATCACGGCTTCTTAGGCAAATCTTTGCTCTTATTATGTCAGACCTCATTTATTCATAATGAGTCTATTAATCTCAGTGCTACCTTTAAGGAATGAGTACAATGGAAGGAAAGTACATTGTACTTTGAACGATCAGAGGAAATATGAGCATCACAGGGAGAAATCTTGCTGATTTCTTCCACTGACATGTGATTCTTAATCACTGTTCCAGTGGAGGGAAGGAAGAAGCACAGAGGTTCTTAGCCAGCCATCTCCTAATACTTAGTAAATTGTTGGACAAAAATTGGCAACACAAATGAGCTGTGTCTTCAGATCTTTCCTTTCTTTCTTTTGGGTCCCGTCTAGGTCAAAAAAGCCCTTTGTGTGCTCATCCAGCACAACCTGGTGATATATCAAGTGCATAAACGTGGCGTAGTGGAGTATGAAGCCCAATGCAGCCGAGTGTTGCGAATGCTTAGGTATCCCCGGTACATCTATACTGCCAAAACACTGTACAGTGACACTGGAGAGCTCATTGTTGAGGAGCTGCTGTTGAATGGCAAAATGACCATGTCAGCTGTTGTGAAGAAAGTGGCAGACCGGCTTACAGAGACTATGGAGGGTCAGTACTGTATCCACAGCTGTTAGCAAAAACATAGGTTAGCTGACTGCAGGAGTGGACCCGCAGCTAACTTAGGCCATCTCACCTGCCTCTTTCCTCCTGTTGTACAGATGGCAAGACCATGGACTACTCTGAGGTATCAAACACATTTGTGCGACTAGCAGACACACACTTTGTGCAGCGTTGCCCCTGGGTGCCTGTTACTGAGAATTCAGACCCTGGGCCGCCACCACCTGCCCCCATTCTTGTCATCAGTGAAAAGGACATGTACTTGGTTCCTAAACTGAGCTTGATAGGTAAGGAATTTTGACCCCTAGAACTGTGACATGCCCTAATTGTGGATTCTTCCTCAATGATCATTAAATGAATGAATGAATCCATCGAGCAGTTACCAAGGATTTATTCTGTGGTGTAAAATGATAAACAAGTCCCTGACCTTTTGGGCCTTAAGTCTAATGTAAGAGACTTACAGTAAGCAAATAACCACATAGATATGTAACTAACGGTGGTAAGTATTATGAAGGAAAAGTATGTGGTGTTATGAAAACATATAACGGGACCAGATTTATCAAGGTTTAAAACACATGCTTCTTTAAGAAAGTGGCATTTGAACTACTATTTGAAGCAAAAGTAGGAACTAACCAGTGACGTAATGTACGAAGGGGTACAGAGGACAAACATTGTTGGCAAAAGGAATAGTATGCAGTGAGGGGAAAAAAATAGGTTATTTGAGGAAGTAAAAAATGGGTCAGTGTAGTTAAATCATGGTGAGCAAAGGTAAGAGAACTATGAGATAAGGATAGAAAGGCAGGGAGGCACCTGGGTGGCTTCTGACTCTTGATTTCAGCTCAGGTCATGCTCTCACAGTTGGTAAGATCAAGCCTCACGTCAGGCTCCATGCTGACAGCACAGAGCCTGCTTGGGAGTGGTTCTCTCTCTCTCTCTTTCAAAATACATAAATAAACTTGGGGCACCTGGGTGGCTCAGTCGGTTGAGCGTCCGACTTCGGCTCAGGTCATGATCTCGCGGTTTGTGGGTTCGAGCCCCGCGTCGGGCTCTGTGCTGACGGGCTCAGAGCCTGGAGCCTGCTTCCGATTCTGTGTCTCCCTCTCTCTTCCCCTCCCCTGCTCACACTCTGTCTCTCTCTCTCCTTCAAAAATAAATAAACATTAAAAAATTTTTTTAAAAATACATAAATAAACTTAAAAAAAAAAAAGATAAGCAGGGGCTAGATTGTGCAAGACCTTCTATAGCAACTTTTTTATCCTAAGAGCAAAGAAAAACCACCAAAGGATTTAAAGGAAGTGACATGACCTTATTTGCATTTTTAAAAGCATTTTCTGCCTGCAGAAAGGATGGGGCAAAAATAAATGTTGACAAACCCATTGAAAAATTATATCTAGAAGGGGTAAAGAGGACAGAAGTACCAAGAATGACATTTGTGTGTCTGATTTGCATATGGGGGAGGAGGATGGTCCCGCTTACTGAAAGGAAGCATTGGAGCAGGAGCAGTTTGAGGGAGAAAGATTAAGACTTAATTTTGTGACTATATGGAGCCTTCAAACGGCTTCATCATTAAGTTGAATTTCTTTTTTTATTATTATTATTATTTTTTAATGTTTATTTTTGAGACAGAGAGAGACAGAGCATGAACGGAGGAGGGTCAGAGAGAGAGGGAGACACAGAATCCGAAGCAGGCTCTAGGCTCTAAGCTGTCAGCAAAGAGCCCGATGTGGGGCTTGAACCCACAGACCACAAGACCATGACCTGAGCTGAAGTCAGACGCTTAACCGACAGAGCCACCTAGGCACTCCAACTTGAATTTCTTGTAGGTCCTCAGCAATTTTAGCCTAGAGGCAGCTGGAGGTATCTTGGGATGGAGGGACACCTGCTCTTACGTTCAGTGATTTCCTGTCTTCATATGAGATGAGCCTCACTAGTCACCTGTTTTATTTGGCAGGAAAAGGTAAAAGGAGAAGATCATCTGATGAAGATGCTGCTGGGGAGCCGAAGGCCAAAAGACCAAAACATGGCACAGATAACAAAGAGGTAATGGGGCTTCTTGATCAGGAGTCCTCACCCTGATGGGCAGAAAGAGCACAAAGATAACAAGCCCCAAGAGAGTTGACAAGGTCCTTGGTTGAGAAGTAGGAGGATTACGAACTTCATTAAATATTGGCCAGGAATAAACTAGCAGTGTGAACTCCATTGCCGTCCCCTTCTGAGGCTTCACTTCACTTCAGTCATTGGACAGTGGTAACAGCTTATGCCAGAAAGCTGCCTGTTTCTCTCTGTCTGCCTGTTTTCTCTCTGAAATAAGAGGCAAGGTCATATGCTGAGAGCAGGAAGAGAGGGGTAAATGGGAGACTTAACGAAGAGTTCAGACAGAGAAAGATTAGAGTGAGTTTAGAGAATCTAAAGTTGGGTATCATGAGTTTGTCTTGTCAAGGCACTATGCCACATGATTGGATGATTTTTGTCCAGTCCACGTAGTTGCTACTGAATAGGAAAAGAAATAGTGAACAGCTAAATCCAGTTCTTCCCCCGAAAAATTCTTCACCATATTTTCTGTATCGAAATGTTTCTCTTTAATCCTTTTCTCCTCCTCAGCCCATTCCAGATGATGGGATTTATTGGCAGGCCAACCTTGACAGATTCCACCAACACTTCCGTGACCAAGCCATTGTCAGCGCAGTTGCCAACAGGATGGACCAGGTGATATCTGAGTGGGTGGGACAGTGGCCTGGATCAGGAACATTCACTTATTTGCCAGATGTGGCCATTGGCATATAGCCAGAGCCAGCACAGCAGAGTGAATTCTGAATTCCAGTTCACTTTTCAAACCCAGACCAGCAGCGAGATCGTGCGGACTATGCTTCGGATGAGTGAGATTACCACTCCCTCTACTGCTCCCTTCACCCAGCCGTTGTCTTCCAATGAGGTGACTTTCGTGTTCTTGTACTAGTTTTCTGACACACCGTGGGATATTATAATTCTTCTACATAGAGCCTGGGATTAGGTTGAGGTCTGAGCCTTTGAACGAGTTTTTATTGTTTCAGGTAGGACAGGGATTCTCTTCAGATGGTAGCTGCTGAAATATTTGGCCTTGGGGCTCCTGGATAGCTCAGTTGGTTAAGCATCCAACTCTTGATTTCAACTCAGGTCTGATTTCATGGTCATGAGATCAAGCCCTGGCTCTTGCACTGACAGGGCTCAGCACTGACAATGCAGAACCTGCTTTGGATTCTCACTCTCCCTTTCTCTGCCCTTTCCTTGCTCTCGTGCATGCACACTCTCCCTGTCTCTCTCTCTCTCTCTCTGTCTCTCTCTCTCTCCCTTAAATTTTTTTTTTTTTTCAACGTTTATTTATTTTTGGGACAGAGAGAGACAGAGCATGAACGGGGGAGGGTCAGAGAGAGAGGGAGACACAGAATCGGAAACAGGCTCCAGGCTCTGAGCCCTCAGCCCAGAGCCCGACGCGGGGCTCGAACTCACGGACCGCGAGATCGTGACCTGGCTGAAGTCGGACGCTTAACTGACTGCGCCACCCAGGCGCCCCTCTCTCTCCCTTAAAATAAATAAATAAACATTTAAAAAAGAAAGAAAGAGGGACGCCTGAGTGGCTCAGTTGGTTAAGCATCCGACTTTGGCTCAGGTCATGATCTCATGGTTCATGAGTTCGAGCCCCACATCAGGCTCTGTGCTGACAGCTCAGAGCCTGGAGCCTGCTTCGGATTCTGTGTCTCCCTCTGTCTGACCCTCTGCCACTTGCACTCTGTCTCTCGCTCTATCTCAAAAATAAACATTAGGGGCGCCTGGGTGGCGCAGTCGGTTGAGCGTCCGACTTCAGCCAGGTCACGATTTCGCGGTCCGTGAGTTCGAGCTCCACGTCAGGCTCTGGGCTGATCGCTCAGAGCCTGGAGCCTGTTTCCGATTCTGTGTCTCCCTCTCTCTCTGCCCCTCCCCCGTTCATGCTCTGTCTCTCTCTGTCCCAAAAAAAAATAAATAAACGTTGAAAAAAAAAAAAAAAAAAAAAAAAATATATATATATATATATATATATATATATAAAATAAATAAATAAATAAATAAAATAAACATTTAAAAAAAAATTTTTTTTTAAGAAAAAAATATCTGGTCTCTAGGGATCTAGCCTTTAAAAACCTAAACCATTATCTTGGTCAAAGTACAAGCTATTCCTAATTGTTCTTAGACTCCACTATTTGGAATCTGAGAACATTTGTTGGTGCTCAAACATTAGTTGGTCCCTTACATTTGTTTTGTTGAGTATATTCACTTTGTGTATTTCAGATTTGTTTTTAATATATGTCTTTCTTAAAACATGAAAAATTTAATGTATCAAATAACATATTTAATTTCATAACAATATGTATCCATATTAAATATAATTATATTTTCATTTTATATTACTTAAAATTTTTTGAACTTGTTACATAACAAAGATTTCAGGGTTTTTTCTTTTGACAAAAATTATTACGTGACCTATATTCAGACAGCATAGAAATGCATAATTTTTTTTTTCAACGTTTTTATTTATTTTTGGGACAGAGAGAGACAGAGCATGAACGGGGGAGGGGCAGAGAGAGAGGGAGACACAGAATCGGAAACAAGCTCCAGGCTCTGAGCGATCAGCCCAGAGCCTGACGTGGGGCTCGAACTCACGGACCGCGAGATCGTGACCTGGCTGAAGTCGGACGCTTAACCGACTGCGCCACCCAGGCGCCCCTCATAATTTTTTTTAAGTTGTAGCCCCCCCTAAACTTTTAGGAATGATGGACATGTTCTATATCTTATTGTGGGTATGATTGTCAACACTCATCAAACTGAACCTCTAAGATCTGGACTTGTTACTATGTATAACAGTACCTCAGTTTAAATATATAGTTTTGTATGATCCCAGCCCCAGGGATTCCTGTTAATAGTTGGTACTTATCTTTATTGTCACATTTATGTAGATATATATATATATATATATATATATATATATATATACACATATATATATATTTAGCAAAAAAAATAGGATTTTACTTTACATACTGTTCTAAAGTTGCTTTTTTCATATGACAGTATATCTAAGCCACCTTTTTCATGTCTGTATATTTAAATCTGTCTCATTTTTCATAATGGCAGTATCATATTCCACTTAGTAGCCATGCTGTACTTTATTTTAATCAGTTGCTTATTATTGTGCATTTGGATTGTTTCTAGTTTTTTACTCTTACAAACAATGCTGCTATACATTTGGACATATTTATACTTCTGATACCTAAAATTAAAACATCTTTATCTCAGTAATGTCAGCAATTCTAAGTTCCTAAACCCATTTTCACCATCTCTTTTGCTCCATAGATCTTTCGATCCCTGCCTGTTGGCTATAACATCTCTAAACAAGTTCTCGATCAGTATCTCACTCTACTGGCAGACGATCCAGTAAGTCTGAATTTGCTTTCTTTCTTTCTGTTTTTGTTTGTTTGTTTGTTTGTTTGTTTGTTTTTTCTGCTATGTTTACGATTTATTTCTGCCACTGAAACCTGGTATCCTGTGGGAGCCTCATTTTCTACTTGGCCAGCTCAGACAGATAGGAGGGCTACCTGCTGCAGACTCTTGGCCAGATTTTCTCCTTTGGAAACAGAATCACTGGACTTTCCATTCAGTTAACTCTCTCTCTCTCTCTCTTTTTTTTTTAATAGCTAGAGTTTGTTGGAAAGTCTGGCGACAGTGGTGGAGGAATGTATGTCATCAGTATCCTTACCAGTTATTTCCTTACTGTTGGGCAACCTGAACTATGAAACAGAATAGTGACTTATGAAAGAAGAGACTGGATAATATTCAGTATACTAAATGATTCAGAAAACCGAACTACTACATTAGATGATAAAGAAGTAAAAAGGACTTTCAAATAACCAAATTTTAGTTCCGCAAAACCCTGACTCAAATCCTAGTAAATGAAGGTATTGAAATACTTTCATACTATAAGTGAGACCAATGTGAAAGATAAAATTGCGTTTAAATTTTAACTTAGAGACTTAGGAATAAAACTAAGATCCCAGTGACCAGGCCAGAACATTACTGACCTTAATCCTCTATGTGAAGACCTGCATAAAGCTCTAGGATCCCTAGCCACGGCCACTCTGGAGTCTGTCGTACAGGAGAGGTAAGGAGATCACCCTGCTCAGGGTTGGGGTCTGACACTTCCTTTCCGCACTCCATTTGAATAAGCAATTTGATCATTCTGTAAGCAAGCAATGTAGATACATCTCGGTGCATCTTGCCCCATTTTTCCACTGGACTGTTACAGATCCCACCCACTACTACTCTTCACCCTAAATATCCTCCTGCTTAATTCCCAGTGATGCCAATTAACCAGACTTCCTAAAGCCTTTCCTTACAAATGCAGGAACTGAGGTACTCACGGGAGTCAGCAGTGTGGTCAGCAGTACCGTCACCAGTCTGGAGTCGTGAGAGAACTCCCTGACCACTGCTCCTCTCTCTGGCCCTGGCCCCACACATGGAAACAGAGCAGCCGCCATTTGTGACTCGGAGCTAAAACTTACCTATGTTGGTATGCCATTTACTCTCTTTATTCCTTTCCAGATTTGGGTCTCGCTGTGCCAGAATATTCCGTCTAGTTTTGCAAAAGAAACACCTGGAGCAGAAACAGGTAGAAGACTTTGCAATGATTCCAGCAAAGGAGGCAAAGGATATGCTTTATAAGATGCTCTCAGAAAATTTCATATCACTCCAGGTAACCAGTGGCATAATGGTCACCAACCAGTGGAGCTGGCCTAGGGTGAAAGAAACTTCTGAGGCAAACATCCTGAGCCCCAAGCAAACTCTCTGTCCAGCTGTGAGATGGAAAAAAAAAAAAAAAAAAAGATTAACCAAGACATAGTAAGAACTTGAAAAAGAATTGGGGAGCTTTAAGGGGCCTAGTTGAAAAGAGGCACAGCCAAGAAATCACCCCAGAATCACCCTTTATTCCTCAGTTCTTAGTCCCTGCGATTTGTCCTTTCTTCAGGCATTAAGTTTATTATAGATTAAATTTCTCAGCAGCATCTTCTGGGTCTTCACTACGTGCAGAGCCATGTAGTATACCCTATGACGAAACAGAATCTCAATTCTGCCCCTGATTCAGTTATATTGAGCAAAGTACCTACCGTCATTTTTTCTCATCCTTAATGTGATGGATGGTGGTAATAAAAATAATGTGGTTTATCTTAAAGATCAAATACAATCAGTAAGCATTAGTTGCCTTCTCTTTCTTCCCCACTGAGGATGCCAACAATCATATAGACAAATCTCTTCATGTGGCTGATTTTGCCATAAACCCAGATGCTGAATGACTGGAGAAGAGAAGAGTATAAGTGAAAGAAAGGGCTGAGTAGCTCTGGATGGGACAGGCGTTTACTCTGCCAGTTCTAAAGAAGAGTCTGATTTCTCTTTTCTGTCTTTCTGTGGACAAATAGGAAATTCCCAAAACGCCAGACCATGCCCCATCCAGGACCTTCTATTTATATACTGTGAACATCCTGTCAGCTGCCCGAATGTTGCTGCACAGGTGCTACAAGGTAACTGCTTCTGGACCTTCTCCCTATTCCTTCCACCGGACAAGTCTCACCCTCATGCCCCCTTTAGCTATTTTACTTGAGCTACTTAAATAGAACCATGTGCATTTCTGTGTTTCTTCTCTCCCCTCAGAGCATAGCCAACTTAATAGAAAGGAGACAGTTTGAAACCAAAGAGAACAAGTAAGTAGCATTTTCAATTGAGTAATTACATTTTTCAAGGTCAAAGTCTTGAAGGGAAATTTCCTGTAGAAATAGAAACCAAAAGAGACAATAACCAGTCTAGTCGCATTGAAATATTGTCTTGGGTTGACATAAATCATACATTAGTCTAAACTGCTCTAATATACCCCCAGTAAAATAATTTGGCAGATTAAATTTATGAGAAACGTACAAACTGGCATTAAACAGATGAGAGGCAGTAAGAGTTTGAGGAGTGAAGTCGTATATTTAGTTAAATTTGTAAAAACTGTGGTTAGTGGGTGACAGTATCTATTTGATCAGGAACGTGGGAGATGGGGGAGTTCTGCCATAAGGCTAACAGGTAAGAGAATCTCCAAGGCTAGGGGACATACCTCAGAGTTGTGTTTGTCTGACAGGCGTCTGCTGGAAAAGTCACAGAGGGTAGAAGCCATCATTGCATCTATGCAGGCTACAGGTGCAGAGGACGCACAGCTACAAGAAATAGAGGAAATGATCACAGCCCCTGAACGCCAGCAGCTAGAAACCCTGAAGCGTAATGTCAACAAGTAAGTATCATAAAGTTCAGACCTATGTTTCAAAATACCTTTCAGAAAAATCCACCTTGATACCCTGCTACCACTCCAACTTCACCCAAGCAATCCTAAACTCACTATCTTCCTCCCCAGCTTGACTGGCAGAATTTAATCCACCTGTTTTCCTAAGCTAACAACTCTGAAAGCATCTTCAGCTTCTTCTCCCTTACCACACTCTTATTCACCAAGTCTGTTGATTTAAGCTCAGTAGTGTGCCTCAATCTGGCCTTTCATCTTGGTCCTCATGCAGGCCTCCATCACTTATTTTCTAGACCTTTGCCGTCACCTCTGCCTTCAAACTATGTCTTAAAGTGCCTTCAAGTCCATTTTCCATGGCCTCCGATCTTAAATATGCTCATGAATGTTCAGTCTGGAAAACGCTTTCCCTTTTTCACTCAGGTTGGATGCCAGTGAGATCCAAGTGGATGAAACCATCTTCCTGCTGGAGTCATATATTGAGAGCACCATGAAGAGACAATGACCTGGAAAAAGAGCCTTCCTCAAAAAGTCTGAGGAGATTGGAAGGAAAAATAAAGGCAGTGCCTGATGCATTCTTTACAGTGGAATATGTTGCAGATTCTTATACTGGAATGCCCTCTCCATCCCTCCTGCCTAGAATACACCAGAAAGTTTTTTAAAGTTTGTTGAAACTGTCTTAGCCCCATCACTGTATTCTCCCTTCATCAGATTTTGACAGAGGAAAGGACCTTAAATCAACTAGAGTAATCATCTATCAGATGCATCATTTCTCACCAGGAAATCAGCCGCGCCTGTGTTTGAACATCCCTCGCAGTGGAAAAAACTTTTTTCTGAGTAGTTCATTCCATTCTCAAATTACCCCTGTTCTCTATTTTGTTAAATTGTAATCTTACATACACACAAACACACACACACAGTAGGCGATGGGCCAGCAGGTGGATTGGCCCCAGCATTCACAGCAGAATCTACAGTTTGCCATCTCCAAGCTTCTAGCACATCTGAAACTGTGTGTAAGACACAGCACAATGCCTGGCATATGGTAAACACTCAAGAAGTCATTGCCTTCGTCTTCTCCATGGTTTCTTAAAAGTAGCAATTCTAAGTTTTCTCTCTCAGTACCATGGGTAGATGATTCATCTCAATGTAATTTATCCCAGTAGCTTCAGTTCACTTAAAGCAGGTAGGTGTCATTACAATCTCTTTAGTTTCCTCTTACCAGTGTCCGTTCTAATTCATTAAGATTAATGAATTAGTCTAATTCAACAGTCAATTGCCAATTCGTTGCTAGCCATTATACTGGATATAATATACAAAGATAAATATGATACCGTCCCTGCCTTCAAGCTACTCACCGTCCTTTACTGAGCACCTGTCAGTGCCCAGGACTGGGCCAGGCTCTAGGGATACAAAGATGAATATGCCAGTATAGCCTAGTGGGAGGAGACAAATAACAAGGAAATAATGAGGGCTCTAGTAAAAAAGTATTTTTACACAAAGAGGTAAGGAAAGGAACCACAGAGAAAGTCACAATCTCTTTTGAATGATGAGGGTTTGCCAGGTGGAAGGGGAAAGGGGTCCCAGAGGGAAGCAGAGCTTGGTTCCAGGAAGAACTGCAAATAGGATGTGACTAGAAAATAGGGCATAAATCCTGCCAGAACTGAGGCTGGAGAGACGGGCAGGAGCAACGGGTGGTGGGTCCTCGCTATACTGTGCTTAGTAGGTTACCTTCTGAGCCATAGGAAGCAAGATGATTAGCTTTGTGTTTGAAAAAGATCACTCTGGAAGCAGCCTAGAGAATGAAGTAGGGGAAGGACTATTTTGGAGACTTGGGATAGTATCTCAAGCAGAACATAAGGAAGGCTTGGACTGGAACAATGGAGGCTGGAGAGAGAGACATGGATTTGAGAAAGTTTAAGGAGGTAGAATCCGCTGCATTGGGTTGGCATTTGAGTGAGAAGAAAAAGGGAGGTGTCAAAAATGTTTCCT
Source organism: Leopardus geoffroyi (assembly GCF_018350155.1). Lineage (NCBI taxonomy): Eukaryota > Metazoa > Chordata > Mammalia > Carnivora > Felidae > Leopardus > Leopardus geoffroyi. The sequence goes on from NC_059328.1 coordinate 104,253,560, forward strand.
GAGTGTCTGTCGAGGAGTCTTACGCAATTAATTCGTGGTGGCACCTACTATGGGAGGTAGGTGCGCGCAGAGCGACCGCGGGCGGCTGATGGTTCAGCCCTTGGCCGGCGGGATTGGACACGTGAGTTGAGAAATCAGTCTGGGATCACTCTTCTAAACAGAGAAGAGGGGTGGGGCGCCTGGGTGGCGCAGTCGGTTAAGCGTCCGACTTCAGCCAGGTCACGATCTCGCGGTCCATGAGTTCGAGCCCCGCGTCGGGCTCTGGGCTGATGGCTCAGAGCCTGGAGCCTGTTTCCGATTCTGTGTCTCCCTCTCTCTCTGCCCCTCCCCCGTTCATGCTCTGTCTCTCTCTGTCCCCCCAAAAATAAACGTTGAAAAAAAAAATTAAAAAAAAATAATAAAAAAATAAATAAACAGAGAAGAGGGGAAGAAAAGGGAAGCTGAGATTGAGAGGTTTTCTTCTTTGTCTCTTAGTAACTAACATTGCACCCGTGGCTCATCCCCCAGGGTTCTGCCTAAACGTCCCGGGGGATTTGGCGGAAGCTTTCTAGGTCCTGACCCTGCGAACGCTGGACCAGCAGAGGGCGCCAGGTGGGCCGCGGCTCCAACCCCAGGGCGACGTTATGGCCGCCGCGCGGGTGCTGCTGCTCCTGTCCGGGCGCGCGGAGTCGCCGAGCTTCGCCCAGAGTGTGTGTGGCCTCCTGGGCGCCGGGCCAGGGCTCGGGCCGTGGCCCACGCACTGCGGCTTGAAGCGAGGACGACTCGTCCTCTCGGACGGGCCATTCCCAGGCTCCTCGGCCAGGCTTCCGCTCCAGGTCGGGGGAAGGGGGACCCGGGGGAGGAGGGGACCCCAGGAGGGGGGGGAGCGGAGCAGGAGTGAAGAATCGAAGGAGGAGACCAGGGTCGGGCGGGAGCTGGCGTGAGAGGCCTGGGGTGCAAGTGTCGCCCCGACTCAACCTCCTGCCCCATCGCGCGCTGTCGCCCGACTTTTGCCCCAGTTCTGAAGCCTTAACCCGAACGGCTCCCTCCCGCCAGCGACCCCCTTTCTGCCCTTTTGCGGCCCTGGACCAGCAGCTCAGGACTCCGGGGGCCGAGCTGCCCAGCAACCGAGGTGTGGATCTGGGTGTGGCCGTCCTTCTGCAGTCCAGCGACCAGTCTGTCTTGTTAACGCGCAGGACACGCACCCTCAGCGTTTCTCCCAACCTCTGGGTACCCCCAGGTGAGTGCCCCGAGGACAAGATCCTAAGTCCAGGGAAGAAAGTGGCCCTTCACCCAACAGTGTTATTCCCAGTTTCCAAAGGACAGAGAAACAGGCCCAGAAATGTGGTCGGTCCCCTTTTCACGAAGGATCACAACGGCATCAGCGCCCATGGGAGGGAGTAGTGTAAATAGTGTGTGTGGGGGGGGGGGAGGCGCCGGCCAGGAACACCACCACTTACCTATCGGTCCCACTGTTGTCGCAGGTGGGCACGTGGGACTTGATGAAGAGGTAACCGGACAGCTGGCCCAACCTTCACCCTGCCCTGAAACCCGAGACTGGGGCTGCCTTGGGTGTGGGCCGAGGGGCTTGGAGGAGTCTGGCACCTGCCGCTGTGACCTGCCCTTTGTTGCTCCCAGCTGTTGGAGGGAGGGCTGCGAGAGCTTCAGGAGGAGACTGGACTACAGCTGCCCCACGGCCAGTTCTCTTGGGTCCCTCTGGGGTTATGGGAGGTGAGACAGGAAGCTGGCAAAGGTCCCTTCCTATTTAACTAAGAGCCCTTAACAATTTCTTCTTAGTCCTACCTGCCTTGGCCCAGGGGAAACATTGGGGACTGGGGGGAGGGAATTTGGAGTCCCCAAATCCACAGTCTCCACCTGGGTCCCTCCTGCACCATCTCGACCCTGCGCTTCCTCAGCTGTATTTACAGTCTCAGAAAGAGACAGGAAGTTCTCACTTTTGCTGTATTCTTCTCTTAGTCTGCCTACCCTCCTAGGCTGAGCTGGGGTCTCCCCAGATACCATCACATCATTCTCTATCTACTCGTGGTCTCCTGGGAGTCACAGCAGCAGCTGCAGGTAGGGCTGGTGGTGCAGGAAGGAAATGGGGGCTCAGGAGTCCATGCAGACTGGTTCTGTGACTAAGATGGGGGGGGGGGGTCAGAGACAACCAAGAAATCCAACAGCCCCTGTCCCTGCCCCAAGTCTGTCTCCTTTCCACCTGTGGGTAGGCTGCAACCAAGAACAGGCCTCCCAAGAGAGAGGCCATGGCTAAGGGACCTACATGTCTGGCCCCAGGCCCGGATCCAACCAAACCCAAGTGAGGTGAGCGCCTTTATGTGGCTGGGACCAGAGATAGCAGCTGCCGTGGCTGCTGCAGAGGATGGGACAGAGACACTCACACATCTTCCCCGGGACCTACCACCCTCTGTCCTGTAAGTAAGAGCTTCTGCCTCACCCCCCAAATACCAACACATACGCGTTGAGAAGTTCCACTTCCCTCCCCTCCTCAGGAGGGAATGTTGCATGGTGAGGGAGATTGAGGGAGTGGGTTGGTCAACTGATCATGAAGAGAGCACACAAGATCAAAGACACTGTCCATCCGAGTCCAAGGGTTCCTGCTCCAACTGGTTAGCACGGACTCCCACTCTCCCGAGGGTTCATGTCCTTTACCCCCCCTTGAATCTGTTCCTTCCTGTAAAATGAGGTCAACACCCACCCACCCACCCAGCCCTCTCCTGCCATGGCGGGAGGATTCAGTGAAGTGGGCTAAGCCACAAGGCACAGCCCAGACAGGAGCTGTCACCATGCAGTACAGTGGAACTAGGGGAGGACAAAAGAGCTCGACCCCTGGCCTTGCCCACATCCACGCTGCTGCGGACAACCCCGACCACAGCAGAAGGCAACGAGAGGGTCAGCGCTGGGACCAAGTTTGCCCTCAGGCTCTGGCTGCAGCATCTGGGCAGGTAAGAGTAAAGCACTTGGCCCCGAAACGTTGGGCCGAATGCTCCACGGGGACAGGAGGGAGGAGCTGCTCCTGGAAGTCCTCTGGGGGGCACCCCCACCACCCACCCCCACCAGGGCCTGCAAGCAAGAACGGAACCTGGGACCCCTTCCCCCACTTGCCCCAAACCAGGGATCTGGAGAGTGAGGTGTGGAACTCCCTCCCCAACCCCCCTCCGAGACATTCACAGAACATTCACAACCTTTATTGCGGATAAGAACTTTGCTACAACTTTGGGAATAAAAAGTAAAATTACAACGTAGGTCTTAAGCCCCAGAGGAGCCTGAAAAAGGAGAATGGGGAGAGCATGAAGTCCTCCCACCTCCCAGAAAAGGTGCAGAATGAGCCAGACCTAACCATGGGGCCACGGGCCTTTAGAAGCTCATGGCCCAAGCTGGTCAGCATAGGAAACACTGTGCACTTAAATATATAAATAGAGAGAGACCCAGGCAATAGGCCAGGCCCTGCTCCCAAACCCCTGGGGATCAGAGCTAAGGCCTTATCTCCTCCGCAGTCACACTGGGAAGTAGGAAGCAGGGGAAGTCATCTTTGGAGTATTTTGGTTTTTCTTGTTTATGTACAAAAAAATCTGCAACCCAAAATAGAGTTCTCTGTCCATGTGTCGGCCTGTCTTAGCTTCTCCACTTGTCTGTCTGGCCGAAGAGAATGGAATGGACATGAAGAGACCATGGATGTGGGGAAGGAACAGAACCATAGGTTTGGGGAAGAGAGGGCTCTAGAGGACAAGAGAAAGGCCCCTGCCCTCCACCCCACCCCCAGTGGATTCAGCCCTTCCCCCAACTCACACCCCATCACACACGTGCCTCCTGCTGCCTAGGTGAACATACCCAAAGGAATGTGCCAACCATCTAAAGAACATTTCCAAAAATAGAACCCAAATGTCCTTAAAAAGAGGTTAAATATTAACCCTTTGGGTGCTGGACTTGTCAGGCAGAGATAAGGCCAAAAACAGGCATCCATGAAGGTCTTTCTGGCCTTTGGCCAAAGCCCCCTGAGGGGTTGGAGTGGCCAGGGGTCTGGACCCCACAGCACACTTGCTCAGTGAAGTTTCCATAATCCAAGGGACTCAGTCCAGGGAAATGATGTCTGACCGGCATCCAGTCAAAGAGGGACCCGAGGACAGGGGTCCCGCATGCCCCTCCCTCAAGGCCCCCCCAGGGGCCACAATGCTACTGACGCGGCCAGGAGGGGGTGCTGGAGTGGTGCTGCGGTGAGAGCTCCCCAGTGTGGGGGCGAGTGGGCCCAGGAAGTGGGAAGGGGTCCCTCGGTACTGGAAGAAGTGGCCAAGGGCATCCTGTTCGTCTAGCGAGGTGATGACGGAGGGACCATAGTGCTGGGAGGAATCAAGGGCACAGTTTAAGATTTTCTCCTGACTTCACCCAGCCTCCCAGTCACTCATCTCAGAAATAGCCGGGAATAATTCAAATCCTCCGGATCCCAAGGTACCCTCTGAGAAACAGGAGAGACTCTCTTTCTTTCCCCTGCTTCCCCATACCCTACCCGATTCCCTGCCCTGAGACAGCCCCTCCATCTTGCTAGGTTCTTGGCCTTGTGGGCGTCTGAAATGTGTGGAATGTCCGGCCGGGGCAGGCATGGCGCTCAACTGCACGTGGGTGTGGGGGGGAGGTTGTGTGTGAATAGTCAGGGGCAGGATTCTAAAAACTCTGGAGACAGGACGGTAACAAGGGATCAAAGAAGACATGGGTGAGAATCTCAAGAAGCACCAGTGGGGCCTGGGAGGGAAATAAAGTGCCCACACCCTCCTTAGGCCCCCCCAGCTTCCACCTTCCCTCACAGAGAGGCAGATTTAGTTCTCAGGGGAAAGTGATGGGGAGGGGACCCGTCAGTGCCTAGATAGGAAGCTTCAGAGATCTGAGATCTTCATGGGACAAGGGACCACTTACCTGACTCTCAGTCTGAAGGAAAGAAAATAAATCTAAACCTGGTAGGAAAAGAAAAATCAAAATCAGCCTCCTGTCTGACCCCTTTACGGCCCGCCCCAAAAATCCTTTGGATTGTAGCCCTTTGCAAGACAGCCAGAAGGCTTTGAAAAGGAGCAGGGGTTCTGATCTGCTTTCAAGGGCACATGGGGCAGGGCAGAGCCCACCCTGTGGTCAGTGTCCTACCTTGGATATCCGCCCCCAGTGGGAAGGCAGGTGGGTACTCATGTAGTGGGAGACTGGACAGGAAGTCCCCGCCCAGTGTACCCACGGCAGGGCTCCGTAGCACCGAAGATGGCTGGTGACCAGATGTCAGGACTCTGTGAGGAGAGAGGAGGAGCTGGGCAGCCAGCGAACGACAGACGCCCTCACCCAGCTCAGCTTCCTGAGTCCCCTCTCTGCCCCGGGGTTTGTCCAGTGATCAGAAAGCATTTCTGACTTCTTTCTCTGCCCCTTCTGCTGTGGACTCAGCCTATTTCCTCATACCCTTTGCTTCCAGGTAGAGCCGGAATGGCAGCCGAGGTGACAGGACAGTGCTTTTTGGTCGGGGGCAGGTCCTCCTCATCTGATGAGCTCTCTATTGTCAAGTCGATAACTTCAACCTTCTTCTTACTCTCTGATGGATTGCCCTCTTGGACTGGGCTGTACTGGAGGCCTGTGGGTGGTAAGAGGACTGTGTCTCAGAGAAGAGGCCATCCAAGACTCAGTTCGGCTGGGGGACAGGGGGTCACTCACCATCCAGCCCATACCCTGGCGGGGGGCAAACCTCAGATGCCTCCTTCTTGGGTTTCATTGGGCACCAGGATCCATCTTCCATGAACTGTATCTCATCACAATCCGAACAGGAATTAAGTATCTCCATGAATAAGCTGGGGGGAAGGGGAGATACGGGAATTCATGAGGCTGGGAGATAGCTGGGAACAGTAGCCAGGGAGTTCTGGGACTCACCTTCCTGAACCTGTTTCCTCATCTGTGAAACAGGGATATTATTCACCCCTACTCACCTCTCTTGAGTTGTCAGGATCAAGTAAAGTATGTAAAAGAGCTTTGCAAACTTCAAATGCTACGTTTTCAAAAAAAAAAATAATAATACATTCTAAGCATGTGTCTCACATAGTACTTGTGACAAGACAAAGGAGCAGAGGTATAGAACTTCGTAAGTCTTCTCGATGAGGGCCATAATTTAGGCTCTGGAAGGGGGTTAGGACTAGCTAGATCTGCACATCCAAATCTTCAAAAGAACATTTTGCCACGCTCAGTGAGAGGTCAGGTAGTTGTTATAGGTGTTATATTGTAACAGTTCAATACATTGACGCGGCCACTTACTAACAATTATAACTTTGAGCAAGATAATCTCTCTAGGCCTCAGCTTCTTCACCTGTAATGACAATATCCATCTCACAGGGTTAATTATGAGGATTCAATGAGATAAAATATGCAATGTGCTCAGCATGATACCTCATGCAATAAATCCTCAGTGGTGGAAATATACACAGTTGACCCTGAACAAAACGGGAGTTAAAAGCACTCACACGCAATCAAAAATCCATGGACATGACCTCACACACAATCAAAATTCCATGGACAACTTTTGACTCTCCAAAACCTTAACTACCAATAGCCTATGGCTGACCAGAAGCCTTACCAATAGCATCAAGGGTCAATTAACACATTATTTGGTATATTATGTGTATTACATACTGTATTCTTACAGTAATCTAGACAAAAGAAAATATTAAAATCATCAAAAAGAAAAATACCATTTATATTTACTGGACTGTATTAAAAAACCCCATGTATAAGTGGACCTGTGTCGTTCAAGGGTCAACTGTATATTATAAAGAGGATAAATTATACGTATACACATAAAGGGGTGGATAGGTTAAGAGCTGGGCTTCGTGGAGGGGAAGGAAGCCATCTTGATCTGTCGATGGGAGGGTTCCTAGTGGATGTCGAAGGTAAAAGGAAGCAGAATGCAGAGCGGCCCTACCCATCAATGATAAGAGATTCATAAGGAGCCTTCTTGTCGCACACAGGACATGTCCACGTTGGCTTCTTCTCATTCATCTGTAGATAAAGGGCAGCATCGAAGCTCTGCAGGTGGGCGCAGGTGAGGGCGCGACAAGGGACTGTCAGGCGCATCTTCCCTAGCTGGGAGGAGACAAGCGTTCTGGTCACAGTCCCTACATCCTGGGAAGCCTCACTCTAGTAGCCCTAGGAGCCCTCATCTGGGTCCAGAGTTTAGCCCCACCCTCCTCCCTTCTCATCTCCCTTGTACCCACCGGGCACATGAGTGACACCCGGAGACTTGTAGTGGCCACCTCACTGTCCGGGTCAGCGGTCAATTTCTCCTTGACTGAAACAAGAATGAGGCCAGAGCCATGGGGTCAGCAAAGCTGGAGATGAAGCCTGGGAGGTGGTGAGGCCAGAAGTAGATGGTTCTGGCTGAGAGGCAGCTGGGCAGAGTGCCTCTGGGGACCCATGGGATGTCACATGGGGGTGGTCTTTGGAGGCCAGTGGAAGATCACATGAAGACTGAGTGTCAGGGAGAGATTTCCCCAACCCCGAAGATGCTTAAATATAGCTGGGTGACACTTTGGCAGAGATGACTTAGAGGGAACTGAAACATCAAAAGAGAGTTAGATTAGATGATCCTTAAGACTCTTCCCACTCTCAAGCAGCCATATTCCAGCAAGGCTAGAGGCAGGGTCTGTGAGGTGCAAAGCAGATGTATAAATGAGAGTGAGAGGGTGTCACTCAGTGCCTGGGAGTGGTCTGACTTCTCAACCATGAAGATCAGTAAGGGGATGAAGGGAGGGTTAGGGTTCATGTGAGAGGTGAGGTATATTGTCACAGGTCAGGTATGGGTTTGGCGATAAAGGCTGGAGGACCAGGAAAACTTGGATCCAAATCAGAGTGGTAAAGAGTGGCAGGACATTACTCACTCAGTGCCCGAGAGTGGTCTGGGTTCCGGATACCCTTTGCTCTGAGTTTTTGTAGGAGGGTCCCTGCAGTCAACTGCCTCACCAGGTACACAGACAAGGAGTAGTTCTACTTGGAGGCAGGGGGAGGTAATTAGCCTTTGCTCTGCACATCATCACCACCACACCACCACCATCATCACCATCATCATCACCACCACCACTCCAACCCTTTGTCCCGTGAGGACCAGAGACAGTGGGTTAAGACAGAACAACCCATAAAGAGGAAGATGTTTCCCTAAACCCAAGACACTGGATGATTCCCCCTCACGCCCTGCAGGCTTCTCCAGGCTCCCTGCCTCAGCCTTGCTCACCCGTCCAAACTCAGATGACCAGTTGACCACGATGGTGTTGGGAACAGTGGCCGAGAGTCGAGCCAGGGGTGTGATGTTGATGGGGCGGCTGGGCCTCTTGGGCTCAGCCCCATTCTTGGTAGGGGGAAGATAACCCTGGAGAAAGGAGGGACTGGTCAAGACATCTTATCTCTCAGGTTACTCACATCTTGGAAGGAAGGCCAGCTAACTCGGTGACCAAGGAGATGGGGGCCCATTCGGTGACTCCCAAACCCAGAGCACTATCTAGGGCTGTGTGTGGGGTTTATTCCTGGGGAGGAAGGAGAGATTATTCATTGGCCAGGGAAATAGGAACCCACTCATGAGTTCTTGAGCAGAAAGAATAGGGACGCCCCACTTCTTCCAACTCTCAGCTCTGAGATCATCACTCCAGAGAAGTCTTCCCTGTCCTTTGGGTTGAATGAATGTCCCTCCTCCAAGTTCTCCATCAGCCCTGTCTTAGTATCCTCTAGATTATATTGATCGATCAGTAAACTGAGTCCCTATGATGTACCAGGCACTGTGCTAGGCATGTCTCTTTCATAATAGATTTGTAGTTACCATTCAAGAACTGAAACAGGGAAGAAAGAACTGCTAGAAGAAGGGGAGAACGTTTACCGGCAGGGGGCACAGTTTCCCATTGACCTTGACAAAGAGGTTGGGGGGGAAGTAATCTTCCTGGGGGCAGCTGGTCTCACAGAGACAGAACCTGGTAAGAGATGAGAAAAGATGAAACAGCAGGGGAGGCGGTTTCTTGAGTTGCAGCTGGTGGAAAGGCAGGGGACCTCAGTCATTCAGTCATGGATCTCTGTAGCCCTCAGCATCAGACAAAAGTCCCAGGGTTGGGGTGGACACAGCAGAGCAGGGCCATCCTCTAGCAGGATCTATCATACCCTTATTTCATTCCCACCCCCCAACGGGAGCCCAGCAGGGAGGGACGGAGAGGATCAACTCACCTTAGCTGCACCTGTATAGTATAGTCACATTTGGCTCCTGGCAGAACCTCTCTGTGACAAGAAGGAGAGGGAGACATGTCAGGATGTGGCCCCCGGAAGGCAGGGCTGAACAGAGACACAGAAAGTTAAATGTCCCAGGGACAGAGAAGAGACACACCAGAGAATGAGAGACAAAGCAGGTGCAGAAGGATGGACAGGCAGAATGGGACAGAAGAGGAGAATGTCAGGGGGCAGAGTCCAGGGGTAACACCCAGGATGCTGGGAGAGATGTACCTGGAGGTGAGAATCTGCTGCACTTGTTGGGGTGTAAGGGCAAAGGTAAAGTGTGCCTCTTCAAACCGCTGGCTGGAAGTGGACGCTGGGGACACAAAGGGGCAGTTATTCTCCAGCCCATGCAAAGGCAGCCACGGAGGCTGCCCCTGTCCCAGGCTGCCAATCCCACGGAACTAAAGTCTAAGAAAGGCCCGGGCAAGAGGCATGGAGTCAGAAGGAAGGTGGAGGAAGATAGAGCCATACCGAGGGTGGTGGGCCGGATGAGCTCCCCATAGACTTCATAGAAGGGCAATGGTTTCATGGTGACGTCAGGGTGCACGGGCTGGGGCAGAGGGGGGTGAATGTCCACTTCACGCTTGGGGCCCAGCAGGGGGCCAGGGGCCAAGAGGGCCGGGGGAATGGGAGCTAGTGGACCAGGGGAGCCGACAGGAGGGGTGCCGGGGGCAGAGAGAGCAGGGAGAGATCAGAGGGCCCCAGGGTCTTCCGGGGAAAGCGGCGGCGATATAGTTCTTTGATCTTCATCTGGACACTGGGGGCACAGCTGGACTTGAGGAGGTGCAGGGCCTTGGCCAGGAGCTCGTGCTTCCGTCCACTCTTGTTCCGGCCAGCAAAGCCGAGCAGCACCTGAAGCTCAGACACCCGGAAGCTCATCACCATGTGCTGTGGACAACACAGACACTTGAGAATCCTGCCGAGGATGCTGGGTCTGAGCTCCCAAATAGGCAATGCCTCTTTCCGCCCCCCACGCTCATCTGAGAGACACTCCGCAGCCAGTGGGTTACTGCCAGACAGCCACCCTGGCCAAAGGGACACCTCAGTCCCATTTCAGCAACCCTCAGGTCAACCTGACCCCCAGTCTCCCAGAGCTGCAGTAACCCTACCTCCGTATGCCTGTAGGTTGGCCAGGTGGCACAGGGGGCAGACAGCAAGTCATCCACAGGCACACCTCTGAGTCCACTACAGCCTCCTATCTCCATCCCCGCCTTGAGCCTAGACACTCCTTTAAGCTGCTTATCTCCTCTCCTGCTCTTTCTCAGAATCTCAGACCCATCCTAGCTTCCTGGGAAGAGGCTAGGAGACAGGGAGAAGGAGGGGGAGGAGAGGATTCAGGCCAGACAGCCCCACAGGGAAGAAAGGGGGCAGGTGGCTGGAGGATTGTGCCCCATGGTACACCCCTCCCAACACCTCAATCCACCTCAGCTGTTTTCCCCAAGCGTCTGAAGCTTCTGTGGCCAGGGTTTCCAGGTCAGGGTTCAATGACTGTAACTCCCCCAAATCCTTTCTAAGCATCATTTACATAACCACTGCTCTCTCGGGCCTGTTTTTCAGGGAGGCAGATGACAAAATCTTGGGGCAAAGGGCTTCCTAGTAAATCACTGAGTCCAGGCTGCCTCCTTGTTTACCTGTTTACTCCATCTGCCAGGAACTAATATCCTGTTTCTCTCCTACATAGAGAACGTTAAGTGATTCCCCCCCCCCCCCCCCCCGCCCCTCTGCCTAGTGGTGGAAGAGGAGAGGGCAGAACTAAGCAGAGGCCCAGGGAGGATGAGGAGAAGCCGTGGGGCTCCTGAGCCAGGGTGCAGAATCCAAGTTCCCCTAAAGGCAGCTGGGCCCAGGGGACTAGACTTCAAGCCCGCCAAGGAGTATGGCTCCATTTCAAAAGGCAGAACAAAGCCAGGAGGCACGGGGATGAACCCAATGGTTTTTTAAGGTTCTGTGACATGTCCTCGGATATGGTTACCCTCAAAGACCGTGTGGCAGCAGGAGAGCACAAGAAGCTTTCTCCTTAAAGGACGCCCTCCCGTGAATCTCTGGAAGACCTTGGCATGGGCAGGCCTTGCTAGCCCTCCACAATTCTCCCGCTCACGGGGGGGTTTTATGGTTTTGGACCCCTTTTGAGGAGTGTGATGAAAAACTTGTTCTTATACCCTTCTCCCACCCTTATTTCCTCGGTCCCGTTTTTATTTCTCCATTTCCATTAGCTTTGTCAAGGACCCCCCCCCCCCCCCCCCCCGTTCCTATCGCATAGTTTCACACTCCTCTACGCCTCGGCCCGAAGCTTCGATTCACCCAGGCAGCACCTTCCCCTCAGCCTCCGGGATGCTTCGGCCCCACCCCTCGATCCAGGCGCCCGCACAGCCCCGCCCCCTAGGTCTCAGCCGCCTACTGGTACTGCCCAAGGCTCGGAACCCAGGAGCAGCCCCAAACCTCCATCCTCTCCGCCGCACCTCCCCGAGGAGCCTCCCGTGCATCTATCTGCCCCCCAATCCCATCCCCACATCTGCCCCCTACTGTCGCATCTCCTGGCCTCGATCGGCTCGCCCCCTAAGCCTCTACAGCAGCTTTTACCCCTGGCCCTCCTCCCACCTCTGCCCCTACTGCCAAACCCGACTTCTACCCCACGTCCCCGCCCCCTGAGCCTCGGCCCCCAACAGCTGCAATTCCCCTCGGCCCCACCCCTACATCTGCCCCGCGGCCCCGCCCCCGGAGCCCCACCGCAGCCCGGTCCTCGCCCACAGCCACTTCTCTCCCACCCCCAGCAGTCAGTCCCCGCCACGTCTCCAGCCCCCTCCCGAGCCCTCAGCACCCAGTCTCGGTCGCTTCCCTGACTCGGCGTTCCGCCGGGCTCAGTCCAGATGGGGATGGGGGAGGGGGCCGGTACCTTTAATTCGCCCAGCTCCGCCATCTTGAGACATCGCAGGCGCCGGAGCCGGAGCCCGAGCTCAGGCCCAGGGACCGGCGCGCAACTCTCCACCCCGGCGCCGGCCGCAAATGCCGCCTGCTCCGCCCCGTCCGGCCCCCTTACACCTCCCCTTCCCGGCCCCGCCCGCCCGGCTCCGGACAGGCCCCAGCCTCAGCCCCTCCCTCCGCGGCTGGACCCAGCCCCTGCACGTCTTTGGCCCCAGTGCAAGACCGGAGGGAGCGGAGCCTGAAAGATCGCGGGGTTCCCGGGGGTACCGAAGAGGAGGCGGACCCGAAGTGCCTGGGGGAGGGGGCTCTGCCACGCCAGAGTTGGGAGGGGTGAGCTTTTAGAGAGCCAACACTACTTGAAATATGGAGGGAAAGTATCGAGAACTGCTAAATCTAAGAGAAATGGGGGAGGGGTGAAGAAGTTGGAGCGAATACCCTCATCTCTCTCTCTACAAGTTTAACCAGCTAAAGTCAAGAGTTCTACCAACTCGGGAAATGGGCGAGATCTGATCCATTCCGGAGAAGCTATGACTAGTTGTGACTAGTTCAGTTCCAGACGGCTATTCTCAGTACTTCGCCCCTACCCCCACCCCTCCACCAGCCAACTGCAGTGTTGCTCGTGGTTCTGCCGTAGGACTCCGGCTCGGCAGCAAAAAAAGTTTGGTTCGATGAGCGGGACTTACCAGCACAGTTGCAGGGAGCGGGGAGGGGGCTCGGGAAGCTCGGAGGGTGGGCTGGGGAGGTGGGGGGAGGGGGCCCCGCGCCGCTCCCGCGGTCTACAAGGCTGGAGGTCGGTCCGGCAGCTGGACGCTGCAGCCGCAGCTCCGCCCGGCCGGGAGCTCCGCCCGGCCCAGCGCTGGGGCTCGGGCCGCCCCCTCCGGAGCGAGCCCGCCAGGGCTGCCGAGACTGAAGGAGGGGGCGGAGTCTGAGGCGGGAGAGGGAGGGACTCCCAGCGGGCGCTGAGAGATTAACTCCTCGAGTGAGTGGATCCGAAGGTAGGACTTTCTTGAATCTTCATCCTTCTCACTGTTGCTCTGACCCCTTGCCCCAGTGTACCGGGGTGGAGTCATGCTGCAAATAAGACCGGGGCGGAGGGGGACCGGGATCTGCCTGCTTAAAGAGGTTCGTACTTGGAACGAGACTCTTCTCCCTGGGGGAAAGCCTGAGCTACTAGAACCCAAAGTGTACCTGAGCCCTAACTCTCCCTGTAGCCCCTCACCCCCTACCCGAATACGCAGACTGTCACCAGAGACCCCACGCCCTTGGTGTAGCTGAAGGTAAGCAGCGGGGAGGATTTCTTACCCAAAAAAGTCATCTCTCTTCCCCTCTCTAAACTACTTACTCTTCTTCAAAGCCTCTGACCTTTCAGAGACTTCCATTCTCAACCAAGCTAATCACTCATGCAGGTACCAAGAAAGCACCAATTTTAGGGCCATTTACCCAAATTAGATACTGGGGGAACTCATAGCATATTATAGTGAGTTGGCTGGGACCTAAGCGACAATGTCATTTGTTCAACAAACATTTGAATGCTGTTCAGAGATCGTTAGGTGCTGAGGACATAAAAAGCCTTGCAGGACCTCTCAGTCTAACAGCCGCAGCAAGACAGTTAAACCTATAATTGGCAAGGGGCGGCAGCGAGGCTCAGTCAGATAAGAGTCAGACTCCTGATTTTGGCTGGGGTCACGATCCCAGGGTCATGAGATGGAGCCCCGCACTGGGCTCCACCCTGAGCATGGAGCCTGCTTAGGATTCTCTCTCTGCCCCTCTCCCCTACTCGCACTTGCTCTGTCTCTAAAACAGACAACAAAAAACACCCATAATTGGCATAAAATAGTACTTTAATAAATAATATAAATAATCCTCTCATTTAGATTAAACCTTCAGTATAATCATTCCCATGAGACCCCACCCAAACCACAAGAATCAAGGTACCAGCCTACCAATATCCCCAGATACCTGTTGAATTGGACCATTACCGACTACTTTGTGGATTTCGTTCTTAGGGAAGATGTGCACCCTCTCCTGACACTCAGGTTCTTTCCCTGCTGTTTGCTGCCAGGAATGGTAAGACCTCAAGCTGAACTCAAGCTCAAGTACTTGGTTCTAAATTCCAACTGCCCCTTGGAACAGTTGAGTCTTCATCAGTCCCTGAGCTCATTTTTTGTTCTGCTCAGTCATATAGATCAAAAGTTACTATGGGGACACTTGGGTGGCTCAGTCTGTTAAGCATTGACTTCGGCTCAGGTCATGGTTCTGGAGTTCAAGTCCCGCATTGAGCTCTGCACTGACAGTGTGGAGCCTGGTTGGGATTCTCTCTCTCTCTCTCTCTCTCTCTCTCTCTCTCTGTCCTTGTCCCTCTTGCGCATGCTGTCTCTCTCTCTCTAAATAAACTTTTTTTAAAAAGTTACTATGGACTAATTTGTATCCTCTAGAATTTTCAGTGATTTGGAGGGAAAAATTAAAAAAAAAGAGAAGGGGGGCGCCTGGGTGACTCAGTCGGTTAAGCTTCCGACTTCAGCTCAGGTCATGATCTCATGATCTGTGAGTTCGGGCCCCGCGTCGGGCTCTGTGCTGACAGCTCAGAGCCTGGAGCCTGTTTCAGATTCTGTGTCTCCCTCTCTCTGACCCTCCCTCGTTCATGCTCTGTCTCTCTCTGTCTCAAAAATAAATAAACGTTGAAAAAATTTTTTATTTAAAAAGAAGGGGGGATTCTTTGGGAGTCATATGTTCATTATCCTGATTGTGTGATGGGTGTTATGGGTGTGCACATATGTCAAAGCTTATCAAATTGTACACTTTAAGTATGTGTAGTTTACTGAATGTCAATTATAACTCATTAAAGCTGTAAAAATGTAAAAGAAAAAAAAGAAACTCAACCGTACCTTGAATCCTAATGGTTTCCTAAAGAAGGAATCTCCTTTAATAGTTAATTTGAGGGACATCTGGATGGCTCAGTGGGTTAAGCCTGCCTCTGATCTGTGTCTCCCTCTCTCTCTGCCCCTCCCCCTCTCTCTCTGCCCCTCCCCCACTCACACTCTGTCTCTCTTTCTCTCTCTCAAAAACAAAATAATAAACATTAAAAAAAATTTTTTTAAATAGTTAATTTGAGGTTGGAAGTTCCAGCATCCCTACAGGACAACTGAAAAGTAGGAACCAGGATGCCTGATTTTGATCCTGTATGCCAGCTCAGTAAGGACAAGAATCTTTTCTGAGATGTTCACTCTATTCTGAGCCTGGCCCGTAGTAGACTCGTTCAATGTCAGTTTAATGAACTAATGTTATCAGACAGAGGAGGGAGACTACAAATTCAGACCAAGTTCCAGACGGAAGGCATTCAAAGAAATAGTCTGACCCTATCGTGGCAACCAAGCTTCACCTACTCTCACCCATATATCCCTACATCTGAAGCCTGAAGAAGGGGGACGCAAAAAAAGGAGTAAGAAGTCCCTACCTAAGCCCCATTCAGCAGACAGCCTAGGAGGGATAGGGACAAACTTAGGACTAGAGTTACTTTGGGAAAGAAAGATTTATTTTTGAAATCAAGGAAAACTTCAGGGCCTGGGGTCGTTGGGGTAAGAGTTTATGGGGTTGTACAGAGGGACACCGTTTGGGAAGACCAGAGGCTGGAAACATTCCATCCTGTGTTAGCATATCACTGACCATTCCCATAACTCAGCCATCCTGGGATCAGCTCCCATTACCAAAGCTGCTTCCTGACTCATACTTGAACTTAGCCAAACCATCTCCCCCTGTCTGGACCCCTCTCTCTCAACAGTTTCTTCATTCTTCCCACCCTGCACTCCATAAATAATGATTGTAACAGTCCTTTGAGATTCTTTGGTTACTCAAAGAAAAGAGAGGTTCTGTTCCCCTTAATGGAAATGACTCAATCTTTCAGATGCTCTTCCTCTGGCAGCTGTGCCCTCTCTTTCTCCATCAACCCCTCCAGTCTCCATTCTTCACGCCCAAAAGCAGTCCTGTGCCCATTTGCATAAATCCTAAAGCTGACCCTCATCCTCTCTAGGATGTGATCTACACCCCGCTGCTCTCTTCTGGCCCAAACCCTGGAGCCAGGCCCTGCAGCCCCCCTGTGGGCCCCTGTCTTCGAAGCAGCCCCTCCACACTCTCCTCTCAACCCAGGCAGGCTGTTTACTGCCAAACCGTGGCCTCCCACCCAGCCTAACCCAGCAGGGGGTAGGCTGGGAGAAGGACCAAGGAGGGGGCCAAACGCAGTTCCAGATTGGGGAGGAATTTGCTGCCTCTCCCACACCTAGCAGTCTGGCTGGTGGAGGGACACGAAGGGGAGGAGACCCACGGGAAGTGGCCAAGAGAGATCCACGGTTTTCAGTCTGAGAACAGAACTGGAGGGAAGAAGCCAGCTCTGTGTATCCCTTCCTCCCTTCCCCAGGAATCAGACTTTTAACCCCTCTTGGTACCTGGGCAAAGAACACGGACCATGTGAGCCCTGTGCCTCAGATCTAGAAGCCCGGTTTGACACACCATCAAATATTTTAGATTCTACATCTTGAAGAAACTCCAGGTCTCTCACTCTCTCCTCCTTAAAAAAAGATAGTGGACGCAGGAATCACAAGATAGAGAAAAAAGATTAGAGACAGATTTGAGAAAGAGAAAGAGTGTCGATCTCCATTTTCACAGAGTGCTATTTTTCAACCTGTGGGTCTTGACCCATGGGCGGATGGACGTATTTTGAGCAATATTTTTTTCAGTGGAGAATAACAGCAGAGAACATCCTAGAAAGAAAATAGTAAGGGTAAATACTATTTCAGGTTAGATGCGCCACGATGTAGTGTATTTCTTACTATGGATCATAATTGGGGGCCATTTGTGATTTTTAAAAAAAGTTTCCTTCCCCCACTCGCCTTTGAACAGAGAAAGCAGGGACACCCAACACCACACCGCCTCCTGCTTTATTTTCCATAGAGCTGGCCTCCGTGCATCTCCTCTGGTCTCATGCCGACTCCAGGCTTCAGGTTCTCAGGTCTGGGGTCCATAGTGTCAGGTGGAACCCCACCCATGCCATCCCCATGCCTGGCCCCACCCTCCAAAGCCTGATGGAGCCTCTGGAAGCCAGGGATGCTCTTACTCCCTGAAAGAAGAAATTCAGGAGTGAAATGCACACATTTCCATCTCCTCAGCCTCCTCCCACCCACGCCAAGATGCTAAAAGGGATGTCATCCACCTGGACCGGAGAAGATGCACGATGGCAGCAGGAAGAGCTGGGGTGACTACCCTCTGAATGAATGATGTGCAGGTGAAGGAGAGATTCTGGGGTTCACAGAGTCCCACCCTGCCACTCTGCCATCGTGGCTGTCTTTCCCTGGCGTCTCTAGCCCGGGGCCTTAGGAGAGCTACTCAACAAGTCTCGGTCCCCATCCCACATTGGTCCCCTTCAGTCTACTTGCCCCCTGCCTCCCGCCTCTACCCAGTGATTCCCCAGATTGTGTCCTCTCAACTGACCTTACTTCAAATGATCTACACCCCACAGGGCTCCCTAATGTCAGCCACCACCACATGGGGCAAAAGGAGACTCCAATTCCCTCTCTTTTCTTTCCCAAGTCCTTTCTCCAGGCTGCTTCCCCCATCACCCTTGACCCACAACTCACAACAGAGAAATCAGGAGAAATCGCACACCCCTCAGGGCCCCGGCTGCCTCACTCTTCCTGTATGCTGAGGATTCGCAGCAGAATATTATACACATCTTGTTCCATGTAACCCTGTAAGTGACAGGAAGGAAAGAAAAGGAGATGAATAACAGAAAATGGGGAGAGACAGATAAGGAATCGTTCTGTGCTTTAGTCGAATGCTGTTTTACTAACTATGTCCCCTGCTTTATAGTATGTGACTTCTCTACAGCTGTTTCCTTGTCTTTCCAAGGAGATAATGATATCTACTTTCCGGGACTCCTACGAGGGTTAAAAACTATGATTATAAAGCAGAGCACAACAAATGTTCGATTCTTTGTAGTTGTTATTCTTCCTAAGCAAGGAGCAAGCCACCCACCTCTCCTCCTTGGTGAGGGATAATTTGGCTCAGGATGAAACTGAGAAAGGGCATAAGGGACAGGAAAAGGCCTTGCAGTAGATCAGAGAATTGACGAGGAAAGGCAAATGCCTCTCCCCCTCACATCCATGCACAACCACTCTTGATCTACCTAATGAGATCCGAAGACCTGGCACTGGAACATCTAAAGTACAGCTTTCTGGGGCGCCTGGGTGGCTCAGTTGGCTAAGCGGCCGACTCCTGATACTGGCTCAGGTCACGATCTCGTATTCGTGAGATCCAGTCCTGTGTCGGGCTCCACACTGAACAGTGGAGCCTGCTTGGGATTCTCCCTCTCTCTCTCTCTCTCTCTCTCTCTGCACCCTCCCCTCAAAATAAATAAATAAACATAAACAAACAAACAAAGTCCAGCTTTACACAAATGACAGGTATGTGCAGGTAGGAGGAGGGACCCCAAATGCAATGCCTCCTGCCCGACTCTCTGTCCCTAGACCCTCCCGGGCTCACCTGAGCGGCATTCAGCAGGTGCTTCCTATAGGCGGAGATGATCTCTTCATGGTTCTTCTGGGAATCCTGGGAGTGAGCACCAGTGAGAGATTATGCACCCACCCCACACCCCAGCACACCCACCCTGACATGACACCACCACCCTCCCTCCCCACAGCATGAGGAACAACAGAATGAAGTGGTCAGCTGTGCCACGTGGTCTCCCTCAGCCCATCAGTGGCCCAACCTGGACCCCCGCCTGGCCAGGCCTCTGCAATTCCCAGAATCTCTCCCACGCATACCTCACTGCCATGGGCCACCCACCCTCTTCCCTAGCGGTGTCCATTTCCCTGAGGGCCAAAACATACCTGCAGCTGCAGGGCAAGGCGAGCATTTTCTCCCCGCACTGCCAAGACCTCCTCTGAAAGCTGTTCCAGCTTCTTCAACAATTCCTTGATCTAATAAATAAAGGTTAACAAAAAAAAAAAAAAAAAAAAAAAAAAAAAAAAACTTTTAAAGGGGCGCCTGGGTGGCTCAGTCGGTTGGGCAACCGACTTTGGCTAGGGTCATGATCTCACGGTTCATGGATTTGAGCCCCGCATCGGGCTCTGTGCTAACCGCTTCCTCAGAGCCTGGAGCCTGCTTCCAATTGTGTGTCTCCCTCTCTCTGCACCTCCCCTGTGCTTTGTCTCTCTCTGACTCTCAAAAAATAAATAAATGTTAATAAAACAATTCCTTGATCTGAGGCCAGAAGGAAAGAAAGGGGACCAATGAGGCCCAAGTCACTTCCCACCCTGACACCACCCAGGGTCAAGGTCAGCTTTCTTTTATTGGATGTAGAATATGTGCCGGAAATTTTACACACATTGTCTCAATTCATACCCAAAACAGCTCTTCTTCTGTCCCAAGAAGAGCAAGACTTCTCTGAGAGAAGTGTGACTATTCACATTTTGTAGATAAGGAGACCAAGTTAAGTAATTTGTCAAGATCATACAGCTAATAGGTAACGAAATAATGATTTGAACCAAGATCTCTTTGAATTCATTGTTGGTGCTCTCCACTCTGTACCGAATCCTGATCTACTCGTGGCTGCTGACCACCGAGGGAAATAGAAGTGAGTTTTGTTTTTGTGGTTTGTGAGGCTGAGGCACAAACTTGGTTAATGGTAACCAGCGGTAATAGAAACGGCGGTAGTAGGGACACTAAACACAGCTCGCTTTTATTTACTGAATGCTTACCATTTACCAAAAGTTGTTTTGAGTATTTTAAATATAGTATCTTATTAATGTAATGCTCATGAAAACCCTATTATTGTCCCCATATCATAGAGGAGATTATAGATGAGGCCTAGATAAGAGACTTAGAGGTTCAGATAACTCACCCAAGATCAAGCAGTAAGTTTTGAAGCTGAAATTCAAATCCAGACGATGCCAGACCCCACAATTTTCTTTTGCACGTTTGTCTACATGCATCTTCTCCTTCAACACCAACACAAAATTCCTCCTTTCTTTACTTAGCCCCACCCACACTGATTCCTATTCCGCGTAACAGTCCTTCTCTTTGTATGCACTCTACGTTCCAAAAAACATATACGCCCTATATTTTTATATCACTCTACCTTTGACCAGGCACACAACCTTTAATAAGACATCTGATCTCATTCATTTCATAGGCAGTTCTAAAATCACTACATCCATTTCTAAATTGATTTTTTCGGATTCCTCAAACACGTCTCCTAGAAACATGGAGACTTGACACTGACTGTTGGAGTAGTCGCTGGGAAACTCCGGTTTCTAACACGGGGGTTTTCAAACTTTTTAATTTGCATGGGGGCTCTCCCTGTTGATGGCAATCTTGATGGTAGAACTCGTTGGGACTGAAGTGGAAAGGGGAGAGGGAGGTGTTCCAGGCTAGCCTACTCTTCTAAACCCATCGGCCCCTGAGTCACCTCCTCCGAATCCCAGCAAAACCACAGCAACCCACCCCGACGGACCTCAGCCCTCTTGCTGGGCTGATACAGCATCTGCACTGTTGAAGAGACTGTGCTAATAAACCTTAGCAGTCCAGGGCCTGGGCTAGCTCTGGCCTGGCCGCCCTGCTTCTAACCCCGAGTGCCACATTCGAATATCTAAGCCCCCTCCTCTCTTCTATCTATACCTTAACTTTACCTCCAATCTCAACCCCAAATCCCTGAGAGCCCGGAGAACACAGCGTGGTCCTTGCAGATGACGGCAGTTCGGTTCAGCGGTATGAAACTGACTAAACCAAGGCAGGTGCGTGTCGGCGAACCCTGAGCCGCACGGACACCTTCCCCGATGGCTGCTTCGCCCCCCTCACCTTGGCCTCCTTGTCCCGGCAGGCCCCGATGAGATGCTCCACCTTGTCCCTGAGCACCTCGGCCGTCTTCTCAAACTGCTGGGAGCGCCCGCGCAGCCCGGCGGCCTGGCGCTCCTGCTCCGCGGCCCGCGCCGCCAGGTCCCCGCTACGGCGCCGCTCCTCGGCCGCGGCCTCGCGCAGCCGGCCCATCTCCCGGCACGCCGTGTTATACTTCTCCAGGAGGGCCTTCAGCTCCTGGCCCCAAGCCTGGGCCTGGGCCACCAGCGAGCCCCGCGTTTTCTCGTGCTGCCGCAGGCTGGCGGCCTCACGGGCCCGCAGCTCGGCCACCTCCTCGGTGGCCTGGTACAGCAGCTTCTTCAGCGTCCCGATCTCCTGGCTCTTCCCGCTCATCGTGGCCTGGACGGCCCGCAGCTCCTCCTCCAGCTTCCCCAGGTCCTGCTCCAGAGCGGCCACCTGGGGGGAGACTGGGCCCTGTGAGAAGGTGCCGGGTGGCTCCCCGCGGGGGCCGGGGGACCCGCGCAGCCGCCGGTTTTCCTGCTCCAGCCGGGCCAGCGAGGCTTGGGCCTCGCGGTGCCCGTCGGCCAGGGCGCGGATGCAGGCCCGCAGCTCCTCCAGGGGTTCGGCCGCCGTGAGCCCCGCGACGCCCCTGCCCACCACGTCCGGCGGCAGGTCGTCCCACAGCCCACGGAGGCCACTGCTCTGGGAGGCCAGGCGCTGCCGCAGCTGCTCGGTGGCCTCCTTCTCCGCGGCCAGTTCATCTGTCAGCAGCCCCACGCTGCGCCGCAACTGCCGCAGCTGGTCCTGCGCCTCCGGCTTGGGGACGAAATCCCGCTGCAGACGCTGGCTCAGGGACTGCGGCTCCCCCTGCAGCCGCTGCCCCAGCTCCCCCAGCAGGTTACTGTTGCTCAGCCGCAGGGCCGCCACCTCCTTCTCCAACCGTCCCTTGGCCGGACCTCCTCCAGGCACCTGTCCCCTTGCGGGGGCCCCTAGAGGCTCTCCGCGAGCCCCAGGAGCCCCTGGCCGCCCCCCTTCATTCTCTTCGGAGGTGGTCTCTGGGCCGGTGTGCAGGGCTCCCTCTCTGGGCCGGGCAGAGGCGTCAGGGCTCACGGGTAATCCCGCCTTGGCCCTGTCCAGCCTCACCAGCACCTGCTCCAGCCTGGCCTCCATCTTCTCCCAGGCGGCCGCCGCAGCCTCGGCCCGGGGTGTCCCCAGAGCTCCCTCCAGGACCGGCCTTGACAAAGCCCCTCGGGCGGCATCCTTTTCTCGCCACACCGCGGCCAGCTCCTCCCTCAGTTGTAGCAGGAGCTGGTTCACGTCTCCGGGGCCCACTGGTGCAGCCGCCGTGCCTGCTGGTTCAGCCCCTGGGGCCCGGGGCCCCTCTTTCTGGCCAGCACGTGGCTTGTCAGTGTGATCAGGGCCAAGGGCCTGTCCACCGCTGGTGGTCAGCTGCTGTCCTGTGGCTTTCCCAATGGTCTCAGACCTGGGGCTCTGGGGTGGTCCCTGTTCTTCCGGTTGGGCCCCTCCAGGGGCTTCATACGGGACCTCCAAGACCAAATCCTCTGCCTTCTTAGAAGCTAACGCCCGTTTGGCTGCAGCTGCAGCTGCTGCCTGCTGCTGCTTCTTTAGTTCTTGAATGCGCTCAGCCAGAAGGTCCAGGGGACAACCCTGCTCCATGCCATCTCCTCCAGGCCGGAGACTAGAGCCCTGCCCTCCTGGAGTCCCAGGCTGTGGTGATAGGAGAAGCCCCAGCTCCTGCACCTGCTCTCGAATCCCGTTCTCCAGGCCCAGGCAGGCTGCAGCTCGAGCCTCGCTCTCTTCCGTCTTTCGCACCAGCTCCTGCTCCAACTGAGAAACCTTCCTCTGCTCCTCTTCATACTTCCGCCTCCACTCATCGGGGCATGGGTCTTCCTCCTCCTCTTCCTCGGGCTCCGCTCTCCACGGGCTCTGGGGTGGAGAACCCACCAGAGACTCTGATGGGGAGGCCTACATAAAAAAAGGAATAGTGAAGTCGGGCAGCTAGCCCAGCCCCCGGACGGCCTTTCCTCTCTTAGACTGTCTTGATGCCCCGAAGACCACTCCCTGGGAGATATCCCAGTGAGATAGCCTGGGGAGGGAGATGGGGAGGGGAAGGTCAGAGGCAAAAGGCATTTAGGGTCTTACCTGGGATGTAAGATCCGGATGTTGAGCAAGCCCCTGACCTATACAAAAAAGCAGGGGGGGAGATGAGAGCAGAGATAGGTCCTCTTCCAGCCCACACTTTATCTTCAGACTTTTTCTGAGAGGAACAGTCCCTCGATGCAATTACCTTCCCACACATGTCTTCATGGTGCCAGGAGCCACCCCCGTTGAAAGGGTCCCTGACTATCTAGCATCTTCGGTTCACCATCCCAGAGATGGGCCAGCTCATTCATTTTGTCTGCTCACTTATTTATTGGGCACTGTGTCAGGCACGGTTATAGGCACCAGGACCTCACTGGTGAGCAAAACAGCCAGTGGCCGGCCTAGTGGGGGAGACGGAGACTGACCGTCAAATCTCACGAATAGATTTACGATCACAACCCATAAATGCTAGCAATAGTACCAGGCAGAATTGCCTTCAGCGAGACAAGGCTGCATGAAGGGACTTTGTGACCATGCTTTTGAGAATTTGAGCTCATTTCACAAGTAGCAGCAATAAGTAAATCAACATTCCACTAGCTAGTGACGATAGAGGGATTCTTTGTCCAGGAACAAATGGCATTCTAAGAAGCTTCTGGGATTCTAAGGCTATCCGGGAGAACTTCGAAGTTACGGAAGGGAACCTGCCTTACCTCCCTGCCGCCCCTGCCGGAGCAGGGCCTGCCGGAGCAGCCTCCACAGCTCCCTGTCTTCCGAGCGTACAGCATAATGCAGAGCGTCGTGCCCCTCGTTGTCCACCGCCCCTGCGTCTGCCCCGTGGCTCAGGAGCAGCTCGGCCACCTCCGCGCTGCCTTTCTCACAGGCCAGGATCAGAGCCGACCTGTGGGTTGGGACAGATCTGGGCATAGGCCTTCCCCAGGGAATCCAGGAGTCCTGGTTCCAGAAATTCCGCTCAGAGTCAGATCTCACTCGGTGCAGCAAGGAGAACCACAGACCAGCGCCAGCCAATGACAAAGCGTTCGAGCAGACCAGAACTGTTCAAATGCCGTTCCTTGGAGGTGCAGCATCAGAAAGCCGGGGGCCAATTTGAAGGGCTCTGTGTTCATCTACTTTCTATATTGAGGTGCTGCGTGACTTCTTTATTGGCAAAAGGATCCCATTGCTTAGAAGATAGTTTGAAAACCAGTAAATTAAGCAAATGAATCCAGAAGCATCCATTCCACTCCCGGAGTCATCTGTGCCAGGAAGTCATCTGTGCCTTCTGAGCAACTGCTCAGAAGGAAGGAGGTTCCCAAGAAAACAGAGACTAGTCTTCCTTCTTCCCCAAAACACAGACATACAGACGCGCGCGCGCGCATGCGCGCGCACACACACACACACACACACACACACACACACACACACTTTGCCCAGGGGCTCCTTTCTAGAGCGGTCAATGTCTGGATTTGGGAAGGGGGTGGGGAAGGCTCACTTGGCATCCTTGTCCGTGACATTAACCTGGGCACCTCTCTGCAGTAGCTGTGAGCAGATAGCTGCATGGCCACCCAGCGATGCGATCATCAGGGGTGTACGTCCGTCCTGCACAGATTGTGGGAAGGGAGGGGAGTTCATGAGGATCCAGGGGGAGCCAGGGGCTTGACAATTCTACCAACTGCCCTCTCCCGACACCTCTCCAGAAAAAAGCCCAGATCCAGGGGCTGAATGCTCCTTTCTGAAGGGTGAGAAGTCCTCCAGGAGATAAGGCCTAACCTCTCCATGAAGAAGAGGAGGAGGAGCAGAGGGAGAAGGAAGAGGAGGTGTGTGCAGCCGCGGTCATAGAGCTGAGCCAGTCAAGCTCTGAGAGAGAGAGAGAGAGAGAGAGAGAGAGTAGCAGCCTCCCTGCGAAGGTCACTGTCCAGCGGACACTCACATTATCTGGGACGTTCAGGAAGGCTTCGTGGTCACACAGCAGGAGAACACTTGAGGCACAGCCAGAGGAGGCTGGGGGAGGGATGGTTGGGTTAAGAAGAAGCAGGAAAGACACCTAGTCAGACTATGACCCAACATCGCCACCAACCATTTCAGCAGTCAGCCCTGGCCTGCCCTGCTCCCCAAACATTGTCTTCCCTCCCCTTCCGCCCACTTGTCCCTGCAGCCACCCCATTTCCCACCTGTCCCCTGGCACATACCTGCCCAGTGCAGCGGACTACGATTTTCTGCATCCACAGCATCTTCGTTGGCACCATGCTGCAAACAGCCACAAAGGAGAGCAGCATGGGGCATGGCGGGTCCACTCTTATCACATACCCCCTCTTAGGGCACCAGCTTCCATAGTACTATGGGGAGGGGAAGGAGGACCGTGGCTCTGGCCAACTACTAGGCAAGCCCAATCCACCCCTTGTGGATGATAAGCAGCCTTGAAATTCAGCCCTGGATCCTAAACCTAAGGCCCAAGAAAAATCAGATTATAGGCAAAGAAGCACGTTAGGGAAAATGACACCTGGGTCCATGCCTGGGACTTTAGGATCATAATCGGGGAACTTGGAAAGAGCCAGGAAGAACAAAAGCAGAAGAGCCATTTGCCCCGTGGCCTGTTGAACTGTGCCTTTTGGAGACCAGTTTCTAGATCGTCTGCATGTCGTTTCACCTATATATCTGTCTTAGTGCTCCTAGCCTGCAAGCTCCTTAAAAACAGATGGTAGAATTTGGGGTGGATGTGAACACCTCTGTCCTCCGGCCACCTGCCCAGCCACTCAGCAGTTGGCCTCCGCAGGGGCTCTGCCAATGGCATGTGAATGATGGTCAGGCAGTCCCTGGGAACACAGCTCTATGACCGGCCCTCAAGGGCAGCATGAAGCATGGTGTCCACACATAGTAGGCGTTACATAAAAGTTTGTGAATTAATGAATATGTGATTATCAGCTCTCTTGCTGATGAGAGGGGGATGAGAGGGGTCCATTTGACCAAATGTTGCTTGTGACTATAAGACAAAGTTAGAAGATTCTAGGCCCACTTCCTCCCTTCCCACAAGCAGTATCAAGAGATTTCTGTTACCTGCAGCAGGACTTTGACACATTGTGGCTGGCAGGAGATGGTGGCCAAGTGCAGGGCAGTGCTTCCTGGAAAGAGAAAGAAGGGGAGATGGAGGGCGGGTGGCCCCATGCAAGCCGATGACTCACAGGGAGGGAAGGCAAGAGACGCACAGATAATCAGGGGGAGATTAGAGAGAGAAGCAAGCTCTCAGCCCCATGGGGCCAGAAATTCCTGTTCCCCCAGTGCCTGGTACCTGGCAGAGGTAGGAGTAGGGGTGAGGTAAACCCAGAGAAGGGTTTGCAGAGAGGGGAGCCCCTGGAAGGATGCTGGCCAGAGCCGGTGAGGAAGATGTGGGGGCCACAGTTAGAACTTCCGGCAGTTGGTGTCCCACCCACCCCCCACCCCCACCGCTGCTGCTGTAAAGGGAGAGGCCAACAGCTTGGCCCAGTGCATGGTCTAACTCACCATCCTCGTTTTTGCTGTTGATGTCAGCTCCATTTGCCAGCAGGATAGTCAGACATTCTGTCAGGCCTTTGGAGGCTGCCAGATGAAACCTGCCAGAATCAAGGCCAAGGGACAGAAGGATGAAGGGACCAGTAGATGAGGGATGCGGGAGGTCCTTCACCCCCAGAGCCAATCCCCACAACAGACAGGGGAGTTCCCCGAGCCTGACTTTCTGAGGAAAAGGCTATGTGGCTTACTGTCACAAAGCCAGAGGAGGCTGGGAAGCAAAGACAGAAGTAAGAGCTACAGGTCTCAAGCAACCTAGACTTTTGCAGGGGTGTCCAGGGAGCGCATAGCTAACCACCTGTTGCTCTGACCACATGACCCTTTACAGACTGGGACTGTCCTAGAACAAGGCAGCCAGAGAGCAGAGCAGCGGACTGGACATTTGAAGGCTCACTTGGGCAGAGACAGGGATAATGTCCCTCCTGTCCGGATCACTCTGTCTAGCTATGTGATGCTCATGGCTACCACTTGGTTCCTAATGGCTCAAGCTTACACACCCTCCTACCCTTGCAATAAATAAACGTTGTTGTTAGAAATACACCGTTTTCTGTTTGTTTCATGGGCTTCCTGTCTGGTTTTTTTGTTTTGTTTTTTGCCAGTTTTGTCAACCTGGGTTGTGAGATTGGACTCAGGATAGCTTCTTCTCTCACCATGTGTAGCACTCGATCCATAGCAAACCCTGACCAATACGCTTTCCGTTTAAGACAAAAAGGGCTCTGAGGCTGTAGGCACTCCCTGGTCCTACCTGATCTTGGGGTTTAGGACTTTCAAAGGGAACCACATATCAAGGGGAGGGAGGGTGCTTGGGAGGGGCTACTCACGAGGACTGGCCGCTCGAGTTCAGCTTGGTGGGTCGGGCCGACTTCCTCGAGGCCAGGGAGGCCACGCGTCCCACATCCCCCCGCTGCACTGCCTCCAGCAGCTTCTGGTCGCTGCGGTTCCATTTCTCCACCTGGTCCAGGGCCACAAATGGTGCGAACAAAGGGGGTGGGGTTGGAGTGGAAAAAGGAAAGGATGACAGGCAACAGAAGAGAGACATTGCCGAGGTCCTTCCAACATGCCACAAGTCCCTCAGCCTAGATCATTCCGTGCTGCACTGAGAAACCACTGCTGGTTATTGTCGGCCCTGTAGACTACTGGGTTTACGGTCATGTTCGAGTACTGGATGCAGAGTATTTCAGATGTCTTTTTTTTTTTTTTTTTTAAATCATCATATGTGATTATTGCTGTCAGGTGCACAAGCTCAGAGCGATCCTAGCCACGACGACTTTCCCTTTGGCTCTCCAGGTCTTGCCCGAGCAAACTGAACCACACCTACCACTCCCAGTTGGGCTCGCGTTACCGCTCATCTCCCCACGCTGCTTTGCTTCTCGTCCTCAGATTTCTGTGACGCCAAGGCACCTAGCTTTACACCACGGCTAGGAGTCCAAATACCCAGCCATACATGCCATCTCTACCCCTCGGCTTTGGGCCCCCAACCTGGGAGGGGAAGCAGAGTTTCTGTTTTCCCATCTCATTTCTATGCCCTTTCCGTCCCCTTCCATGGCACAGCCACCCAAAGGCAAAGATAGGTCTCTAGCTAGGCTTGAGGAGGCAGCTCCCGTCCCCCTCCCTCCCCAGGCCTCCCTCCTCTTCACCCTGGCAGGGAGCAGCTGTCCCCAGCAACAGCCACACCTGGGCATGCATTGTTCCATCATTCCCGCTTGACTTTTGCAGGTGGTGGGGTAATTACAATAATTGAGGTATGGCAGGGCGTGAAGGAGAGAGAGCTGTGTGGAAACACCCAGGGCTGAGAGCACAGAACAGCCTGGTTGGATCCAGAGAGGGGAAGGGATGCAAACATCTGGGCTATGGTGAAAAGGGTCCTGGATGCACATTTTGTCAGCAGGCCCGAGTTCGGGCCTGGTTCGGCCACTTTCTCACCTCTGGGACCCAGAACAAGCGACGGAACACCTCTGTTTCCCCATCTATAACATGTGGGAAATAATTACTACCTCATCACGCTGTGAGCATTAAATGAGCTAACCTCATATGAGGTATATAAAATCTCTTTGTAACCTGTAAAGAACCCTATGAGCGAGCGTATGTATTCTTCTAACCAAACAGGAAGTGGGAGGGGCTGGGGGGTGATACATTACATTTTATGAGGTGTAATCGCAACAAGAAAGAGGCTTTGAGAGGAGGTGGAAAAAAATAGGGTCTACGGCAGCCCAATAACTCATTTTCGGATACTATCTTCATAGCCAGGGCAAACTATGTCGCAAAAGCAGGAGAGATTTGCAACGCCCACGCTGTAAGAGTGATCTCAGGCTAGTACAGCCCTTGTGACTCCATACAGTCTTTTTCAAGTGCTGTTTCAATTAGCCTCTCAACATCCCTGGAAAGCAGGCAGGGCTGAAATTATTTGATCTGACAGCAGAAGAAACTCAAGCACACTGTCGCTGGATAACTGTCCAGGGTCACACCACAAACTAGTGGTGAAATTGAGATCACAACCCAGGCCACCTGACGCCCAATGCTGGTCCTCACCACCAGACCACACGCACTACTGTGGAAGAGGGTTTACTTATTTCCATGTACGCAGT
This sequence comes from Leopardus geoffroyi, assembly GCF_018350155.1. Taxonomy (NCBI): domain Eukaryota; kingdom Metazoa; phylum Chordata; class Mammalia; order Carnivora; family Felidae; genus Leopardus; species Leopardus geoffroyi. The sequence continues at coordinate 104,282,806 of NC_059328.1, forward strand.
CTAAGGCGGCCTCCGGGGCAAAGCCACCCACCCTCAGACGCTACTCCCTGCACAGAGAAGAGTCTCCAAACAGGTTAAGTCTCCAAGGGCAAAATAAACAGTGTCTGCTCCATATACCAACAGACTCTGGAATGTAGGAACATGTTATCCAATGTCTCTTGAGGACGAGTTACAGCCAGAAAAAGCAGAAAGTTAGAATTACGCCTCCACCGCAGGACACTGCCATCAGCTGATCTCAATCTGAAATCCTCCGCTTAAAATCCTGATTCTAACACGTTATGTCCTTGTGAATTTAGGCATGTAACGACTTCTCTGAACCTCAGCTTCCAAGTGATATAATGTGCTATAAAGCACCTAGCACTATGCCACATAGTGGGTGCACAATAAATGCTAGTTCCAATCCCCATCCTTCCTAGCCTTGCTGGGCACATTTTGGATGTGCCAGAAATTCTGGGTTCAGAATTCTCCATACAGGGGAACGGGAGGCAGGGATCTTGCTCATATCAGCCAATGCATAAGAGCCAGGCTGTAGAGATGGTGAAGGTGGGTCTTAGCAACATAGACACGTTTCTTTCCACTAGAGAGCTCTAAATCCACCTGATTTTTTAAATATATATATTTTTAAAGTTTTATTTATTTATTCTGGGACAGAGAGAGGCAGAGAAAGGGAGAGAGAGGGGATCCCAAGCAGGCTCTGCACTGATAGCGCAGAGCCCGACCCAGTGCTTGAACCCACGAACCATGAGACCTTGGCCTGAGCCAAGATCAAGACTCAGATGCCCAACTGAGCCACTCAAGCGCCCCTAAATCCACCTTGTTTGTTTCCTATAATCTTGTTACCCTAAGAAGAATTTAGAATAGGTGGAAATTCATCACAGCCAAACCTCTGTAGAACTAGGATGAAGGATAGAGGATGCTTCCATATTCCAAGATCCAGTCCACTGCTCACCCCAGCTCCTTGGACAAGAGGCACTGGGTTGCCATCACATCCTCAAGGGAGCAATCACCACATTAATCAGCAGACTCAAAAACAAGGATAAGCTTTGTATTTCTGTAACCAAGATTAGGGGCCTTTGTACAAGTAATTGTGGCCTTACCTTATCTCTGGCTGTGTGCCCATAAGCATCCTACTGAGATGGGACACACCAACAGGAGAGAGACAAAGACTGGCTATGTGTGTAGGACAGGTGCGTGGAAATGGAAAGGCTGCCTTAGAGGAAGCAGGAGCTGACTCTCAAAAAAAAATTTTTTTTAATGCAATTGACATTCCTCTAAGCTGATTCAGTGCCAACTGTTGAAAGCTATTTTTTGGTGTACTTCCTACATAGGCAGAGAAAGCTAATAGGTAAGACTCCCTCAAAAAGCATCATCTATCAATCAGACTAAAATAAAACGAGACCATAAGAGTCGGGTTTTTATTTGTGTCTTTGTTTTGCTCTTTATATTCTGGATAACTTAGATTAACTTTAAAATGATCACTGATCTTCGCTCCTGATCTCAATCTAAGGGTGCGGGGATCTGGCCCTGGACCCGGGGGTGGGAGTGGAGACAGGCAGGGGCAATCCTCCGGTGAGACTTGGAAGCCAGGCTTTGGGAGTGGCCAGGAAGGCTTGTTGCATTGTTTCTCTGACAAACATGTTCAGAGTGGTTAGCCACCCAAGGAGTGGAGGAATTTATCATAAGGGTGAGGAAGTTTCAGGAGGAAACAATTTGCAGCTGACACTGGCCTATTTTTTAAGCTTTTTGTGATCCATCCTGACCGAGGCAATGGTTTTCTTTCCAGCTAGATAGTTCTAAATCCACCCAATTCACTTCCCATGAGCTTGTGACACTAAAGAGAGTCGAGAATGGGTGGAAATTCTTCATAGCCAAACATCTGTAGAGCTGGCGTGAGGGAGGGATGTTTCCAAATTCCAACATTCCATCCATTGCTTACTCCAGCACCTTGGAAAGGAGACACTGACCAAGGATTGGAGAATCAGGAAAAATGAAATAATTTCCCCATTCCTAAGGAGCAGGCCGACTGCACAGACCGGAAAGGGAAGGGCAATGTGGAGGACTTTCAGTGACTAGGGAAGAGTCCGTGTGAATCAGAAAATCATTATCAGTTAAGACAGAATCTGAGTAGCTTCAGTTTCTGGTACCTATCCTCGTCAGCCAGTAAATGCATTTTGATTGGCTGATCCATGTGTGGAGATGACGGGAGAAGCAATCACAAGTGGGACAAGGACAGGCCTCAACAGAGTTCCTACTCTTGCCTCATAGCTCACTCACGTCCAGGCTTCTGTGGCCTGCCCTTGCAGAGCGAGCTGAGGTGTTCTCATGTTTGCTCCTGAGGGACACCACTAAGTCAGGTTAGGCTAAGTAACATTCCCACAGGTCGCTGGCTACTTCACTTCTAAAGAGCCCCAATCCCAATCTCCACAGAAAACGCCATCCCCCGATAGGGGGTCTCTCTATAAGAGATCTTCAGGGAAGAGGCAGCTACGTCCTCTCTGTGCCCCACCTTCTGTAATCGGCCTCGTGTTGTTTTCTGGGAGAACATGGGGAATAGAGTGACTTCTACTGGGAGCTCTCAGAGAGCATCCACTATACCCTCTTCTCCTATGGTCACCTTTCCCCAACTCAGTCCAGGAAGCAGAGAGCACAAGGCCTAAGCAACTGAGTAAGGGTTCTGAATGAAGGAAGATTCTGGGGAGAAGCAGGCAGGAGGTCTTGACTGGTCCAAGAACCAGTCTGATAACCAGACACTGCAGTGAGCTGGCCAGGGTGGATTCTGCAGGCAACTTACCCAGTTCCTTGGGGAGCTGCCAGACAAGTATGTCTCCTCTACCAGTGCCTGCCAGGCTGGGGGACTGCAAGATTAACCCACAGAAAGCAGGCAGAAGGAGGCTGGGGCAAAAGGGGGAAAACTAGGGTTGACAACCATTGGGCAGAGAGGGGCAGGGAGCCGAAGGGGGCAAGGAGGAGGCTGCTGGTGTGGGAGTACCAATTGGAAAGAAGTCTGGAGCGATGTTGGAGAGCCACTGGTGCTGATGAGATAGCAGGAGTGGAAGAGGCCGGGGGGGGGGGGGGAGGGGGAGATGGGAGGCAGGGACAGAGAAGATTTTGAAGCAGGGCTAATGGAAGGCACTGGCCTGGGAGTTTGTTGGGCCGAGAGGAAACAGCAAGGATAGAGCCATATGAGAGGGCAGGGTTGTAAGGACAGATCAGGGCTGAAAATGGGGCTGTGGGGCAAAACTTGGGACATAGAGTGGAACTTGGGGCTGAGCAGGGGCTGGGGATAGAGCAGATGCTTGGTGTTCAGTACTGTGAGAGAGCAAAAGTAGACACGGCCTTCAGGGAGGGGCAGGGGCTGCAGGAAATATCTTAGAAGTTGGGGGTGTACATGCTAGGAGGACAAGAAAGGCCCAAGAGAAAGGAACTTGGGGGAGGGCAGACGTTAGGAAGGCAAGTCAGCGGCTAGAGGACCAGGGTGTTGGGGAAGGCAGGGCTGGCGGGCTGCACTGCGGGAGTGGAAGAGCTGGAAAGACCGATAAAGAGAAAAGGCGATGGTGCATGAAGATGGGACTCAGGACTTCTGTCACCACAGGGCTTGGACCCCAGCCCCATCCTCCCGGACATTTTGGCACCTACCGCCACCTGTGAGCTGGAGCAGGAGAAGATGCGCTTCATGGCCAGGGCCAGAGCCACGGGGGGACGGGGACGCGCGGAGAACGGGGCTACAGGTTCCCGAACCCACGGGACTCGGCTGCGGCTCTGCAAGAGAGAGCTGTCAAAAGCAGAGTGGGACCCGTTCCAGGACCCGCCCCAGGACCCGCTGGGTTCAATCAGATACGAGAACCCGAGAACTGGCCTTAAAACTCCGCCCCTGGCCCTGCCCTACTCTGACGTTGCAAAAACAAAAAACCTGCAGTCTTTGGCTGCGACTTGGGCATGGTCTCAAACCTCGCCCTCCCAAAGCAAACCCGCCTCCGGCTCCAACCCCACTCTATGGCAGAAGGTACCACCGGAGCTCAGGCTAAAACTCCGCCCCCAGCCCCACCCCTCCGCAGTTTCAGGCTGCGGCTCCGCCCCCAAGCCACGCCTCAGCTCCGCCCTTTAAGGCGTGGCTTCAGAGCTTCGCTTCGCTAGGTCGGCTGTGTTCTTACCAACTGTCGCGTTTAACCACTGGTGACGACGCTTTTATTATATCCAGAGACATCTGGCCTGCTTAATTACCTCTGCTTCCTTCCCCCATTCCCTGACCAAAAACCCAAGCACAAAAGAGGCTTTGAAGAGAGCAATTTGGAAACCGGAGGAGAGTGTGGTGCAGAGCAGAGGATTGAGCTGGGATGATTGCATGACCCTCCGCAACCTGGGGGGAAAAAACCTGAGGGAATGGAGATCAGGCTTAATATTGTAACAAAACCTGTAAGTTAGAAAATAGCAGAGGGGGAGGAGAGAATTCTTATGTTAAGTAGCTCCCATTTGAAATAAACCCCCACAAAACTGTCTAAACTATTTCCACTGCCCTTTAAATTCAGATTCTCAGCAATTCTTGAATTGTCAGTTGCAGCTAACTGGTCTGCCCATGTGCCCTTTTGATAAGGGATAGGAGCAGAAAAATGTTCACCGTTAGCCCAGAAGGCTTACCTATAGCCTACATAGTTTCAATAAGAATCAAATACCAGCTGGTTGCTACATTCTTAAAGGGAGGGTCTCATGACTGCCTATAAATCTCACTGATCATTAATATTGAACTCAATGATAAGCACCAGAGAAAACTTGCAAAAGTACTTTTCGGAGTAGAAATTTGAAGAAGGCATTTTTATGATCTAATACTCCTTGCACATCCCCTCCCCCTTGAGCACTAAGCATATAACCACCAGCTTCATTCACACAGCAAAAGAACAACTCTTTCTGCTCCCTGTCCCTGTGTTACTAAAATAAACTTGCTAAGTTGCAACATACAACATCTCAAGAATTCTTTCTTGACCGGTGTGCTCAATGATTCTACATTTTTGGTGGCCCATACGGGGACAAGGGAGTGAATTCAGGAGCTTGATGCAACTTTGTAAATCTTTGTTACCCCCGTCTTTGTTTCTTACCTGTTTTTCTTTTTCAGAGATGTCCTGAATAGTATGACCCTTCAGAGTGTGTCCTGTTGCCCAGGTGCTCAGGAGAGGAACTCTTGCCCATAGCTACACAACAGAGAGGGATGAACTCTTGCCACCAGCTGGACACTATTACCTCAGCCCTAATGGCGTTGGTCTCAGAAACCAGACTCTCCTTGTTTTTCCTGTTCTTTTAACCAATATATTCTTGTTGGGCATGGGATGGCCACATATGTCTTTAGGATGGCCACCAATCTCAAGACTTCCATGTAAAGTTTCCTCCTAAATAACCCGGTATGATCCCTTGATGAGCGTAAAATCCAAGATATGTAAGGCTGTGTGCTTCCTGAAAGGGACCGGATGAAGCGATTGATTACCCAGTTGGGGCACTCACCCAACAGGGCACCGAGCTCTTGGGACTGGATCACGGATAAAGCTCACAACAAAGTTACCTGGGGACACCTGGCTGGCTCAGTCAGTAGACCATGTGGCTCTTGATCTCATGGCCATGAGTTCAAGCCCTATGTTGGGCATGGAGACTACTTTACAAGTAATAATAATAAAAGAAAAGAAAAAGAAAAAGAAAGTTGCCCAAAACACGTAGGAGTTCCATACTTTCATTTTTTCATACTCTCATTTTGTCCTTACCCATGGGCTGCTTGGCATGTTCCATCCTGCTCTCAGATTGAAAATACTTCTAGTTTAGATATATGACAATTAATATGATATAAAATAGCTGCCCCTTCTTAACAAGGGCCAAGACTTCTACCCCATCCATTAATACCAGATCTAGAGCTTAGGGTACTATTATTGGTCACCAAATACTTTGGCTCCCCCAAAATGGAAAGAGGCAGCCCCAATCTCTGCAGCATTTCAGTCCATTCACCAGCACCTATTGTAGTCTAGAATGAAATGGGGAAGGGAAGGGAGGTCAACATGCCTTCTTGAGGAGTACAAAGGTGTCAGAGCAGTCAAGAAAAAGGGACGCCTCCCCCCACTCTGAACCTCAGGAAACTTTGGCAATATTCCTGATGGGACACCATTCGGAAACCGAGGGGGGTTTTGGTAATGGACTCATAGTTAATGTACTCTCCTCATTTGTTTTGTAGGAATTCACTATGGGATCAGCTTCCTCAATCCCAAAGGATTACCCTTAGGGCTGTCTCCTAACACACTGGAGTCAATTTGGACAACAGGATTTAAAGAAGCATCTCATCTTCTGTGATAATGGCCAGCCTCAATATTCTCTGGAGGATGATGAAAAATGGCCCACTTAAGGACCAAAGATGGCCCTTAAACTTCAATACTATTTATCAATTAGACCTTTTTTGTCAGGGAAAATGACCAAAATCCCATATTGTCAGGACTTTATGGCCCTGTACTAAAATCCTGATCCGTCCATACTCATTTAGCAGGGCCCGAGGACACCCCTCTCCCCACCCTGCACCCCTCAATCCACCATCGGCTCAGCTGCCTCAGGCCCTCTACTTCTGTTTATCCATCACTTGCATGTGTTCTGTCATGTTCTCTATGTGCTCCCCTTGGTCTCCCTTGAAAACAGGTTGTTGCCAAGATCACACACATGTCTTCCTCTTTTTCCTGAGTTACTCATCTCCTCTCTGTTTGCTTCTTCTTTTTTGGATCAGGTCTGGAATATATCTTGAGAGAACTGGATGAATGTTGCCTGAGTCTTGTTGTATGGGGGAGGGGGTTCATTCCTGGGTTAATGGCTGCGGTAATTGGAGCCAGTCATCTGTGGTTAGTCTACCTCGAGACCTTAAGGAATACTCCCCAGGAGATGCCAAAACTCCTTTTGTTTCAGGAAGGTTCCCTGTCTTCTCTGGCCTGATATGGACTACCTGTTTTCAGTCTGTGTTGGTGGAAAGAAAAGGTGCTTCTGTTTGTCCAAGCTGATAAACTTTAGGACCAGGAGTCCTCTTTCTCTGCCCTCTGGGCTTGTATCTGCCTCCAGTCTTGCTGGTGGTACCTCATTTCCTCTGCCTCCACCTCCACGTCCTCCTGTTTCTGCACCACCATGGGCATGGCTTGCATAATTGGCTCTTGTAGCATCCTTTTTGTCTCTGGCTCCTGCCATTGGCTCCTGCTCCTCCTACCCTTGCTGTCAAGGAGCAAAGAGCACCCCTCTCCAGATTTAAACCACCCACTTCAGATTTCTCCACAGGTGCCCCAACTAAAAATTGACAGTGGGGAACAAACCGACTTCTAGGTTGACCCAGGCGCAACACATTCTGTATTTAAGCTATTTTAAGTTTGTTAGTTTAATTAAGGTAGACATGTCTTTAGACCTATCAGCATTAAATACAAAACTTTTATTCTACCAATGATTGCTAATGGTCAAATAAGCTCGTGTTATTTCTGTTGCAATCTGTCAGCACAAGGTGGGTTACAATGGCAGTTAATTTTGTCTGTCTCATAAAGTTCTCACAGGCAATTGTTAAAATAGCTTTCGAAATCTTTCCACCTAAAGCTTTAAAGTGTTGCTAAATGATAAATTGGATTGAATTATTTGGGTATCTAAGTCTTTTCCAAAACTGAGAAAATACTTATGCTTTGATTACTGAATGTAGGCTTAAATGCTTTGGCTTCTTATCACAGAGAAACTGAGGATAATTTGTATCCTCATAACATACATACATACCATGTCTTCGTGAACATACTTTATGCTTTATTGAAAGATTGTGCTTTGGAAACACACGTTTTTAGAAACCATGAAACGGGGGTGCCTGGGTGGCTCAGTCAGGTAAGCGTCTGACTTTGGCTCAGATCATGATCTCACAGTTCGTGAGTTCGAGCCCTGTGTCGGGCTCTGTGCTGATGGCTCAGAGCCTGGAGCCTGCTTCGGTTTCTGTGTCTCCCTCTCTCTCTGCCCCTCCCCCACTTGCACTCTGTCTCTCTCCCTCTCAAAAGTAAATAAACATTAAAAAAGAAACCGTGAGGGGCGCCTGGGTGGCGCAGTCGGTTAAGCGTCCGACTTCAGCCAGGTCACGATCTCGCGGTCCGAGAGTTCGAGCCCCGCGTCAGGCTCTGGGCTGATGGCTCAGAGCCTGGACCCTGTTTCCGATTCTGTGTGTGTGTCTCTCTCTCTCTGCCTCTCCCCCGTTCATGCTCTGTCTCTCTCTGTCCCAAAAATAAATAAAAACGTTGAAAAAAAAATTAAAAAAAAAAAAAAAGAAACTGTGAAATGTATTCACGAATTTGAGATCTAAAGAATTTTGGTGTAACAGACAGTTCACAATTAGTTACTACTTAATTTTCACTAGGTGAAACTAGGAGACTAAGGTTTCTAAGAGTTAATAGTCTGCTAAATATAATTAAGACTGATGGAAATAAGCAACTCTGTATGTGGAAAATAGGAAATATATGAGAAAGACATAAGAAATGGAAATACATTTTGTTGAGGGGAAAAAAGATAATTTTGTCCTAAAACAAGACTGGTTCTTTATCTGAATGAAGAAGAAAGTTGAAGAAGGTATGTGAAGGGAGATCTTTGGAAAATACTTTTTTACTTTTATCTATACCCTTTTTAAATTTCTATTATTATCATTTTACATGTTGTTTTCTTACCACCAGATAATAATTCCATGCATTTCATTTTTCTTTCTTTTTTTTAAGTATGCTCCCAACTTAGGACCTTGAGATCAAGACCTGAGCTGAAATCAAGAGTCAGACACTTAACCAACTGAGCCACCCAGGTGCCCCTCCATGAGCATTCCTTTCTTTCTTTTTTAATCTTTTTAAATATGCATTTATTTTTGAGACAGAGAGAGACAGAGCATGAGAGGGGGATGGGCAGAGAGAGAGGGAGACAAAGAATCCAAAGCAGGTTCCAGGCTCTGAGCTGTCAGCAGAGTCCGATGAGGGGCTGGGGCTTGAACTTGCCAACTGCAAGATCATGACCTGAGTTGAAGTCAGACGTTCAACAGACTGAGCCACCCAGACGCCCCAGCATTTCTTAAAATAACAGAAAATATTGCTTCAAACTTCTAATGTGCTTTAGATATGCTTGGTTCAGCAGAAAATAGTCCATCTTGTCTTTTGATTTTATAATCCTACTGTCTTTACAGACAGAACTAGTTGCAATACAACGGTCTTTCCAGGCTGAGCACTTAGCGATCGCTATATATTCCTTAGTTTGGATAAGTATCCAACTTTTGTCATTGAGAAATTGTGTTTTCTAGAAAAAAAAAAGGAAGCCATATAGGGGTGCTCCCGGTGACGCAGTCAGTTGGGCATCTGACTTCCACTCAGGTCATGATCTCAAGGTTCGTGAGTTCGAGCCCCACATCAGGCTCTGTACTGACAGCTTGGAGCCTGGAGCCTGCTTCAGATTGTGTGTCTCCCTCTCTCTCTCTGCCTCTCCCCCACTCATGCTGTGTCTCTTTCCATCTCTCAAAAATGAATAAACATTAAAAAAAATTTAAAAAAAGGAAGCCATATGTTTATCAAAAAACATCAATGCAGGCAGCTGTAAGAATGAGATGAGAAAGAAAACCCCAAGAGTTACATGTTGGCCTCTGAATAATCTCATAATCTGGTGATTGGATCAACTTGTACAGATCTGTGAAGGTCCCCCTTTGTCTCTCTCTTCTGAGTTTTAGTGTTGTGGAAGGCATTTCAGAGCCGTACAAATCCAAGTTTTAATCTCACATTCACCACTCATGTAGTTGTGTGGCATCAGGCAGTTTGCTTAGCCTGTGTCTCAGTTGTTCACTTCCGCGATGTAGACACTACTACTCTCCCAACCCAGTTGTTGGGTAGATGAATGTTGTGGAGGTGTGGAGCCTCTCCTAGGAAGCTATTCCTGACAGCCTCCTGCCATACTGTCTCCTTTAATCTCCCACCTGTACTTGACAGATGATGTCTATCACGGCAAAGATGGACAGGGTATGGCTCCTGGTCTCAGAAAGCTTACCATCATCATTCATCCAGAAATCCTCTTATATAAAGAGGTTATATAACACCTTTGCTCCCTTAGGAAAGAATTTTATGTATGGTCAGGACCAAGGTTAAAATGAATGGGTTTGAAAAGCACACTGGTGCAAGATTGAAATTCTGCTTTTCTCTTTGTTAAGAAGACAAGTTTTCTTGGACTGTTGGTCTACTCTTGATAAGAAAGTGTAAACAAAGGTTTTTTCTCTTTTCTCTTCCCAGAAAACCAACACTTCTGTGTTTTGTCTTTATCAGGTCTTCGATTACTGAAGAAAGTTAAAACTTCTCAATGTTAAAGGAGCCAAGTTTTGCTAATGACTGTATAGCTTCCTATAGAATGCCTTATTGCCACCTTGGTACAATGTAAATATTAAATTTATAATGATGTGTAATCCTATGTAGATATGTGCTTTAAAACTTTCTAAGGTTTTGAACAAACATCTTGAGATTTAAATGGTAAATGAAGTCTTTCTGACTAATTAGGCTTGTTTACTTGGTATGTCACGTATTCTGGAAGCAGTGTCAGATAGTGGTAAGCCTTGGGTTCTGTTGTTTGGGTAAACGCTATAACTGTTCTAGAAACTGATGTGGGAAACAAAGTCAGAAGGAAAAAATTAAATTTCCTTACAACTTACAGCTCATTGACAGGTCCTTGAGACAGGAAGAGTGACCTTCCTCTAGGAACTCAACTGCCCTGATACCAATACAAATAAAATTTTGGATTGTGATGAACTTGTTCTGCGAGTGTTCTGCAAGAGGAGCAAACATTTGTAATAAACTTTAACTCGGTAAATGAGCGATGTCTTGCAATACGAGTGGTACATGACACCGAAAGTCACATGATCACAACGGAGCCAATGGTTCTTCTTTCCGGAACGAATTATGCTCGCAAACCTAGGTTTGACTACACTTTGCTAGAGGCAAAAGGCAATCTTAGCTTAACATTATCCCAACCTCCAGGATCCTGCAGGTCCCCCTCAATTTTTTTTTAAATGTTTATTTATTTTTGAGAGACAGACAGAGCACGAGTGGGGGAGGGGCAAAGAGAGAGACAGAGAGAGGGGTGGGGGGACACAGAATCCAAAGCCGGCTCCAAGCTGTCAACACAGAGGCCAATGTGGGACTCAAACTCGCAAACTCCAAGATCATGACCTGAGCCAAAGTCGGAGGCTCAACCGACTGAGCCACATATAAAAATTCCTTTGGAAACTTCCTTTATCTCTACCCCCCCACTCATCACATACACACAATATATGTTAGCAGTTATCCTCCAAGCATATGGCCCATTGATATACATCTGAAGGGTCTCATGACTAAGGTTCTATTAGACAGTGATAAATGACCTTTTCCTAACAATAGCTAGCTCCTCAAGGTCCTGGAAACCTTGCTTCCAAATTCCTTAGAGTCTTATGCTATCCCTACCCCCTCCCAACTTATAAGGATATAATCAGTCACCCCTCACAACACCAGTGCTGCTCTTTGTGCCCACATGTCCTGTCCCTGTACTTTAATAAAACCACCTATTTGCACTGAAGATGTCTGAGGAATTCTTTCTTCTTTTTTTTTTTAATGTTTATTTATGTTGAGAGAGAGAGAGAGAGAGAGCACACACATGCGCAAGTTGAAGTGGGAGGAGAGAGGGAGAGAGAGAATCCCAAACAGGCTCTGTGCTGACAGAGCAGAGCCCTACGTGGGGCTCGATCTCACAAACCGTGAGATCATGACCTGAGCCAAAATCAAGAGTTGGACCCTTAACCAACTGAGCCACCCAGCTGACCCTCAAGAATTGTTTCTTGACCACTTGCTCCGAACTCCAGCATTTCCACAGAAATGTTATGAAATTATATGAAATTCCTTAAAGTTTCATATTGTCTGGTATAAGGTCATCACTTGACATTCTAATTACTAAAGTGTTATGTGTCATAGGAACAACTGAATTTCCTTGTCAGTTGCATTGTAATGAACTCTCATAATCAGATCTTTAACGATGTCCATGTTTGAGTCTTTTGTCATTTATAGTTATTGTTCTGAGGCTCTTACAGAATAAATCTTGTCTTCAAGGAGATTCAGAAAAAGGACTTTTAACAAATATAGGTTTTTGGTATCTTTAAAATCATAAAACTGAACTGGATAAGAATTTCCAGATGGGAAATTGGGAAATGGGAAAGCTGCATTCAAACAGAACAAAATTAATAACATAGGACTGAATAAACTGAGGAAGATAATTATAGGTTTTTATGACTGTTATTTGAAACATTGCTGGTTCTCTAACATTTGCTCTTTTAGATTGAGGAAGTTTTCTCTTAAAATATCCATGACTTACACTAATATAAGATATTCTTTTGTGAACAAATTGAAGCATTTTTTCTCCTTACCTAAACCCTCCAGAATTCAGAAACTCATAATAAATAATCTTTCTTCCATGGCAATGACAGTTATTGCATAAATTCAGTAAGAATCTGTTCTTGTAACAAGACACCATTGGAAACAATGGTTACAAAATGTCATATTTGAGAGAAACATGCATAGATAGCTTTAAGGAATTAAGGTTGACTTTATGGAACCAATAAGCCCCCTTGGAAATATTGCCCTGATACCTTGCTTACAGAGTGCCCAGGAGTAAAGGATGTCACTTCCTTGCAGATGCAGGAAACCTCAGGATATTTGGGGACCTCCAGAAGAGGAATACACCCAAATCTACAGGTACTACAGGCAAGTCTGATGACAACTCTTTGGCTTGGCTCTGGCCTCAAGAGGCTATTAAAATTTCAATTTAAAAATTCCTTATAAAAATTTCCAGCAAAGCAAATTAAAAAAAAAAAAAATCTTACATGATCAATCACTATTCTTGCCGAGCTTATGTAAATAATTAGGCCAAGTTTATTAAAACTGGACTGGTTTTACAAACAATTTAGTCTTGATTTGGCTATCTCTGGAAATAAGGGTGAATTTAGGGAGAAAAATTGTGTTTCTATAACACATCCTTTTGGATGTTAGATTCTTTTTGATTAATTGTCTTTAAATGTTTGTTGTTTACTTAAGCTAGACAACTTGAGGTATACTTCAGAGAAATTGCCATAATAGCTCATATATAGACAATCTTCCTTCTTATTATTCTGTGGGGATAATAAAAGAGACCCCATAACAGCTGGACAGGGGCGCCTGGGTGGCTCAGTCGGTTAGGTATCCGACTTTGGCTCAGGTCATGATCTCACGGTTCATGAGTTCGAGCCCCATGTCAGGCTCTGTGCTGACAGCTCAGAACCTGGAGCCTACTTTGGATTCTGTGTCTCCCTCTCTCTGCCCCTCCCCTGCTCACACTCTGTCTCTCTATCTCTCTCTCTCTCTCTCAAAAATAAAGAAACATTAAAAAAATTAAACCGCTGGACAATGGATAGACTCCCCAACAATTGTGTAACTCGGTAGTTACGTCGATCAATTTTATATGGCTAGGATAGCGAAATCACTCCTTAAAAGTCAAAGTGTATCCCACTCCATGGAGTTAACTATGGACTTATGGAGATAATGGATGGCCCCACTTTTCTTATGACTGATTGTATGATACATTTGGGGATGCCCATATTACCAGACAAGTCTTCTCCCACTTGCTAGTGACTCCTCGTGATTAGGATATTGTTAGGGCTAGACCTAAAACAAAGCTTCTTAATGGTTTCATCCCTTAGCCATATATATCCTGGAAGCCACCTCTATGGATGTAAGATTACAAGTAGAGGCTTTAGTCAAGCATACAGTGGCCACCTTTAACCAAACCCAACATGAAGTCACCCCGATACCAGCACATACAGGGATATTTCTACTGCTAAAAAAAATGTTTCTTTCTGGTCTATGGGACTCCCCAGAAGCCTTTCTTTTATCCTCAAACTATCAAAATTTTACCTGAATATGCCAACCCACAGATAGGCTGTCAGCTTAAAGAAGTTACAGAAGATGAGCCCTTTGCCTTTCGACCACCTTAAAGATTTAAGGACCGAAAAATGGTTAAGGCGAGGGGGGATGGGGAGTGATGAGGGATAGAAGCAGAAAAATGTTCACTTTCAGCCCAGAAGGCTGACCTATGGCCTGCATAGTTTCGATAATGATCAAATGCATGCTTGTTGCTACATTCTTAAAGGGTCTCACGACAGCGTGTACATTTCACTGATAGTTAATATGGAACTGAATGATAAGCACCAGAGAAAAAGAAGACATGTATGATCAAATGCTCCCTGCACATCCTCTCCCCCTTAAGCACTAAACATACAACCATCAGTGTCAGATAGTAAAAGTGCAGCTCTTTCTGTCCACAGGTCCTGTCCCCGTGCCATGACATCTCAAAAATTCTTTCTTGGGACACCTGGCTAGCTCAGTCAGTAAAGCATGCAACAGAATCAGGATTGTGAGTTCAAGCCCCACCGTGTTGGGCCTGGAGCCTATTTTTTTTTTAAAAAAAGATTTCTTTCTTGACTGTCACACTCAAAGATTCCCCAACACTTTTTCTTCCCTGTGGCCAGAGGCAGCCCACTCAAATGCGGATTAAAGCCCACTCCCCTTCTCCAGTCTCATCACTCACTAGGTTCACAAATAGCCCAATGCTTAGGCTGTTCTAATCCACTAAGTTTCCCTTCCAGACTAGTAATTAATCCTCTCTGGAATGCCTTCTCTTACACTTGCTGACCCCTCAGGCCAATTATGTTTTTTTCTGTAAAGATTTCCCTTACAACCCTGCCACCCCTGCCCAAAAAATATGCCTCTTGTGCGAGATACACTTCTAATACTTACTGCTATGTTATATAGCAACCGCCTCTCTGTATTTCCATTGTTTCCATGTTCGTTTCTCCTAGTAGACTGGGCCCTTTGATGGTGAGAGTTGTGTTTTACATAGTTCTCATTGCCTGGCATGTATTAGGTGCTTAATGTCTGACAAGTGAACAAATGAAAGATGAAGGAAGGAATAAAGAAGCAACTCTGAGGGTCTCCTGGGTGGCTCAGGTCATGATTTCGTGGTGTGTTCGTGAGTTCGAGCCCCGCTACGGCCTCTGTGCTGACAGCTCAGAGCCTGGAGTCTGCTACAGATTCTGTGTCTCCCTTTCTCTGCCCCATCCCCGCTCACACTCTGTGTGTGTGTGTCTCTCTCTCTCAAAAGTAAATAAACTTTAAAAGAGAAAAAGAGAAGAAACCATGAGAAGAAAGGAAGGAACACTGCTGTGTCTGAAGAGAGTCTGTTGTTTTCTACAGGGGCTTCTCAAGCTGGCTCTGCTCCACAGGAAGAGGTTGGGGTTAGAGAAAGTCCCACTCGAAGGCTGAAGGATAGAGAAGAGAGGGATCTCTAGGTGGGGAAAAATGTTTAAAATGCTCTCTTAATCACAAGGACAAAGAATTAGATGAACCAGTCCTCAAAGAAATCCCACTAGGGGTAAAGAAGGGAGATCTGTCCACATAACCATGGTCTCAGTCCCAGCCTCAGAAACAGTATGCTCCATAAAGGTTGATCAAGTGATAGCCTGTATGAAGTGCACTGGGGATCACCATGGACTGCTCCTGCCACAAAATAGTTCACCAGCTTGCCACAGAATTTTCGTCCCTGCCTATTGGCCAGTCTACCATATTCAGAGTTAGGCAACAGAGGGAGAGGTGTGGTCTCTAGAAGGCTGTTGCTTAAGTGCACATGTTCCTTGAGGGTACTAGACCACTGAATCTCTAAAAAAATCAAATAGAGGGGCGCCTGGGTGGCGCAGTCGGTTAAGCGTCCGACTTCAGCCAGGTCACGATCTCGCGGTCCGTGAGTTCGAGCCCCGCGTCGGGCTCTGGGCTGATGGCTCAGAACCTGGAGCCTGTTTCCGATTCTGTGTCTCCCTCTCTCTCTGCCCCTCCCCCGTTCATGCTCTGTCTCTCTCTGTCCCAAAAATAAATAAACGTTGAAAAAAAAAAATCAAATAGATTTGACTTCTACCATTAGAACCTTAAGTTAATTAGCTAATTATCTCCTTAATGGGCATGAGGGCTTATTTCAAGGGGGATGAGGCATAGGATAAGATTCCGTGGTAGGAGACAATAGCACATAGAAGAAATAAATCTTCAGGGCCTGTGAAAGGCAGGTGGGTCACCAGATTAGGAACACCAGCTGGTGCTTCTATACACCCTCTCACTTAATCCTCACAATACACAGTAAGGTAGATTATTTTATAACAAAGTATTTTTAGAACAATAGTTAACCTTTATTGAGTATTTAGTATATGCTCACTTTACTTGGATTATCTCATTTGGTCCTCACAACCCTAGTAAGTCTAAAGACAAGAAAGCCAAGACTTAGCAAAGTTAAATCTGTCCAAGGTCAAACAGGTTTTAAGTGGTATAGCTGAGATTTAAAGCCAAGTCTGTCTTCATTCTCGACCACTCTACTGTTATCTTACTGTTATCTGAGCCTCGGAGTAGTTACGACTGGCTTGAGGCCACACAGCTAATAATGGCAGACCCAGGGTTTCTATCTAGGCCTGTGTGCCTACCAACCTACACATTTTATACTCTATAATCACATATGTAAGGTGAGGATTGCAGGAGGCTAGAATGCATCTCCAGTGGGAGAGTCACAGAAAATATTTCAAGTATGTCATAACTTTGCCTTCCAGGAATTCAACTGTATAAGGTCTCGGGTGGTCCAAGAATCTACCTCTCACCATTCCTGAGCAGTCCATATCCTAGGGAACTCAAAGAGAACCAGAAGTCATTTGACACTGAACTTTATTTGTTCGGACCATCTGATATACTGTTCACCCTGCTGGGAAACAGAGACAATGCCCTGTGCAAAAGGCCGGAAACATGCCAAAATAAACATTGAGGCCAGGCCTCAAGAACAGCCCTGGAGGACAAGTTCTGTGGCTGCTTGTCAACTGCCCAATCAGGTCTCCTGTCTTCTCAGCTCTCAATGGGTGCTGATTCTTCAAATGGCTGTCAGAGCCGCACCTTGGAGACCAGTAACAATTTCTTTGATTACAAAGAAATATAAGTCACCCAGTAGTTGGTGAGAATCTAATTATCTCTACTGGCCATGACCACAAAAATGGTGGGGTGGCCCAGAGACGGAAACTGGGAATTTCCGGTAGATATCAGGCAAGGGCTGGCAAACTGATTCCACCACAGAAGCCCTACAGGAATGACTGCAGTTGCCCCAGAAACATGTGGCTATTGGTGCTACATAACCAGTGCTGAGCAAGTAAGGGCTTGCTCCCCAGAGACCTCCTGCCACCCACTTGGTTAATGCAGGCCTGACTCGTTTGGACCCCACGGAGTGGCTGCATCTCAAAGCTGGTGAAAGGGATTCCCACGATCAAGAAGAAATCCTCTCCCTTCTCTCTGGTTTCCATAAGGAGGCCCAACGAGGGCTCAAGAGTGTGTGAGGTCCGAGAGAGGAGAAAACACTGCCTAGGGACCCAGCTCTCTCCACTGGCCATGACCGAGACAACAGGACCATTTTCTGCTATTCCAGGACTAGCCACCTGGGGGCACCCGGCCCTGGCTTTGCTCCCAGGGAAAGCTGCGAGTTGGGAAACCCTGGCCCAGCAGGACTGGGGCAGCTCAGTTTCCCAGGCACCTGAGGGCGGGCCAGCGCACCACAAAGTCTCAGGTTTCAGGGGGACGGCAGTTGCCCGTCTAAAGGCTTCTCTGTTCCTTGGAATTGTACAGAATGTCTCTTGTGGCTTTTCCTCCTCCCTCCTTTTTTCCTGTTGACTCTCCCCATCCGGCGCTCTGAATCACCCGACTCCACAGGAAAGCAGCAGATGTTGACTTTACTTTTTGAAGCCAACATCGGCTCCCTCCTGTGGAGTGGGGAGCAGGCAGGAAGGTGAGAGGCAGGGGAATGGAGGAAAATGGCCCCCATCTTCTCCAATTTTGAGGCAGGGTATAGGGGGAATCTGAAAGGAGTCAGGGTCCATAGGCGAAAAATTCTTGATTCCTGGGATAAGGGAAATGGAACCCCAAACCAAGGCCCCGGTGTTGGCTGTGGAACCGGGATGGTGAGGGAAGCACAGGGTGAGAGTGTTCCTGGTTTTGGTGTCAGCCCCTCTGGTCTGAGGTAAGGCCTCATCTCTTGCCAGCAGCATCCTCATGACTCAAAAGTCAAGTGAGGCTGCAGGTCTGGGGAGACAGTCTAGAAGCTTCTTCTTGTCCGAGCCCCCAAACCTCAGCTCTTATGCAAGTCTTTTGGAGAAGCTGCCAAGGAGGACTTTCTAGGGCTTTATTCTATATTCATTGCTCCAATTTCTCTTCTCTTTTTTCTTCCTCAGGGATTTTCTTACGGGCAAAGAAGCCAAGCTGTAGAGGAAGAGTTAAGAGTCATTGCCAAATGTCCTGCCTGGACACCTTGCCAACAGCCCTCAGACATATCTGAAGTCTTCGCTTTTGTTTTGCTTCCAAAAATGAGATTCTGATTTATTTTATTTGGCTTAGCTTAATTCAACCAACATTTGTGGAGTATAGTGAAAGAGCTCCCGGCAGGACACCCACAGCCTGCTTAGCGGCCCATCACAAACCCTGTTCTCCCTGCTATGATCAGGGAGCCCTCAACTCGTGGGCATCACGCCCCCTACTCCCACTGAGGCAGTGCCTACCTTCCAAAGGCAGAAGACAAGGAGAGCAAGCAAGAGCAGCCCTCCCAGGACACTGCCAATGAGAAGCCACAGGGAGATGAGGACAGGGCGGGTCTGAATCACCTCCAGCAGGCTCTGTAGGGGAAGGAGACTTGTTTCACACTTGTGCCCTTTCTCCCAGCTAGGCTCGCGCACATGATAGCAAAGCCTCGAAATGAAAGAATAAAAAGAAAGAAACTGAGGCAGGAATAAAGGCAGTGGGACCCCCGCCTCCTGATCGATCACTTGTGACACTTCAGCTGCTGCCTAATGAGGATGGTCTCAGTTATGAAAAAGTTCCCCCTCCCCCCGCGCCCTTCTGCCAACCCCACCCTCACTCTTTGCACAGCTCTCCGGCTCGGGCTCCAGTCCCACCTCACTCCAACGAGAGGCTTCAGGCAGCTGTAGGACACTGCCCTCCTTAGCTCCCAGCTCAAAGGTGCTGACCACCGTCAGGGACTTGAATTTGGCCTGTGGCGCAAGTGGATGGGAAGACAAAGTGAGCCATCATCAGGTGGTGTGGCTCTTGGAACCCCAATGGCAAAGATGAGGCCAGTAGGTACAACTTCCGGTGCCTTCCAGACCAGAAGAAAAGGTTGGAGACCAATGGAGAGAGAGAGGAAGGGTAACAGATGGAAAGCCTGTGGTCCTTCATATATGGTGTTGGCTCTACCCAATATTAGTTAACTCCCCTTCCTTTGACTAACCCCTAGCCCTCCTTTAGGTTGAAGTTTAGATGTCAACCCCTCTTGGAATTAGGGAGGTGTTTCCTCCTAACCCCTATCAGCCTGGATTAGGTCATAATATTCTCTTTGCTTCTCTTTCACCACTGGACTATTAGATCCTCAAGGTCAAGAGCAGTGTCCGATAAATTTATTGATTTATTTTGTGTGTGTGTCCTATAAATTTAGATGTCTCCAGTGCCTAGTGCCTAGCACCGTGCTAAGTACATACTGGTTTCTCAATAAATCTTTATTGAAAAAAAAATAAGTAAATGAATGAAGAAAGGATACCAAAGAGCAATAAAGAGAGAATCAGACTTAGGGAAGGATGGTGTCTCCAACATAACTTTCCTATAAAATATGCCGTGTGCTATTCAAAGTAGATAGCCCTTAGTACCACATAGCTGTTATCATTAAGGTGCCATTTCCATGCTCAGAAACTCACACTGACTCCTGACTGTCTATCATATTAAGTTCAACTTCATCTCCCCAGCTTTAGAGAACTTGCATAACCTAGATCCCTTTCGGCTATATGATCTTGCCTTCCATTACCCGCCAATACATATCAGGCATGTAATAATCAACTGTTTATCCATGCATTTAACAGAAATGTATTAAGTTGCTATAATGAGTAAGGCATGGTGACAAATGTTGGGGATATTCTCCTCAGTGTCTACCAAATACAGGTCCTTTTATATAGTAGGCACATGGTGGATTATTAGTTGATTGAATTTAGGTATCCTACAAATGTTGATTATTGATAGAGCACTAAGGGATGATAAACAGGAAAATACAAGGAGAATAACTAGCTTTGATGAGTCCATCTCATTATTCATTTATTCCTTATAACCTCATGAAGTAGGTATTATCTTCCCCATTTTAGAGAGAAAGAGTAAGAATCAGGGAGATTAAATAACTTGCTCAAGGTCCAACAAGCTAGTAGGAGGCAAAGTTGGAACTTGAACATGAGTCAATTCCAAAACCTATGCTGAAGTTCCAGGCCGTAGCGGAAGAGGAAAATAGAAGAAAAGATTTACCCTCCGGAAAAACTCATTGTGAACCAGCCTCAGTAGTCCAACAGAGACCTCAGTTCCCTTTGCCAGCCTCCCAAGATGGCACCTCACGACTTGACACCGAGTGTTGCTCCCATTCTTCCAGAAGAGAGAGACAGATCAGGATCTTGGGATGGAAAAATCCCTCGATCCCCACTCCAGGCTCCGCCCCCGTCCCAAGGCTCCAAACACTACTGTTCCCCATTGCATTCCCATTCTGGACACCTTCTTCACCTTCTTGTGAGCCATACCAGTCTGTTTGTGTGATGAAACTCCTCGGGGTGCACAAGGGGTCCTGGGGGCTCGGTCAGGTTCTGTACTGTGCAACTTGCCTAGAGGGAGATGCAACTTGAGCCACCCTCTTGATGGTGAGAGGCCAGCCACTCCAGGGTGACCAGGAGCATGCTACCCACGCTCCGTGGTTCTTCCCTGGGCAATCCCTCTCTTTCTCCCCCAAAGAAGGCACCTGTGTAAAAGAAAGGCCTCCCAGAGAGAGGAGCCCTGATGGCAGTGACCCCAACAGAGAAGGAGCTGGGTAAGTTCACCAGATCAAGGTGGCAGGGTTCCATGCACCCTTAGCCTGGACTCACATTGTTGGTGATGAACTGAGACAATGACAGGAAGTAATTGCCCCCATGGGCCACAGCTGGAAGGAGGGCTGAGATGATGAGGCCACTGACCACATAGCAGCCAAGGTTCTGGACCTAAGAGGAGGATTGGAAGTGGGAAGAGGTGGGACACAGAAGACCTTTCCTCATCTGTTCCTCTTCACCCTAGATGCCACTGGAAATCGAAGAGAGACTCTTCCCTCCTTTGCCCAGCACTCCTCCCCCTCCCCCTGCTCATGCCAAGGCCCCTCCAGCTTCTCACCCTAAGAGTGGTTTTGAATTCGGGACCCACTGGGAGGGGCCCATATGGGTGAACCTCATAGCGGTGCAGAGTGGACTCACTGCGTGGACACCGAGTCAGGAAGCACAGGGTCACAGCCATGACACAGACACAGGGGCACATGATCAGCACACAGACATGGATTCAGGGAAGGCAGGGCCAGCACGTGGATAAAGGGATGGGGGTACATAAAGAAGACAGAAATGGAATGTGACGTAGACCTGGTACAAACTTTATGGTTGCACCCCCTACCCTTCGCCCCAGCTCCAATCCCTAGGGCCTAGAGCCAAGCCCTATACCTAGGAAAGTAAGATGCTCAAAAGGTTCGACTTGAGTGGGATTCAGGGCAAAAAGATGGAGCAGCCCCAAGGGTTTGCATTTGGGGAAAACACTGAAACACATGGAAGGAAATGGAGAAAACACAGAGTAGGGGTCTGGGGTCAGGACGGACGGGGTCCTAGTGGGGAGCTGAGCCATACCTGGAGAATAGGAGGCGGGGCTCGTAATGAATGTAGGCTGAGGTCTGGGCTGTGTTATCTTGAAGGGTTCCGTTTCTCTCCAGGCTATTGCTGTAGGGTTGGGGGAGAGGCTCACGTCCCAGCCCACTCTAAGACACCCCACTCTGGAGGAGACGAGTCACCGCTGTTTCCACCAACCCCCTCCCCCCGCAAGACTCCACAGGAGAGGCTGGGAGGAAGCTCCCCTTGTTCCCACCTGGTGGCAGTCAGCCTCACGAGGACCTGGCTCAGGAGGAAAGAGCAACTAAACTCGAACTCCAGCAGAAAGTTCACCTGGAGGCAGGTGGTTTGGGGTCAGGGCATGGTCCTCTTGATGGGGCCAGCACAGAAGAACAGGAGGCCTCGTGGGCCTCCTTCCCTAAACTCCCAGGACCCGCAGGTTCCAGCCCCTGTTCTCTCAGAACCTCTTTCTCATCCTGGGCCCCTACTCACCTTGGCTCCAGCCTGAAAGACAGGGTGCCCCACACTGCAGAGCCGGACATGAGGGGAAGGGGCTGTGCATTCCACCTTCACGGGACTGTCCCTCTGAGGGCAGAGGAATGTGGCGGGGGCTGGAGCTGAAGCCGTCAAGTGTCTCCTGCCCACAGCCTCTCAACACGGAGCCTTTCTCCAGAGCCTTTTGCAGCCTAGGCCAATACCCCAATCTTCCTCCCCCTCCTTCCCTGACTCCTCCCAAATCTCCTCCCCCAGGTACCTGAGGTGTGAAACTGGCCAGATGGAGGTTTCTAGAGAAGCTCAGGTTCAGGCTAGCGTTGTAGGCATTTTCCTTCCTGTTCTCCAGAGTTGCTGATACTAGCACTTTCTGCCGACCTCCTCGAACCACGAAAGGGTCCTTCCTAGGAGGGGTGGATAAGGGAGAGCCCAGGAGTTGAAAAGCTGCCAAAGGCATCACTTCTACTCTTCTGGGCAAGAAACAACCCTCCAGCTCCCTTCAAGCTCCTTCTGGTCTGTCTCAGGTCACCCTGGTTTGGCCAGTTCACATCCATCCCACCTGGAGCCTCTGATGTCCATATCGGCATGAAGCACCAGATCTGTGACACATTCATTGTCAGGGCCACAGTCCTTAGAGAAGGGAACCTAGAGGGGAGAGAAGGGGCTGAAGCCCGATAGGAAGGCAAGCAGAAAAGCATGGAATTAGGGGGAAAGGGAAAAGAAAAGAGCGGGTGCCCGGGTCAGATTTGGCTGTGAAATTAGGTCTCGGCCCTCCGTGTCTCTTGAATTCACTGAGAAGGGCAGTACTGGGACCCAGGGGCAGGGCAGGGCTTGGCATCGCTGACCAGCTTTCGTATAGAGGTGGGTGAGCCCTCATCCAGCACAGGTCCTGGCTTCGTGGTGTTGTCCAATGCAAAGGTCACAGTCAAGGCCACTGGCCGGAGGTAATCTGAGGTATCCTAAAGAAAATCAGAATCAAGGATTATGGGGAGCCAGGGGTTAGGGGTACAGCCCAGGCCCCCATAAGAACGTGATTATTACAGTGATCAATTACCGAACACCTTCTATGTGCTGGGTACTGTCCTGAGGTTTTATCAGCACGATTACTTTTAATTCCAATACAACTCCCACACTGTAGTTATTATTAGTATCTCCTCCTTTCGGGTAAGCAGGGAACCTGTGGGGTGCAGGTTATGTGACCTGCCAGAGTTCACGAGTGGTGACCGGCAGAGTGAGGCTTCAAACCCAGATCAGCCTGCCTCCAGAGACTGAACTTCCTCACTGCCCCAGCTTCAGCTCTGGCTTTCTTGCCAGACCCAGCAGAAATTCCCCCTCCAGCCAGCCTGCCCCTCACTTCCAGGCCCTGACACAGAGCCAACTAGACAACTAGACAACTCTTAACAAGAACCTGTATGTGCGTTAATCTGATCAAGAACCTGCACTTGTGTTATTCAGATCAAGAACCTATATGTGTATTTTGTTTGAGGCACCTGCCTCAGTATTATACACGGTGTTTGCTATGGATGCGTCCCAATTATTTATTTTACCTCTGCTTAGAGCCTTTGTGTTGCCTTCCCCACCACCTGACTCCCTCTCTCCCAAAGCCAGTGTCCTCTTGAACAGTTTCCAGATTTCCGTAGCCATACCAAAGCCGGATGTTTTCATTCGTTTGGATACCAGTATTTATGGATCTCTAACTACGTAATTTCTCTCTTCTTTCTTTCTTTTTCTTTCTTTCTTTCTTTCTTTCTTTCTTTCTTTCTTTCTTTCTTTCTTTCTCTCTCTCCTTCCTTCCTTCCTTCCTTCCTTCCTTCCTTCCTCTAACTGGGGCCAGTATAAGATCCCAGAGGCTGATCTGCAAATCAAGCTATTTGTCTTTGTGTGTGAGACCCTGTATTCAGGGTTGGGTGACTTTTCTAAGAGAAATACTGGGAGCGGGGAGGGGGTTGGTCGCATTTTTTTTTTTAACCTACCTTGGGGTAGCGGGGGAAATCCTATTTTTTACAATATTTTTGTTTTTCTATTAACCTTTCCTTTTATCCTTGAATTTTTACTAAATTTCCTCTTGACTTAAAAATCTTGTTTCTAATTTGGGAATTTGAAATCTTGGTACTTAATGTTATGCCATTTTTTCCAAAGAGTTCAAACCACTTTAATACCAGAACATGGTAAAATATTTGCAGAGTCTGTCCTGTCTTCCTGCCCGTCCTCACCAGCACGTGGAAGCTCAGCTGCTCACAAGTGACGTTCCCAACACTGAGCCGGAGCCTCCGAGGGGACAGCCTCTGGCCTGAGCCGTCAAACACAGCACGAGCCCCTGTGGTCCACTCGTCCAGTGACGCTGTGAACCGCAAATCTGGATGGGGCGGGCAGGAGCGAGGGTGGAGAAGGGTCCAGGGACCAAGGCAGGTGGGCTTAAGGGTTACTTAGGACGCTCCGGTCACTCACAGAATCGGCGATCCCAGTGGCCAGGGGTGCGAGAGGTCACTCGGAAGCAAAGGGCTGCAGACAGGCAGGCTGCCTCCTGGCCTCGCCGGCTGCAGTCCCTCTGAACCACACTGATGGCTGGAGGGGTCACCTCCAGGGAGGGGGCCAGGTGGACAATGGGCCGGGAGCTGGGATCAAGAAATTCTAGCAGTAAGAGGAAAGCCCTTGGAGAAAGATGATCCCCAGTGCTTGCCTCCCAGAGGTCAAAGGAAAGAATGAGAGGCTAGATGTACACGTGTCACCTCCCCGCCAGAACCTTTAGGCAGAAAGATAATAGCTAACACTGAATAAGCACTTGCCATGTGCTAGGCACTGTGTTAAGATCTTTCATGATTATTGCATTTAACTTTCACAACAAACCTATGAGGTAGATTCTGTTATTATTCCCGTTTAAAATTTTTTTTTAATGTTTATTTATTTTTGAGAGAGAGAGAGAGAGAGAGACAGAGCATGAGTGGGGGAGGGGCAGAGAGAGAGAGGAAGACACAGAATCTGAAGCAGCTCCAGGCTCCGAGCTGTCAGCACAGAGCCCGATGCGGGGCTCAAACTCACGAACCGTGAGATCATGACCTGAGCCCAAGTCGGTTGCTTAACCGACCGAGCCACCCAGGCGCCCCCACAAGCCTTTGCTTTTATCAGTTAGGTTATGCTGTCCACAGCCTCCTGAGCTAGGACTGCTCACCTAAGCAAAACGGCTGCCCCTTGGGCACCCACAGCCACATCTACCAGGTCATCTCCATCCAGATCCAGCCGGCCATCCACACTCCGGCCGAAGTAGCTGAGGGCCTGTGGCATGGAGATAGCAGCAATCCTCTGAGAGGAAGAGAGGGGAGACTGAGCAGGGACTCTCACGCCTGGTGACCCCGGCCGCCCACCCGGCACACAACAAGGGGTAAGAGAATAAGAAGGAATAAGAGACACTAGTCTGTACTTAGGAGTCCCTAGTACAGCAACCTGTACCCTACCCTACCACCTCACCTTTTTGACTACTGATAAAAAAACACTTGTCCAGTTTGGGTCTCAAGGCCAGGGAAACAACGACGAACAAGGAGCACACCCCCCTTCTCCTTCCTCCCACCCATGCCCCTGCTTTCTCTGCACGCTCCTGACCTGGGCGGGACGGGGCCTGATCCCACTCTGGGCGCCGTGATACAGGTACAGTGCTCCATGGTGCCCGTCCTCCAGGGGCGCCCCCACAGCCACATCAGCAAAACCATCTTGGTTCAGATCAGGAAGGGCACCCATGGCAAAGCCAAACCGAGCATCCTGGGGGGGTTCTGGCTGAAGTGTTCCCTGGAGTGTCAGCAAGGACTGCTGGCGGGGGGGAGAAGACAGAAGACGCTGATCTGGTGGCCCCAACCTCTCAGCCAGCCCATGAACATACGTGCCTTCCCTCCCTCCTTCCCTCCACCGCCCCCACCACAGACCCCAGCAAGTCTCACCTGACCCACCAGATACACATAAACACGGCCTGTCTCCTTGTTCTGGGGTCCCAGGAACATGGGGGCAGCCACAAGTAAGACATTGGTTGTTCCATCCCCGTCCGTATCCAATGGACAGAGCTCACTGCCAAAGTAGGAGCCAATCTGGGGAGTAGCGGGGAGCGGTGACCCCAGGGAAAAAGGAAGGTGATTGTGGACAAGTGAGAAGCATCGGCCAGCCTGCCAGCGTGGTTCTCACACCCCTGACAGACTCCGCCAACCAGAACTGAGCAAAGATTTTTCAGGATCCTCTCTTGGTCCTTCCCATTCCTCCCCCACAGCCTGAAGGCCCCTCAGGATCCAAGCGTCCCACCCTCTCTTGGATGCCCTACCTGCTCCCCATGGAGGCTCTGGGCAACCCTCACAGCCCCATCTCTCTTAAGCTGGAAGGCGATGACCTTTCCTCTATGTCTAAACCGAGGAGCCCCTGAGAGAAAGAGGCGGCGTCCACCCCGCAAAAGCATGGAGGAAACAGAGTAACCTAGAAGTGGGCAGGGAATCGGGTGAAAGGAAAAAAAAGATGGGGTCAGAGTAGGAGGGGTCCCTAAAGGCACAGGACGACGTCCCAAGGAAAGTAGCAGATTGGTGAGAAACTGCTCTCATACCCCCCACTGGGGAAACAGTTCCTCCTCACCCCCTAATTCCCTGCAACCCTCTGCTACTTACCTAAGTAGGCTGCATGGTTCTGCAAAGCAGGGGGGAACTCATCTTCCAGGGCCGTCCGTGGGGGGAAAAGGCGGTGACCTTCCTCAAGCCATAACACAGAGCCCCCCCAGTCATAGGCCCCCACCATTCCAAAGAGAATCCCATCCTGTATGGCAGAAACAGATGGGGTCGCTTGAAAAGACAACAGGAAATAAAGAGTAAAAACTCCAGGAGTGAGAGGGTCACTAAGACTATGCTGGGGGCAGTTGGAAGGCATGGGAAGGTCGGTATGGACATTGGTTAAAGGAAGAATCTAGAAGAGCTCTGGGTTGAAGTTGCCTGAGTCTGAGGTGGAGAAGAGTCAGATGTTGAGAGGGGTCAGAGTCTGTCCAACCTTCAACCGATGAGTAGAGAAACCAATCTGAGACATTTCCAGCCCAAAAGAGCTTTCGTTTTCTCCACGGGACCCTTGAGCATGAGAAAATATCAAGGTAATATCAGGATAGACATTTCTTTGACTCACTGAACTCACACCAGAACCCTGCCTACACCCAGAACTCCTCCCTACCCTGTCCCCCATTTCTTCAGGGAAGTCATTACCCTCAAGCCCAAAAATCCGGTCTCCCAGCGCATCCACAATGTCCGTCAGTACAGCTTCATCTGTGACATTGAAGAAGAATCTCTCATCTGGATCACTGGCAATAGTTCTGATTTCCCGCAGGAAAGAGCTGGGGTCTCGCTGTCTCCGGAGGTAGTGGCCAAGGACCTGGGGTCAGGAGAGCAAGGTGGGGTCAGTTAGCTGTGGGAAGTGAGGTGTTACAGCTGGAACACAACACAGCCGACTAGAGTGAAAGAAGGGAAAAGAAGAGGCTGGCCTTTGGGGAGTCATTAATGCCTATCTTCTTGAAGTTCCCCGTCCTCGGTGTCACCATCCCCCCTCCATCCTTCCAGATCTGGAGTAGATTCTCACCGCAATCCCATAGCGGGTCACTCTCCCAGCCTCACAAGCCTTTAGGGCTGCAGGAAGTTCCTCTCCATCATGTGACTCTCCATCAGTGACAACAACCAGCAGCCTGGCCGCCTCTGGCCGGCCTCCGCGGGATGGACTGAATCCTTCTGTGCTGAGAAGAGAGAGAAAAGAGTGAGGTGTGATCACGTGTATGGAGACACACACACACACACACACACACACACACACACACGCCACTGTCAGCAGTTCACTGAGGTCAGGCATCTTGCCTTTTAGTCCACCTCCCTGACAGTGGAGACTGGCACACAGGAAGGGCTAAAATGTTTGAATGTCATAGAGCATGGGCAGCAGCATATCCTCAATGCAAATAAATATAAATGCCATTCGTTCATAGATTCATTCAGCAAAAGTTACATTTGGGAGAGGACAAATATCCAGAGAATGTGGAATAAAGGAGAGTGGTCAGGACAGGGAAGTCTTCCCAGAGATGAGTTCTGAATCATGTTTGGCAAGTGGGCAAGGACATAAGTGGTGGAGAGTCTGAGGGCCAAGATCAAAGCAGGAGGGCAGGGATAGAGAGAGTTCTGTCTACGGAGATAAATAACATAAATCAGGGATGTGGAAAGACACAGACGTATACTTTGAAGAGAGTGACGAGAAGGGTATGCAGTGACGGCCAGCTTAGCCTTCCCCAAAAGTGCACACAAAGAAAAGCATGCAAGACATTTTGGGATGGACACAGTGGACTCCAAACCCTCCCCTAACCTTTCTAGGCCCTCCCCACTTTGGCCTCCCAGGCTCCCCTTCCCAATGCCTCACCAGGCCACCAGGATTGCTTGGGCGGTCTTTGTTTCTCGTCCCTCTCGCCGACTCAGGTTCCTGGCTGCCCTCACCACTTCCTCCTTGGTTCGGAAATCTCCCAGGGACCACTCGTGCACAGGGCTCTCCCCATACTGTACCAGTCCCACCTGAGAATAAAGCGTGCACTCACATGGAATGTGTGTGCTGAGGGAAAAGATAGTATGTGGGGGCAGGGAGATGGGCATTTGGATACTACTGAAGACACTACCTACATTTACCTCCTTCTCTCCCCGTCTCTCCCTGTCCAAGCCCATCCACATTGCCTTCTCTTACCTGTATCTGCTCCGGGTCAATAAACAGTCTCCCTACCAGTCTTCGTAGGAAAGTCTGAACTTCAGACCAGGGGTAGATACTGTTGGAGCCATCCAAGACGATGACAACATCCATGTAGGTGGGACAGCCTAGGAAGAGGGGTATGCTGATGGGGAACAGAGGGGTAGAAGGATATTGGGCACGCAGACAACAAGGGAAGAAGTCACAGGAGGGCACGTTCCATTCAAACAATTATTTGGCGCTTCCGAACATGCAAGAAAGGTAGTATACCAGGCCCTGGGTAAATGCAGAAATGAATAAAAGAGGACACGGGCATACATACAACTTACTAAAAGAAGAAGAAGAAGTAGAAAAAGAAGGAGGGAGAGGGGGGAGGAGGAGAGGAAAGGGAGAAGGAGAAGGAGAAGAAAGAGGAGGAGGGAGAGAAGGAGGGGAATTAAGTGCTAGGTAGAAACAGAGCACCACTCTGTGCTTTGGGAGAAGAAGAGGTCAGTTCTGATTGTGGGGAATCAAAGACGTAAGCAATAGAAAGATGTCTGAGGAGAGGGGAGCATTTGCCTGGAGAACACTTTAAAAGGACACGGAGGTATAAAAATAGATGACAAATAGAATGAGGAGGGAAATGCTCTGGCAAAGGCATAGGGTGTGGAGGGTATAGTGAGAGGTTTTTTTTGACATTGGTGAGATCAGTTCATGGAGTCTTGATGCCCTGGCAAAGAGTCTGAACTCTTTTTTTTTTTTTTTTTTAATTTTTTTTTCAATGTGTATTTTTAAGAGAGAGAGAGAGACAGAGTGTGAGCAGGGAAGGGGGAGACAGAGAGGGAGACACAGAATCCGAAGCAAGGCTCCAGGCTGTGGGCTGTCAGCACAGAGCCCCACACGGGGCTCGAACCCACTGGCTGTGAGATCATGACCTGAGCCGAAGTTGGACGCCCAACCGACTGAGCCACACAGACGCCCCCTGAATTCTAATCTATTAGGAAACATGGAGCTTTAGGCACATTAGGTAGCAACGAGGAAAGCGATGCAGGCCCCCTGTCCAGCATCAAACCGTGTTGACCCATCTTTTTCCCACCCTGCACCCAGTTCTGGGGACTGAGTCCTTCGGGCCCTTCTTCTGGCTCACGTTGTGCAGTGGGTGCCAGGCTTCCCTGGGGCCGGAACGAAGCATCCACATGGGCACATATCCCAGAGCTGAAGACAGAGGAGCCACAAGCACGAGACCAGAGAGGGGCACAAGCCTGGGGAGAGTTGGGAGAAATATTACTCCCAGGCTTGGGAGTGCTCTCTCAGCACACACTCCTAGTCAAAGGAGGCGCTGAAACCACTCCCTGGGATTCCCCTCCTTGCTTTCTAGGGTTTTAAACCTCTTGACCCCTCCAGATAGACTAGGTCCCCTTACCATACTGCTCTTTTCTCTGCCAAATCCTTCAGAGACCCCACCACCACCCTTTCGTTAGCTCACCATGAATCCCCCATCATTGTCTGTCTCTAGTAGAGACATTCCGAGGTGCATATTCATAGCAGGATGAGATGAATTTCCCAGGGGATAGTCACCTGGTTGGAAGGGGGTGGAAGAGAATGAGACCATGGGATCACACATGGGGTGCTTGGGTTTAGGGTGATTAGGAGAGAAGATGAGATCAGGATCAAGTCAAAGATAGGGAGTGTGTGGGATATGGGGGTAGGGTGAGGTATAAGGGGTCAAAGCTATTAGTGTAGCAGGTTAGGGGGTAGGAGTAGAAGACCGAGGCATCTTCTTACCCAAGTGGCCCTTGGCACATGGGGCACTGTGGGAGCCCCCTATGGGGCAGCGATAAACGTCCCCCCTTCTGTCGCCTGAAGGCCCATCCCAGGGGGCACCCACCAGCATCCTGGGAGGAGGACACGAGTATCAGCATTGTGTGAACATGACCTTTGAGACAGGCTGGAGGGAAAATGCATGGGTGTAGCAAGCCTGGATCCCCGGCCACTTCTCACAGTGGCCTTGCCATCTGCCTTGCCTCCCCTTTAAGAGCTCTACCACAGTCCCAAACCCACGGCCCTCTGGTTTCTTCCTCTTCCTCACCATCGACGTCCACCCCCAACATGTTGCAAGACACTGTATCCAAATTCAGCCTCGGGTGGCCCTGAGAACAGGCGTGGGCGGTGTACATCCAGGTTAAAGGGGGAGCATAGACCTGGGGGGTGGGGGGGCGGCAGAAGCAGTCAGAGTGGTTAATGAATGCCCAGAGAGGCACAACCAGAAAGAAGCGCAAAGGGAATACTTATATCTCAGTCTATATCCCTGTTTCTTACTCAGAAGTTGTCCTGGCCTCTGTCAACATCATGTACTCAGAACTCCAAGCAAGGATGGTCTCCTTCCAGTATTTGGGTCCAGATGTCTAACCTGTGGCTCTCTGCCATGCTGGTGCACAGCTGTATTTCCATTCCCACCTCTGAAATCTCATTCACAGACATGTCTGGAAGGGTCAAGTTCCTCTTTTCCACATCATTCCCCCTACACATCCTCCCCCACAAGCTGTAAGAGTCAAAGAGGGAGAGGGCCTTTCTGAAGCCCAGAACAACTATGCCTTCCAGATTCTCCCCAAACCCAGGACTTCAGGGAGGACAAGAGGAGGCTAGGGAGTACTGCATGGCTAGGTCTCTCCTCGTTCTGTCTCTTTCTGACTCCCAGTGTCGTTGCCACACTCTCACTCTCTTTCTCCAGCGTCTAGGTCTCTGCTTGATTCCAGTTCTGAAAACCTCAGTGGTAATTAACTGGGTGGGGCTACTTGACTGCCCACACGTATGGTTTGCCATCCATCCTCACCAAGAGACCCGTCACCCCAAAGTTTCCCACAGCCTGCTTCTTTTCTAACTCACCCCCCCACAACTGCCCCCTGCATACCTGTATTTCTTAAATTTCAGCCCACTCTAAAGACCCTCCCCTGACTCATATCCTGGCTGATTCTTCCCTGCAACCCCAATCCCTTTAAAATCAGAGCTAGAATGGGGTGCCTGACTGGCTCAGTCAGTAGAGCATGCTACTCTTGATCTCAGGGTCGTGAGTTCTAGCCTCCCATTGGGCTCAGAGTTTACTTAAAAATAAAATAAAATAAATTTAAAGAAATCAGAGGTGGTATTTTAGGAAACAAAGATTACAGGGCACTGGTGAGGAAAAATTCCAGGCCTACAGTCCCTCCCATGGTCCTTCCCTGACTAGGTCTTGCTCTTTCCTTTCAAGCAACCCCCTCAGGCCACCCCTATCACCCCCACCACCCATGGCTGTAAGCTCTGTCTCAAACCACGCTTCTTTTCAGAAAGGTGTTTTCTATGTGAGGTTTTTTTTTGTTTGTTTGTTTTTTTGTTTTTTTGCATCCAGGAAACTGGCAGAGCCATATGACCAGCAACTAACTCACTGGTTAGATAAACCAAGAGTTCTGACCACACATTTATGCCTCAGGCTCCAGAGACCACCACGGGTAGAAGGAGGTTGGCAGGAGGATAATAGGAATCAGATTAGCCACGTGGAAGGTCACATCATATTTCTTTTGGGACCACTTAACTCTTGCAGGGCTTAAATATTTTAGCCAACTGGACCCAGAGCTGACACAAGGCCCTGCCAGTCTCAATACCGAAGCACTCATAATGTGTGGGCCTAAGAAGGAATGCCCCCGCCCCCTGCCACCACATACACATACACACACGAAATGCAGAATGTGTTAACCTCTCACCCTAACCCCCAAAGATGTCAGCTCCAAAGGTCCCAATGCCAAACAACCCATACACCTTCCACTTCCACCGGAAACCAAGAAGTTAACCTCCCTCACCTGTCAGGAACATCACGGGCAAGAGCAGGTGAAGGATGTCGGGGAGACCCATGCCTGGTTGTTCTCCGTGTGAGAAGTCCTCTGTGCCTCTGTCCCTCTCCTTTTCTGTTTTCTTTACTTTCCCTCCCATCCTGCCCCCTCCCACTGGCAGCTAAAAATAAAATTGGAAGGAATGGGAGGAGTGATGGTGGGGAACTCCGGGGAGCCCCAGACCAAGGAAGGGACCGAGCCATCTCAGCCTATTTCTCTGCCCTGGTGCTGCCCCCTGGAGGCATCGTGTCACTATCCAAAGAACACAATTCTGGACTTTCTGCCCTTTATTTTTCTTCCTTTTTCTTCTCTCCTTTGTAGTTGCCAGGCAGTAATGCTTCCCTCGGGTTTGGAATAGACAGTAGGCATGGGAGGCAGATACCTTTTACTTCTTAACCTTATTTATCTCACCCCGGGAAATGGAAAATGAGAGAAGTGGTGACAGCGATATCGTTTCCCCTCCCACCCAGGAGTCCCAACATGTGAACACAGCCAGCCCACAAACCAAACCTTGCCAGTCTCACTGTTTGTGACGCAGCCTATGTTGCCTTGCGGCATCACAGCTTTTGGAGGGACCAGGAACTATGAACCGGTACGGGGTGTGCTTTGTGGAACTGGCACAATTACTTTAATATTAGACCCCCTCTTCTCAACGAGGCTATAAACTTCTAAAGCTGGGACCATGAAGCTTCCGAGCTTTTTGGATCTCTATCCCTTAGTATTATGCCCCGCATCGTGTAGGTGTTCAGTGAAAGTCTAGGTGAGGATGCCAGTGGCTAATCCCATGGAAAACCCACACCACAGGAACAGGAATTAGAGGCCTCAGATGACAGAACACACAGGACCAGACCAAACATCGATGAGCAAACTGATCTTTAATGTGCTGACCTGAAAGGCCTGCTCTCCATTGTGGGCACAGGCCACAGCTATTTACACAGAATCACTGTACAGTATTTACAGCAAGATGCCAGACACAGCATCATTCTGGATAGGCAAAGAAGGGGTGGGAACAGGCTAGGGAACAAAGCCCTGAAATAAAAGTGTAAGTGGAAATCTGCAGGTGTGAGCAGAGGGAAGGGCCAAGTCATGAGGGAGGCCGGTGAGGTAGACATGAAGGAAGAACCATTGCACCATCTCTGGTGTGTAAGGGGAGAGTCCACTGGGACAAAAGTCTTTAAAATTATGACCTGGTGGCATTTGAAAGGGATAAAATCTGCTACAAGTCACTTTTGTGAGGAAAAAGATGAAGGCAGTTAGAACCTCACAGACCACACCTTCTACCTCCCCTTACCAAAAAAGAGTAATTCTGCTGCTGCTTAAAATGCCCAGGACAGCAAACGGAGAAGGTAAAAAAAAAAAAAAAAAAAGATGTAGAGACGGAATCTTAAATAGACTCAGAAGAGACAAAGTAAAAGGGGTCAAGAGAGACACAGACATTGCACCGGAGGAGGAAAAAACAAAAACTCCAGAAGATCTGAACATCAGAATCACCCCGTTGACTTCATAAGTCACCTCTCCTCACCTCACCTTTCCCAAAGCTCCTCTCTCTTACCCCTGAATCCTGGGATTTTCACTTTAACCGAGGAGGAGAATTAGAATGAGACTGGTATACTGGGGACGATCTAAGATTGCATCTTACCAATTCAGATCCCCTCCTTATCTTGTACCAGAATATCAGGGCTTGAGTCTTAGCCAAGGGCAGATTAGGGTAAGAATAGACAAAATGGAGGACACAAGGCCACAAAGCCCCACAATCCCAGGGCCACAGCGCCAGAGGCCTAGTTTGTCCAGTGGAATGAAGAGATCACAGGCATTTCTGACCACATCCAGCAGAAGTGGGGGATGACCTCGAAGGATCCGAGCCAAGAGTAGGACTCGGAGCTGGAGCTTGAGAGCCAGATGAGGCAAGCCTCCTCCTGGAGTCCCTGGACCCCCAGGTCCTGCATTTTCAATTCCTCCTGGGGCTCCTCCTCCAGACCCCTTCAGTCGCCGGCTACAAGCTGAAGACTCTTGTTCCATCAGTAGGCGAATCTCATAGGCATCACGGCTCAAGTTCATGATGAGGGAAAAGAGATAGTACCTGGGATACACAGGCAAGAAGAGTCAGTAAGGGCAGACAGTAGCCACTAAGCCCAACAAATAGAACACGTAAACATTTTTTTCCCCCGTAATGAAAAGGGATTATACATTGGGACACCAGCAGTAAGTGCTATTAGCCACTATTAAGAATGTCTTCCCAGCTTTCTGTAACTAATCAGCGTTTAGATTAAGATCCAGTTAAGATCCTGGCTTAACATCATGAGCATCATCAAACCATCCAAGTTCAACCTCAAATCTCACTTGCCCACTTGGCAAGCCATTAGCACACACACATTTGACATGAACTATAATAATGCAAACGTTTTGAGAGAATGAGCTTCAGTTGTTTCAGAAACTGAGACACATTATAGATCTTTTAAATCCCATCCTTTTGTTAAAAAAACAAACAAAACAAAAACAAAAATGGAGGCCCAGAGGTGTTCAGCAACTTGCTAAACGTGTTAGATTATCAATTCCTTAAGAACAGCCTATGTCTGGGGCACCTGGCTGGCTCAGTCAGTAGAGCATACAACTCTTGATCTTGGGGTCGTGAGTTTCAGCCCTATGTTGGGCATAGAGATTACTTAGAAAACAAACACCGAACAGTCTGTTTTTGACTTTTAATCCACTATGACAACACTGGTCTATGCTCCATATAATTGCCCTACCTCTAAAACACATCCTGAATCCAACCCCATCTTTCTCCCTTACACGCTACCAGCACAGTCTCAACCATCAGCACCTCTTGCTTGAACTACTACTTTACGCATTTAACTGGTCTCTCCATGGCCACTCTTGCCCCCTGCCCCCAACAATCTAATTTCATCACTCCCCTTCTTAAAACTTTCCATGGTTTCCTTCCTGTCCCATTTAAGATGAACTCTAGACACCTTAGGCAAGCTTTCAGAACTCAACGTCTGACCCTGCCTCTTGAACAACATCTTGAATGTTTCTTGCCCTCAATCACTATGCTCCAACCATATTAGTTTCTTTCTATCTTTTGATCTCATCAAGCTTGTTCCTGTTTTAGGACCCGTATACTGCCTCATCTATCCACCCGGAATATTCTCCCTCCAAAATCTTCACATGGCTAGTGCTTCCTTGCTCTTCAGGCCTGAGCTTAAATGGCACCTTTTCAGAGAGTTCCTCATTCTAAGGTAGCGAGCCTTTTACTCTCTACCACACGACCATAATTTAATTTCCTGCACAGCACTTAACTACTCATATTTTTATTTATTGTCTCTTTATGTTTGTCTCCTCCCATTACCATGTAAGCTCCACTGGAGCAGGGACTCCTTTTATCTTTACCCTTGTACCCTTGTCTAGACTAGTGCCTGGCACACAGTAAGAGCTCCATAAATATTTGTTGAATGAAATGCATAAACATGGCATATAAACTCTTCTAGGGAGTTGCTTTTCCATAACAGTCCAGCCATGCCTTCACTCCCATCCTTCATACACTATAAGCCATGTAATAGCTGTAAATCACTGATAAACATGAGGAGAAAAGCAAGACGTAAATGGAGATGGAAAGATGCTAACATTATATAACACAACAAACAGAATCACAGGAAACAAAAATAAAAACAAATACAAATGATGTGTATACAGATAATTTTAATCCCAAATCATATTTCTCTCCACCTTCATTACCCGCCAGCTCCTTAGTCCAAGCCAACATCATCTCTTGGCCATATTAGGACATCTCCTCTTCTGCCCTACCGCAATCCACCTTCCACATTGCAGCAAGACAGATCTTCTTTAAACACAATTTGAATCATGTCACATCCCTGTTCAGAACCCATCGTACTTGGGATAAAATTTAAACAAAACGAAACCAAAGAATCCTACCCTTGCCTAAGAGGCCTTGCACGAATGATCTGGCCCCTGCATACATCTCCAGCTGAAACGTACGCCCTTCACTCGATACTGTTCATCATGCTGGCTTCCTTTCTATTTCTCTAATTCCACAAAATATGTCCTGGTTTAAGGCCTTAGAATATGCTATTTTCTGTTTGAGAAGGTCTTCTCTGCCACTGTTGGCTTTGTCTAACTTGTACTCAGACTTCAAGTCTAAACTAAAACATTACTTTCTCAAAGAGTTCTTCCTTAGCCTTTCAATTGAAATCGGCCCCCCTTGTTATACATCTCATAACACTCTGTACACTTCCACAAATATTGGGTTTGGTATTTGTCTTAATATGGCTCCCCCCACTAGACTAGGAGCATAAAGAGAGTGGGAACCATATGTATTTGCCTCTTTGCTTTATTCCTTAGCCCATAGGAAGCACCTCCTAAATATTTTTAGAATGAATGAATGAGCAGGCAGTGAAAGACATAATCTGTGGTATAGACAGAAGCACAATGAAATCAATATAGTATCTTAGGCATCATCATGGAGGAAAAATCTGCCTTCCATCTGCCTCCATTCACTATCCTCTGATAGTTTAAAATCTAAATGAAGACCGGATGCCAAGTGATTAAGACGTGTATATTCTAGGAAGACCCTGAAAGATTTTTCACAAAAGGCAAGGCAGGCAGTACAGGGAATACAAAAGGTCTTGTAGGATAAAAGGATATCAAACCTGAATGAACGCTGGGCCCACTTCTCCTGATCCACACGGGGAGCTAGTCCAGATTTTCCAGCCCACAGGACATTGTCACAGGCGAAGTACAAAGCTCGATTGAGGTGACTAACAGTGATGCAGAATCTCAGGACAACATCTGATAAGTGCACAGCTCGTTTGGCTGACTCAAGGGCATCTGCTGAGTTACCCAGTCGTAGAACTTGTGGGGATTAGCAAGGAAAAGCAAGGATTTGGAAGTAGAGGCAAAGAGAGAGTGAGGCACAGAGAAAGAGAAAAGAAGGTGAATATGGAGGAAGTGATAGGAACAACATTTTTTTTTTTTAAAGAGGAAAATCAGTTCAAAAAACTTTTTTCTTCAAATTTTCATCAACTCGTGTCCCAGTTTGGTGTTCTCAGACCTGCCCCATTCTCTCCAATCCTTCATTGGCCTCTTACCCCTGTTCTCTGATCTCAATCAGGAGGCCTGCAGAGGATAACTGCAGAGCCAAAGGAGGGGCAAGAATGGGCAGAAGAGGTCAAGAACAGGAAAGAGGGACTGAGGGAGAATAGCTGGGGATGGAGAGTGTTGGAGTAATAAAAGCAAAAGCACAGTTACTTACGCTTTCTTCCTAGGCTCAGATGACTCTCCAGTTGTCGAATTTGTTTCTGTAACTCAGGACTGGCCCCATGTTTTTGTAGTGCATGGCCAAGAAGGGAGCAGGCATACTGAGCCGCCCTGGAGGAGAGGCCAGGCAACGTAAGGTAGAGAGACCTCCCTAACCTACCCCTCAAAAAGTCTTCCAAGAGGCAAGTAATGACTTCCCTATTCCCAGTTTCAGACCATTCCCTGTCCTCCTGTATACGCCCGTATCTTACCATTTCTCCTCCAGGGCAGGGGAAGGGAAAAGCTTAAGGATAAAAAGGAGACTAGAAAGGGTTGAGGGACACCACTTGGAGTTGAAAAAATAAGAGGTTTGACCATGATGAAGTCTGAAAGGGACTCTGAAGGCAGCAGGGGATCCATCACAAGCACACCCGTGTGAGAATGTATGTGATACGTAAGGGAGTGGGGGGCAGACGGAGAGCAGATTATTCTTCAGAATAGGTGAACTGGTAGATTTCAAGGCCCCCTAGCTGAATCGAGACCGGAAGACAGGGCGGAGGCAGAGGAGTTCCCGGATAACAGCAGGGTTAGGGGACAAGGGAACGAGAGCCACTCAGCTCTGGGGGCAGAGTCTGGCTCTCCGTCGCGGGGCGAATGCTCCTCACGCCACCACCGCCCAGTGAGTAAAGTGTTGGTCTTATGTGGACATGGCAACCCTTCGCGGCCTCCCCGCTGGCCCACTCGTGCCTCAGTTTCCCCATCCTTCCGGTGAGCAGAAACGAATCATCTCACGGCCCGCTCAGATCTGCTCCTGGCTGTCCGTCCGGGCCCCCGTAGCCCGAGCTGACCTTTTGTGACCCCCGTAGTGTGAACGGACCTCGCCTCACGAGGATCTTCTTCTGCCCCCACCCCCATTCCTATTCGGGCCGCACCTACACAGCCGTTCCCGGGCCTGGCTCTGAGCACTGAAGCGAACCCAGGCGTCCATGACAGCGGCAGTCCCAGCTCCGCAGCCCCGCGCCCGCCCCACTTCCCGCCCCTAGTCACGCCTCCTGGACGAGCCAACGGTCGCTCGCGAGGGACAAACATCCTCCGAAAAGAAAGTGAGTGGGGCCGGCCTCGGAAGCGGAATTTCAGAACGGGAAGCGTTTGTCCTGGGCCAACACCTGCCGTGTTTTTGTGTGTGTCTCCGTCAGAGCGTACTTTTACCAGGTGGCCTCTGTTTCCTAAGCACGTCTCAGGCGGCACATTCTTCTTTAAATAATCTGGACTGGGGGCGGGGCTTGCAGGAGCAGGGGCGGGGCGAGAAGGCGCAGATGCCAGGTCGCCTCGGCGGCTGGGATAGGGTTGCCCCTCCCCGGGGATGCTTCCAAAACACCCCCAGCGCGCGCGCGCACGCGCGCACACACACACACACACACACACACACACACGCACGCACGCACGCTGCGGCCAAATCCAGGGCTCTAGAGGCTGAAGAAGTCTATGGGAGTAGAAGCTAGCACCAGATCCCTGCTCCCCGCAGGACCCTGACGGTTGGGCCGGTGACCTCCAGAATACAGATGGAGAGTCTCCAGGGACAGAGGCTTTAGTGGACGAAATTCGCACTAACCAGCTAACCCTTCCTAATAAGAAGGGCGAAGACTCAGTGGACGAAGCTAACCTCTTCATACTCACCCTCCATCCCCTCACCCCTTTCCCTTCCAGATCACCATGTCTACAGGCAAGGCACCCCTCGGGGGTTAGCTGCGGAGGATGAGGTCTGGGCGGGATCAGTAGAGGTGGTGGGATCAGAGCTCCTCACCTTCTCAGCTGCAGCCAAGGTCCGAGTGGGACTGACCATTGTACTGTTTCTTTGGCTGTAGGGAACCTGACCATGCTGTGGTCAGTGACTCGGCCACGACCCAGCCAACTCCATCCTTCCCCTGTGCAACTCTTTGCCCAATTAGCAGCTGCTGACTTGTCACCTTTGTGGCCCCTAGATGCCACTTGGAATATCACTGTTCAATGGCTGGCAGGGGACATTGCGTGTTGGACACTCATGTTCCTGAAACTAATGGCCATGTATGCTGCAGCCTTCCTGCCTGTGGTCATTGGACTCCACCGCCAGGAAGCAGTACTCCACTCACATGGACCCCGCTCAGCTGGAAGGAAACTTCTGGAGACAGCCTGAGGACTTAGCTTCCTGCTTGCCTTGCCCCAGGTGAGTGACTTGGGACTCAAGGCTAGACTGAACAAGAATTTGGGTATGCAACATAAACCTTTGGAGTCAAGAGGTGTGCTTGGCCAGTGGTCACCCAATAATCCTTAGAGTGGAGTCTGCTGTTTTGCAAATTAAGATCATTGCATGTTGGGGTGCCTGGGTGGCTCACTCGGTTAAGTGCCCAACTTTGGCTCAGGTCATGATCTTGTGGTTTGGCTCAGGTCATGATCTTGCGGTTCGTGAATTCAAGCCCAGCATCAGGCTCTGTGCTGACAGCTCAGAGACTGGAGCCTGCTTTGGACTCTGTGTCTCAGTCTCTCTGTCCCTCCCCTGCTCAACTCTTTCTCAAAAATAAATGAACATTTAAAAAAAACCCGATCATTGCATGCTAATCTGTATCTCTGTTAAGAGCCTACTTCTTAAAGGCAGTACCTGTGTCTATGACTCCTTCTTCAGCTTTGTTTTGCTATGCTTGGCTCCCACCTTTTTGCATCTCCCCAGCTTCACCTTCTTCAGGAGATTATTGCAGAAAACTCTAGGGATTGAAACACATATGGGGGTCTATAAAGAAGACAGTGGGGGCGCCTGGGTGGCTCAGTTGGTTGGGCATCCGACTACGGCTTAGGTCATGCTCTCTCAGTCCATGGGATAGAGCCCTACATCAGGTTCTGTGCTGACAGCTCAGAGCCTGGAGCCTGTTTCAGATTCTGGGTCTCACTCTCTCTCCGCCATTACCCGTTTGTACTCTCTCAATCTCTCTCTCAAAAATAAACAAACATTAACAAAAAAAAAAAAAAAAAAATTAAAAAAAGAAGACAGTGAAGCCAGGGGCTTTGGGTAAAACTCTGTAGTACATTTACTCATCCATTTAAAAAATTATGTGCATTACTCCTAGATACACTCAAATGCTCTATTAAGGATTGAGCAGCAGAGTCCTGCCTTCAAGAAACTTAGACTAGTGCAGAAAACAAATTAGTATGCAACTGTAGTACAGTATGCAGTCAAGCATCATGCTAAAGGTAAGCATACAGAGAAGCTAAAGAACAATGAGGGTGTCTGAAACCACTTTTGGACAGTCAGGGAAAGCTTCTCAAAGACATTAAAACTGTTTTTGACTTGTTAAGAGAGGTGTTAAACAAGTTAAATAAAGCAGGGAATGGTGGGGAGGTGGAAGGCAAAGGAATTCAAAGTGGTTGCTGCTAAAGTTGAGGGCTAGAAAATGGGTGAGTAATGAGCCTGGATGGGAAGGAAAGCTCGATTACAAATACTAAGCTTGTACTTTATCCTGAGTGGAGAGGCACTAAGGTAAAATGTGGAGAGTGAAATAATCAGATTTATATTTTTTATTCTAGCTTTATTGTGAAAACTGCAAAGAATGCTAGAAAGAAAACAGAGCATGTGAACTTGGATACAGTTATCAAATCTCAAATATTGACAATGAACTAGAAATATAGGGGAAAAAAATGAAATATGAAGCAATTCCTTTAAGACCAAAACCTTTAAGACCCCACTCTGAGGAGAAGGAGTAGAGCAGCATTTTGGAGACCAGGATTAGGATTATATGTGGAAGGGCTGTGGAATGATAATGTATTATAGAATCAGATTTAAAATCTGATCCCTAAATCCTCAAATATTAGAAATGTAACTACCAAAAGTTAGTCTGACTATAGTTCTAAGATAAAAAATATTGCTTCCAACAATATGTTGCAACAGGACCTCTGCTACCCAGAGCTTTAAAAAGCAGCATTGTTGCCTCAGTGTCAAAGTTGTTAGTTTTTTATATGAAACAAATTTTAGATGTGGACTGGGAGTTAGAAGCCTGTTTTTGTTTTTTTTTTTTTAAGGTTTATTTATTTTGAGAGATAAAGACAGCACAAGCAGGGAAGGGGCAGAGAGAGAGAGACAGAGACAGAGAGACAGAGAGAGAGAAAATCCCAAGCAGGCTCTGCATTGTCTGGGCAGAGTCAGATGCAGGGCTCAATCCTAGGAACCATGAGATCATGACCTGAGCCGAAACCAAGAGTCAGATGCTTAACCAACTGAGCCTCCCAGGCTAGAAGCCTATTTTTTTTTATTGCATTGTTTTGTTTCTTCTGAGTCTAGGCTCTACTACTAGCTATATCACTTTGGCTAAGTCACTTGAAACCAATGGGCCACAAGATATTAAATAGGAGTTTCATCCTTTGTAACAGACATTCTGACAACTGCAGTCCCCATGTGGTTCAACGGCAAACTGATTAACATTATGATACATGTGCAAAAGGTGGTATTTTTGGTTCCAAGTTAGTATCCTCTTGTATAAATTCTGTATTGCCCACATGTTGTATTTATTTATGTATTTATTTAAAAGTAAGGTTTTTTTTTTAATGTTTATTTAGTTTTGAGAGAGAAAGACACAGAGTGTGAGTGGGGGAGGGGCAGGGAGCAGAACAGAATCTGAAGCAGGCTCCAGGCTCTGAGCTGTCAGGATGGAGCCTAACATGGCGCTCAAACCCACGAACCGTGAGATCATGACCTGAGCCGAAATCGGATGCTCAACCGACTGAGCCACCGAGGTGCCCCCCCGCCCCCCATATGTTGTATTTAAAATATCAGTCCTGCCTTCAAGGACTAATATGTCTGTAAAAAAAAAAAAAAAAGTGGGTCAAGGGAGTACTGGAGTAGTTAGAAATTATCTTTGTAGGCTCAAGTTTCCACAAGTTGAAAGGAAGGTTTCTATAGTAGGTGGTAAATTGCATATAAGATACAGGAAAGGAAAGGCAGACCTAGGGCTATGGACCAAACTCCGTACAGGAGGCTTGCCTATTTTTAAACCCCTTTTCACAATTTGCTAGGCATGGTACAAAACAAAACAAACCAAGCAAACAAAAAAACCCCAGAAATATATGGACTCAAGACAGGGAAAGAGGAAAGACCACTCCTCTAACTAGCTCGGAAGAGCTGATCAAAACCCAAAGCCATTCATAAAGTTGTCTATGGCTGATACTATTCATCTTTCCTAAAAGTCCCTCATGCCTGCTGAAATCACTTTCCCAAATGCCTTAGACACAGGAATCTGACACCCACTGAGCTTGCTTTATCAAACAGTGACTCAATCTGCCTTACCTGAACCAAGGTACTAATCCTGAAGCTCTAAACTGAAAAATACTCTTTATGGATTAAAATAAAAACCTCAGCAATTTATCAAAAAGGGGGAAGGGCAGCCAATAGCATTTGGAAGAATGTTACATTTTATTACTTAGCATTGTTTCACTGTTAATAGTTAT
Source organism: Leopardus geoffroyi (assembly GCF_018350155.1). Classification (NCBI taxonomy): domain Eukaryota; kingdom Metazoa; phylum Chordata; class Mammalia; order Carnivora; family Felidae; genus Leopardus; species Leopardus geoffroyi. Next base: position 104,326,366 of record NC_059328.1, read on the forward strand.
TGTACATAATACTATTACTGAAGGTCATTTCACCTAGTGGCTGCAAAATGGCCTGAAATTTTAGCAGCACCCGTTTTATACAAAATTTATTTTTCCACAGAATTGATTAGACACATCAGAAAAATCATTTCAGCTAAAAATGTTGATGTGGTAGAAATACCCTTTTACAAAGTGCAACATTAGGATAGTACTCGAGAAGGCAAGATTCTTTAAGTCCCAGGATTTAACAAACTGACTGATTAGCTCCACAGCTGAAAGGAATGATATTTTCAAGATTCTAACCTTTTAAATATGGCACTACGGATGAACCAGTACTCAGCACTGCACAGCTCTGCATAGAACGAAGGATGCTGGGAAGACAGTGTGACTGATGGTGGGAAGGGGGAAGAAGGACCAGTTCTAACAGTCCTCAAACTCCACTCCAGCTGTTCCTGTTCCACACTGTCCGCGAAGCTGGCCCAGTCTCCTTCACCCAGTGTGTAACCAAAGGCAGTTTCAAGGCTCGATGGCAAGAGACCACCGATAACCTCTTCACCTTATGTTGCCTCTTTCTGCTGCCATGGACTGCCATGACCGTCTGCTATACCTGCACCGTCCTCAGTGGGTCCAGTTCCCCGACGAGGAAGGGGGACCACGGTGAGACTCCAATCCCCGGGCCCTAATCCATACCTTAAAACTATGGCCTCTAGCCTCACTTACTGATCTGATAGCTGTGACCACCAAAAGTAACTTCATAACCATATCTCTAGCACCTGATGCTGCAAGTATTTGCCAAATGCCCTCAACTCTAACAACCTTCTAGCTATCCTCTGGGGTTGAGTTAGCTGGCTACAGAGTAAGGAGAAAGATGATCAGTATTCTCCTTTAGTCTTGGATACCATCAAGTCTTCAAGAAGACTTAGTAGCTTCATGTAACACAGCACCTCAATCAAAACCTTTTCTCCAGCATGTCTGTCATAATCCTTGGGGTGGGGGGACAGGAGGGAAGCATATAGTCCCAGTTTGGGAAGGGAAGAGGGTTTACAGCATTACCTATTTGCCATATTTTCTTCCTTGTATTGGGAGAGCTCCAGCTCATGATCTCTGCCACTCATCCATTCACCCTACACTCAACTCAGAAGCTGAGGGGTTCTGAAATTGCATATATTTTCTAAATTCCCAACCCCTGCCGGTGAATTTGCCCTCCGCTGCTCCTTAGACAATTGTTCCCATGTTCGTCTGCGGGCCCTGGGACTGGCCCTAGTTGTCTTGCTGACGTTTGTCTTCTGTTGGGACACCTTATTACCTGCTAGAACTGTGGTACTGGTTCTCCCCCATCATGCTAACTGAAGTCCCTCCCAGCCTCAGCCACATCCTTTTCCTTTTTGGCCTCTTCAGTGTTCCTCCGGATCCTCTCCTCTATGGAGCCTTTACCCTTGGCTGCTGAAGGCACCAAGAACACAGTAGAGACTCCTCCAGGGAAAAAGGCTCTGAGAGAATGCCCCAACAGGAGATTCAAGCCCTTACACAGCTGGAAGTACAAACAAATGTGGCAGCAAGGACAGAAGAAACAAAAGAGACATTCCTATAACATCCATCTGCCCAGGACAGAGTATACAGAAACAGAACAATTATTCTTTAATATCACAAGAACACCTCACTTCTGCCCGTGCTCTCTTAGCTTCCAAGAAAAAGAAATACCGAGCAGTGTTCTCTACTTTGACCCTAGCTGAAACTTGAAGACTATATCTAATGTAAAAAATCACACAGAATCGAATCCCTAGAAGTATCTCCACAGTGATCCATACTGCCTTACCGTAAATAGTGCTTCAGAGCTTGCAATGTTAGAACAGAAAAGTAATTTTAAATGTACAAAACAAAAATGGGACATTTATTCATAACTCAAAAAAAACCCACAACCCACTAAGCAAGTAGAGTGAGAGTTAAATATAAACACGGGGAGTTCCACCCCAACCCTACTTCTCCAAGGCTGTATGGTCACAAGGAATCTCTGGAGAAAACATGTGGACAAGAGAGGACCAGTCAGCGCCGCCTCCGGTCTGGACTCCTGCTGCGTCTTCGGCCACCTCTAGGGAAAAGGAAGAGTCCATCAGAGGAACATAATTCTATGTCCTTATTCTGTTTTGTTCACGTTCCCTTCACCAAGATAGTTTGCCCTCTCCACTTTACCTCCTCTTGCCCTTGGGTGGACCCCGAACAAAACACCAGTCCACACTGATCGGCTGTCCCATCAGATCCTGGCCATTGAGTCCCTCCATAGCAGCCTGGGCCTCCTTGTATGTTTCATACTCAACTAGAGTATACCCCTAGGACAAGTGAAAAAACAGAGATCAAAACCTTCATATTCCACCAAATACCACTATTTTATTCCTCAAATCTAGGCTCATACTCAAATAGAAAAATATATAAACGTTAAACAATGAATGTACACCGTATTACTGTACTGTACAAAATGTCTGTTTCTATCTGTCTCTTTTTTGTGTCTAACAAAATCAATTGCCAACCTCATTTTATTTCTTGGCCAATCACAATGGACAACTACCAATGCTGTCAAAGGTTATGGGGCAAGAGAACAACAGATTGTTATTTAGGGTACCTTCAGGTATCCTGTACGCCGGTCCAAGTTGAGGTGGATGTTTTTTATTTCTCCATACTCTGCAAATTTGTCATGGATGTCTTCTTCAGTGGCTTCCTCGTGTACTCCAGTGACAAACAGAATCCAGCCTTCAACAGCTGTTGAGGAAGGGAGGGAGAGTGAGCACACCAGAGAAAAACTTCAAGCAAGATCACAACAGTGGAGTGAGTGCGGATTTCAGAGATTGGTTAAGCTATCTCTGACTCCATTCCTACTTGGTTTTATTTCACTGGTCCACAATTCACTACAAACAAAGAGCCCTACAGACTACATTTCACTTACAGCGCTGTGGTCCGGGTTCATCACCATCCTGCTCCACGCTGTCATAATCCTCACGCATCCGCGCTCGAGACCCTTCTTCTATAAGGAACATACAGGAGATCACCGGAAATCTCTTCTCCCACTGTTCCCCATGAGTCCGAATGGGGACCCCGAAACTCGTAGCTGTCGCCACTCTATACCCATTTTCCCGACACAACACTCACCGGAGCCAAAGCCGCGGCCCTTCCGTTTCTTCGCCTTTTCTTTCAGTTTGTGGATGCTCTCTGGAGCCCCAGAAGTGAAAGAATGAATAACAAAGATAACAGTTACTTATAACAATAGTCTGTCTCCGAAAACATCATCTGAAGGCAGTCCCACCACCTCCAGTCCCATTCCCTTCCCGGTCCCTCCCCCATTCCTCCCGAAGGGGGCGCAGTCTTTAATCCAACCGAAACCTGGTTCCCCGACTCCCATCCTCCCTGCCGGGCAGGAATTGTTTTCCTATTACATCCTTCTCTCGCACCTTCCCCGCTTCCCGCAGCAGCCTCCACTGTCCTCACCGTCCCCATCCTCATCCATGGCGAAATCCTCGCCCCCGGCCTCATGAAGATCCAGCACGTCCGCCATCTTGCCTCCCTTCTTACTCTCGTCCGTGCCGCTCAGGCACTAGGCACCTCGGGAAACTGTCGCGGAGGGGAAAGGTCGCTAGTCAAGTTGACCAATCAAAAGCTAAGTCTAAGTCCCGCCCCCGGCGCAGCGAAAATACGCAATGGAGGCGGGCCTTGTTCGGGAAGATGCCGGAAGTGTTCCTGTAGCCATCTTGAGCAAGTGGTCAGCTGAACTGAGTGGCACTGTAAGGGACAAGCTAACGGGTGGCTGCAGGCAGTGCCCTATTAAGTAGGGCAGCCGAGGAGAAATACTACTGCCAGCGAAGCACAGCCGAATTTCTTTATTAGAGGATTGTGTACCGTCTCCTTGGACTCCGTACCAAATGGAAGTTTGAAGAACGTTTTTTCTCTCAAAACTTCTAGACCTGTATCCTGCTCTGAAGAGCAGCTGGATCTGTGATGGAAACATTTTAAAAATAGTTCAGTCCATAAAGCTGGGTACTGAAGCTGTTTCTGGCTCGTACTGCAGCACCGAATTTCTCTTAACACTTAACAGACCTGGTTGTCCGGGAACTAACATTGGTGACACGGGTGTCAACTTCTTAAAATTTTTTTTGTTGTTATAATTTTTTTAAGATAAACTCTCAAACTCTTCCCACCACCTCTGGGGATTAAAAAACAAAACAAAATCATGGCTTTAAACAAAATGGGGGCTTTAACCTCTTTGGGAATGGTGCGTGTATTTCATGTTTAAAAACCTAGGCGTTGAAAAAACAAACAAACCTAGGAGTTGAGGCAAAACCCATATTGCCCCCAAATTCTGGAATCCTGATGTAAACCTTTAACAATAGTGGACTGCAGATTCATTTATTTATTAATTTTTTAATCAAGCCGTTATGTGACTTTACTATTAGAGAAAGTGTGGGCAATACAAGGCAAAATAATCTCATTATCAACAATCACTTTATAACTACATTATGAAAGTGATAATTGCTACGACAAAGTGTAATGGCAGTATAAAGAAAGTTTCTAATAGGACTGGGAGTAAGAAGGGCTTCCATTTGAACTGGGCCTTTAAGGCTGGGTAGTTTTCCAGGCCACGCAGCTGTACTGAGAATAGGAGACACTAATCCATTCTCCACAGTAGGTAGTGTGATCCTTGAAAAAATCAGCTGGTCATATCCCTAACAAAACCCTTCCTTGACTTTTTCACTTGGGAATAAAATTTGAACCGCCTACTCTGCCTATTTACAACGACCTCCATTACCATTCTGCCTTCGTATTAAGCTCTCCCTACATTTTCCCTCAATTGTGCTGTCTCTTTCCCACCTCAGGACTTTTGCAACTTTCTGTTCCTGATGCTCTTATTCCAGCTCTTCACATGGCTCATTCAACTTCATCCTTTAGGTCTCCCTAAAATACTACTTTCTCTACTTTCCTGTCCTTCACTCTTGTTTATGTCCTTCACAGAACTAGCTTACTACCTTGTTTACTTTCTGACTCGTTTATTGTCTGAATTCCCATTAGAGTGTAATCCTTATGGCAGAGACCCTTAATTACAACGATATCCCCAAAGTTTAGACCAGTGTCTAGCTCACAGTAGACATTTGATACATGCTTATTGAGTGAACAAATACCAGAATGGCAAGAAATTGTTTGCCTGATGCTGTGTGGCTAGGAAATAAAGCTAGAAGTACAGGTTAGGGCCAAAATGTATACCATGCTAAGGATATTGAAATTTTATCCCGTAGGCAAGAATTTCTGTACTTCAAGTATTTGAGTGTTCATGATTTTTCACAACTGTAAATAGCCCCCATGCTGTTTCTTGATTAGTGTTTCTCCTTACGTAGACTGACTTTTTAATTAAACAAATTTGCACTAAATTTAAATATCACTGCCATAAGTGTAAAATCTGTATTTTTTTCTACAGTTTCAGATTAAAATATAAAATAAGTAAAAATGAAAAATGTTTGCCCCTCTACCACCTAAAATCATCTCAGGTAATACCAAGGGTTCCCATATAAAACTTCGGGGAATGCTGTTAAGGACAAGGATAGCTAAGTGATGGTTTAAGCAAGGTAGTGGTGCACTCCTAAGTATTTTAGAAAGAAATCTGACAGTAGTTGAGAGGATGTTAAGAATGAAGGCAGAGGCTGGTAAGGAAGCTATTGCAGTGGTCCAGCCCAGAGATGATAAAGGACTGAACTAAGGCAGTGGATATGGACAAGACAGATTAGGAAGTTTATATAGGAGGTAAACTCAACAGCAAGTGACTGATTAGATCATGGTAAGGAATGGACCTAAGGTTCTAATTTAAGTAACTGGGTAGATAATAATCCTAATAACAGATTTGGGGAGTCAAAGAAGAGCATGTATGAAATGGCTTTTATTTTGAATATGTGACTTCAGAGAGCTTGTGTCATAAATTCAGGTGGTGAGGGGCACCTGGGTGGCTCGGTCGGTTGAGCGACCGACTTCAGCTCAGGTCACGATCTCACTGCTTGTGAGTTCAAGCTCCACATGCAGCTCTGTGCTGACAGCTTGGGCCTGGAGCCTGCTTCGGATTCTGTGTCTCCCTCTCTCTCTGCCCCTCCCCTGCTTGCTCTCTCTCTCTCTTTCAAAAATAAACATTTAAAAATGTTTAAAAATAAGATAAATTCAGTTGGTGATGTCATGGAAATATAGATGTAAAAGCTCAAAAGGGTGAAGGAGATTGAGAATGGTGTATAAGATAGAGTTGAAGTCACCATGGTGAGTGAGTTCACTAGTGGAAATGGGTACAGCTTGAAAAGAAAGGGTCAGTGACAAAATCCAGGTTCCTCAAATGTCTGAAGGGGAAGCAGAATGCCTTCCCCCAACAGTGCAATCTTATTTCTGCCACCCAAAAAATACTAATCAAAATTATCTTTTAGTCTGTTTATAAAAGAAAGGGTTGTTTTAGAGCTCCTCTGATACATACGTCTTAAGAAAGAGTCAATCTGGCTCACTAGACAAAAATCTATTTTTAATTGTATAAAATTATACATATAAAATACATAGAAAGTAGTAAAAAGATAAGTAAAATCTTTAACAATGAAAGTGGACAGATCAGGGAACAATTTTTCTCCAGTTCTTTGGGATCTTAACTGGTTGTTAACTTGAGAAAAATAATCCAGGAGGTGCAAAGGAGAAGTTCTTCCCACAACTCACACCCCATCACACTTCTCAGAGAAAGGAGCATAGGAGAAATGAGGGTTTATGATGTCTGGATTATAAATACCAATAAAAACTGGGTAGACATACCTGTTATTTAACATAGGAACCTCTACTCCTACCCTACATGTGCTTCGTGGTATACAGAGATGGGACCTGGAGAATTCCAGGAGGTCCCTTTCAAGCACTAAAACAGTTGCTAGATTCCTTACCACTGATCCCATATGTACTGATCACCAAGATGATTTCAAAAGCAAAAAAGCTGATTTTCATCTTATCCCTGTCTGATCCAAAAGAGCAAATTGTGGCCTATTTCCTAACCTATTTCTAAAAACAAAGTGTATAATCATAGAATGGAAAGTCCAATTTTGCAGAAACAGGAAAACGTCCCAAGCACATTTTGGAAAGTGCACCGAACTATAATATAGTATAAAGGAGTTTATAGAAACAAAGGGAAAACGCATCTTTGAGAGACCTATAAAAAATTCTCCCAAAGAGGAATGCGTTAGCTGTACTCCAGATATTTCTCCCCTATTTCACCCAGGAGAGAGATTGGGGGTGGGAGGCGGAGAGTCTTAAAAACACAGTTGATCATGTAGTCTCTTTTCCCTCCTGCAGTCTCCCCAGGGTTCCAGTTAGGAAGTGCCATAATGCCAGTCGCAACTAATTTTCTTGATCAACTCCTGCTCTAATAACCAACATGGAAGAAGAGGAAAGAAAAGAGAGAAAACAACTGTGAATCTATGGACATCAAAGATAGCAAACAGCAGCAACTTTGTGGGAGAGAGAGGAACACGGCCCTCACCAAAGAGGACAAATAATGTTTCCAAAGAGCAACATGAAGGGGAGAGACAGAGTCGGGAAATATGTTTTCCCTCCTACCCATTTCTGCAGACAGGAAGGTTTAAACACAGGGCTCAGTGAAGCTGGGTGAGCAGAGAGGAGTGAAGAGGGAATATTGGAAGAGGCTTCAATGCTGATCCCTTCTGGAGCAAGAACACACCTGGGAAGCTGGTATGGTATCTATGCCCCAGAAGCAACTTAGGTGATAAACACCTAGTTTTGTGTTTATAATTCCTCTCTTCTTCCTGGGAAGTTTCTCAGGAATAATTTGAACAATGAGAAAGCAGCTGTCTACTTCCTTCCAAATTAATAAAGGAAGTCTCAAAATGAAGTACCGCTTGGAGGCAGAGGAGGAGTAAGGGAGTGGCGGGAAGCGGTCGGTGGGGAGTCTAGGCAAGGAAATGTCTAGTCACTGGAGGAACAGCTCAGTACTAAGTAGGCCCAACTCAAGATAAACTCAAGCCAGAGCCTTCATACTCGTACCCTGTTTGGAGTCCAAGAGAAAGCAGGAATGAGGTTGAGGGTGAGGGTGGGGCACACAGACCTTATTCGAACTCCCTGTTAGATTATAAGAACACTTTGTCAATCATTTTGTGCTATTGAAATGACTACACAGAGCTGGGAGTATAAGCACCAACAAAGCTCTGAAGACAGCCTGCTCTTTTTACAAAGTGGAATGGGGATGTTTCAAAGGAAACTACATCCAAAAACTAGAAGAAAAGGGATCTCTCAGCAACTTGGGATCTGAGTGTAGAATTTATACATATACATATATATATCTATATTTTAAAGTATAAAATTGAGAAAGTATGTACAGAAATCATACTAAGTCTTAGAAAAGACATTATCAAAAAGAGCCTGGAGAGGATGGGGAGTATGTGCATGGACGCCTAGCAGTTGGAGGAATGCATATTGCCCAACTGCCCAGCGGCCAGCAGGAGAATATCTTTCTTCTCCTTGTGGAAGCGCAGCTCCTTGCCTGCCAGCCGAGCTTCGTCCAGCTCCCGCTCAGTAGAGGCCAGCTCTCTAGACAGTGCCCCTGGCACACTCTGCTCCCGGCTCACCCAGTCCAATGCCATTTGATGGCGAATATCATCATCCAGGGCCCGGTGTGAATAATGAGCCAACACTTCCTGCAAGGGGAAAGGAAAATGAAGGTTACTGACAAAGTCAAGGTTCATACCAAATGGACCCAATGGGATGAGGAACTCTTAGCCTTGGAGTCCTAACTGAAGTAAGTCCTTTAAGGAGATTCTTAAGGGAAACTTCCCCGTGGGGGAAGCAAGGCAGGCAAAAGAGCTACAGTTAAGATCTAAATAGGAAAGATGTTAGGAATGAAGAGGGTACTTTGAGGCTTTCAGGATTCACAACCTGGTAACTATAGGCCTGCTTATGTCTAACATAACAGCCACCTCGAAATAGTCCTTCTGCAAGACTCCTCTCACAGACAGGGTCTCTTACCTGCCGAGAGCACTGTCTCTCCCTCATGGCCTTAAGGCTGCCATTCCAGTGCAGCAGCTGAAAAACTGTCATTAGTTCCTGGAGGAAGAAGACATGAAGTGCCAGAACAGTGATTTATATTGAGGGTTTGCATCACAATTACATGGGGGACCTTTTACAGAATGTATGTACGTAAGCATCTCTTATACCAACTCTGATGTGCCCTTCAGGGAAGGAAGGTATTTATATATTGAAAAATATTCTAACCTTCTCTCCCTTCCCTTCCAACTGATGATCAATGAGTTAGGGATTAGAAGGAAATATAATATAATATAATATAATATAATATAATATAAATGCAGGTTGATCCATGTTATGAGAGCCATAGTACCTGGAACTCCAACATTGACTTGCCCTTGTTGGATTCCAGCATGAATCGGAAGGCACCAATCCCTGTGTTTGGGTTGTCAGCTTCCTCCCTGTTGCCCTGTAACAGAGGAAAGGAAAAGACAAATTTTCAATCAGGATTATCACCTCAAGCAGCACTGTCCTGTAGAAATATAACGCAAGCCCCCAATCTAATGTAACATTTTCTAGTTGCCACGTTAAAGTAAAAATAAACAGGTAAAATTAATGTAAATAGCATGTTTTATTTAAGCTAATATATTCAAAATATAATTTAGCTATACTTAGCATAAAAATTTTTCATGAAATTTTTACATTCTTTTTCTTATACCAGGGTTTCAAAATCTGAAGTCTCTTCCACATTTACAGCACATCTCAATTCATACTAGCCACATATCAGGTGTTTAACAGCTATATGTGGCTGGTGGCTATTCTGCTGGTCAGCATAAACCTAGAAGACTCCAAAGTCATCACACATATTAACTCAAGTGACAGAGGTCAATCTGATTTTCCCTATCTTACAAAGAGGGAACACTGAAACATAGAGAAGAACCCCAATTTAGCCAAAATAACAGAGTGAGTCCAACACACAGGATTGGACTAGCCTAGAGGATAATTGGGCAAATGCATTTTCAAGGGAAACAGTAGGAGCCATAAAGCATAGTAAATTCTGGGTAGCAGTTTGGCCTCTTAGACATTTGGCTTGTGTGTTCTAGTGGTTACATGACCCCGTGGGGATAGAACTAAGATTCATTGCCTGTGCAAACAAACAATATGGTATAGACTGGATCTCCTACTAATCTTGAGGCCTTGGGGAAGTCATTTAACCTCTCTGTTCCTGTTTCCTCATCTGTAAAATGGGAATAATCACAGATCTATCTCCTAAGATTGTTTTGAGAATTAAATAAGAAATTATTTAAAAAGGGATAAATGTGGTTTTAAAACTCCAATTATATAAAATGTGGTACATTATTATACTAGACTTGGTATCCAGTTACACAATCCAAATCCATTCTGGTACTGGCTTTGGTTTAGTGGTACTTGATGGCGGTTTAATATTACTGGGGATAATTCCAGACCCTGGGGCTGGCTGGGACTTCCAAAATAAGGGCAGCTGCTATTTTTTTTTTTTTTTTTTTTTGTGACCTTTTTGTCAGCCTGATCTAGGAAAATAAAACCAGGAGACTTCTGGGAACACAGGGACCCAACTTTCTCCTTCTGCTTCCTGACAAGTTGCCTGATCTTTCTAGCCCATTCTGCACCACCGTCCCTGCTCCACGCCTCCCAAGATTCTGCTCTCTTTGAGAAAAGGGACTAGGTAGAAGTGAGGAGCCAATCAAGTTATATCCAAATTCAGTTTATTATGGGGCACTTCTCCATGGGGCTGTACTGTATATGTATTATAATAATTCCATGCACTTAGTAAGTATACCATATGTGCTGGCTTATTTGTTTTCACTCTGCTAGAATCAACAAGAAGTCACACAAGATCAACCCATATTATTTTGTGGCTTATGAGAAGCAACATGCCAACCAGTAGTTAATCTTCATGGTGAAGCAAAGAACACAAAATTTGGATTTAAAAAAGAAAAGCTACAGAGAGGAAGGAAAAGGGTAACCTTCACTATTAGCATTTAGGGCCCTGAAGCAATTAACCTGTTTCATGGTTGCCTATAATCATTCAATATGGTACCTTATTCAGTACCTCCAGAGTTTTCCATGATATAGTACATAGAAAGTAATGATTATCTCTGTACAGCCAACTGGCGTATACAGAAGCAGCTGCGGGCAGAGGAGCCCATCTATCCCAGGCTTTGCTCTGGGACAGAGCATGAGCAGCGGAGGGGCAGAGAAAGAGAGGGAGACACAGAATCTGAAGCAGGCTCCAGGCTCTGAACTGTCAGCACAGAGCCCGAGGCGGGGCTCGAACTCACAAGCCATGAGATCATGACCTGAGCTGAAGTCAGACCCCCAACTGACTGAGCCACCCAGGTGCCCTGAAATCAATGTGATTTGGAGTATGGCGATTCCACTGGGAAATTAATGAGCAATCTATTAAATTCTCAGTTTTGAGGGGTTAGGCAAATAGGAATATTGGCAGAGAATGAAAACAATTTGTTTCCTAAACACTTTGTAGTAGACACTGCTGGTGACCTAGCCGACATCTGTTTCCTTCTTCCTTACTATAGAACCTTAATCTTGTTCTACTACCTACCATCTCCCATGTATCTCCCTCAGGGAAGAGTGATTTTATCCTCTAATTTCAGTGGGTAAATCCTAACCCATTTTGCTTGTAATTGGTTTTAAGGTGGGAATTCTGGCCATTAGGAAGTAGAAGGGAGGTCTACTGGCGGGTTTCTGGGAGAAGATTCCTTACTACTAAAGAGGTACTAAAAGAAGGTCTCAGGGCACCTGACTGGCTCAGTTGGTAGAGCATGCAACTCAATCTCAGGGTCTTGAGTTCAAGCCCCACATTGGGTGTAGAGCCTACCTACTTAAGAAAGAAAGAGAGAAAGATGGTGTCTTTCTGTCTTTGAATATGGTTACATCTGTATTTAATATCTGAAATTCTGTAGTCATCTTGCACCCTTGCATCTGAAGGGAGCCAGCTCAAGGACAAAGACAGTATCTAGAGGATGGCTGAATGGAGAGATGGAAAGAATTTGGCTAGTAGATGATGACATTCTTGATCCATGGAATCAACCAGCCTTGAAATCTTCTCTACTTCTGGACTTCCTGTCATGTTAGAGAGTAAATTTCCTTTCTTGGTGTATTCCCTTAAGTCAGTTTGAAGTAAGATTTTTCTATTACTTGCATCCAAAGGCATCAAAACAGGTAACACGTGCTAAGTGCTTAAATATATTCTCTTCTATCCAGTAATCCTACAGGTATAATTGTTACAGATGAGGAAATTGAGACTTAGATTAAGTAACTTGCTCAAAGCCACATAGCTAGTAGAATCATAATTTCAAAACGATGAATTCAGAGTCCATGCTTATAAGCATTGCTTTCTATAATCCAAACCAGTGTTTCACTTTATATTAGGTGACTTAAGAGTGATAAATGTACTTTCTTAATTTAATTGGCTTTGATCAATATAAAAAATTGTTTTTATTCCTTGTAGATACTTCTGACCAGGGCAAAGAGAAATGGGAGGAAATCAGATGGGTAACAGAGGGAAGCCAACTTATTATCTAAAGTGTTCAACACTAATAAATACACAAACAGATAACTGAAGTGGTTTAGTATATGTAATTACATCTTAACTTCAAAGAGAACAGAAACAGAAAATTGGTCAGACTTTCACCCTATCACCCTATCAGTGAACTTGCGGGAAGGAAGAGAGAAGGCAGTGTTCATTTCCAGGATGCACCTCTAAGCTAGAAAATTCTGAGTCGACTTGGGTTCCAGTCTTGGCTCTACCACTTTCTAGCTACATCCCTTCAGGCAAAATTTCACTTCTATGTTTTTAGTTTCCTTATCTGTAAAACAGGGGTACTAATAGTTCTTATATCTCAGAGCATTATGGTGATGATCAAATGACGTAAAATACACATAAATCCCCTAGAACAGTCCCTGACACAAAGTAAATACTCAATTAGGATTAGCTGTGATTATCATCATTATCATCATCATCATCATTTGAAGGAACATTCTTTTGAAAGAGAGTAAAAAAATTACCCACCCCATTCGTGGAAAGGAAAAAAATAAAAACTAAGACACTGTATTATAAAGTGTTCTTTATTAATAGGAGAGGTCACGGAGATGAATGGCAATAAGAAAAGTCATAAAAAAAAAAAAAAAAAAAAGAACAGTGAAGTAAGAAGGGAATAAGGTCTTAAACCAAAATTGGGAAAAGCAAAATTCAAGCTCAGGTTTTATTTTGAAATATCTCTAAAATTCCACAAATCTTGAATTAAAGGTTTCTAGATACCAAAGAGATACAATGAAAGAGGCAAAATACCAACAAAAACATAAACATACACATAGAATCAGTGATTGAGACATAGGGAGCGTGTAATATGCAAGATCGACAGAAAATAAATTCCTGTCTATACAGGAAAGAAAACAAGAAATCCCGCTCTGATTCCCAGTGATTTACAAGACTTCCCAGCCAGCCAGTTCTCCCATCCCCCACTTTCTTTTCTTTGAACTCCCTGTAACTTACATTGAAAGATGCCAGGGCCTCAGAGACACTCTTCTCAATGAACTCATCAGTGATTCTTCGGGAAGGGTGTTCATTAAACACAGAATTCATCAGTGCAATCTTTGCAGCACTCCGCCGGGCCTCAGCTTTTGTGGGGCAAAACTAGGCAGGACAGAGAGAGAGAAAATATGTATATATGTGTGTCTGAGAGAGAAAGGAAGGAACAGTGGGAGGGAAACATTGGGATAGAAGACACTTGGGTAGTCTTTGGAAAAATCAGTTTGTGCAGTATACCCTCCAAAGTTTGTTTTGTAAAATGGTTGAGGCATTTGGAAACATAATTTTGATTCAACATCCTGAAGTCATTAAGGAACTGGAGACGGCTATAGCTCATACCAAATTGAATGCAGAATGAGGAAGGCTGCTGAAGTCAGCATATAACCACTGGATATAAAAAATACGCCCATTTCAACTGTCAACAGAATTAATTACTCAAAAGCCAGAATCTGGCCAGCCTGTTAGAAATTTGTATCTTGCTCTCCTGTTCCATGCACAGGCAAGATTTCTTTTCATCCCTCTAGATAAGCTAGGAGTAGAATAGGTCTTCTCTAGGCTTCTGCAGAGGAGGCCTCTAGTCTCTACCAGAAGCGCCCATCCAGGATTCTTGGACTTCACTTTTCGCTGTGAGCAGGCAGTTCCCCCACTAACGCAGTGAGTCAATGAGCTATCCCTGAGCAGAGCCCAAGGTCTGAAGAAGGAATGTGTAGTCTTTTTCCCCCCAGGGGAAGCAAGGAGGAGAGGGGTAGCAAGGAGAAGGAAAGCTGACCTGAACAAAGCAAGAAAATATTAAAAGTTAATTCATGTTTTTTACATTGTCTCCAACATAGGTATCATAGACCAAGGCTGATTTTCAGAAGTCTTAAATCACTCAACCTCAAATCCCCATAGTATTTGTTTATATAATTCATCATCACTGGCTGCCTCAAAGGCCTGTGTCTCCTGTCATTTATGATTAGGGTCAGAGGAAAGGAAGAAAGTAATGTTATGGCTTTTAAAAGTAGACCAGGATATGTTCACTACTTAACCACCTTAATATCAATAACTCCCGATTTTCTTTAGCTGACAGGTATCTCTGAGACAGAATATGGAGCTTGGTACATTAACCCTAAGTTTGTCTTCTGCAATTTCTCCATTCCTACTTCTCTGTTCACTAGGCTGCTGCTCATTCTATAGTATGGTATTGTTCCTGAAAGGTCATCCATCCATGAAGAAAACCACCAGGAGAAATTTCACCTGCCAAAGTGGGTATAGAAGACACAAGCTAAAACAGGCCAAGATAGATGGTACTGTTCTTTGGGGGGAAATAACAGAAATCAAGTTACTGTAATGATCCAATTATGGGCATCACCATAAAATTATCAAGTCTTTATTCAACAATAAGATGAGGTGAGAGAAGGAAGGGGAGATCTTATTCTCTAGGAGAGAAAGAAGAAACATTAGTCGTCCTGAGCATATATTTATTTCTCTGAAATTGTTGGGGTTCTGAGGGGGAAAAAATTAGTCACCTTATTTGAAATGAAGCCTCTTCAGGACTTTTCTGTTTGAGGCAGGAACTGAACTGCAATGGCCCTGTTTCATGCCACAGATTTATTAAATGTCTACTCTTTGTTGTGTGCTGAGTGGGTGGTAAAGATCTAAAACTGACTGAGAAGACAGACATAATCTCTACCTCCATGGAGCATAATCCACTAGGTGAAATAATTATGATATGTCATGATAAGTAACATGATAAGGGAAGTTCAAGGTGGCACATAACAGGGGTTATACCTTTGTCTAAGGGTTATACAAGCCTTAAACACAGAACAAAATGTCTATTATCTTCTCTAAATTCCTATTCAGACTCTATATTGACATCTCAGAAGGCTACCTTCCTATGGTCGATGTAAAAAATCCATCTTTGATGATGACATTCACACTAGTCAAATTTCTTCTTACCCTATAATAACAACCAGTCTCCATCATTATATATCACAGCTCTTTCGTATAATTGTAGAATGCTAGCACTAGAAAGACTTTAGAAATAATCTAACCTATCTCCTTCATCTTATAGATGGGGAAACTGAGGCCCAGAGAATTTACCTGACTTGCCCTGCTGGCGGTGGCGGGGGGGGGGGGGGGGGGGCGCTGGCAGGGGGGATGAAAATTTGGATCTTCTAATTCTTAGATGAATACTATTTCCACCATACATAGTCCCTCCACTTTGGCCTCTTAAAGAACACAAACATTGCTTTCTTGAGTAATTTGCCTATGAAAAAGTACTGGGGATAAGGAATATTACTCTGTGTTCTCAAAGAGAGATGGCAGGAAGTTGGACAGATTAGAACATGGGGCAGGTGCTGGTAGTCTGGATATACTAAGGGCGTATTCATAACTGCTCAAATTCAAAGTGGGTGTGAGTTTTCGTAGGCTGAAAGAAAAGCCACTGAGGTTCTTTTGTGGTTAAATGAGCCTCAGATGCTGATCAGAATGATCTGCCCAGAATTGGTTTCAGGTCCTCAAATATGTGATTTCTGACAGAGATTTAATGGCCAAAGTGATGGAGAAAACCACCGCTAGCACCTAAGCATTTCTCCTTGCTACTGCCACCTTGGAACTCTTACCTGGAAGCTCCCAAAGCAACTTCCCCCGGGCAGAGTGACGTAGCAGACATAAGGAGGGCTGTTGGAGGGAACCATTTCATAAACCACCAGAGCCCCGTTCTTCAAGTCTGCCCCACGGGACTGCTTCATCTGCCAGAATTCCTGAAGTGCCTCCACCACATTCACTGCAAAAGAGAAGCAGTTAAGTTCAGCAATGAGAACACCTCGAAAGTAGTTCTGTGCTTCCATACAGTAACTGTATCCTATACTGACATGAAGGGTCTGACCTGCCCTAGCTCCTTACCGCTTAAAAGCATTTAAACTTATAAACCTAGACTCTGATTAAGGCATTTGCACAGGAAGACCAGAGGATGCCTGGCCTCCTACACCACCTCTCTAGTTCACATTTTGGTTAGTCCTAACACCAAAGCAGAATAACTTAAATATTGGAGGCAGAGTTTCCAGGTCAGCAGACCATTATCCCCACCTGATGAAGTGCAAGTAATCATTCCACAATTGGTCAGGTGGCCTAGAGTAATAAACACCAGCACGAGAAGTGCGTTTACTGAACGCTTCCTGTGTTTCATGCACTGCCTTAAGTGCTTTACCTATTTAATCACAAAAACCTTATGAGGCAGGTACTTTTATTATCCCCATTTTACAGATGAGTGAAATGAGACATAGAGAAGTTAAATGACTTGCCCAAGGGTATAATAGCGAGAAAGTAGCAGACCAAGAATTCAAACCCACGCTGTCTTGGTTCCAGAGTCAATGTTCCTAAACCTCATGTGATACTGCCACTCAAGGAAATGTGGTCCTTCTAGCCATTCTCAAACCTGTGCTTCTGGTGAGCAAACCCATAGCCAGATTCCTTTTCCATCTTGGAATTTTATATGATATACACACACATACACATACACACACATACACACACACACAGTGTGTGTGTGTGTGTGTGTGTGTGTGTATGTGTGTGTGTGTGTGTTTGAGCATGAATTTCTCTTCTGAGGATTTCCCTAGGTTTAAGTGGTTTTTGGAGAACTGTATATTGGGAGACTCTCCTTCACAGGTCTCTTGTGGTCCTTTCCAGCTTGCTGGGTATGCCAAGATTTCAAGGACTTGGCTGCTCTTTACTTGGGCCATTTCTCAGGATTGTGTTTGCAGCAAGAAACCCAAGGGATGAGGTAACGTCTCCCTCTGGGACAAAGAACAAGCCTGCTTACTGCCTACAATGACATGGCAGGTTCCCGCAGCTCAGCATTCTTCTTCTGTGATGTGACCTATGGCCTGTGCAAGCATCCACCTGAGCCCTTCACGTCAGACTTGGGAGGCAAGGGGAACTGATGTAAGCAAATCTGATGCTTATGCTACCTGTTGTATTATGAGCAATAAAGTCCTTTGTCTCTGACCCAGAAGTCTCTTGACTTCTGCCACTTCTAGCAAACAGTAGCCAGCTAATGTATTAGGGTAAAATCAAACCCCAGATTCAAGACTGTGTTCCAGAATAGTTCCCCTCATCCCCCCATAATTGGGCAAAATCATTGCACAAATATGTATGGAGTACCTACTCTGTGTTAGACTATGTGCTGGATGCTAGGCTACAATAGTGAACAAAACCATACCTGTTCCTCTTCCTTATGCAGTTTACAACCTGAAGAAGAAGTGAGAGGGGTGCCTGGGTCGCTCAGTCAGTTAAGCATCCAACTCTTGATTTCAGCTCAGGTCACGGTCTCATGATTCATGGGATCCAGCCCCACATCAGGCTCCTGACAGTGTGGAGACTGATTGGGATCCTCTCTCTGCCCCTCCCTACCTCCCCTGCTTGTGTGCTCGCTTGCACATGCGCATGCTCTCTCTCTTAAAATAAATAAGTAAACTTAAAAAAAATTAAAAACCCCGTCCATTAAAAATAATAATAAAACAAAGAGGGAGAGGGGTGCCTGGGTGGCTCAGTCAGTTAAGTGTCTGACCGGCTCAGGTCATGATCTCGTGGTTTGTGAGTTCAAGCCCCGTGTCGGGTTCTGTGCTGATAGCTCAGAGCCTGGAGCCTGCTTCGTATTCCGTGTCTCCTCCTCTCTCTGCCCCTCCCATGCTCATGCTCTGTCTCTCTCTGTGTCTCAATAATAAATAAACGTTAAAAAAAAAAAAAGAGGGAGAGAAAGAGATTAACCAGATATCTCAAGCAAATGAAAAATCGCAACTGTGATCAGTGCTATAAAGGAGTCTGGTAGATGGGAAAGGTCATAGGGACTTCTGACCTCATGGAGAAGGCCAAAGAAAGCTACCCAGCCAAGGTGATATTTAAGTGCAGATATGAGTATGAATTCACTAGGCAAAAAGGTAAGAGAAAGAGTTCTGAACAGAAGGAATAACACACACAAAGGGTCTGTAGCAGCAGAGAAGACGGCAAATAAAGGGACCAGTGTGGCTCAAAAAGTGAGAGCAAGGGAAAGGGTCGTGCAAGATAAGATTGCAAAAGGAAGCAGGAACCAGACCAAAGTGGACCTTGCAGGCCACACTAGAGTAACGGCTTTATCTTAACAGCAGTGGGAAGCCACTGAAGGGCTTAAGACAGAAGGAAGGATGAGATCAGTTTTCCTTTGGAAAGAATCACTTTGACTTCAGGGCTCCAGACATTTCAAGTGGCTTTAACAAAAGCCTCATAATAATAAATGATCAAATGCCTTCTTCATTATCTTCCAACATGACCACTCTCTACTCTCAGTTACAAGGACTCATTCATTCTTTTATATTGTGTTAGTTTAGGTCTGCCAAGGAGAAGACACCAAGATGGGATAAACATGCAAGAGATTTATTGGAAAGGAAGTAGGAGAAGGGAGAGGCTTCAGACCCAGATTGAAGTTCTGACACCTATGGAAGGGGGTGGGAAAGAAGGTCTGGATATGAGAGTCGAAGCTGGCAGTGCATTTCCAAGAAAGGTTTGGCCAGGCCAGTGGGAAGTCCCCAAGCCAGAGAAATCCCACATTGTACCAACATGTGCCTGAGTTAGTGCCCCTGCTGGGCTCGGTCGCTGACTGAGGGCAGCCTGCAGGATGTGTGGCCTCGGTGCACATGAGGTGATGGACACAGAGGGGGCAGCAGCTTAAGGCTGCCAGTCAGTTATGCCCCTGCAGCAGGAGATATGAATAGCACATTTTCATGGCTGCCACACACACATTAGGCAGAAAGTGTGAGCACTTAATATGTACATAGCTCTCTATTCTAAGTATTAGGGACGCAAAGGTGAATAATACAAATCCCCAGCCAGCGAGGTGTCCCAAACCTAGTGGCCAGTAATAACTGGTATTTCCCTGCTCTGCAACTGAAGCAAGCACTCCCTGCACCAGCCAGAGCTTGAAAGCCACGCAAGCTCTTTCCTAACACCCTATATTTAACTGACTTTTTAGAATGTTCATTCTTCCATTAAAAGGCAGCATTAAAAGGAAACTGTCTTTCCCACCCTTAGTTTTGGCAGGGGCTCTTCAGAGGTCACTGCTGCCCAGAAAGCTTAGCCATCTTTGTTCTTTCCATTGAGATCTTTTCAGCCCCAGTTCCCTCTTTGAGACAATTTAGCACAATGCATTGGGTGACAGCTCTCCTGACATGCAAACAACAGGGAGAATATTGAAATAAAGAGAAAGGGGAGGAAACCATTGTAAACGGGAAGATCCTATGAAAAAGCATATGTCCATTCTGATATCCAGTTAAATCTCTCTTGGTACACAGTGCAGGACTAGTTTTTAATGATTATTCAAAGCCAAAGGAGATAGGGAGTCTTATGTCAGAAATGGATGAAATGGGAAATTGGGCAGAATTAAACGATCGGGAGAAAAGCAATGAGCTGTGATCTGCATTTGAAACACCTCACAGGCTCTTTGAGTTTTAGAGCTGACAGGGACTTCAGAGATCATCTAGTCCAATTCAGGCCACAGAAGGGGAAATGACCTGCTTGAGGTCACACAGCTGTGACAGAGCTAGAGACTGAATGTGTAAGACATCCTGATGCCAGTTTGGTCCAAGACCCGGTCCATGGTTGAGCCTCATTGGAATTCACAAGCCCCCTAAAACCCACAATGAAGTCATGTGTGTGTGTGTAGAGTATGTGGTGGGGGAGAGGACGCCCATAGGTTTTATCAGATTTCCAGTGAGGAACCCATGCATCTAATGGTTTACATGAGGATGCTTAAAGAACTGTGAGGTGCGAGGGTTAGCAATGACCAAGACGTACACATCTGACACCTACAAGTGCTTTTTAGGAGTCACTGGAGGATGCTGGACTAAAAGAGACAAGAAAGACCAAGATAGGTACATTAAAAAAAATTTTTTTTTAATATTTATTCATTTTTTGAGAGAGAGAGAGAGAGCGCGCACGCGAGCGCGCGCACATGAGTGGGGGAGGGGCAGAGAGAGGGAGACACAGAATCCAAAGCAGGCTCCAGGCTCTGAGCTGTCAGCACAGAGCGTGACATGGGGCTCGAACTCACAAACCCATGAGATCATGACCTGAGCTGAAGTCAGACGCTCAACCGACTGAGCCACCCAGGCACCCCAATAGTGAGGTATATTTAAGTGTTTGTACCATGATGTTGAACAATAACAAAAAGAATAATTTTGGTTTTGGTCCTTAGGCGATAAAATATTAATGTTGAAATGGGATGAGAGGTACAGATTGTACAACTGTCATACAGTGAAATCATTAAACCAGAGTGAAACCATTAAAACAACACATGAAATTACATTAAAAAATTTTATATCATAAAAATAAATACAATGTTGTGGTGAGAGAGCACGAATAAATAGCTAATGCAGGGGTGCCTGGGTGGCTCATTTGGTTAAGCGATCAACTTCGGCTCAGTCATGATCTCAAGGTTAGTGAGTTTCAGCCCACATCCGGCTCTCTGCTGTCGGTGCCAAGACCACTTTGGATCATCTGTCTCCCTCTCTTTTTGCCCTTCCTGCACATGCACGGACACATTCTCTCTCTCTCTCTCTCTCTCTCTCTCTCTCTCTCTCTCTCAAAAATAAATAAACATTTTTTTAATAGCTAATACAATTGAGAGATGAATGAGAAGATTCTCCCTGATCATACAGGATGGTGAGAATAGGCTGGCCCAGCTTAATTCACATTATTTTGAAGATAGGGAAGCTGGTTAACAATATTCCATCTGATGCTTCCTATTTTCAACTTGTAGAATATGCCCCTGAATAGCCGATAGTGCATAAACTCCTTGGAAGGAAGGGATTGCAAGATGACAGTGACTTTAGGAGAGGACTATGGTAGGCTGAAAAATGCCCCCTGCTAAGATGTCCGTGCTGTGATCCTTAGAACCTGTGAATGTCACCTCAGGTGGCAAAAACTTTATAGGTGTGATTAAGGATCTTGAGATGGGGTGATTAACCCAGATTATATGGGTGGACCCTAAATGCAATGACAAGGGTCCTTCGGGAAGGAGAACTGATGAAGCACAGAAGAAGAGAAGGCAGTGTGAACACAGAGGCAGACATCAGAGTGATGCTGTCACAAGCCAAGGATGCTGGCAGCCCCCGGAAGCTGGAAGAGGCAAGGTCACAGTTTCTTCCCTAGAGCCTTTGGTGGGGATAGGGGAGCACAGACCTGCTGACACCTTGATTTTGGTCCACTGACACCGATTTTGGACTTCTCACCTCCAGAACTGTGAGAGAATACATTCCTGTTGTGTTAATCCCCCAGATGTGAAATAATTTGTTAGAACAGCTACAGGAAATCAACACAGGTCTAATCCAACATCCCCCAAGTTGGGAATATCCAGGCTTTTAACTCCATAGTCACTTATCAGCGAAGAAGCTGTGGTTCTGAGGAAAAGGAATGACGACCAAACAGAAAATACCACACAAGATTCATTCGTTCAACCTAGTGGAGTAAGTAGCTGGGCAGAACGTCCAATCACGTAACCATACTGTGATACCAAGGGAGAGCAACAATTTCAAAGATACAGGTTTGAAGAGGGCAATCCAAAAGTTACAGAGCAAGGAAAGTGACTGGATCATTCAGTCAATCATGCCAGTTTTAGAGACTGCCAGCTGTCCACATCAGAAGGGGAGTACATGCCATGCATAAAAAGGGGCAAAGGCAATGGTAATGCTACCAATACCCATCATCTGCAGTTTTCAAAGGGTTTCCAAATGCATAATAATAGCAACCACCATTGAATCCTAACTGCGTGCTGTGTGGTTTATGCTCATTACCTCACTTAATACACACAAAACTATCAAGGTAAGTGTTATAATACCCATTTTTCAAACAGTGAACAAGCTGGGGCACCTGGCTGGCTCAGTCAGAAGGGCAAGCAATTCTTGATCTTGGGGTTGTTAGTTTGAGCCCCACATTGGGTGTAGAGTTTATTTAAAAAATCAGATCTTGAGGAGCGCCTGGGTGGCTCAGTCTGTTGAGCATCTGACGCTTGATTTTGGCTCAGGTCACGATCTGCTCTCACAGTTAGTGGGTTTGTGTCCCGCATCCTTCCAGCTCTGCACTGACAGTGGGAAGCCTGCTTGGGATTCTCTCTCTCTCTCTCTCTCTCTCTCCCTCTCTCTCTGCCCCTCCCCGCTTGTGCTCTCTCTCAAAATAAATAAACTTTGATAAAAGAAAAACATTAAAAAAAAAAAGTGAACACGTTAAGGCACAGGCCACAGTGGCAGAACCAGGATTTAGAACCAATGTTTGCCTCACAGCTAACCCTCTTTCTGGTGCACTATCCTGCCTTATTGTACCATTAACCTTCACACATACTCTGTGAAGTGGACTGTGAGCTCCATGAAGATAGGAACTCAGTATCTGTCTTGTTCACCACAGCATCTGGTGGTCAATAAATATTTGTCCAATGAATGGAACAGATGAGGCCTAGAGAGATTAAGCAATTTATCCAAGATCACACAGCCACTGTTTGACAGGGCCAGGTTCTCTGATTCCAAACCCTGTGCACCACAAGCTGATTAAAATCCTACAGCATACTGAGTTATGTGTGTATCTTGGGTGGGGATTGAGGGTGGAGGCAGGGGGAGAGGTATAGGACAGATGGGTGAAATAATAGAAGAGTTTTGTTTTGGTTTTTGTGTTTTTAAAACAAATGCTGAGGTCCCCCATGCATGCTGGTAAATCTAAAGACTGTGACTAGAAAAGGTGATCTGGGAGCAGTCGAGAAGAAGGTGAAGGATGTGAATTGAAGATGATACAGTAAAGCATTGCTGGATCAGATAATGGCCTGGGCAAAGATCAAGGTGAATTATATTCAGGGGAATAGGGCCAGCCCCAAATACCGGGCCATCAGTCACAAGGGTATGTGGGTACATACCCTATTTTTTTTTGCCTATTAATCGAAGCAGAATAAGTGATTCCATGTGGTGAAGGACTTCTGAGCCAAATCGGCAGAGAGTTGGCTTGCCTGAAGCTGCATTATCTGCCAAACTCTCCCAAAGTACTGGCTGGACACCCAGACTGGAAATGAGAAACTCGGGAATAATGAGGAGTGTGGTGGGAGGTAGGGAGGTTGGAAGAAGGAGTCTGAAGCCTGACTGATTGCTCTTTGTCAGTAAAATCCCCTTGCTTCTTCATCCTGTCTAAGGAAATGAAAAAGTTTTTACAGTACTCTCAGTTTAGATGCCAAACCAGAGGCTTTCCAGGTAACACCAACAAGAAAGAGGGCATACTCCTCTACAATTCTAATAAATGCCTGTAGGTTTCCAAGAGGAAGGGTTCATTTTAGGGTGATTGCCCCTATGCCCAGAGGCAAAGACCTTCCCTTGGTCTCAAATAGACTGGAAGTAGCAGCAGGACAATAGCTGATGGCAGTTCCATCACGAGGCCCTGTTAAATCTCGGAATTAAACTAGACAAACAACTATATCCCATCATGATGAATTTCAGAAGCACTTGCATTGACATTCCCAGCACCTAGCAGAGTGCCAGCCCCAGGGTAGGAGTTCAAAATGTTGAAGAACCAAAGGAAACTGATGGTAAACATATCACTAGGCACATAGAGCAAAATGGATCTAAAAATCTGATTTCATAGGAATCTTTGGATCTACACTGACAGAATCTAAGAATGGGAGAAAATGAGACGTGTTCTTTCAAGGATATATGAACCAATAAATTTGAGGTAATACTCATCATTTTAGGGTACCCATCATGTGTCAGGTGCAATATCTCATTTAACCCCCTAATAACCCTTGAGGAAACTGCAGCTTGGTGAGGTTAAGTCACTTCCCCCAAAACATAACTGGCAAGTGACAGAGATTTAGTTTGGGATTTAACCCACACTTGTCTGCCTCTGAAATCCGCGTAAGCTCTTTTCACTACACTTTCATAGGGAAGTGGAAAAAAGGCATTGCAGTCTACAAAGAAAGCCCTGCAACCTTTCTTTGCATTATTGTTCAACTAGAAGGTTAGAGATATAGTCACTTTCAGCTGAGGCAGGATTTAACCAAGCAGAAAAAAGTGATGTCTCAGAAACTCCAGACCTAAATTCTGTATCCCACACCCCTCACTATATTGTGTTACTTGTTACACTACAAATCTGGAGCTCAAACTCAGGAAATTCTGCACTGATTAAACAAAAACAACAAAGAAAATCCTCACAGTCCCTTTCTCAGAAACCCTAGAAATTAGGCATCTGTAAGATGAAGATTTCTAATGGAAATAGGGTTTCTGCCTGGCTCATTTCCACAGAATTTAACATTGAGAGAGCCAAAGCCTGGGATTTATCCTCAGTTTCTGGGAAAGGGCCAGGAAAACAGAGCCAGACAGACAGAGAGGCCAGAGTTGTGAGGCTCCGTACTTAAAAAGACACCAAAGTGAGGTACTAAGTCACAGGAGGCTGGTATGGGCTCAATGGTATGGTTCCAGATTTAAAAGCACAATTTTAAGTGACTTGTGAAGGTACTACCTAATTCCCCCAGCAATTCTGAAGCTGCACTGGAAATTTCAGGGTGAGGGGTAAGAAAAGAATTCAAAAGTCAAGGTTAAGGAGATAGATGGAGGGGCACCTGGCTGGTTCAGTCATTGGAGCATGTGACTCTTGATCTGGGGGTTGAGTTCCAGCTCCACGCTGGGTATAGAGATGACTTAAAAAATAAAAATCTTTAAAAATAAAGATTAAGTAGGTGGGATAAATTAATGGGGGGGGGGCAGGAATTGCTGAGATCACAGAAGAAAGGTTGAGAGGGTGAGAAATGCCTTGGATCTGAGATAAAAGATAGGATCCTACACAATGGGGACGGGTCCTCAAAGGCAAAGAGATGTTAAGGTATTAAGCTACAGGAAGAATTCCATTTCTGAAGGAGAAAAGGTTGGGAAGAAAAGAGGGTTGTTATTTGTAAAAAGGGGTCCCTGGAGAATATAGTAGTACCTCAATAAAGAGGAGGCGGGGAGAGGTGTGTATAAGTGAGAGAGAGAGAGAGAGAGAGAGAGAGAGAGAGAGAGAGAGAGTGTGTGTGTGTGTGTGTGTGTGTGTGTGTGTGTGTGTGTGTGTGTAGCCCAGAAGGAAACTCCCCAAAAGGAAATGCATGTGAGGGCTCTGCGCCAGGAAAAGCGATCCAGAGGACTATGGGAGCAAGGCTCCTCTACAGAGGGTGTCCCGCAGGAGGCCAGAGCCGCAGACTCACCTCGGCCATAGCCCTGCGTGTGCTTGGCGAAGCTCCTCACCACGGCCTCCACGGCCTCCCGCAGCACCGCTGGGCTGCCGGCGGAGCCCGGGGGCAGCGGCAGCCCCGGGGCCCCGGACAGGAGCAGGGGCGGCGGGGGCGGCGCGGGGGGCGGCGGTGCGGGCGGGGGGCCTGCCGGGGGTGTGGCGGTGGCAGCCGCGGCCCCAGTCACTCCGGGCCGAAGCGCTCGCAGAGTGCCCCTCCCGCTGGTGCCCACTCCGGGCTGCAGCCGCTGTGCTCGCATCGTCTCCATCCCGTCCGCCGGTGGAGCAGCGGCCCCGACCCTGCCAGCCTGGCGAGCTGAAGGTCCCAGCCACCCCCCGCCAGCGAGAGCCCAGGGACTGAGGCGGTGCCGCAGCCCCGCCGTCAGTCAAGCGGGGGCGGGGACGAGCCAGGTCCTCTACGAATCAGCAGAGACTGGGCGGGAGCTGGAGGGCTCCACTCAGCCATAGGCAAATTAGGGAGGAGGGCGGAGGTTCTGAGCAACCAATTGCAAAGAGACAAAGCGATACTCTTTTTAAGGGAGAAGCTTATCCTGGGCGCTTCGTTGGGAGTCCTGTGGGGAGTCCTGGAAAGCAAGTCAGACCCCGGGGGCGAGGCTTGGGTGCGGGGAAGGCCCGGATGCCAGGCTGAGGAGAATTGTATGTAGACAGAGTGAGAGGATTCTTAGGGATCATTTGTCCAACGATTTCATTTCATAGATGTAGATGAGGAAACAAGACTCAGGAGTTACTCCCCACTTCTACCTTTCCAAGATCACATGCAACGGGTTGGGGAGCTAAAACAAGGAAGGACATTTAATGAGCATACACTTACTCTACGTCAGACACCATGCAATGTACTTTAAGTGCAGTGTCTTAATCACAATGACTAACTAGAGTTTATTGTTTTACAGATAAGGCAACGGACACTCAGAGAGGCTAGATACATTGCCCAGAATTAAAGCTAGGAGATGGCAAAGAGGGATTCAAACATCGGTCTTCTGATTCCCAATACTTTGATCTTTTAGTTATACCACACATCGTTAGGTAATTTTCTGACTTCACCTATTCTAAGTTGGGAGAAACAGTAAGGAAGAGTGGAATGGGCCACTCCCTTAACCTCCCATTAGAGCGAGGAAGAACTGGAAGATATGCAGAAATCAGAAAACCGAGAAGTCTAAGGGGACAGATTAAGACAATTACCCTTGTTCATGACCTGTCAGGCTGGGTTCCTCTGATTACTCTTACACACACACACACACACACACACACACACACACACACACACTACACATCCTTTGTCAGTAGACCATCATGCCATTTTTACCTAGGTGAAGCTATACTTCTCTCCATCCACCCCCCTGCAGTGGCTCAGGATGGGGAAATGAAAGTCAGAAGTAGAAAAAAAAAAAAAATGGATGAAACACACCGGTGAGATGAAAATTAGACCCCCAAGGAATAACTGGGAATAGTCACAAAATAAGAAGCTTGAAAGAGGGGCAGTTAATCTACTGGGATATATGTGTTGATGGTGGAGGGAAGTACTTTTTGTAGGATATACTTTTGCAGAAATCTTAAGTTAAAGAATTTGAAGATGGACATAGGGGAGACTGGGCAAGTGAAAGTCTGCCAAACGCCTTAAAACCTTCAGGACATGGGACACTATTTCTTCTGCAACCACAGTTGGTCTGTTGGTCTCCTGCAAAGAAGGTGGCTGTAACCTCTAAGTATCCCCTAGATCATTATAGATATGCTTAGCATCACCCTCCATCCCTGTTCCTCATTCCCCACATCCCACACCCTCAGGCAGAAGTGACAAAACAGAGACTTCTGAACACATTTATTTGATATGTCAAGTGGAGAGAGGAGTGATTTAGGGCTACTCCCCACTTCTACCTGTGGGGGTGTTCATAAGCTCAGACGGACACATTGCATCGTAGAGCCCATGACCCACTCCCTGGGAAAATGAGACAACCTGTTGATTGGTTAGGGGAGCTAGATGGGAATAAAAGGCAGGAAGTTGAGAAGTAAAGCTGAGAGCAAGAAGGGCAGCAGCAGAACTGAGGCTGGGGATTGCTGCAGGAAACCCCTAAGGAAAGTGAAGAAGATATCCTGAAAAGTGGTTAGGGCTGGAAGCAGGGTGTGAAAGGAGCCAGGCCTGGAGAGAGAAGCAAGACCTACACAAGGGAGTGGGATATTCAGGAAGAGGGCAGAGTGTGCAAAGTCATGAATGAGCTGTGTTGCAGGACATACATGGAAAGCAGGGGACTGCTTCTGCAGGAGGGCAAACAGATTGGATACTACCCATATGTAGGGGTTCCCTACTGCTTCTGAACAAATGCAGGTGAGTTTGGGACCCACTTGGGGCCCTAGCACAAGTGGCCCTGTGTGTGCCATTCCTATGGATGGGTACACAAGTAATTCCCATATGCATGTGAAGTGACCAGCACATGAATGCATGTGTCTATATGCCCAGTAAATAGAGTACTTACCCTTCTCTGTGAATAAGAGTACTGTGCTTGTGGACACTTTCTTACCCATGTGTGCGTGCACCGTGCCCGTGAGCACATGCAAGAGACCCCCATGTCCGTGGTGTGTGTGTGAGCTGGTTCTCCCACCTGTCCCATCAAGGTCCTGATCCCCACCCTCCTTGACTCCTCTCACTCGTCTCAGCGCCCTGGCTCCCCTGGCCCGCCTAGACTCTGGAAGCCCCCTAGCAGGCGGATCTGCTCAGTCTGCATCGAGTGGCGCCTCACCAACTTGCGCTTGGTCCTAGGAGAGCCTGGCGCCCCCGCCTGGGGAGGGGCGGGCAGCGAAGGCGCCCGACCTCCGGGTTGGGGGCGAATGTCGGGGATGGGAGGGTGGGGGCTGACGTTGAGCGGAGGCAGGAAACCAGGCCGCGTTTGCGCGATGTGGTCCAGGAGCAACGTCCCCGAGCCCCTCCGCTCCAGCAGCCCGGGACTCCGCCTCCGTCCGCTCAGGGGAGAGACGGCCCCAGGCAGACTCTCCTGGGACTGGCGCGGCGAGGGCGCCGAGCCGGCTGGAGGGAGGGTCAGCGGGGAGGCGCTGTATCGGCGGCGCTCCAGGGACAATCGGCTGCACTCCGGCGAGTCGGGGCAAATATTCCCGGGAGTATCGAGCTCCACCGGCTCCATGCGGCTCAGTTTCTGCCTCAGCCCCGCAGGGGGACCGGACTCCTGAGCTTCTGGCGCAGTGTTTCGGCGAGAGAGAGGACCCCCACCCGTCACTTTCTCCGCCCACGGAGGCGGATCCTCCGGGCCTTCAGTGCTGTGACGTCTGGAAAGACGGGGTCGACCGGTCAGGGTCAGGCCGTTGAATTCGGCGGTCAGGCGCTCGATCCCCGGCCTCCCTTCCGCGGGCGGGACAGGTTGAGGAGGGGCCACTAGGCCCCAGGGCTCGGAGTTGAGCCTTTTGAGTGGTTTTGGAGGGTGACGGGGTGGTTTGGGGAGCGGCTCAGAAGGGGAGGGGTCATCGGGGGGTTTAGGAAGAGGGAATTCGAATACGTCCCGCTTCTCCTCTTCTTCCTGAGCGCGAGGGGACAGCAACCCCCGTCCTCCTCCTCCTCCTCCTCCTCCTCCTCCTCCTCCTCCTCCTCCTCCTCCACCTCCTCCTCCTCCTCCTCCTGCAGCCTGCAGTTGGATTTCCGAAGGCGAAGTGCAGACCCCCGGGCTAGGAGGAGCGGGAGCCGGGTCCTCCACCCCCGGGGACGGTGGGGAATTGAGATACTGCCGTGTCTTCTTGGTTCCCGAGGGAGAGGTGTCGGTGGTGATGATGATGACCTCCGTGCCCTTGGCCTTACAGGCGTCCAGCAGCGTGGCAAGGGTCTCACGGTCCCCGCGGTCCAGGGCGTGGACAAGCGCCGAGGCGCCCGCGTGATCTCGCACTGAGGGGTCTGCACCGTGGGCAAGGAGCAGCGAAGCCACGGCGGCGCCCCCACCCCCGGCGCAAGCGTGCATGAGCGCGGTGCGCCCCAGGCGGTCTGCGATGTTGGGGTCAGCGCCTTGCTCCAGGAGGTAGCGTACCATGCGTGCCTTGTTCTGGGGGTCGTCGTAACGGGCCCGACAGGCCGCCATTAGCGCAGTCTCACCCTGGGCATCACCCTCATTCACGTAGGCGCCTCCCTCCAGAAGCAAACGGGCCAAGCGTAGCTTACCCTGACCCACGGCCCGAAGAAGAGCGTGGCCCTCGGTGTGCAGCATAGCTGCGGCTGGGGCGAAAGCACCAATGAAGCCGGGACGGGGGCCCGCCGAGGGTGTCTAGGGGCGTGGGGGTGGTGGCTGGCGGAAGCCTGAGGGCTCAGTGGCGAAGCCAATCCCTGCGAGAAAGAGAGAGATCTTATTGACGGATTCAGGCAGGGAAACTGAGGCACCGGTGGAAAGATACGGCGTGGGGAGATCTCTACGGCACGCCACACAGTCCTTCCTCTAACTCATGCCTTTGAGCCGCCCCCTCCCCCCAGCGCATGCCTGAGGAGGTGGGAAGGGTGCACCCGCATTGAAGGACGAGCGCGCGTGCAAATGCGTACGTGCACGCGCAGGGATACAGCACCCCCACCCTCACCCCACGGCTTATCAGACCTTTCCAGCATCCCCCTTTTCTTATCCGCACTTGGAATACCCCTTCCTAGGATGCTGAACGCCGCCCACCCACACACATGCACCCATACATTCACACACATAATTCCCATTCCTAACCTCTTTTAGGTTGCCACAGCCCCAAAAATTGAGTGGGGGGAGGGAAGCAGCTTGCATTTGGGACCTAAAACGGGTGGGGGGAGAATTGGGGGTTTCTTTTGCCCCTGCTATGTTCCCCATCACTCCTTGCTCTTTCCCTCCCAGGCTGTGCGCCCAAATAGATACCTGAATGTCCGCAGGATCTCCAAGAGGCCAGGACTGAGGCCAGGGCCCTGGAGCAGCCGGGGTGGCGGAACCGGGTTCCCGGGGGCCCACATGGCGTGGGGAGGGGCACCTGGATTCCCTTGGTGTCAGTATCTGCGCCCCGGCACCGGATCCTGGTCCCTCCTCCCGGTGCGCCCCGGGCACGGCGCCGGCTCGGGAG
Source organism: Leopardus geoffroyi (assembly GCF_018350155.1). Taxonomy (NCBI): domain Eukaryota; kingdom Metazoa; phylum Chordata; class Mammalia; order Carnivora; family Felidae; genus Leopardus; species Leopardus geoffroyi. The sequence continues at coordinate 104,357,273 of NC_059328.1, forward strand.
GAGAGAAGCTGGGGGGGGGGGGGGGGCGGAGCTCTGCCTTGCTATTTATAGCTGGTCTCTGCGGGTGGGGGCGTCGGGCACCAAACCGTTCCCCCACCCATGCACACAAAAATCCTCAAAACCTAGAGGCTCCAATCCTGACTTCTCTTGCTGAGCCGACCTCCCCTCAGCCCCAACAAACCTAAATGTTCCTCAGGAGACTCCTCCGCGATCCAGACTGGGACCATCCCAATTCTTCCTTGAGCAGAGCCCCATTTTCCGCGTTTGATGTGTTTATGCGCGCCTGTACGCCCGATCTGACCTGCTACCCACAGCACATGGCACATTGTGCAGAGAGGTTGAGAGGCGATTGGAATCCACAGCCGGAGTCCATACTGCACAGATAGAAGCAAGAGATCTGGTTGCCTCCTTGTAGTTTACATGTGAGGGGGAGCTGGAGCCAGACAGCGGTACATCCTCACTCCACCTCCTCCTAAACGGAACACACAGCACAGATAAACTTGAACCTCAGTTCCCTGGTATAGACCTCAGATAAGTGTGAGGAGAGTGGATGAATATACGGGGTCATATTTAGGTACACCAGGGGGCATTCCCAGATGCCTTCCTCCCCTCATTCTTGGAGGGGGAGAGGGAAAGAGAAAAGGGGAAGAGAGAAGAGCGACCCTTGTAACACATCCTTTCTCACTGCATCTCTTTACAATCAATCTTTCTTAGACTGTCATTATTTTTCCATCTTGCCTGAAGGTCTCTGTCCAATGGCTCCTGATGTCTTCTCTCTGCCTATCTGTCACAATTGTAACCCGTCTCTCTCTGCTGTCTGTCTCTGCCTCTCCTTGCCACCTGCCCTGTCTCCATGGTTACCATAGCTTCCATCTGCATATTTTAGGAATGAGTTTGTGTCCAGCTGGAAGGCATCAGGGAAGTGGAAGATGAGGGGAAAAAAATCCCAAGGATTTGGAAAACTCACCTGAGATCATTCATACTGGCGGCCACCAGACACAAGATACTAAAAATAATGTTCCTGGAGAAGGAGGAAGAGAAATATTGCTGGGAAGCTACCCATTTTTATTAGCCACCATTTACGGGATGCCAACTATGTGCCAGGTACTTCACATATATTATTTCCAATCTTCACAACAATGCTATAAGGTAGGAATCTCCTTTTTATCTCCTTGTTATAGGTGAAGAAACTGATACCTAAGTTAAGCAAGTTCTTTAAAACCTCGTTTCTGTCCTATTCCAAAGACGGGGCACTTTCCACTGGATCTACAGCCTCCCAAGTCAAGAGGCTTCACTCCCAGGCCCATTTTCTCTGACATCTGGGATAGTCTTCTTGACTAACTCCTAGATTTTATGTCCACTCTGAATTCCTTCCGTGTGTGTGTGTGTGTGTGTGTGTGTGTGTGTGTGAATGAAAATAGGGCTCCTCTCCGCCTCCCTCCCACCAACCATGCCCCCCTTCAGCAAGGGCTAGGAGGAGCTGGAAGGCAATAGAAAATGTAGGAAACACTGGGCTCCTTCCCTGCCTCCCCAACTCTGGTTCTCTAATTCCTAATCCTTCCCCAAACTTTCCGCTCATCTTCTCACAGACATGGCAGCAACCCACAGGGGGAAAAAATAATAGAAAATAAGTATTCAGTGGTGGTGCTGGAGGGAAGCCCTGTAGGACTGGAGGGAAGGCAGGAGTGATGGAGGGGAGGCCGAGCTGTGAAGCCCCAGTCACAAAAAGAGCGATCCCTAAGGAACAACCCTTTCATTTCTCTGTGGGAGCTTTCTCAACAGTGTCCCTCGGTGAGTTCTAAGCGTGAACTCTCGCTAGCCAGGAGCTCCGCCATCTGAGATGAGGTCGGAAATAATCAAGCCCTGGTTGATTCTGCAACCCTCTCTCCGCGCCACGGCGGGATTCCCAAGCCTGGGTTCTGGCTGACTCTCCCCCTCCTTCCTTCTCCTCGGCTTCAAGTGGGCGGATCTCCCTCCTGGTCTTCTCCTAGATTGGCCGGGAGAATTGACCAATGGGAAGCCCTGGGAGGCGGAGCTAGGGCGCCAGAAGCTAGAGGAAGACCTGCAAATTTCAAGTTGGCTGCGACGTGGACTCCTCGTGGGGGAGGGGCAGCAGGTAAGGCTCCGTCCCGGTAGCGCTGACCTGGTTCTGTCCCACACCTCCCGAACTAGTTCGCCAGGGCCACGCTGCGAGATAGATAGACAACGCATTCCGGCAGCCTGTTGGATCAGCCCCCTCTGGTTTCCTACTCTTCTTTCCCTTTCTCTTCAGGGCTCCCATTGCTGTACCGATTATACAGAGAACTGCAGTTTTCTTTCGTGCATAGGGGAGACAGATTAAAGCACAAAGTGAGAAAGATTCACTCCTGTATCTCTGACTTTTTGTTACGGCATCAGCTTCCCCCGAATATTTTATCATTATTCCCTTGTCTAAGAGTCTGACAAACTCCTGTTATCTATTAAGAATCGGCTGAAATATTGTCTCCTACCTGTAGCTTTCTTGGACCACCTCTTCTTCCTTTTTTTTTTTTTTCCTTCGTAATTAATTGTTCCCCAGTCTGAAGGTAACGTTTTATGCGTACCTCTATTAGAGCACTTAGTGTGTGGTCTCTAATATTTCTCTGTTCTTCTGAGAATATAAGGTTTTGTAGGCAGGTTCTTGTACTCAATACAAAGTGCCCAATAAAGGTTACTTGAATGGAATTGATTGCGAAGGCCAACTTTAAACTCCTAGCGTAATTAGGGAACAATTAATAAAAGATGAAATAAAATACAATACAGTATCTAATTAAGATCTCTTAAATTAGTGGTTTGTAATGCAATTGCTCCCACAGTCCAGAGAAAGGAGAAAGCTAGGAGGACTGGGATGGTGAAGGGAGGCTTGATGAATCACCAGGTCTCAAGTTTGGAAGAGCCCTCAGAAATCATGTATTCATCCATCCATCCATTCATTCATTCATTCAACAAATATTTATTGAGCATCTACTATATGCCAGACACAATGCTAGACAATGGGGATCATAGTGAATCCTCTACTTTAGACATGCGTCCTTCCTCTGATAAACCATATTTAGTAAATTGTTACCCATCTTCTACTTAAACATCACTCGTAAGAAGACTCCCTAGCTCACTTTGCAGGTCATCCCATTTTTGGATATTTGTTCTTCAGTTAATATCCAACAAATATTCTAAACAAATATGTAGCTCAACGAAATGCCTTCCTCACCTCCATTGTAAAAGGAGCACTGTCCTGGTGGTAGCATTCTTAAAAATAAAGAAAAACCATCCCCTTTGGTTTCTTTCTTTCTTTTTTTTAATGTTTATTTATTTTTGAGAGAGACAGAGAGAAAGACAGAGTACGAGCAGAGAGGGACAGAGAGAGCAGGAGACACAGAATCTGAAGCAGGCTCCAGGCTCTGACCTGTCAGCACAGAGCCTGACATGGGGCTCAAACTCACAGACTGTGAGATCATGACCTGAGCCAAAGTCAGTCCCTTAACTGACTGAGCCACCCAGGTACCTTCCCTTTGGTTTCTGATTTAAAAAGTAATATACATTTATTCTAAAAAAATTGGAAACACATAAAGGTGTAGATAAAAATGTCTATTATTTCATGACCATGATCTAGGGATAACCATTATTATTATATTATTATTATTATTATCAATTTCTTTTCTGCACGTATACATGTGTGTGTTACATAAATCAGGCTATACCACAAATATAATTTTTATCCCGTTTCCCTCCACTGTACATAGTGAACATTTTTTTTTTGCCTTTAAGTATTGTTGGAAGTCATTTTTCTTTCTACATGATAGCCTAAAATGGATATTTGATTTTTTTTTAACCATTCATTTTTTTTGTTGAGCCATTTAGGTTATTTCAGAAGTTTTGCTACCATGGATAGCTCTTTGATGACCAGACATGTTTACATGTCTGACTATATATATGATGACATCTTTAAGGGTACATTTTTTAAAGTAGGATTACTGGATTAAGGCTATGAACATTTAAAAGGCTGTTGCTCCCCTGAAATACTGTGTATAAAGACAATCCTTCCAATGAGGTATGAGAGTGTCCCATCTCAAAAAAACTGTGGCAACCTGATTATTCTTTAAGTGTTTGTAAATTTGGCAGGTGAAGAATGGTTTTGTCGATCATTATTTTATCAATTGCCTATTCATGTCCTTTGCACATTTATTCTATTTGTATGATTTTTTTCATTTGCATGTCCATGAGTTCTTATATAATAAGAGTATTAACTCCTTGTTTTATTTATCAGAAATATGGGAAACCCTAAATATTAGAGTGCCCTAGGCCTCAATCTCTGGATCTCTTCTTTTCTCTGTTCACATCCACTCCTTTAGGGATCCCACCCAGTCTCATGGCTTGAAATATTTGTATACTGACAACTCCACCAATTTAAACTCCATTGGTATAGCAGTTTTTGTTTGTTTTGCTCACTGCTATGTCCCTAGCACTTGGAACAGTGCTTGGCATATAACAAGCACTCAGTAGATATTTGTTGAATGAATTAAGATGGTATTATTGTTATTATTATTCCCATTTTACAGATGAGGAAACAGGTTTAGAGATATTAAATAAATTGCTGTAGGTTGTATAGCTAGGAAATGGCAGAACTGGAATTCAAATCCATGTTCTTAACCACTACACGTACTGCCTTTCTTAAATTTGATGTCATGGTTTTTCTGTATTTTGTTGAAATCTGCTTCTTAGTAACTTCTACCACAATACAGTTAGGCATAAATGGGAATGAGTGTCATGTATATGAGATGTTGTTGTTTGGGGGAAGGAGAGTGCACAGGTGAACTCTAGGGAGGGTTGACGATAAGAAAAAGCAATTTGGGACCAGATTATGGAAGACCCTAAATATCCTCAAGAATTTAGATTCAATCACAATCTTAAAGAGAAGAAACTCATGGTAGATTCCTGACCTGAGGGGGTTGAGATGGATGGTTCAGTTTCCCAACCAACCACCAGTTTATTGCCTCAATTAAATAAAGTTTTTTTCTTTTTTTCCTCTCTTTTTTTTTACCCCACATCCTTGGAGGCCACTTGGTTATATGTGGAAATGGAATTCAGTGTGTCTAACCTCAAAGCTCACAGCTTTTTCTTGACTCCTTACTGCTTTGCAATCAAAACAGCTCCTGTCCCCACTGCCAGAACTGGGTCTGTCAAGTGGAATTATACCTAAACCAGCTGGTTAGTGTCATTTCCCCTGAAAGGGCCTAAAGACATGCTTACAAATTCTTACTTCTTCTCTAGTGTCCATGAGACATCCTTTCTCTCCTAATAAGTCCTTTCAATCAGATCACAATTTAACCTATTAGCTAACTTCTTATTTTTTCCTCACATTTTTTGTTGGACCTAAAACTTTCCAAATTCCTCAGACACACATTTTTTCACCCTCTCCTTCCTGCTACATATTGTTAATCTCACCTACTACTCTGTTGGTATATTTTAAATTTTTTAATGATTATTTTTCTCTTATTACAAAAGAAATACCTTTCAGTATAGAAAACAAACGTTAAAATACACATAACCCCTCAAAAAGCAAACACCCATCACCTCAAATTAACCAATATTAATTTTCAGTGTATAGCCTTCAAAAACAACTTTTTTTTCATCATACATGAAGAAAGTATGTATGTGTGTGTTTGACAAAATAGATTTCTTAAAAAAAATTTTTTTTTCAACTTTTATTTATTTTTGGGACAGAGAGAGACAGAGCATGAACAGGGGGGGGGGGGGCAGAGAGAGAGGGAGACACAGAATCGGAAACAGGCTCCAGGCTCTGAGCCATCAGCCCAGAGCCTGACGCGGGGCTCGAACTCACGGACCGCGAGATCGTGACCTGGCTGAAGTCGGACGCTTAACCGACTGCGCCACCCAGGCGCCCCAAAATAGATTTCTTTATACACATTTCTAAATCTTTTTTTCACCAGCTAATCTTTTGTTGAGTGCATTTTGTTGAACTATATATTTCTTGTTTAGAGTGTTTTTTGGATATTAATTGAAGAACAAATATTATGAATTGAAGACTTGCAAAGTGAGCCAGGGATTCCTCTTACTAAAGATGTTTAAATAGAAACTAGATAACAATTTACTAAATATGGTTTATCCGAGGAAGGATACATGTCTAGAGTAGAAGATTCACTATGATCCCCATTGTCCAGCATTGTGTCTGGCATATAGTAAATGCTCAATAAAAATTTGTTGAATGAATGAATACATGATTTCTGAGGGCTCTTCCTAACTTGAAATCTTGTGATTCATCAAGCCTTCTCTCATTATCCCAGTCCCCCTAGATTTCTCCCTTATCCCATCATATTAAGGGCACATACTAGCAGTGTAATTTAATATTGTTGATGTTGAACTTGGTCACCTGACTGAAGTAGTGTTTGTCCACTTTCTCCACTGTAGAGTTATACCGCTCCCCATCTATCCAAAGCTGAATTGGACAAAATTCCCTATATATAGTCCACCCTTAAGGAGTGGGAAGTTCTACTCCCCCTCTTCAGGGTGGAATCTACATAATTTATTTGGAATTCTACCCAAGAGGTTTGTCTTTTCTCCCCCATGTATTAACTTATTTAATCATTTCTTTCTATCAGTGTGGACTCATGATATTTATTTTATACTTTGGGGTTATAACTTAATACTACTTTATTGCTCAAATTCTTCTTTGGCCATTGGGATCTCTTCCAGTAGACTCTTATGCCCCTTTGACATAGCCTGCCAATGTCTGTATGTTGTTGTTTTGAGTGCTTCTTTACTTTCTGGCACTAGAAGATGCTTCAGGCTCGCCTTGGGTATTTCCTGCCCCAGCCCTTAGAATCAGCCATTTCTCCAAGAAGCCCTGGGTCTTTTTTTGTTGGAAAATGGTCTTAGAAACCAAGATCTGGGTGCTAGGTGTGCTCTTTGTCACTGGGATATCATTTCTTACAAGTTTCATTTTCATTTGGTAACTTTACCCCCCATCCTACCTGCCTCTGACTGGTCCCTTAAGATTGATGACAACAGGCAGAGTTCTGCTACTTCTAGTAACAGAAGGAACTTTCGATTCATCAGAGTTTATCACTGTGGGGTGGGCTGCCTTGGGGGAGAACAGACACCCTCTCTTTAAGAAAATGCCACTGTGGGTGCCTGGGTGGCTCAGTCAGTTAAGCATCCGACTTCGGTTCGGGTGTCATGATCTCCCGGTTTGTGAGTTTGAGCCCCGCATCAGGCTCAGAACCTGGAGCCTGCTTCAGATTCTGTGTCTGCCTCTCTCTCTGTCCCTCCCCCACTTGCACTCTGTGTCTTGCTCTCAAAAATAAATAAACATTAAAAAAAAAAAAAAAGAAAGAAAAGAAAATGCCACTGGAAGTGAAATGATTAACAACTTACAAAGTGGAGTACTGGGTTGGGAGGGCTTTTGGACTAGATGCCTCTACTGGTCCTTCCAACTCTAAGATTCTAAGTGCTCCTAAGTGGTATTACAAAAAAATAAATTGATTGTAATGGTTCTCCTCACCACCACCTCCCACCACTTATCCTTATCCCCCATAGTAGATGCTTAATACATGTTTTGCTGAAATTCACTGCATTGGATTGAATTGGGGCCTGGTTGGGTGTGGAAAGCCAGGGAGAGAAAGAATTCAAAGATTAGATGGCGATATGCAGACGGTGACAAATATCAAATTACCTTAGGGATGGAGGGAAGTTTTATCCAGAGGTCTAATCACTTTCCCTTTTGTGCTGGAGTTACACTACTTTGCAGTTATCTGTCCTGTTGGGACTATGTCTCATCCATGTCTGTATTTCCAGAAATACGCTGCCTGGTACAATGCCTTTCCTGTCAACATTTGTTGAATTACACTGGTTTTTGGGGGCCCTAGGGGAAAAGACTGTCTTGCACCTCCCTGGCTTCCTATCATTCTACCATACTTTTCTCTTTGTTTTTGTCTTTATCAGGTTTTTCTCACTGGATCTCTGAATACCCAGGCCCCCTCCACCATGGCCAGTCGGGGTGGGGGCCGGGGTCGTGGCCGGGGCCAGCTGACCTTCAACATGGAGGCTGTGGGCATTGGGAAGGGGGATGCTCTTCCCCCACCCACCCTGCAGCCTTCTCCACTCTTCCCTGTGAGTATCTGCCTCCCTTCCTGAGACTCCCGTGTGCCCCTGGCTGACTATATATGATCCAGGATTCCTTGTGGGCCATCATAAAACTCATCTTGCCCCTTTCTGTCTCTATGCTTCCAACTCACATGGGATGTTTCCCAGGCAAGGTAGTTTCTCATACTCTCAGCTCCCCAGCTTTCAAAATACTGTATTGTTCCCCACATTTTTCTTGGCCCTCTGTTCAGTGGGAGCATTGGATTGAACCGGGGGGGGGAGGGGGAGAGAGACCCTTCTAGATATGTTCTCTAGTGTTTTTTCCCTGAACTGACCACTGCCCCTGCTTCCTTAGCCCTTGGAGTTCCGTCCAGTGCCTCTGCCCTCAGGAGAGGAAGGGGAATATGTTCTGGCACTGAAGCAGGAGCTACGAGGGGCCATGAGGCAGCTCCCCTACTTCATCCGGCCAGCTGTCCCCAAGAGAGGTCAGTTGGAATACTAGCATCATGTTCTGAGTGCCTTTCATGAGCAGTGCCCTGTACACAGCACTCTGCGGGCCAGAGAGGCCAGAAGCAGCACAGGAAGCTCGCTGTCTAACTGGGGAGATCATAACAATTACCCCTGCATTTGAAATGCATTATCCGTGGTTTGTTCTGAGTCTCACACATGGGTCTCTGAGAAGCCCTCCTAAGCTTAACAGGATTACAAAGAGGTCAGGGAGACCAGGAGGGACTGGAGAAGGGGAGTCACTGGGAGGCTTGGGATACTGGATATTTACCAACAGGTGTGGAAGTGCAGTGTTGGAGTATATTGACAAACAGTGCTTTCTGATTAAAGCCTTAGGAGCTGAAGCTCAGAGGCATGAAAGGCCTGCCTGGTAGCCCCATTAACAAGGAGTAAAGGGAAGACTGAAACCCTAGTCTCTTGCTCTCTAGTGTACTTCCACCGTATCATACTACCTCTCAATATAGCCATGCCTTTGGGTTAAGGGAGATAACAAAACATTGTAATTTGGGGTGGCAAAGGGACAACATGGATGAGTGTTGAAGGTCCTTGTTAAAGCTGATCCCCTGGGCTCTGAGCTTGGGGAACAGACAGTGCCTGAGTATTGAGAGGGCTGGGTCCTCAGAAACAACCCTGTTCTAGGGCTCTGAAAGGATAAAACTTTGACCCTTGGCCTCTGACCCCTCAGATGTGGAGCGTTACTCAGACAAATATCAGATGTCAGGGCCGATTGACAATGCCATCGATTGGAACCCTGGTAGGTGATGGGCCCTTTCGTTGCCTGCCCTTTCTTAAAATCCTTGAGATGCCACAAGCCATCAGCCCATCCACCTTTCTCTGTCCCCTCCTCCCCTCTATACAGTATTTACACACTGGAGCCCTAGATGTCCTCCCAAACACTCTCAGACTCTGCCTGAAAACCTATCAAATAGCCCCCGTTTCCCTGGAGGCATCCAAGCCACAGTTTTGTTCCAAGTAACTTTGACCCAGTCCCTTCCTTTCTCACCATTATCCTGACTCTTACTTCTCCTTTAAAGCTGGTTATTCACAGGAGACCCCAGGCAGGGTCTTACTGACTTTTATGTTCCCACTGTTCCCAGATTGGCGACGTTTACCGCGTGAGTTAAAGATCCGAGTGCGGAAGCTACAAAAGGAACGTGAGTATATCTGGGGAAAGGAGGCAGAAGAGAGATTTCCTTCATCAGCTGGAGGGCCAAGGCTGTTGGTGGTCTTGTCTGCCGTCCCAGTTCCTGCCCATTCCACCCAGTATGGTAGCTGGGTGCCATGTGGCCACATGAGGGCAGCAGAGTGACATGGTCTCTGCAAGAGGGTGGGGTGGACCGCTAACAAGGAAGTTTGCTCTCAGATGATTCACCTTTTGATTCCCTGACCAGGGACCACCATCCTAATCCCCAAGAGGCCCCCCAAGAACACAGAAGATAAGGAAGAAACAATACAGAAACTGGAGGTGAGGAGGAAATGTGCATAGAGACCACCTGGGTCCCAGCCCCATTTCCTGTCCTTTGGCCCATCTGTGCCTCATTCTTTCCCTTCTCTGAGCTGAGTCCGAGTTTCTCCTTCTGTTCATCTTTACATCAGACCCTGGAGAAGAAGGAGGAGGAAGTGACTTCAGAGGAAGATGAAGAGAAAGAAGAAGAAGAAGAGAAGGAAGAGGAAGAAGAAGAGGAGTACGATGAAGAAGAACATGAAGAGGTGAGAGGGCTCTCCTTCCACCCTCAGTCCCCCTCTCTTTCTCATAAGCTCTGGGAGTCTCAGTTCCATCCACCAGGGTTGTTCTCCTCCAGAGGGTTGGAGAGCCAAAGGAGATGTCCCCCCAGAGGAGAGCGCCCTCCACTTCATGTGCCCACAGGCTCTTCTCAAGAGCAAGTGGCAGCCCCAAGGGACTTCCCAGGCCTGGAATGGTTTAAGGGTGGGAGGAGGGGGGCGGCTGCTGATACACTGGGAGGAAGGAGAATGCTGAAAACGTGCCTACTTTGATTTCTTTTTGTTCTGTTTCAGGAAACTGATTACATCATGTCATATTTTGACAATGGAGAGGACTTTGGGGGTGACAGTGATGACAATATGGATGAGGCTATATACTGAAGAAGGACCCTGAACAATATCTCAGACCTTCACATCGTTCTTGATTGAAGATACAGAAGTAACTGTCGCTATTACTTGATTTTGTGGACAAGCAAATCATTTGCCTAGAGTCCAGATAAACTGGCCCTGGAGATAGGAATGGAGAATGATGACAGATAGTTCTCTTTTCCACCCTTCCCCTCCTTCTACCCTTGTGTCACCTCTGATAGCTTGGGGGGAAAGGGCAAAGGACCAATGTCTTAATTGTACGAAAGAAGGAAGGGTTGGGGCGCCTGGGTGGCGCAGTCGGTTAAGCGTCCGACTTCAGCCAGGTCACGATCTCGCGGTCCGGGAGTTCGAGCCCCGCATCAGGCTCTGGGCTGATGGCTCGGAGCCTGGAGCCTGTTTCCGATTCTGTGTCTCCCTCTCTCTCTGCCCCTCCCCCGTTCATGCTCTGTCTCTCTCTGTCCCAAAAATAAATAAACGTTGAAAAAAAAAATTAAATAAAAAGAAAGAAGGAAGGGTCAAAGAAGAACTGGGCTTTTAGAGCTGAGACAGCTGTACACGTGCCACTCCCCGCACTTTTTTGTAGTGGAAGATAATTGGGGGTGTATGCAGTTAGGAGGAGTAAGGCCAGTTTTATATTTTTAAATAAAATGTTTTTAGCTGTTTTTTATGTCTGTCTGTCTGTCCAGGGTGAGGCCTGATGGGAGAAGCCTGGCGAAAAGAAGGGAATGGCCTAGTTGGGGCATTTTTCCCTTGCCTGTCAGAGTCCAGTGTGACACACTGGCATTGCAGCCTTCCTGTCCTCTACCCCTTCCGTCCCACTCCCGTGGCGGGACACATACTCCCAATCTAGCCCTGCCAAGGAACATTCAGGAACTCATCTATGAGGCTGTGCGGAGTGAGTAGTAGAGAAGAACGGCCCACGCCCTGTAAGACCAGCCGGCTTCTGAGCCTCTGGTCCTCAGGCCACAGGACATGATCGTCTCTTGTCATGTGTGTTCAACAGGGACACAGGCCCTCTCTTTCCCACACTTGACCTTGATCTCGTCCTTGTTTACGAGGAAAGATTACAGCTATTTTTGTGAGAGAGAGTCGAGAAAGCCAGGTGCGGGGAGGGAGTGGGGAGGAGGTGCTGATTCCTCCCCAGCGCACACCTTCTTCCAGACCCGAGGGATCCCACTTTGAAAGATGTGTCTGTGCAGACGGAGCCACCATTCTCCACTTCCTGAAGCTGCTTTGTGGCTGAGTTGCAGTATCTCTTTTGGTTCTTCCTTTGTGGAAGGTAGTTAGTCTTTCTCACTCCCTTCTTGGGGTGGAGGGGGTAGGCGGTATTGCTTTACAGGAAGTAAGGAGGGTGGGGTGGAGGGGAGTGACTTAGGGACACTCACAGCTCAGCTCTGAGAGATGCTTCCTCACCCACTCGGCTCTCCCTGGGGTGAGGTCACTTCCCTAGGCTCTGATTGGCTTCTTAGGAAGCCCTCAGTGAGCTGATTGGTTCTAGACAGTTGGTCCATGCAACAGTCACGGGCGAGCTGCGTGTCCAGAATAGGAACTGAATAAGGAGGCAGGCACAGATAGCTGGGATGCTGTCATAGCGACCCTACTAAACATTTGAAAGTCATAAGGAGGGGATGTGGGAAAGCCTTCAAGAAATTGTCCAACCATATCCAGTCAGGCCGACTGAATTCCATACAGCATCAAGTGATAGAGACTGGCAATCTCATGTAAGGCATTTCTTACCCCCATTGTAAAAACTAAGCAGGAACTGTGAATCTATTGAGGGAAAGCACCTTGAAAGTCAGGCTGGGGTGCCGTAATAGGTGTTGAGGTAGAGGCAGCCAAGAGAACAGAAAAGGAAACAGGAATTGAAAGAGAACATTCCACAGTTATTGAGCAATTTGTGGTGATTGTTGTGTTTCTTTTTCTAGCTCTCCAAGGTGCTGGGTGAGTGGAATGTGTGGGGGAGGGGCCAGGGGACCTGTCACTGGGGTTTCCCATAGTCACACTTTAGCCTGTGAGTGTTGGTGGGGAGAAATCAGCAAGAAACAAACATAAAAGACACTGAAAAATCTCCTTTACTCTCCCGCCCCTGCAGCTGCCCCGCCACATATACCAGTCCTACCTGATCAGCTATATCTGTGTCTATGTTGGGGGCACAGCCATGCCCTCAAATCCCACCTAATGCCAGCTTAGGACCCTGAAAGAATCTAGACAAAAGACAGTAGAGGAGGATTGGAGCGCACTCCTGCCCCCACCTCTATGTACAATACATTTTTTCCCATTTCCTGGGAGAAAGGAGGACAAAGGTTGGAGTAACCACTTGGGCTCAGTTGTACTGCCTCACAAACAAAGTCAGAAAGATCAGACCATTCTTGGATTCTTTCCTAGCTGGCATCCTGCCACTCCTGGCAGGTGACCTTGCTGAACAAATGAACAAAGCCAGAGACACGGGATCTAGCAGCTTCCCCGGATTCCAGAGCCGTTCCAGGCAGAATTTGACTGTTTCCATTGACCTCTCTCCTACTTTCCATACGGGCAGGCTGAGGCTGAAGCCTGAGGTCTAGTCACCAGTCAGGACTGCTCTTTCTCTGCAGGACCACCTGAGAAGCTAGAGATTGAGGCTCCGATTGCAAACATTTAGAGAGGGCCCACACAGTGCTTGCTCAGCGCTGTGCTACCTGCCTGCCAGGGCCTGCTTATGTTGAACACATGGCTCCCCCCACACAGCCAGGCCTGTGCTGGCCCCAGGCAGAGTGGGTTCTCCGGCAAGAATCCTATCCTCCCCTACCCTATGTTCCATCCCTAGCTTCTGGTCCCCTCCCACCTTAGGCCGGAAGCTTAAGAGTTGAGTCTCCAAACTTCACAGGGACTCAGGTGTTTTGAGGGAGGGCTGGATGGGAAACCTGGATGCAATGGGTAGTTTAGAAGATGGGGGTGGAGACCCAAGGGAATTGGAAGATCAGATGTCAGGGGGAGAGGGCACCCATGGTTTGGCGAGAAAAAGACAATGACTTCCCTCAATTCATTTTTATTGCCGTTTGGACTTTGAAAGGAGGGAAGGGTGGCCTGCAGGTGTAGGCTGGCTGAGAACTAAGTCCAGGGGATAGGCTGCCGACTCAACTGAGCAAAGCACTGGTTATGGTCATGTGTTTATGGAGTTACAGTTTATGGAATTTCACCACTCCACAGCCTTGTGCCCTTGGGAAAGTCATGACAAGCCTGCAAACCTCAGTTTCCTCATGCATGAGACAGAATTTGGATTAGAGAGCCGCCAGGAATCTTTCAAGCTGGTGTTGACCCACCTGCACGAGTCCAAATGGTTTTGAGAACAAAGGTCAGGGCGTGTCCAGCTGTTGCTGAACTCATTCCATCCTCAGAATTCCCCCACCTATTTTCAGCATGGGCAAGCTAAAGATACCTCAGGCATCCAGCCAGTCCTTTCCAAGAAACTGCCCCAGCCCCAGCGGTAGAAGCATCAGCAATTCTATCAACTATCGAGGGAGGTGACAACCCCTACAGCAGAGTTCAAGGTCACAATCTGCAAGCCAGGACTCAAATGAAGCTGTTCAACCGAGAAGTTTCTGACAGAGGAAGGGGCTGGTTGAGCAGGTCTTCATCTCCCATCATATCATTATGTCTGGCTGGAGGAAAGAGAGGAGGAATGAGCTAGACAGGAATAGCTCAGTTAGCTAATCTGGCCAGACCAGTGGTGACCCCCTCTCCATTGAACTTTCTCCTACAGAGCCTATTTCCTCAAGGTCATTTGGGACCAGAAAGCCAAAAAATAAGAAGTTCTAGTTTCCTAGTATCACCTCAGAAAGATCTTTGCTTTACCCCCAACAGAACTTAATTTGGTATTTTGTATCCTAACGAGAAGGGATGTTTCCCTGGTCACCATAATGGGACTCAGTGGAAAGACAAAGCTCCAGTTTTAACTGCAGGACCTGAAAGGCCAAGTAAGGCCCAAGGCTTTTAAGACCTTTTGAAGGTCCAAGGATTCCTCAGACCCAGGCCTGACCAACACGGGGAGATACTATGCCTCCAAGACCTCTGAGTCTGGTACTATTCTCCATTCTCAAACACCTCCTCCTCCCTGGATCCCCAGCTCTAAGCTGGGCTTCCCTAAACTGGGACCCTACCTCTCTCTGAATCTTCCCCAACCTGTGACTCCATTTCCCCTGGTGTATAATGGTCAATAGAAAAATATCCAAATTCTGTCTTTGCCATTCTTTGTTACATTCAGGGCAGCATCGACAGTACTAGAATAGGAGGGAGATTAGTTAGACCTGTCTTTGCCTTGCTAAAACGGATGGGGGGACAGGGGCGCCTGGGTGGCTCAGTTGGTTGAGCATCCGACTTCAACTCAGGTCATGATCTCGCACTTTGTGAGTTTGAGCCCTGCCTCAGGCTCTGTGCTGACAGCTCAGAGCCTGGAGCCTGCTTCAGATTCTGCTTCAGATTCTGTGGGTGCCTCTCTCTCTCTCTCTCTCTCTCTCTCTGCCCCTCCCCTGTTCACACTCTCTTTCTCAAAAATAAATAAATGTTTAGGGGTGCCTGGGTGGCTCAGTCGGTTAAGTGTCCGACTTTGGCTCAGGTCATGATCTCACAGTCCGTGAGTTCGAGCCCCGCGTGGGGCTCTGTGCTGACAGCTCAGAGCCTGGAGCCTGCTTCATATTCTGTGTCTCCCTCTCTCTCTGCCCCTTCCCTGCTCATGCTCTGTCTCTCTCTGTCTCAAAAATAAATAAACATTAAACAATTTTTTTTAAATAAACATTTAAAAAATTAAAAAAGTTTTTAAAAAAATGATGGGGGGAACAAACTCACCTAAGTCAGGGACACAGATCTGGGGTATTTCCCATCATGGGGAGAGAACGGATGGAATCCCATTTGGACGGGTTTGAAAGACGCCCTGGTACTCATCCTCCTTCTGCTCAGCTATGGCTGCAGATGCAGCTATTCTGGAAAGGAGATTCCTTCATCTAAAGAGGTCAAGGTAACTCTTTTACTTCATTTTTCTGAGGCGTGAGTGGTAAGAGGAAGTGAAACAAAGATGGGCTCAGTGGAAGAAAGGGCAAATGCTGACCAGCCCTTTTCTTAGCCCTCCGCTTCCTGGCCCCAAGCGTCAATCCTGACCCCTAGACAGTCTTTCCTGCAGTCTTTCCTGTCTGACCATAGTTGGCTGCTCCTGGCCCCTCACCTCTCCCTTACTTGGCCTGGCTCCTGTTTTGAGACTTGCTCTTCACCCTGAGCCACCACTCTAACACCTGTCCAGAGATATCAGGGATGTCTACAAACTTCCCAGGAGCTGGACTGGGCCAGGTCAGGAGGTGTGACTTGGGGCCAGAAAGAGCTTATCACTCAGACTCATTGTCTTTGATATTCTTTTCCTCCTGTTGACTTCTCTCCATGTCTGTCTTTGCCTCATGTCTTTAGCGTTGTGATGACCAACTTGGGTTACTTCTGGGTGATGTAGCGAGGAATATTGGAATTGCAGAATACACACGGTACGTCTTCCAGAGGGTCCATATTACTTTTAAGATTTGGTAGAGGAAGGTAAAATTATTGCTATGCTAAAACTACACAAATATATGGGGCAGTATAAATCAAAATTTGCACTTTTTCAACATAAAATAGGTACTTTTTTTGGCCAACAACATTTTTGGCTTCCGATAGGCTCCTTTAGAGAGTTCCAGAAGCCCTGGGGAAAAGGGTTCATTCTCCCTAATTTTAGTGGTCCCTCAGAGGAAACATTTGAGAAGCTCTACGTAGAGGTAACAACTTTAAGCCCCAACACCAGTCCGGAGTCAGACAGGGACAAAGGAGTGAAGCAGGTGAGTGTAATACGATAGAGCGTGGTGCTAACTGCAAACGAGAGCCTGCCTGGTCCCTTCAGTTCTAACAGGTTGATACCATGAAGGAATGTGGACTGGTTGTTACCAAATATAATTGCTTTTTTTTTTTAATTTATTTTTTTAATTTACATCCAAGTTACTTAGCATATAGTGCCACAGTGATTTCAGGAGTAGATTCCTTAATGCCCCCTACCCATTCAGCCCATCCCCCCTCCCAAAACCCCTCCAGGAACCCTCTGTTTGTTCTCCATATTTAAGAGTCTCTTATGCTTTGTCCCCCTCCCTGCTCTTACATTATTTTTGCTTCCCTTCCCTTATGTTCATCTGTTTTGTCTCTTAAAGTCCTTATATGAGTGAAGTCATATGATATTTGTCTTTCTCTGACTAATTTCGTTTAGCATACCCTCCAGTTCCATCCACGTTGTTGCAAATGGAAAAATTTTTTTTTTATGTTTTATTTTTTATATTTGAGAGAGAGCGCGTGAGCAGGGGAGGGGCAGAGAGATGGAGGCAGAATCCAAAGCAGGCTCCAGGTTCCAAGCTGTCAGCACAGAGCCCAACACGGCGCTCGAACTCACGAGCAGTGAGATCATGACCTGAGCTGAAGTCGGACGCCCAACCAATTGAGCCACCCAGGTGCCCCAAGATTTCATTCTTTTTGATTGCCGAGTAATACTCCATTGTCTATATATACCACATCTTCTTTATCCATTGATAATGCTTTTTAAGAGAAGCCAGAACAGATTTTGGTAAAATCTGGTTATTAATTGTTTACCACCAATTCAAATTTTTAGGATGAAACTGTATAGGTTTCTAAATGGCTGCAGGCTGATTCCACCAGTGGCCCCCTGGTTTGCTGCTCCTGGCTTCAACCAATATTTCTTCTAATTTCCAAAGATATACAAGGCTCATCTGGGCTTCCAGGATCTCAGATTCTGTTCCCAAGAGTTCAGGGCAGTGAGGTGTATGAGGCTGCAGGGAGTTTGCAGCTGTCCCGCAGGAGAGCTTGAAGAGGTAGGACTGAAGAGAAGCCTCTGGGTGTCCCTGGCAGGCTACTCCTTTCTCTAAGAAAAGCAAAGGAACCATTGGCCCTGGCCTGAGCATCCTTTCCTTGATCTACGGGGATATGGAGCTAAAAACATCTTGGGGTCGTGAACAGAAAGCCAAGTTTCCTCAGAGTTGGAAGGTAAGAGAAGGGTGAAAAAGCAGGAGTAGAGTGAAATGGGAGAAGAGGAGACAAAGGAAAGATTTTCTGTCAATCTGGACAGGTGAAGGAGGAAGTCAGAATTTAGACAGGTGAAGTGGAGAGGGTCTTCAGCCACAGAATCATATAAGGGAAGCACAGTTCTCACACCCCTGAACCCCCCACCTCCCTTCCCAGCAACTGAAATCCTTCCTCTGTCTATCTGTCCAGAAAGTTAAAAATATCCAAGCTAGGCACCCAGCCCCGCCAGGACATTTTCGAGAACCTGTTTACCGATGATTTGATTGGTTTGGAGAGGTAGCAGCTCCATTGCCCCAACAATGAGAATAGATCTTGCTTGGCATCCAAACGCTCAAGGCATGTGAGACCCACAATCCTGCACCTATGCTCTGTCTGGTCTCTTCTCCCATCATCACTCCCATTGCCTGGAGATGGCCAGTCAACTGGGCGTCAGAAAAATCCCAGCCTTCAGAGTCTGTTCCTTCTTTTCTCCTTACAGAATGGACCCAGGAAAGAATACAGCAGGGTCAAGCCAAGGGAAACCTCAAGACAGGACGGAAATAGCCCAAATAGGCTAAATTGGGCCTCAACAGAGGGCTCACCTCCACTAGCTTTTGTGCCACTTGGTCTGGTCCACCTCAGGGAAAAAAAATCAAATGAGATGCATTACCTTTGAATAAGGAGTCTGAGAGTTCTCTGCAGTGTCGCATTGTATGCCCATTGTATGTTCCTCGGTTTCTGTCTCTCAACGGTGGGAAGATTTCCCCTGAAGTTGTGTAGTGAAAAGTTAAGAAAGCTCAATTTCCAGAAGGTGACAGAGTTAATCCAGAGGCCTGTGAAGCACTCTGGGTGTATGAGAGAGAAAACTCTAGTGCTCCCTGAGCTATATGAGATGCAGGGTGTTCAGAGGACCTGGTCTGGCCTGGAGGTGGGAGTCCCAACCTCTCCCCTACCACAACTAACTCTAGGCTAAGTCAGCTTCTATACAGAGACTTCTCAGACTGTTTTGTTCCCTTAATACAGGAAGGAGGAATCAAGGGGAGCAAAGAGAGAACGGGCCTTATTTCTGCTAGGTCACAGAGGAAGAACGATTTTGGAGACATGCCTGGGAGTGAACTAATCAAGACTAATCAATTGTGGTGGACGTGGCTCCTTTTTTATTTTAGATAACAAGCACTTGTTTGCCTGTTCTAACACTTCACGTATTTAAAAAAAAAAATTTTTTTAGCATTTATTCATCTTTGAGAGACAAGAGTGTGAGCGGGGGAGGGGCAGAGAGAGAGGGAGACAGAATCAGAAGCAGGTTCCAGGCTCCAAGCTGTCAGCATAGAGCCCGACGCGGGGCTCGAACTCACAAACCATGAGATCGTCATCTGAGCTGAAGTCAGCCGCTCAGCCGACCGAGCCACCCAGGCACCCCACTTCATGTATATTTTTAAAATCCTCACCGTAATCTTCCAAGGTAGGTATTATTATTATTTCCCACTTCACAGGTAAACAAACTGTAGCTCAGAAAGCTTAACCAAGTTGCCCAATCTTGTACAGCTTGTTAAATGGTGGAATTAAGATTGGAATTGAGATAGTTCAACTCCACCTATATTATTTCTCCAGGAAGGCTGATCCCCGAAATTTTTCTAGGCTCCAGACTCGCATATTGGGCCAGGACCTGTAGCCCTGGAGTTGCAGCCTCTCTGCAGAGTGTTTTTCAACTCAGGAAATGGTGGTAGATGAAGGGTAAGAACAAAGAATGAGACACAAATTTCTGCTCTTCTAGTCCAGGACTGTTGAGATCAGGGTGCTTGGGACAGGGGTTGTGACCATTGGAGGGTCAGTAAAAGATTTTCCTTATCTACCTTTTGTATTCCACCGCCTAGAGATAGTCCAAGGAAAGAATGCAGGGAGTCTGTAGGCTGTTGAAAGAACTGGGCAAAAGACACTCCTTCACCCCACTCCATACCCTCCAGTTCCTATGTGATTGTTGACCAGGTGCTCGGACTGATCTGTCTAAACTTCTCCCTCCCAGTGGCTCAACCCAAGTTACAACCTTGTGTTTCTGGTCTGTTGAGAGGTATCAAGCTAGCCAAGGACCCTGGTTATGGAATACTTGCCCCTTCCTTGTTAATTTTACTTTTTCTAGCTCTTTTCTCCCTCTAGATCGTTTTCTTGCTGTCTTCTCTCAGACCTTCATATACCAGATTGGACCTAATGAATAAATGATACTAAGAACTGGATCTCCTCTAATGACTGCACGTGTAATTAAAAGGCACATGAGAAGAGCACGGGCAAGGAAGACCCCAAATCTACCCAGTTAAGTGGAGAAGCAGCTGAGCCAGTACCCAAGGAAGTGTACTTAAAGGAGCCTACATGCAGAAAATGTCCTGAGGTAAGGTAGAAAATGTGTGTAAAAGGCAAAAGAAAGTCGGAGTGCAGCCTTTTGTGCTCGAAGGGAAGGATGAGTTTCCTGTGAGTGAACAGCTAGCTGCCTTCCTTCCTCATATTTTGCTGCGCTGTTCCATACGGTTGTCACTAGTCACACGGAGCTAATTACATTTAAATTAATTAAACAAACATAAAAATTCAGCTCATCAGTCACACCACCACATTTCAGAGCTCAGTTGCCATACGTGGCTAATGGTTACCATTTTAGTGGGCATATAGAACATTTCCATCATCACAGAAAAGTTCTATTGGGCAGTTTGAATTTGAGGCATTAGGAGAAGATGCATAGGTTCTGGTTGTTTGAGAATCAGATCTCTAACAGACCTCAGGTGTCAGTTATCTACCCTCTCCCGGTTCTCCCCTTCTCATTTCTTGTCCCATTAGCCAGGCTGTTTACACAAACAGCCAGGCTTTCTCTCCATCTCTCCCTCCTGCCCTCTGGCCGGCTCTTGTCCTTGCTCCACCCCACCAGTCCCTGGAAAACAAGCTGCATGAAAAACTTCCATCAACTGTGACCTAGTTTCCTGGTCAAATTCAGGGAATAAGGGAGGAGACGCCAAACTCTTGAACAGGTGAGAAAAGGAGGCAGCCCAGGTAAGAGTGAAGGAGAGAGTCACCATGGCAACAGGGAGCCAGAGGCTGACACCTTGGGAAAGAGAAACAGCCAGAAGAGAGAAGAGCTCCTGAAAATAAAAGACTGGTGAAGGAAGATTGAAGTGGGAAGGAATCTTTTCAGTCTTTTTCAATTCACACTGATTTCATTAACTTCCAGGAGTCTGAGGTCTGTAATTAGCATGTGGAAGTCCGCAGAAAAGTCACCCCCCAAATTCCTAGATAAGGACCAGATCTGTCTGCAAAGGTTTAAGCCAGAAACCAGGCAAGTACGTTGACTTCTGAGGTTTCAGGGTTCTCATACCCGTCACCCCTTTAAGAATAAAAATCATTTCAATTAGAGGCGGACTTGTGGTATCTACTGTAAGAAATAGGAACTGCAGAAGCATATCCTAAGGGATGAGGGAGGAGTTAAATACTCAGCAAACATGAGTTATGATTATGTGTTTCTTCTATAGGAACTGTGCTAGGAACAGCAGAGACAAAAGATGGTAGCTGCCTTCAACCAATACTCAGAAGTCTAGATCCTTAAGTCCTGAATGATTATCATCTTATAACTTACTGTATATGAACCAGGTTTAGCTGAGAAGAAACTTCAGCATGAGACCAAATTATAAAATAGGGAACCGTAACCCTTTCCTTTCAGGTCTCTCACCGATCTTATTTCTGTGTATTTTGAGAGCTAATTTTATTTTTTAAAAGATGTTAATTTCTACACCCAATGTGGGACTCAAACTCACAACCCTGAGCCTCATACTCTGCCAATTGAACCAGCCAGGTGCCCCAAAAGCTCATTAAACCCTTTTAAAAAATCTTTAAGTATCTTCAAGTAAGTCCCAACGTGGGACATGAGCTCATGATCCCAGATCACCCTCCACCAACTGAGCCACCCAGGTGCCCCTGAAGAGCTCATTAAAAAAAAAAAAAAAAAAAGTGCATGCACTCCAAAATCCAAGGAATTTCATTCTGAGTTATCTACGGGTGCAGAAAACTAGCCTAGACCACCAGAATATCCCACTACAGTTTTTAGTTAACTGGAAAAAAGACTAAACGTAGCTAAAATTCCTTCCTTTTGCACCCCAAACCCCACCCCTGGACTACAATCATTAGGGTCAATAGGGAAGCTTTTCTCCACAGGATTTCCAAAAATGGGAATCACTACTCCTTCAGGCACACTTTCCAGTAACTTCAAACACCACCTCACAGACAAGAAAACCATTTTTGCCATTAAAAAACTTTATTTTTATTTTTTACAAAGAATATCCCCCACTTGGGGTGAAAATATATCTGGTTAAGTACAAAATATAGTTTTTATCATACAAAAAGATAAACATTTACAAAACAAAAAAAATGAAACCACTTTCAGCCCACATACTTTCTCAGAAGGTGGAGCTCAGTGCTCTGACACAGGACAGTGAACAAAGTGCTAAGGCTGAGGGGTCCGACCAAGTGCTCAAGGGCTGCAGTTAGAGAGGACTGTCAATATGCCGGGTCTCCTAACACTGCAGGGAGCCCTGGGGGCTGTGGCGAAGGCGGCCTGCTCAGTTCTCATGGCAATGTCTGGAAGCTCTGATCACAGTGTTGGCGGCATCTTGATCTACAGTTCCTCGGAGGGTGTGGAGAAGTCACAGTGGGCGACGCTGATAGCAGCAACCCTTCTCACATAATTAAGAGTGTTAGAATTACAGAATTCTGTACACTGGGACAAAGCCTCAAAAGTGAGGAATAACACTTTTTTTTGTCATTGTGCTTAGCCCTAGAGACGTAGTAGACCAGTTTTAGCTTACATTTGAGATAGGGAAAAAAAATTTTTTCGAAAGGAACTAAAGTGCCAAGAATTATCACCTCAGAAGCAATTCCAAGGAGTCACATGAAAAGAAAAACACATTCTCCCACATGAAAATGTTTGCAACAGGAGAATACAGTGCAATAGGCTCAAAAAATGGCTTTTAAGACCTTTGGTGGGGCATGGTTACAACTGCTTTAAGCCAGATTAAAGTACATTCGAAGCAAAGACAACCTTAGAGCTTCTTTTTAATTCACATGGGAAGCTCTTCTCCAGAAGTTCAAACCACATCAAGTTCTGGAAGGTTTTTCTTTCTTTCTGCTGTAAGTGTAAAACAAAGGGCAACACTGATTTTAAGAACCTTCTTGTCCCAAAATTTTGGCCATGTTTTTTTTTTTTTCCTTTTCCTAATTTGCTAAAGTGGCTCTGCTCCACATGGCACAAGAGTTCAAGATACAGAATCCCCTTCAAAAACCCTGGGGAAGACCATGTCAGGAGGCCATTTCTACCCCTTATTCAAACTTACTAAAAATGCCTTAATTTTCAAGATCTGAGAAAACAGATTGGGCCTGAATTTTTGTAGTGTGTTTTTAAACCCATCCAGCAAACACTCCCTACCACAACCTCTCCCTGGCTGAGGACGAGCGTGCACCATTTTAAGGCCCAGGAGGTTGCCTGCTGATCACCTCCTACACTGGGAGTCAGAGGCTGGGGTGGACCCATACCCCAATGGAGAGACTGTTGAGTCTCTGAAAAAGTAAGAGTCCAGGAAGAGAGGCAGAAAGAAACAAGTAAGTACAGCTGCTTCTTTTCTTCCACGTGTTCACTGCACATTGTTGTTGAGATTGCAGGGATCCACCTGGGGGTGGGGGAGGCAAGAAGGGAGAGAAAGAAAAGACCATTTTAGTTTGGGTAAGAACTGACAGAACCACCCAGTTTAGCAATACCTCCAACTCAACTTCCTATGGAAGGTTTAAGACAAAACAGTGCTAAAATGATAATTCTCACCTCTGTGTAGGTAGGTGGTGGCATGAACTGGAATTCGGGAGCGTACATAAAAATAGGGCTGTCTTGAGGACTGTCTGTGTCATCTAGCAGAGGAGTGGTGGGGCTCTCCAATCGGTGATCTTCAGGAATGATATCCATATAGCAAGGAGGAGCTAGAAAAAAAATATAGGCATAAGAAGTCTGGCTGTGAAACACCTGACCATCACAATTTCACAAACCCAAGCAGGCCAAAGAGGAAGGATGGACATTATTAGGTCTGACTCACCTTCTGGGGTATCGGGGATGTTTAGATCTACCCAACTCATCTCAGAGCTGGTTCGGCTGGCCATGCTGGATGTCCGGCTGCTCAGACCTGACCGGCTACCAATTACGAGGGGCAGATCAAGGATGACTTTCTTGGAGCCGGGGACGCTGACATAGATCTAGAAAGGAAAAGGACAGTTTGTTAGATTACAGGTCTGGAGAAACCACTGCTATTTTGACAGAAGAATAATCTCTCTCTGACTCCACCCACTCACCAGTAAGGAGTATTCAACTCGAAGGATGTTGCAGCCCAGGATAGAAGGCCTAATCTTCTGCACCCGAAGGCTCTTGCCACGCCACGATGCACAGGTTCCTGAGATGATATGATTGCCTCTGACCGATGACAGCTTCTGCGTCAACACTTTGGTTTGGCCATTGGCAAGGTAAGTGTGGCGGGCTACTATGGCAGCTTTGGGGACCACGATGCGGGAACATGTATTCTCAAAGTCAGCGTGGATAGAAATCTCATCACCTAAAGAATGAGAAAGGTGAAAACTTATTAGCTGATGCTTGGTGCAATTAGTGACTTTTCTCCTATCCCTAGCCCCTGCCCTCACTCCCCAAACCACAGTCCCTGTTTTATCAGTCTACCATTTTAAGTACTAGGTTTTTACCTTCACAGAATCCTTTTCTGTCAATTCGGGCAGAGACAGACACTCGCCCATCAGGAATGAACATGCAGGAAACTTTCTTCTCCTTTTTAGCAGACACAGGGGCCTATGTTGAATAGGAGTAAAAAGAGGTTTTGAGAATTTCTAGAGATCCTTTTTTTTTCCTTTCCACTTCCTTACCTAGAACAGGCAACTTTCCTTCCCACCTTGGTAATTTAGGGCTGAATTCCCTGAAGTGCTTCAATCTAATGCCTAAGACACTTAATTTATCATCCCCGAAACCCAAGAGAATAGGATTTTAAAATGAACCTCACCATTAAATCAGGAGTATTGACATCCACTAGATCCATCACTTCGAAAATTTTCTTGGTCTCTTGAGTGGGCTGGCTGGGGCGATCAAGAAAAGCCTTCACCCAGTAGTCTACACACCCATACTTTCCTTTGAAGGATGTTCCCAAAGGCCTGTCGGGGGAAAAAAGAAGCAGTTAATCTACAAACGCTCTCCAAGAACAGGAAGTGACCAAAGGCTGGGAAGAGTGTGAGAGAGTAAAAAGTCCAAAGATGCATTCAGCAGACACCTACCCCTGAGGAAGCTCAAAGCCGAACTTGTACTCGTATTTGTTTCCAGGTCTCATGATCACCATCTCATTCTCACCTGAAAAGAAGGGAAAGCGAGTAGCCCATAAGTTTCTTGTTACACTTAAAATGCAGTTGTGCGATAAGGAGTTCCTGGGCAGCAAGCAAGCCTACTGTAGTTCCCCCACTTTTATCCGGTATGTTCTTAAATGAGATTCTGACGCATTTTGTTGGGCAAAAAGTTACAAAGCCCTGCAGTGATGACAGGCTACTATCATCTCAAACAGGAAGCAAGCAAAGAATAAGCAACTTATGCATTAAAAAAAAAAAAATCCTTAAATAGCTAAGGCAACACCCCTCAGGATCACCTTCAGATCACAACACTGTAGGAAACTGTACAAATCACCATTTTTTAAGGAGTCTGCAAGTCAAAACTTAAAAAAAAAAAAAGGAAGCAACACGAAATTCAAGCCGCTCAACCCGAGCAACTTGGAATATTTAGCAAAAGCTCCAACTGTCCGTTTCAACTCTTCCCGAATCAGCTTCCACCCTCCCGGCAGACAATGGGGCCACTCACCTGTGGGCTCGTCTTCCAAGAGAAGCGTGTCTTCGTAGCGCAAGTACTCGGAGGTCTGTTTGCACTGCTGGGATCCCTGCATCCACAGGACCTTCGCCACTCCGCAAGCCAGGATCCTGACAGCTTTGACTCGAGTGACTTCACAAACCTCCACTACCACCCGGCCAGCCACCTTCTCCCCACTGCCGTACACCTTTTCAGGGTCGTTAAAGACCACCTCAAAAGATTTGATCTTCTTGAACATCACCATGATTGGACTGGGTTGGCTTAACAGTTAAAAAACGGAGGAGAGAAAGAACAACAGCAAAAGTCCCAAATCCAAAAATTACAGAAAATTAAGGTTATCTCACTCTCCAACTCTCCACTAAAATCTGATGGAGATGTCAGGAAAACGTAAGCTGCGGGTTATGCCAAGGAATCTCCAGAGAATAATCAGCTTTTTTTCCCCCCCTTTCCTCCAACAGCTGGAGGAGCGCTCCGGAGCTCGGCGAAACCACTCACGAACCTGGACGGAAGAAAGCAGTGTACAGTTGCTAGCGTGAGCCGGAAACTGTTTTATATACTAGTCAGGCACCGCAGGGCCACGCGAGCGCTGGCCCGGAGGCTCGTGCTGCCCTCGTGCACAGCCCTCCCATTGGCTGCCCGGTCCTTGTTTACCGGGAGCCCAACCAATCGGCGAGGTCGCAGCGGCGCGTGGACACGGTGTGCGCCTGGCGGGGAAAATGGTTGTTGTGCACCGCCGCCTCGCCGGGAGGAGGGGGCAGAAGAGCTGCGAGCCGCTGCCCTCCGGCCCAGAGGAAGCGGGGCCTCTCTGACCCTAGAATTTATCGCGGGCTGGTGGCCATCGGAGGGTGGGTGCAAATGCTTCTGAGCTGGGAGCGGCGTTTGCGGCAAAAGGAAAATGTGCTTAGGTGGGAATTTCATGCCTAGCCTTAGCCAGCGCAATTAATTTAGGGGCGACTGTTTATTCCCGGCTCACAAGTCGCAAGTCCTGTGAAAAACAATCCCTTCACTCCAAGAATACTTCAGATTTGGGGCGGAGGCCAGGGAGCGCTGGTGTTACTGTTCAGGAAGAGACCCTTTGTCCTTCTCTTGCCCCGCGGCTCTGTCAGCACCCAACCGACTGTGAAAGAAAAGGAGAACTTGCCACAAGTTGTAACCCCCCTTTCAGTCCTCAGTGGACAAAGGGTATGCTCGGCCTTCTTCCTCCCTCTCTAGCCCCTCGGAGCCCTGGAACTGCGTGCCTGCGTTGTCCTCACTCCCTGTACCCTCTATTCTGTTCTCTGTGTTCTCTGGAGCGTAGAAACAGGGCGTGTTCACATCCTGTTGGCTTTATCCCCCCGTCTCTTCAGTTTCTGCCTGCAAAGTTGAGGAACATTTTGTTTATGTTCCCCCCCCGCCCCTCGTTACCTATTAGTCCTTAGTAAGGTGTGCTCCCTGGGCTCTCTGATTCTCCCTCACTCCCTACTTCTCAGGAAAGGAAAGGGGGAAAAAAAAAAGACGTTTCACTTGCTTCGCCTTCCTGAGTTCCTTGCGCTCCTTCTTGTGTCTGCATCCCCTCTGAAACTCAATAAATCAAAGGTACGTTCCTAGATCTGTTGCTCACACTGTTCACAGCCTTCTAGTTAAAAGTTCTCTTGTTTGTAACCAAAGCGTCAGTGGAGAGATGGCTGTTTTCCTGCTTGAAGGCAGAGTGTTCCTATCTTTCAAAAATGTTCTTCGAAGCCCTTCAGAAATCCCAGTAAGGAAACAAGACAAAAGGGTCACCGGGACACTATATGTTCAAGATGAAAGAGACCCTGACTCCTCACTCTGTGTCGTCCTTTGGCTGCCACATAGGTTTCCCCTCACCCCACCACTGGGCCATGAGATGACTTAAGAGCTGACTCCTGAGAAAGTACTCGAAAATGCAATCAGAAAGACTTGCAGCAATACAGGGATTTACCCCCACACCTTTGCTTCGATTCCTGGGCCTCCCTCATGTCTGCGTTGAGGTATCAGGAGGTTATGACCTCATTTTTTTTTTTTTTTTTTTAATGCTAGAAAGAGGAAGATAGTGCTTCCAAGACTGAGATGGGGAAGTAAATGAGAAACATTAGGATATACAGAAATCCTATTGTCAGCAAAAAGAAGGCTATTCATCGCTGTTAAGGATCCTTCTTTCCTTCCTCATACACCATAACTGGGTTGACACCCTAAGGCTAACAAGTTACAACTCAGCACCACTATTAAGCAAGCTCAACACTCAGGCATCAAAACTCTGTTGGAAATCACACACACCCCATCAACCCTCAGGAACAAAAAAGAGAACATGTTGATCCTTGGGGTGTGTGGGTTTGAGGCGGCACCCTGGTTTAGAAAGTTAATCAACAAGCGACTTGTTTTCCAGGCTGTCGACAATATTGATTGAATTATCAGGAGTAGGCAGGGTAGGACTCTCACCAAAATAATTTTAAAGATTCAAAACTGTGTCTTCTGGGAGAACTTTTAGTTTGATGGGTATGAAAGTGTACATAGATATGAAACATCAAAATATTTAGGAAGAAATACATGCGCCAAGTGCGTGGTATGTAGCTACATAAATTCTGAGGGGCAAGGAGGAGAGGTGGGTAGAAATAGACCAGGATGTTGTTGATTCAGGGTGTGTTAGAGAAAAGGGAATGCTGGTATTTATTTGGGCACATCTATGAAGGGCTGAATTTTTTGAGCTTTTAAAAATCTTCAAGCAATTCTCTCTTGCTCTAAGTTTCTCTCTTGGGCTCAGTTTTTTTTTTCTTTCTTTTCCAGTTTGCAGAACTCAGTACAGACCACTTGTTTGCGCTGTGGTGTGCTTGGTTTCCTTCCGGGCCAAAAAACTATTTAGCCTTGGCAGTAAGCAGCTGCTGGCCAGGCCTCTGGCCCAGGCATGTTCTGAAACGAAGCCCTCTTGGACAGAGTTGTTTACGACCTTTCACCTTATAACCCGGTATTCTGATTAAAATCTGCTCCCTGAGTCTTCTTTCTCAGTTCCTGCATCAAAGAAAGAAAAATCTTGTAAGTTCCTGTCCCAAAAGCAGGGGACATACAGTCGTGGGGTGCGGTGGCGCAGTGGGGGAGGGGAGGGCAAGTCTAGGAGGAACAGCAAAGTAGGGCTAAGTCCAGGAGTTTTGCAAGTTAGATCATCTTTACCTGCACCTTCCCCACCCTCTTAATCTCTGTGCCAATAAAAAGCCCAATGGTGATTGTTGTTTGTTTTACTGGCGTTAGTTGAGTAAAGCCAGAGCTCTCAGGGAGGGAAGTGCCCTTCCTACTCTGTTCCAGCCAGGGTCAAAGTGCTGGCTGCATTGCTCTCTTCCTTAACTTCTGGCCTGATAAACACTTAGAACCCTAAAGTTCCTAATGGAGGACAAATCCCTTTCTTTGTCACCTCCACTCTGTGAACTTGCCTTTACCCGTGTCCATCAGGCTTTCCTACTTTTTTCCCTCGGCAATGTTAGTTTAGAGGCAAATAAAGGCCTAAAGGAAGTGTGGGATTCCAGACTGCTCAACTGTGGAGCATGCCTCTGGGTCAGGAATAAGAATATATTAATAATTGTACAGCGTCTTGAGTTCAGAGTGCCTTTTTTTTGTCATTTATCAAGCACCTGTCATGGACCAAGTCCTTAACATAGTTATTTCAATGACATTTTATTTGTAAGTGCATCTGTCATCTTGTTCCAGAAAGGACTTAAGGTTAGATTATTTCATTGAATTCTCACAATAACTCTGTGACTCAGGGTTGATTAAGTCAGGCTCAGAGGGTTAAGTAACTTGCCTTGAGGTCACAAATTTTGTAAATAGAGCCACATCTTGAACCCAAGTTTGTCTGGTCTAAAGTATTGAACTCTTTCAGTTTTCCTGCCTCTCAGTACCTTAACACATTGGTTGTAGTTTCTTTTGGTTTTTTTTTTTTTTTTTTTTTTTTTTTTTTTCAACGTTTATTTATTTTTGGGACAGAGAGAGACAGAGCATGAACGGGGGAGGGGCAGAGAGAGAGGAAGACACAGAATCGGAAACAGGCTCCAGGCTCTGAGCCATCAGCCCAGAGCCCGACGCGGGGCTCGAACTCACGGACCGCGAGATCGTGACCTGGCTGAAGTCGGACGCTTAACCGACTGCGCCACCCAGGCGCCCCTCTTTTGGTTTTTTAAGCTTATTTATTTTGAGAGACAGAGAGAGCGGGAGAGAGAGAATCCCAAGCAGGCTCCACACTGCCAGCGCAGAGCCCAGTGCGGGGCTCGAACTCAAGAGTCATGAGATCATGACCCTAGCTGAAACCAAGAGTCAGAAGCTTGGTACTGAGTCACCCAAGTTCCCCAGTGCTTTAACCCATTGTATCTTGTATCTTGTTTAATCCTACTGTAAAGGATTCAGGGCAAGACTCATAACGTTTTAGAGTCAAAGGGGACTCTAGCAGTCTTTAAAAAACAAACAACAGTGACAAAACAAAAAACAAGACCGAG
Organism: Leopardus geoffroyi; assembly: GCF_018350155.1. Classification (NCBI taxonomy): domain Eukaryota; kingdom Metazoa; phylum Chordata; class Mammalia; order Carnivora; family Felidae; genus Leopardus; species Leopardus geoffroyi. The sequence goes on from NC_059328.1 coordinate 104,387,435, forward strand.
GACATAAAGCTAATAACTGGTGCAGCCATTCTCCAAACCCTGGATTCTAAGCACTTAACGTAGAGCTCTTGTCTCTACGACGCTTGGTGAGGGTTCTTGTTTTTTTTAGTTTAGATTTAATTATTAAAAATTCCTGATCTGGGGGCACCTGGGTGGCCCAGTCAGTTAAGCATCCAACTCTTGATTTTGGTTTAGGTCATAATCTCATGGTTCATGGGATCAAGCCCCATACTGAGCTGGGCACTGACAGTATGGAACCTGCTTGGGATTCTCTCTCTCTCCCTCTCGCTCTGCCCGTCCCTTGTTCATGCTTGCTGTCTCCTTCTCTCTCACAATAAAATTAAAATAAAATAATAAAATAAAATAAAATAAAATAAAATAAAATAAAATAAAATAAAATAAATACAAAACGTTTTCTTCAAGGTTTCCAGAGTGGTTTTTTTTTTTTTTGGCCTTATTGTCCTTGACTGCTATATAATTTGAAAACTGCCATTTTTTAAAACTTTAAGAGTTCATCTTGACCTTTAGACTTTCTCCTTTTCTGGCAACTTTTTTTTTTTTTTAATTTCTTTTTAATGCTCATTTATTTTTGAGAGAAACAGAGACAGAGTGTGAGCAAGGGTGGGGCAGAGAGAGATAGAGGGAGACACAGAATGTGAAGCAGGCTCCAGGCTCTGAGCTGCCAGCACAGAGCCCGACACGGGGCTCAAACCCATGAACCGTAAGATGGTGACCTGAGCCGAAGTCAGACCCTTAACTGACTGAGCTACCCAGGCGTCCCTCTGGCAATTTCTTTTTTCTCTGCCCCCTGAAAGCTTTTCTTGAGGACTTGTCCTTGGCCCTCTCCTTTTCTTCCTTTACATTTTGCTCTTCAATTTGCCCATCTGTATATCACTTGTGTCAAATTTATACTATGCCTTTAGCTTGTCTCCAGAGTTGCAGCTGGCATCTCAAATTCACCTTGTCCAGTGTAGAATTCATCATCTTGCCCCGCTGTGCTCAAATTCAGGTCTTCCCTTTAATACTTTTAATGGAACCATTATATACTCATTCCCCAATGAACAAGGTTTCAAATCAAGGAATTGCTTTTGATTCCTACCTCTATAACAGTCCCCACATCCAATCAATTGCCAAATTCGGTAGAGGCCATCTTCCCAGTGTTTCTAGAATTTACTTCTTATTTATTATTTCACTGACCGGCAGTCTGGTTCGTGTTCTTGTTACTTTTGCCTCGATTGTTTGAATACCTTGTAATGATCTTTCTGCTGTAATCTGTAGACCACGACTAGATTAATGTAACAGAATTTTATTCCTGTCTGTTTCTGTGATGCTCCAAGATTCATTGATTACTGAATCAAATCCAAATGCTTCAACCTGGCCTTCACAAATTGACCTCATCCCAGCTTTCCAGTCCATTTCCCACTACTTCCTCATGAATGTACCCTCTACCTCGGCCAAACCTGAGTACTCAGTGTTCCCCTGATACATCCTTCTCTGCCTCTGTGCCTTTGCTTATGCTTTTGTCTCTACCTGGAATACCTGATCTTCCTCCCCCACCTCTGAATTTTGAAGTCCTATCCACTCTTCCACAGACAGCCAAATGACTTTTCCTCTCTGAAACCTGTCTTGATTCCCAATCGCTTCATCTTTCACCTTACAACCACACAGAATTTCGCTCTCTTTTGAATGCTCCATGACACAAATGTTATTTATATTTCTCATACAAAACCTACATGTAAATTTCCTTTTCTGTCCTAGATAATGAATTCCTAGAGAGCAGGAACTCTGTCCTCTTTTATCTTTGAATCCTTCATAGCATCTAGCAGAGTACATTTCGTAGAGTTAGTATATTATTGAATACAAATTTGAATTGATAGACTGGAGTGTACCTCTAGAATACAGTATACCACTAATCAGAACCTAGTATTGTTTCTTATCAGTGTTAGACTTTAAACTTCAGTTCTCTCTGCTATACTGTAACTTACATAACCAGTCCCTCCTCAAAGCCTATGGCCCAATCATGTGTCAGGGCAAGGGTGGTAAGGAAGTGAGAGGCGATGGTTTGTTTTTCTGGGGAGAAAACCGGACTATGTTGATATTTATAAGCATGAAAGAGATGGGACATTGTGTGCTTAGCCGAACTTCCTCTTTTCTAAGAAATTTTTTCTTGCACAATTTGGTAATCCATTTGGCTCAGCTCTGCCACCCAGTGGGTGAACTAATGTACCGTCCAGATCTTTAGTCCAAGGATTGTCTCAAATGCACGGAAGCTTTTCTGAGACCTGAAACCCTGAGTAACAAAGATGATTCTTTGATTGTGAGAAGAAGAAACAGAGGAAGGAATATGATATTCGTGACTGAGAGGAAGAAACTGTATATTAAACCAGTTTTCTTTTTTTTTATCCAGACCGACATTTAACAATACTTTGTTAACAGCCTTTTAGAGTATACATAGAGCTATTTATACATGTGCATTATTAAGCAATTGCATAAACATTTCATTCATTAAATAAGCAGGGAGATATTTTGCAGAAGAGAATATTATGATTCAGAGAGCTCAAGTGATTGCCTAGAGTCACACAGCGAGGATAAAATTCATATGACATATGGCTGAAAGATTTCTCAAGTAGTGCATCTCTGATCCTTAAAAAAAAAGAAAAGAAAATTCAGGGGGTACCTGGGTGGCTCAGTCGGTTGGGCACCTGGCTCTTGATTTCAGCTCAGGTCATAATCTCAAGGTTTGTGGGATCAGGCCCATGTTGGGCTCCACGCTGCTTGGGATTCTCTCTCTCTCTCTCTCTCTCTGTCTCTCTCTGCCCCTTCCATGCTCTTGCACACTCGTGTGTGCTCTCTTTCAAAATAAATAAATAAACTTAAAAAAAAAAAAAGGAAAATTCATCTCCTTTGTAAAGATTTCTATGATTTCTACAAGCAGATTTAATTTCCACCTTCTTTGTATCCCTACAGTATGTTGGACATAAGATTCTATATATTATGAATATTGATCATTTATCTTGTAATTATCTGTTTGTCTGTTTCTTTCCCCCTAAACCAAGTTCCCCAAAGGTTGTCTTATGGGCTGCACAATTTAGGTGCTTCAACAATTCTAAGGAAGGGTAAAAATCAATCAATAGGATTATTTTAGCTTGATCAGCTAATATGTACTATAAATAGCCCAACCCATTCCTTGTCTTTCTGGTTCTCATTTGTTCTCTAACACTGACGGTGTTCCCCTGAAGTTGTAGCCTTGGCTGTGGTGGGTGCAGGGCTGTATCCTCCATGTAGAGAAAATAACACCATAGCAGAATATTTTCTGTTTCAGATGCTGTAGTTTTACCAAAGGGCCCTTCAATTCTTGGCTGGAGTGAGGTGGGGTGGGAGGGCAGAATGAAATAGCTGATAGATTTTTTTTTTAATCTGACAATTCATTTCTTGGAGGAGTTAAAGAAAAGTGCTATATCAAAGACTGATTACATGAAGATATGGAATATAAATACAGTGGAATATTACTCAGCCATAAAAAAAAATGAGATCTTGGGCGCCTGGGTGGCCCAGTCTGTTAAGCATCTGACTCTTTTTTTTATTTTTTATTTTTTCAACGTTTATTTATTTTTGGGACAGAGAGAGACAGAGCATGAACGGGGGAGGGGCAGAGAGAGAGGGAGACACAGAATCGGAAACAGGCTCCAGGCTCTGAGCGATCAGCCCAGAGCCTGACGTGGGGCTCGAACTCACGGACCGCAAGATCGTGACCTAGTTGAAGTCGGACGCTTAACCGACTGCGCCACCCAGGCGCCCCAAGCATCTGACTCTTGATTCAGGCTCAGGTCATGATCTTGCGGCTCACGAGATCAGGCCCCATGTCTGGCTCTATGCTGCTAGTGCGGAGCCTGTTTGGGATTCTCTCTCTGTTCCTTCCCCACTTGTGTGAGCTCTCTCTCTCTCTCTCTCTCTCTGTCTCAAAAAATAAATAAAACTTAAAAAAAGAGAGATTTTGCCATCAGTGACAACATAGATGGACCTACAGAGTATTATGCTAAGTGAAGTAAGTCAGAGAAAGACAAATACCATATGATGCCACTTATATGTGGAATCTAAAAACAAAACTAATGAATGAACAAACAAGGAGAAACAGACCCATAAATACAGATGGTTATAAAAGGGGAGGGGGTGGGGGACGGACAAAATGGGTGAAGGAGTGGGAGGTCCAGGCTTCCAGTTATAGAATGAGTAAGTCACGGGGATGAAAGTACAGCTTAGGGAATATAGTCGATGATACTGTAATAGTGTTCTTTGGTGACAGGTGGTGACTACCCTTGTGGTGAGCATAGCACTTACTTATTAACTTGCTGAACCACTATGTTGTACACCTGAAACTAAGACAACATTGTGCGTCAACTATACGTGTGTGTATGCATATATGTGTATGTATATATGTAAATACAAAATATTGGTTCTTTGAACCAATAGCAGACAATGATTCCAAAATCATTAGCCCTGTAGCGAAGGCAGAGTCCAGTTATCTTGCCGGATTTCTCTTTCACTTTCTCCAAGCCCACCCTCCATTCACAAGTTTTATCTCAGGAAACATATGTAACTTATTTCTTCCTATTGGGAAGGATGATGAATAATTTGGTTTGGGAGTAGGCAGAAAAATTGAGGAAGGCCTTTTATTTTCTAGTGGCTTTGCCTTCTTTCCTTTCCCTAGTGCTGGTACAGTTTCCTGGCACTGATTTTTGAGAACTGTAATTACTGGACCACAGAAATTATCTTATTGAGGGCTTACCAAAAAACATCAGTCCTCATGCCTCACTGAGGCGTTCAGTAGAGTCTCTTCCAATTCTTTTTTTTTTTTTTAATTAATTAATTTATTTTTTTTTTCAACGTTTATTTATTTTTGGAACAGAGAGAGACAGAGCATGAACGGGGGAGGGGCAGAGAGAGAGGGAGACACAGAATCGGAAACAGGCTCCAGGCTCTGAGCCATCAGCCCAGAGCCCGACACGGGGCTCGAACTCACGGACCGCGAGATCGTGACCTGGCTGAAGTCGGACGCTTAACCGACTACGCCACCCAGGCGCCCAGAGTCTCTTCCAATTCTTGTAGCCTGTTTATCTAGTATTTACTTTATATTTCTAGATGATATGTTTCTTCTTTCCATTCTTAATTTAGAAATAGTAGACATAGCATTGACTTTTTTGTTACAGTAATTGAAATGTCAGCTTTCACGTCATGTTGTATACCTGCCTTCTCTTTCCTTTCACCTCATCCTCCTAATATGTATATCACAGTTTTGGCTCTATCAACAGCCAGTGTTTACATTATTGCCTCTGCGTAAATAATATCTTCTGTGGACCCAGGTAGTATATTTTCATTGTTTCATGTCTTGAACAACCCTTTGTTTGTTGAAAAGTTATAATCATTTATTTAAACAATTTATTGGTTTAACTGTGTACCTATCTTCAGTTTATTCCTGAGATTCCTGAAATGCCTATTCTGTCAAATGTTTATTAGAATTTTTTCTCAAATGACCAACATACCTAATAATCTAAGAAATCCATTTTTCTTTCTCAGGGAGACTTGCCCCCGCCCCACCGAGTAATTCTTTCTAGTCACCACCGCCACCTGCTGACTGTTGTTGGAAGAGAAAGATGGAATTCTGAGGGGCAGGGCTGATGTTTTTAAGCCAGAAAATGGCCTTTTCTAAAGGTAGCTGACCTTTAGAATGACTTCATCTGAGGAAGGAATGAAATCATGAAATATTCTCTTTTCCTTGATCCATTATCCTCCTCTTTTCCTTTTCTAGAAGAAGAAAAGTCTGTTCTAATCTTCCTTAGGTTTTCTTTTTTGTTGTTCTGTTTTCTAATCTTTCTTTTGATACTGTGATCATTCTGAGCCTTTGTCTGATCCAACAAAGGAAAAGGGGAAGATGGGCTACCTGTTTTTAAAAAAAAAACTACAGCTTGGGGTGCCTGGGCGGCTCCGTGGATTAAGTGTCTGACTCTTGATTCTTTGGTTCAGGTCATGATCTCACAGTTTGTGGGTTCAAGCCCGCATTGGGCTCTGTGCTGATGGTGCAGAGCCTGCTTGGGATTCTCTCTCTCCCCTTCTCTCTGCCCCTCCCCTGCTCTCTCTCTCTTTCTTTCTCTCAAAAAATAAAATAAAATAATTTTTTTAATTACAGCTTTATTGGGTATACTTGATGTATAATAAACTACACATATTTAAAGTATATAATTTCATGGGTTTTGACATACATATACTCATGAGATTGCTGCCACAATCAGGTTAATGAACATGTGACTCTCAAAATTTCCTCTTGCCCCCTTGTAAACCATCCCTTCCCCTTTCCCCCTTTTCACCCATTCCCAAACTATGTATTAGTTTGCATTTTCTAAAATTTTATAAAAATGGAAGCACACAGTATACACTCTTTTTTTGTTTGGCTTCTTTGCTTGCATGATTATCTTGAGATTCATCATGTTGTTATGTGTCCTAGTTTATTTCATTTTATCGCTGACTGATATTCTGTTGTATGGATTAATACAACTGGTGTATCCATTCATCTGTGAATGGACATTTGGGTTGTCTCCAGTTTCTAATTTTGTTGGTTATTACAGAGAAAACTGTAACGAACATTTGTATGCAAGTCTTTGTGCTGACATGTTATCGTCATTTCTCTTGGGTCAATACCTAGGAGCGGAATGTTTAGATCATATGGTAGCTGTATGCTTGGCTTTAGAGAAATTGGCAAACTGTTTTTACAAAGTGGTTGTACCATTTTACATTCACACCAGCAGCTTGTGAGAGCTCCACTTCTTGCCAGCACTTGATATGGTCAGTCTTGTCAATTTTAGCCATTCCAGTGGTTGAGTAGTGTTTTCTCATTGTGACTAATTTGATTTGCATTCCCTTCGTGACTAATGATGTTGAGCATCTTTTCATGTGCTTATTCCAAGCTACCCATTTTTAAATACTCCCTTGTAATAGGGCTAACCTTAAGTTTGGGCAAAGGAAACAGTGTTACATGACAGGTACCATGAAAGAATCTCATTTACCAGTTGGCTATGAAATTCTTGACTGACTTGAAATTCCCACACCTGAGAGATAAAGTTACTCTTTTGAGTTAAGAGAACCAATATAAGGAGCACTTTAAAAAAAAAAAATGTTTATTCATTTTTGAGAGACAGAGACAGAGCGCAAGCAGGGAGGGGCAGAGGGAAAGAGAGAGACACAGAACCTGAAGCACACGGGGCTCAAACCCATGAACCAGGAGATCATGGCCTGAACCGAAGTCGGACACTTAACCCACTGAGCCACCCAGGCACCCCAGGAGCACTTTCTAAAAAAAGAGTTTTTGAGGGAAAATGCCTGTGTGATGGGACAGCCTTGGACACCACCATCTCCCCCATTCTCTTCCATTAGAACAGATGGTTTTCTAGATTCGCCACAGGTTTCACAAAGTGTGAAGACTGTGATTTGAGGGAGTGGCAGAGTGGCTGTAGTGCTTAGAGGATACAGAGAGGAGGGGAGAGGGGATAAAGACATGCAAAAAGATTTGAACAGGCAAGCCAGATAACACACCCTGCCTGGTAAGCCCTGGGGGTATCCAGGGGGTTTATGGTCAGGTGGGTGATACTGAGAGAAGAGGAAGAGAAGCGTGAACAGTGAAGTCAATAGAACAACTTCTAGTCTCAGTTTTCTCTTCTACAAACTAGATCCCTTCAACTTTGGGCTTTTGTTCCTCCTCTCCCCAGCTCTCCCTTTGGGCTTCTGATGACAAAGGAAAAAAGGCGTCTGTGCCCTGTTGGCAGCCACAGCTCCACTTCCTTGCCCACCTCCACACCCAGAATCTTTAATGGCCCTCTGTTTCCTTGACAACACAGCATAGTGGTTAAGAGTTAAGGCTCTGGAGCCCAACGCCTGGGTTCAACAATTATTGTCAATTAATTAATTACTGCTCCACCCTTTATTAGCTGTATGATTGTGGGCAAGTTTTTTAATCTTGTTGTACCTCAGTTTCCCTATATAAAAGTAAAGATGAGACTATTACCTTCCTTAGAGAGTTGTGAGAATTAAATGAATTTATGTTTTTAAAATGTTTAGAACATTGCCTGGTAGGTTTTAAGCTCTAATAAATGTTAGCTATTAATTTAAACTCCTTGGACCCACTTTCAAGATGCCTGCTAATTTGGCCTCTGTCCATCTACTGTTCTATGCCTTTACTTCCTATCTATTTCATTTGAGTTTTGCTGGTTTCCTCACTGAATCATGAATCTATGCATAACTCCAGGTGGTTTCCATTGCCCCGGCAGGTCCTTAACAATTCAAATCCTACCCAGTCATCAAAGATCACTTCAAATCCCATCTCTTCTATTACCTCTTCTTTATTATTTCCTTAGTTCGAATCAACTACCTTCCCATCTGAATGCATTGTACCACAGAATGTAGGGGATAACTGCACACTCATCACTCCTTCATGTGAATCAGTTGTGTCTCCCTAATAGCCTGTGAGCATCCTGAGGGCAGAAATAATATCTGATACTGCTGAGCTGTCTTTCAATGGAGTGAATACATTGCTTGTACTCCATTTCAAGCATGTGTAAAGAGATTTGGCATAGGCCACCAAAGAGGGTGTGAAGAATTCATAGCTTTAGTAACAGATCATTTAGGGGCTGGATGCCGGCTTCTTTCCTATCTGTGGCATCCTCCAAAGGGTCCAGACGACCCTCCTAAGATCCCGACGACCCCCACTTCACTTCTGAACCGAGAAAGCAGGACACATCTTACCCACTTATATTTGTCAAATAAATTCCATCTTTAATCATTTCCTCCTCTTTCCATTTTCCAAGAGAAAATATCATTAGATCTTTGTATCTCTCATAGGTAGTGATCGTGTGTTCCTCTCTCAATTCTTTCCTCTGAAAAGTCTAAATCCTTAAGTTTTCTACTGATCATCAGGACCCCTATAACGTCGACAGTTGTTGGGGTGATTTCAGGAGTAGATGGAGTACAACAGTTCGCAGATCATAACTGGGACTGGGAAAATGGACAAAGAGCCCCCACAGAGGTCTAGATTGCAGAAGCTTTGCCCAGAACCCTTATTCCGTGATCATTTCAGCCGGGGACTGCAGCCTTATCTGACTCTGTTTAAATGGCATTATTTCACATGTCTGCTGGTGACCACTGTTTCCTTCCATGATTCTTTATGTTCTTCTCTGCCAGTCTCAATGCCCACATCATTTCCAACCCAGTCATGGGGTTGCTGGCCACGTTACTGAATGCAAAGCCACAGAACAAAGAGCCCACTCCAAATGAGTGGGGCTAGGAGGGTTCCCGAGGAAAGAGGAACCCCGGCATCCGAGGGGAAGAGGTGCAGCTTTTCTAAGTCCGGCAGGAAGGCTCGGGCATCCTCCAAAGCCGCCTGAGCTGCCACAGTGAAGTTCGGGTCACCAGAGATCAAAACATCAAAGACACAGGAGTGGAAATAAGCGTCTTCAACTGGCAGCCCTTCCTTACACAGCCGTCTGGCGGTGTCAATGGTCAGAGCTCCCCGGCGGCTGCGCTCTGAGCGAGAGAGTCGCTGACTTGGGGGGCACCCCCCAACACAGAGCTGCAGGTCTTGCTCAGCTGAGAAGGCCCGGGCCACGTCCTCTGCTACCTTGATGGAGAAGGAGAGCTGCCCAGCTGTCTGCCGGATGATTATAGTTGTGCCAATATAGGCGGCTCGGATCTCCACGTGGTTCCCAGGGTTAGCAGTTCCAATGGACAGACTGGACCCCCCGGGTCGGTCACCTCCATTGATAGAGCCATCTTCAAAGGCTGCCGGAAGATTGTCCACCTCAGCCTGGTAGACCTTCTGATCAATGCATTCCTGCATGTTCTTAAATATAATGGTGAGCTGTGAGGGCAAGAGGGAAAACAGTTCATTTTGGGCTGAGTGCTCCCATCCCTCGGCAGTCAGGCCTCACCCACAGTCAGGGACTTGATCTCGGCAGAGACTCGAGGCTTGTCGTGGGTCTCGCTCACTCTGATCCCTTCTCTGGTACTCCAGTATTGCCCCATCCCTGCTCAACCCCTCCCCCTCCTTTTTGGCCTCAATCTCAGCAACTCAGGAGAAGACAAGGTTTCCCTTCTGTAACTTCTCAACCTAGGGCTCCTCAGCTCTCCTCTCAACGTTCTCTTGTGTCTTCTGCATTTGAGTGAAACTCCCAGCGAAGGAAAGTGACTTAAGGAAAGAGTGTTTGGGGGGTGGTGGGGGGGGACGGGGGGGGCAGGAGATGCAGGGGAGGTGGAGGAGGAAAGGGAATAGCGAGCATTGCTGTGCCACAGTTGGGGGTGGGAAGGAGTGGTACCGTGGGCGACCATGAGAGGGTCTGGAGTTGCTGCTGAGTCCCTGACCTTCCGGGTGGCGGTGGCGTTGGCCCCCGATGCCACGGGGGAGCTGGTGGCCTGGACAAAAAGGAAGTCATTATCCAGCAGGGGCCAAGCTCCTTGGACACGGCACGTGTGAAAGTGGTGGTGAAAGCTGCGCACGTGGGGGTCCCCGAAGGAGGCGCAATGCAAGAAGCCCGGGGGACGCCCGTGCAGCCGGGAAAACTGGCCTTCATAGTCACAGGGGTCCGGGGCTGGGGGGCCGGAGGAGCGGGCGGGGCCTGCGCCTGGAAGGGCGGGGCCGCGGGCCGGGGGCGGGGCCGTGGGGCCCTGGCGGGAGCAGTTGTGCTGGATCATCAGGTCTTCGATCCCGTGCACCGCCGAATGGAAGGCCAGGTCCCCGCGGCAGGTGCGGGCGGTGCGCCGGGTGCAGAGAGCGTAGGAGCGGAGGGCTCGACAGAGGCCGCCGGAGCCCACCCCTCCACCTCGGCCCCCTCCTCCTGCTCCTCCTCGCAGGGCTCCCGGTGACCTCCCACCTCTAAGGCTCAGGGTGGACGATACATACTCAGCATTGCAGCGGAGGATCTTGCATTGAGAATGAGCTGAGGACAAAGGCAGAGGACTGTGAGACGACCCCCGGATCCCCCCCCGCCCCGTAACTCTCCCCAAACTGGTGAAGGGGATTCCAGCTGTTTCTAAAACCCAACTGATCTCCAGCCCCCAGCCCCCTAGTCCTGTGTTCACTCAGTCTTGCTAAAAACGTGTGAGCCCGTCAGATCTCTTCTCCCTGTGGATTAAGCGCTTTTCCAGGGCTCTTCCCCAAGGCGAATGGGAAATAAAAAAAATATCTGCTTGAGAGTCCAGCGAGTGACTGGAACCCCCCAGCGCCCGTCCTTTCTCCTCACACGGGGTCACCTGCCCACCCTTGCACAGCAGCGGACCCTCCAGGTTCCCCAGCCCTTCCCTAGCCCTTCCTTACCATGTCCACAGAGAAGCAGCAGGAGGGTGAGAGTGCTTAGAGTTGGGGGGCTGCCATGGGGGGACCGGCCTGGATCCCCCATACCTATCCGGCCAGGTCCCCCCAGGCTCCGGCTCTTTCCAGCTGATGACCCTCCTACCTAGTGAATTTTGACCGGACTTCCTGTAAGGGACTGAAAAAAGAAATTTGGCCGGGCATGGGAAGAGAGAAGAGTTGAAGGTCATTCAGGATGATGTGCAGAGAATCTGGGAAGATCAGGTAAAGGACTAGCGGCTGGAGTTTGGGGAGAATGGGGCTCCCCAAACGGTACGTGTGGCTGTGAAGCCTCTGTGCCCTGCTCTTGTGGCCACTTTCAGGTCCCTTATGCAATACCCTGAGGTGGGGGTGGAAGGAAGGTTGACTAGACTGCTGGTGGGGGGGTGGCGGGTAGAGCAGAGTCCACTGTATTGCCCCACGCTAAGCTATCAAACAGCAGAAGTGTCAAAAATAGAGGGATCGTGAGGATGGAACAGACTCCAGTCATCCCAGTGGGCTCCTCAATAAAATTAGGATCTGGAAATACTTCAGAAACATACCTCTTATTTGCCCCTCCCCATCTGGGGAGGGGGGGCACCCTCCAGGGGTCATTCATTTCTCTTCCTCCTTTGTGTCAGAAGTTTTTGCAAAGAGTGAGGGTGGTATACACACATCTCTCTCTCTGGAACATCAGTATTCGGATGAAAAGGGACCGATCTCTTTTATCAACTGAGAGAGCTGAGACTATATAAAATCCTCTCTCATGGAATAGTGGGATGCAAACCAAGCATGCAAATCAATATTTGTTTATGCTGAGTCCACAGTTCTTGTATTTTTTTTTTTTTTTTACTTTTCCAAAACTGACTGAAGAACCACTCTTTTCATTAATCTTCTCTCTGCAGAAGTTCTCAGGCCTCTGATGAGGACAGGCCTTGGGGAGGGGCTGAGTTTCTCCTGCCAAACTCCCCTTTCTCAGGGTAAGGATGTAGACTGAGGTAGGAATCATGCAGGAGAGAGAAGAGGATGGTGAGACTACAGTGTGGGCATAAATAATTTGCAAGAATAGCCCCCAGCCTCAGAAGGCCGATGTGAAGGGCACTGCGGAGTAGAAGCAGGGTAGAAGGGTATCAGTGACTAATCATCTGAGGCTAAATTTGGCTTTGGTGAGAAAACCACAGAATAGGGGATATGGGAAACTCCTAAAACTTCATCAGAAGTCTGAGGCAACAGGGTAAGGAAGGAGCTAAAATAAGGCAGAGGAGAGGTGGAAGACTAAACTTCAAGAAGCCAGTGGGCAGCAGCCAGAAAGAAATAAGACAGGAGGAGAAATGGAGACAGGCACCTTGGTATGAAAGAGATCCTAGCTTCTGGCCCAGAGACATTCAAGTAGGTGTTGCAATTTTATGAAAGCCTAACTTCATTCCAAAAGCTTATTAAAGGAATTGCAATTTCATTTTGACTTACTGTTTCCAGGGGTCAAACATTACTCTGATATCCAATCCTCCAGCCATGACTGCCTACTCTGTCCGTCAGCTCCGGCCAGGGGTTCCCCCGTCTCTTTCTCCATGTCTCCCCCAGGTCCCCAGACCGGCTGCAATCTCACTGAGGTCAGGGAACCAGAGAAGGTTTGGTGTGGGGGGAAGGTGGAGTAAATGGCTGGCCAGAGTACTGGACAGCTGAGCGGGGGAGGGAGGTGGCTACTGAGTTGACTGTTTTAAAAATAGCTAAGTCCAAAATCCCAGGAACGTTAGTGGGGGTAGGGTATGGGGTGGGGGGAGAGTAGGAGGATTAGAAAGAATATGGAGTATAGGGTGCCAAGTGGGGAAGGGGGGGAGAGAAATATCATAGGCAAGTCAGATATCCACTTGCAGGTTATGTGACTCTAGTCACTGCCTACTCCAGGCAGCCCTCCAGCATTCTCAGTAACGAGTTCCCAGCCTTTAAAAACTAGAGTGAGAAATTACATACTTTTCTTTCACCACCCTCATCTCTGCTATATTGAATATTGCATTTAGTTTCTACAGAACATATCTAGGAGGTAGCTGCCTTTAAATGAGGTCTATAGCAGAGGCAGTTCACAGCCCCTCCCCCTCTGCGCAGAGTATTTCAGAAGGACGAAAAAAGCCAGCTGTCCAGAGAAGAAATCTGAGCTCTGAGTTGCTTAGGACGAGGGTTTGTTTCAGTCGACTGGTCCAGATCCTTGCAGCTGTCTATCCTCCGACCTCCTCCATTTCATTCCCTTAGTTTATACAGCAATGCTGCTTCCCTCCCTCTCACTGATACAAGCACAAAACGTAAGCTCCTGAGTTGTTAGGGGAGGAGGCTAACATAGGCAAAGAGGGCAAGAAGGAATAGGGATAGAATTTTTTGAGGATTACTGATCCACAGGGGAGGGGGACTTGGAGAGAGAAACTGAGAGAAAAAGAGATTCAGAAAGATACTTTTGTGGAGTAACATAATCTTGTGACCTTTTAAGATATTGCAACCAAGGATTTAGCCATGTCATATTTTTGCAGCCCTAGGCATCTGGGGTCATCATCTCATACTTGCCAAGCGAAGTGAACACAAAGGCTGTCCAAATAGTGCTACTAAGGCATTTGATTAATTGATTTTGCATCTAATTCAGCATCTAGAGATCTACACAGTATTCTCTTTTTTATGCAGATATTTCTTTATTATTATTATTTTAAGTTTATTTTTGAGAGAGACAGACAGTGTGAGCAGGGGAGGGGCAAAGAGAGAGAAAGAGAGAGAGAGGGAGAGAATCCCAAGCAGACTTCACGATGCCAGCACAGAGCCCAATGTGGGGCTTGAACTCGTGAAACCATGAGCTCATGACCCAAGCTGAAAACAAGAGTCCGATGCTTAACCAACTGAACCACCCAGGTGCCCCTACGCATATATTTCTGAAAAATTTAGATTTCTCTCAACTACATGAGTCCCTAGCCCAAGGATTTCATTACAAAAAATGTAAAATGTCCCCAACCAAACTATTCAAGTGATTTTAAAACACAATCATTTGTGACATCCCAAGTGGGAACCACTCTAAGGACAAAAAGAAATGCAAAAAGATTTTCAAGTAGTGATATTGTTGGTGGCAGTGTTGATATTGTTATTCTGCAACTATCACGGGTGAACTGTGGAATAAAACAAACCAGTATTAATGACAGTGTCTTTGTGAACCAGGAGTTTTGGTGTAGGATAAAGAGGTACAGATTTATCATTGATGAAGTTAAATAAAAATTCTGTAATTCTGAATTTAAATTGGAAATATAACTGTGAGCTCAAGGCATATTCTATCCTAAAACATTTCCTAGCTTTATGGTGAAAAGGCCTAGAAACAGTAACCCAGTAGCAATGACACCCCTACATTTGAACTGAGCTGGTGTTTAGACACCATTTCGCACTGAAAGGAACTCCTTAGGGAAATGGATGATTTCAGGTATTGTCCAAGATAAGCAAGGAAGCCTTCAAAAACTATTAGGATTGGGGGCGCCTGGGTGGCTCAGTCGGCTAAGTGTCTGACTTCAGCTCAGGTCATGATCTCATGGTTCATGGGCCTGAGCCCCATGTCGGGCTCTGTGCAGACAGCCCAGAGCCTGAAGCCTGCTTCCGATTCTGTGTCTCCCTCTCTCTCTGGCCCTCCCCTGCTCATGCTCTGTCTCACTCTCTCTCAAAAATAAATAAACATTAAAAAAAAATTTTTTTTTAGCTATTAGGATTGTATCAAAAGGACTCAGAAGCAACTAGAGTAGGTCCCACTGGCCAAAGATGGGACAATTTGAGTGTCAAAATGGATACTATTTGCATATTTGATATGTTCAACCATCATATTTGTAGCAAATATGTTTAAATCAATGAGTTCCCAACGATACTTAAAAACACAAACTCATTATTGGAGAATGCTAGGGCTCAACTCAGTATTTTGAAAACTGCTAGTAACTGGAAAGAACCAAGCATCCATCCTGTTTTTCCTGTGGGAATTCAAGATGAGGGGGAAATTTTTCTTTGTAGAAGTTTTCCAGCGAATAAATGAAGAAGGAATGGCATAATTACAAAATCACCATTTGGAATGAATGTATCTAGGCAATGATCAACAATTCAGCATGAAAGGAGAGACAAACATTATGTCCTCCAGAGCATGGGTGGAGTACAAAATGCCACCTATTGAAGCAGCCTTGCAAAAAAAAGCCCTTTCGGTCTGAATCTGATCTAGTGTAAAGATAACTACTAATTCACAGGGAATACAGGAGATATAAATGATACCTCTGAGGTGCAAATCCGGATTGTGGGAATACTCTGAAGGAAAATTACTTCGGCTTTCTAACAAGTTGAAGAAGAAGAATGAAAAAGAAAAGGAGAGAGAACTCATGTATTAAAAGAGACTTAAGAGACATCAAACAGTTGCAGAGTGTAGATTTTATTGGATTCTAATTCAAGAAAGCAAATAAACAAAAATTATGAGACAATTGGGGAAATTTGAAGGCTAATGAACAGTTAATGGATACTTGATTGATAAAGTTGTGTGATAAGCAGTACTTTTAAAAAAGCAAATGCTTATCTTTTATAGTTACATCTTGAAATATTTGCGGATGAAATGATAAGATAGCTGGAATGCTTATATGTCGGGAGAAGTGATAAAATGAGATTGAAACATGAATTGATAATTGTTCAAAGTGGGTGGTGGATACTCAGGTATTCATTATACCAGACTCTTTCTTTTTGTAAATGTTTGAAAATTTCCATAATAAAGCTTTAAAATTTTTTTTAATGTTTATTCATTTTTGAGAGACAGCCAGCAGAGGAGGGGCAGAGAGAGAGGGGGACACAGAATCTGAAGCAGAATCTGATCTGACAGCTCAGAGCCTTGACTCAGGGCTAGAACTCACCGACCAGACCACGAGAGCATGACCTGAGCTGAAGTCAGATGTTTAACCGACTGAGCCACCCATGTGCCCCCATAATAGAACTTTAAAGTCAGAAATTATCTGTGAGCCCATTGAGTGTGTGTGTGTGTGTGTGTGTGTGTGTGTGTGTACTCAGTTGGTATTGGAGCAGTTTGACCATCATCCTTGTCAAAGCCTATTGACCAAACACCACCCAGAACAAACCTGTAGTCAAAAAAGTTGGGCTTACATGGCTTGCTGCAGCAAGGTAAGAGTGCTGCTGTTATTATGGGATGGGCCTCTTCTGGAGTTCAGGCCTCTGTTGGGTAATCTCTTTTTTTTTTTTTTTAAACGCTTATTTTTCGAGAGACGAGAGAGACAGCGAATGGGGAAAAGGCAGAGAAAGAGAGGGAGACACAGAATCCCGAAGCAAGCTTCAGGCTCTGAGCATAGAGCCCGACGCGGGGCTAGAACTCATGGAGCAGACCGTGAGATCATGACCTGAGCCAAAGTCAGATGTTTAACCGACTGAGCCACGCAGGTGCCCCGGGATAATTCTTAACTACAGTTTAGCCTAGTGAGGGCCAATTTGGGATTGAATATTGTTAAGACACAGAGGCATTTCAGTAATTGGGTATCTAAATTTTTACACTTCAATTAACATCCAAGTCTGTATTGCACGATCCTTCTGTGTTAGGAAGTAACTGCAACCAGAAAGGAAGTAGAACTAGTTGGATAACAGCTACTAATTTGCATATTCTTTGTACTGGGATGAAAAACCCACCTGTGGCCAAGAGGTGAGCACCCTTTTGAAAGCACAGACAAGGTTAAATGACAGGAGAAACACAGCAAGAAGCTGTGGGTTTTAAAATAAAGGAGAAGACTTGGAAATGGGTACAGAGAATTGTCACGAGACACATTAAAATGGACCTACCTGGACAAATGTACCCATCATAGTAGAAATGGTTTAAATATTTTTAAACATCTGCTGGTGCCACATGCTATGCTGAGTGATCTGATGATAGTATTTCGAATCCTTACAACAACCCTGAAAGGCAAATTTTATCCCTGTTTTATAGAAGACGAAGCTCAGACCATCTTGTCCAAAGTTGCCTAATTCAAGTCCAGATTTTTCTGACTCAGAAGTCAATATTCTTTGCAAGATAGTGTCTTCTGTGGGTTCACAGGTGGCTGAACTTAGATGGAGAAAAGGAAAAAAAAGATACAGATTGAGACAAGATGCAAGAAATAGTTGACCAGAGAAAACAGTCCTAGATCTTCAAAGTTGAGTGCGGGCTAAGAGAATGAGCCCCTCACTGAGTGGTAAGAAGAGAGACAGGCTGGCCTCCAGCTTTTATATACCTAAGGAGTTAAACAAAATTCTAGTGTGTTTAAACACATTGAAACTTCTTAACTTCTAGCAGTGTGCTGAAAACATAGAAGTTAATCATTTGACAGCCTCTTTTATTTTGTGTCAAATGAAAGAAACAACTAGGAAACAAGTTTTTTTTTTTTGTTTTTATTTTTTGTTTTTGTTTTTTTTTTGCATAACAAGATACTGTTTCAAAATTCATTTCGGATAATCTCAGGGATGGTCACTAGGTATTCAGTTATAGTATAAGGGCCTTCTTGAGGAAAGGGCCTTCACCGTAGAGGAAAAGTTTGCCTTTTTTGTCAGCTTGATGTTTTTCTTTCTTTCTTTCTTTCTTTCTTTCTTTCTTTCTTTCTTTCTTTCTTTCTTTTTTCATAAGTTTTCTTTTAAGAGGCAGTGAGAATTATATAACTTGTTTTCTTTCTGTTTCTCTTTTTGTTTTAACTGTTTAGAGAAGTTCGGAGGAAAATATAATGCTCATAGTATTTATATAAATTTGGGGTTTTGTTATATAGTTTGTCTTTTTTTATAGCTTTTGAATTTTCTATTTTTATGTTACTTGTTGTTTGTTATGTTTGTTTTTGGTTACATGTGAGGCATTGTTTACCTTTTTGCAAGTCTCTTTAAATCTCTTTTGGATAAATTAAGTTAGAATAAAAGCAAATCAAATATTTTTGGAAGTGGGAATTTAAATTTAAGTTAAATAAAAAGGCATTCATTTTTCATAACTTGGAATTCTGCCGTGTTACTCATTTGGAACTATTATGTAAAGACATACTCTTTACTTTGTAAAGAATACTTTATCTACACATTTGGTGTTTTCATCAATTCCTGGAAAGGTGAAGAAAGCAGCGCTTGTGTTTCCCTGCATTAAGAACAGAGCTCCAAAAATAAAATGCTTCTCAAATCAACGATTGCAGGCTGATGCAGCAAAAGATGGGTTTCTTTCGGATGAGTTTGTTAAGATGCTGGCAAGTGTGAGATTATTTTTGGATTGAGAGTTTATAAATTGGTGGCTCCTCCTTTGAGGGGATCACAAACTCCTTTTGAAATCTAATGAGACATATAAGCCCCATCCCCAGAAAAATGCTCCAATGTGTGCTTTGACATATTAACTACAATTTCTTAGGGGTACATAAGCCTCCTACTAGGGGGCTGGGACAGACATGACTCCTCTTTACTGTGAAAGCACTGAAGCCGGGCCACCAGGCTTCACGGAGGAGCTACCCCTTTCCTGTGGACAGTGGTGAGAGCAAGGTGGGCACTTGAGTGAGGCTGTCAATAGCCAGCTCAAAACAGGAATAAAACCATTGGCAAACATCCTGCTCTTCTGACTCTAAGAGAGTGATTCACGGCGGCCTTGAAGCAGTTCTGTTCTGGCCATCAAGTAGTTCTGAAAAATACTTGAGACTATCCATTACAGTATAGGCCCTTCCAGACTTAGTTTGGTTTAGTTGGTTTATATTAATTTGTATCTTGAGGTCTTGTAGAGGGGGAAATGCTCTATTAACTATTTGGATAAGAACTGAATTCTGTCACCATAAAGCGTTTTTATGCTTTGTGTTTCCTTATCTTCAGGTGAAGAATTAGACACATTATTAAGAAACCTTCTTTTTTACTGTGGCCTCGATGTTTGTGGAGCCTGCCATCAGTGGCTCCTGGCCTCCTGGGAGCTGCAGATCTTCTAGCATCTGAAAAAAGGAATATTCTCCTGATTGTGAAGGTGCATGTGAGTAACTGATAAGGGTAGAACAGAGGGTGAAAGTGATGAGAGAGGGGCGCCTGGCTGGTTCAGTTGGTTAAGCATCCAGCTCTTGATTTCAGCTCAGGTCATGATGTCACCGTCCATGAGATCATGAGATCCAGCCCCATGTCGGGCTCTGTGCTGACAACACTGAGCCTCTGTTTCCTCTCTCTCTGCCTCTCCCCCCACTTGCTACCTTTCTCTGTCTCAAAATAAATAAACATTAAAAAACGTTGTAAGAGGGGCGCCTGGGTGGCTCAGTCGGTCGGCTCAGGTCATGATCTCGCGGTCCATGAGTTCGAGCCCCGCGTCGGGCTCTGTGCTGACAGCTCAGAGCCTGGAGCCTGTTTCATATTCTGTGTCTCCCTCTCTCTCTGACCCTCCCCCATTCATGCTCTGTCTCTCCCTGTCTCAAAAATAAATAAACGTTAAAAAAAAAAATTAAAAAAACAAAACAAAACCAAAACGTTGTAAGAGGAGACTGGGTGGCTCAGTCGGTGAAGCGTCCGACTTGATTTCGGCTCAGTCATGATCTCCTGATTCATGAGATCATGAGATTGAGCCCCCACCCGCCCCCCCCACCCCCTTGGACTCTGCACTGACACAGGGATTCTGTCACCCTCTCTGTCTGCCCCTTGCCCACTCACATGTGCACAGGTGCTCTCTCTCTCTCTCTCTCTCTCTCAAAAATAAAAATACATACATACATACATACATACATATTAAAAAAACTTTTTTTAAGAAATTCATGAGAGAGATTAGGGTTCAGTTGTGTGGCGGAACATAATAAGGTGTGTCCTGGGGATCTTGAGTGTAAAGTAATCTTTTTGGTTTCCTTGCCTTCAGTGTTTCTCAGTAGGGGCCCTAATGCCATTATGAGAGGGACAATTCTTTGTTTTGTGGAACTGTCTTGCCCAGTGCAGGACAGTTAGCATTCTTGTCTCCCCTTCCCTGCTAAGTGCCATTTGCATCCCCAGTCAAGGTAAAATTTGAAAGTACCGCCACAATTTCCAAAGCCCCACTCCCACCCCAAAGGTGATACCACTCTGGTAGAGGAATCCTTCTAGATATTTTCAATCCCAAGTGGTCTCACACTACCATGACCTCAACTGGCTCAGTAGAAGTCTTTTCGCCTTAAGGACCATCCTTGCTTTAGATCTAAACAGTTTATTTTTGTGAGCTCAAGGACGTGACCTTCCCTGCACTCTCTCACAGAAAAGAGATGATTGATTCCTTTTCATTCACATACTTGGCTTCTCTCTGGAGCCTCCCAAGGACAGGGCCACACAAACACATACCTCAGCCCCATCACCTGTAGAATGTGGATTTCAAGCCCATGCTGTCAAAGCTCTAGGGATTTCCTACACCCTAGTCCTAACCCAGCAGCTCTGCTTTGAGCTGTTTTACATTTTGGGATACGAGGTATGTGTTCATTAGGAAAAAAGAGTTCTATTGCTTAAATGGATTAAAAAACCAACAGATTATATGTTTTTTAAGGTATCTCTTTTGGTGCCAAAGTCCTTATATATAATTACATCACTTCCCTGTCCCCTCATTTGAGTAGAACTTGGAAATTGAATGGGCATAGGGGACATTTATACTGCTAAGTTACACAGCAGGATATCTCCTCCATATGTCAGACATTATTCCAAATTATCAGAGTCCATGATATACTACAAGGTGAGCCTTCAGTCTGTGAATTACTACCCCTTTAGGTCTACTTGCTGGATTTTTAGTTATCCAGTGGTGACATCCAGCTAGACTGTTCCTCAGAAGGATTTGGGGGGTTTCTGATTGACTCCTGGACTCCAGCAACATAGGTTCCTCTGTCTTCTGAAGAGCTCTTGACATACTTATTAAAGTGTTGCAGAGAAGTCAAATAGAACTGGTAGGAGAATTTATCATGAGAAACATATGGTAATTAGGGTTGAGGATTGATGCCTTGTGTTTTGTTTTGTCCCCAGACATTGACTGCTAATTAGGCAAAGGTTTCTCAGTTATTTGGGCCTGGACTTTAGCCACTGCTATACCAGGAATAATGGTCTGTCATTCTCACCAAATGTTAGATTTCTTCTCCTTCCTTTGTTCCATCTTAGATTTGGACTGTGTTCATTAACCAAAATTCACTTGGATCCTGGTGCCACACCAAGGAACATTCTCAGCTAGTTGAGACTTCTTCAAGCATGGATTGAGCACCTAAAATTCGCTAGAAATGTTTGTTAGAATTAAGGCCTTCTAGGAGATTACAGTCTTCCCATGGAGACAAATATACACAAATGAAAAATAACAGTCAAATGCAAGATAAATATAATATAATACTTACTGGGAAAAGGTACCATCCAGTGCCGAAGACGAAGCTTTTAACTTTGGCTGCACATTATAATCATCTGGGGAGGATTTAACAAATCCTGCTGCTGGGGGGGGGGGGGGGGGGGCGCGCCTGGGTGGCTCAGTCGGTTAAGTGGTCGACTTTGGTTCAGGTCATGATCTCACAGTCTGTGAGTTCCAGCCCCGCGTCGGGCTCTGTGCTGACAGCTCAGAGCCTGGAGCCTGCTTCGGATTCTGTGTCTCCGTCTCTTTCTGTCCCTCCTGTGCTCACCCTCTGTCTCTCAAAAAATGAATAAACATTAAAAAAAAAAATACTGATGCTGAAACTATACCCCAAACCAATTAAGACAGCATTTCTTGAGGTGGGACCCAACCACCAGGATTTTTGTTGTTAATACTCCCTATGTGATTTTATGTGTGACTAAAGTTGAGAACCACCAGTCTAAAGGGATGATGAAGACAGGAAAGTCCATTTAAACAGGAATTTCTGTGGACAGTAGGAAGAGTTGAGCTTGATGCCATCTGGCATTATGTGGGAAAATCTGAGTCATAAAAGGGTTAGGAGCTCATATGGATCTTAAAGCTCTAAGTAAAAGAGAATCTCAAATAATTTGGTGAGGAGCTATGACTTCTAATGCTGGCCTTGCTCCTGATGTGGGGCAGTGTTTCCAGCGTTTCTTCACTCCCCTCCGGTGGAATTAATTATACTTTGTCCCATTCAATTCTAGTTTTTGTTTGTTTGTAAAATCTTTCTCCTTTTTTTAAAACTTAAATTAAACTTTTTTTGTTTCTTTATAAAAATTTAATTGTGGTAAAATACACGTAATATAAAATTTACTATGTTAACCATTTTTAAATATACAGTTCAGTAGTGTTAAGTACATTCACATTGTGCAACTAAATCACCAGAACTTTGTATCTTGCAAAACTGAAACTCTGTACTCATTAAACATAAACTTATTTCTTTTGAGATAATTATAGCTTTATAGTGCAATTGTAAAAAATAATACAGAGAGATCCCACGTACCCTCTGCCCAGTTTCTCCCAATGGTAACACCTTGGGAAACTATAGTACAATATTACAATCAAGATTCTGACATTGATACAATCAAGATAAAGGACATCACAAGGATCCCTCATGTTGCCATACCTACTGCCCTCCCATTTCCATCCCTACCTTAACATTAGTAAAACCCAGTCCGTTCTCCATTCCTATAATCTTTTCATTTTAAGAATATTATATAAACAGTCATAATATGTATGGCTTTGAGGATTGTCTTTTTTCTTTTCTTTTTTTATAAGGGCTTTTTAAAAAAACGTTGATTTACTTTTGAGAGACAGAGCATGAGCAGGGGAGGGGGAGAGACAGGGACACAGAATCCAAAGGAAGCTCCAGGCTCTGAGCTGTCAGCACAGAGCCCGATGCTTGATGTGGGCCTCCAACTCACGAGCCATGAGATCATGACCTGAGCCAAACTCAGATGCTTAACCAACCGAGCCACTCAGGTGCCCCAGGATTGGCTTTTTTCACTCAGCATAATTCTCTGGAAAGTCATCCAAGTCATGTGTGTATCAGTAGTTTATTCATTTTTTATTGCTGAGTAGCATTCCATGCTGTAGATATACTGTAGTCTGTACCACTCATTTGTTGAATGACATTGGCTTTGTTTCAAGTTTTTGGATATTATTAATAAATCTGTTATAAACATTTGCGTACAGGTTTTTGTGTGAACATTAGTTTTAATTTCTCTGGAATAAATTCCCAGGAGAGCAAACGCTGGGTCATATAAAAGTTGCATATTGAGGGGTTTTTTTGGTTTGTTCATTTAATAAACGGCCAAACTATTTTCCAGAGTGGCTGTACCATTATCCATTCCCAGAAGCAATGGATGAGTGATCCAGTTCCTCTGCCTTCTCATCAGCATTTGATGTTGTCATTTTTTTGAATTTTAGCCATTCTGAGAGGTATGTAGTGATATCTAATTGTGGTCTTAACTTGTATTTCATAATGGCTAATAATGTGGGACATCTTTTCATGTACTTGTCTGCTACCTGCATATTCCCTTTGGTGAAATGTCCTTTCATGTCTTTTGACCATATTCTCATTGGTTGGGTTTATTTTTATTGTTAGGTTTGAGAGTTCTTTATATATCCTAGGTAATAGTCCTCTGTCGTGTATGTGGTTTACAAATATTTTCTCCCAATCACTGACTTGTCTTTTCATCCTCATAACAGGGTCTTTTGCAAAGCAAATGTGTTTACTTTTGATAAAGTCTAATGTATCAGTTTTTCCTTTTATGGATCATGCTTTTGGTGTCAAATCTTTGACTAGGCCTAGCTTAGGAAGAGCTTTTTTTTTTTTTTTCCTTTTCCTAAAAGTTTTACACTTCACATTTAAGTTGGTAATCCACTTTGAGTTAGTTCTTATATAAGGTATAAATCTAAAGTTGAGAGATTTGTCTGTTTTTTGCCTATGGATGTCCACTTTCTTCAGCAATGTATATTAAAAAAGCCCTTACTTCTTCTGCACCTTTGTAAAAAACAATCCGTTGGGCATATTTGTGTGAGTCTGTTGCTGAGTTCTCTGTTTCATTAATCCGTATCTTTCTGCCAATACCACACCACCTTGACTACTGTAGTCTTAGATGTCTTGAAAATGGGTAAGGTGATTCTTCCCACTGAATTCTTCTTCAAAATTTGTTTTAGCCACTCTAGTTCCTTTGCCTTTCCATTTAACTTTTAGAATAATTTAGTCTACATCTGCAAAAAATCTTGCTAGGATTTCTCTTTCACTGTCTTTTTTTTATTGTGGTAATACACACAAAACAAAGTTCACAATTTTAACCATTTTAAAGTGTACAATTCAGTGGCATTTAATACGTTTAAAGTGTTGTGCAGCAATCACCACTAGTCCAGAACATTTTCATCACCCCAAAAGGAAGCTCTGTACTCTTACCCAGTCATTCCCCAACCTCTGGCAACGACCAGTCTGCTTTCTGTTTCTATGAATCTGCCCATTCTGGACATTTCATATAAATGGAATCATACAATACGCGACTTTTGTGTCTGGCTTCTTTCTTTTAGCATAATGTTTTCAAGGTTCCTCCAAATTGCAGCGTGTATCAGTATCTCTTTCCTTCTTATATCCAAAGAATATGCCATTGTATTTATATACCATAGTTGTTTCTCAACATTTGGGTTGTTTCCACTTTTGGCGACTGTGAACAGCATGCTGCTATGAATGTGCATGGATAGGTATTTCTTTTGAGTACGTGTTTTCAGTTCTTTGGGGTATAATTACTTTGGAGTGGAATTACTGGGTCATATACTATGTTTAACTTATTGAGGAACTGCCAAGCTATTTTCCACAGCAGCTGAAACATTTTACATTCCCACCAGCTCCAATTTCTCCTCATCCTCACCGACACTTGCTATTTTCCAGAGTTATAGCCACCCCCAAAGTGTGAAATGGTATCTTATTATGGTATTGACTTGCACTTCCCTAATGATCAATGACATTGAGCATCTTTTCATGTGCTTGCTGGTCGTTTTGAATATCTTCTTTGGGAGAAATCCGTCATTTGCTCATTTTTCAGTTAGGCTGTTTGTCTTTTTGTTGTTCCATCGTATTCCCTTTACTCTCGAAGGATATTGTCACTGGATATAGGAATCTGGGTTGATCGTCTTTTCTCTCAGTGCTTGGAAAATTTTGTGTCACTTCTTCTGGCCTCCATGGTTTCTGATGAGAAATCTGTCACAGTTCTTCCCCTAGCAGTAAGATGTCATTTTTCATTGCTTTCAAGATTTTTTCTTTGATTTTAGCTTTCAGCAGTTTGACCATAATGTGTCAAATTAATGATATAAATTTGTTTAGGTTTATCCTCTTTGAGGTGTGCTTGGCTTCTTTTTTTTTTTTTTTTTTTTTTTTTTCAACGTTTATTTATTTTTGGGACAGAGAGAGACAGAGCATGAACGGGGGAGGGGCAGAGAGAGAAGGAGACATAGAATCGGAAACAGGCTCCAGGCTCTGAGCCATCAGCCCAGAGCCCGGCGCGGGGCTCGAACTCACGGACCGCGAGATCACGGACCGCGAGATCGTGACCTGGCTGAAGTCGGACGCTTAACCGACTGCGCCACCCAGGCGCCCCTGTGCTTGGCTTCTTGAATGCATAGGTTTTATCCCTCTGCCATATTTAGGGAGTTTCAACCATTATTTCTTTCAGTGCTTTTCTCAGTCCTGTTCTTTTTTTTTTTTTTTTTCTCCTTCTGGAAATCTGATGACATAACAGACCTATTGCTATAATCCCACAAGTCCCCAAGACTCTGCCTTTTTTTTTTTTCATTTTATTTCTCTGTTGTCTAAGTTGAGTAATTTTTATTGTTCTATCTTCTAGTTCACTGATTCTTTCCACTGCCCCCTCCATTCTGCTGTTGAACCCATCCACTGAGTTGTTTTGTTTTGGTTATTGTATCTTGTAAAAACGTTTACTTATTTATTTTGAGCCAAAGAGAGAGAGTGTGCAAGTGAGTGAGTGTGAGGGAGGACAGAGAGTGAAGGAGAGAGAGAATCCCAAGCAGGCTCCATACTGTCAGTACAGAACCTGACTCGGGGCTAGAGCTCATGAGCTCATGAACATTTAACTGAGCCACCCAGGTGCCCCAAGGTTATCGTATTTTTTAGTCTTAAAATTTCCATTTAGTTTTTCTTCACATCTTCTATTTCTTTGCTGAAAGTTTTCCTTTCTCTGCTAGGACTTTCTTTCTTTTTTTTTTTTTTTCATTTTTTTCACGCATGTTTGTAATTGCTTGTTGAAACATTTTTATGCTGGCTGCTTTAAAATCTTTGTCAGATAATTCTAATATCCGTCATCTAGGTATGGTCTGTTTTCATTCAGTTGAAGATATTTCTCATTGGTATGATGAGTGCTATTTTATTAAAACCTGGACATTTAGAACTCTGGATCTTATTATTTTTTTTTTCAACGTTTATTTATTTTTGGGACAGAGAGAGACAGAGCATGAACGGGGGAGGGGCAGAGAGAGAGGGAGACACAGAATCAGAAACAGGCTCCAGGCTCTGAGCCATCAGCCCAGAGCCCGACACGGGGCTCGAGCTCCCGGACCGCGAGATCGTGACCTGGCCGAAGTCGGACGCTCAACCGACTGCGCCACCCAGGCGCCCCTCTGGATCTTATTTAAACCTTGTTTAAACCTTTCTCTGACACTACTCAGGCAGTGTAAGTAGGGGTGAGTGTCTTGTTACAGCCAGGTGAGTATATGTTTCCAGTTTCCCCACTCAGCCTACATTGACACCTGAGGGGAGGGGCTTCTCCTTACTGCTTAGGTGAGGGCAGGAATTTTTCAGCTGCCCCGTTGGCTTCCACTGACACCAACCTGGCTGGGAGAGATAGGAAAGCCTTCTTAACCCTCCCCGCATGGCCTCCACTGACAGTGGGGGGTGGAGGTGGCCTTGTTGTCACTGGGTGTTGGTGAAAATACTGACTCTCTACCATGTCTCCTCTGGAACCAATCCAGCAAAGAAGGCAAGGAAAACCTCCTAAAAGGCCTGGGGAAGGTAGAAGTCTAGGCATCCCATTCAGCCTTTACTAGTGTGTGCAGGAGTGAGCCACAGTTCTTTCTGCGGTGTTTGGCTGGAGTAGAGCAGTTATTATCTAGAAGTTTTCTATTTTGCTAGGCTGCCTTCCTGGCCCTTTGGCTAGAAAGAACAAGCTTTTGTTGGTTTTGTTTGGTTTTGTTTTCCTTTGTACCTCCTGGCATTGCCAGGTTGCTGGCTTCTTCAGCACCACATTTGGAATACATGAGACAAAAAGAAAACCCAGGGACATCACCAGTGTGTAGTTCCTTCGGTTCTGAGGCTCTTTTCTCCACCTTTCAAGTCTTTTATGTTTTGTTTTACGTGTAATGTCCAAGGTTTTTAGATGTATTAGCAAGAGGAGGAATTGGGAAAAGCACATCTAACTCAGTCTTCTCTGATCCTTTTATTCACTTGTTTATTTCATTTTCCATTTGATTGTAAACTTTTTTTTTTCAAGTTTATTTATTTAAGTAATCTCTACACCCAACGTGGAGCTCAAACTCACGACCCAAGATCAAGAGTTGCATGCTCTTCTGACTGAGCCAGCCAGGTGCCCTTTGATTATGAGCTCTTTATTTATTTTTTAAATGTTTATTTAATTCTGAGAGAGACAGAGCAGGAGTGGAGGAGGGGCAGAGAGAGAAGGAGATACAGCATCTGAAGCAGGCTCCACGTACCCACGAACTGGGAGCTCATGACCTGAGTCGAAGTCCCCTGCTTAACCGCCTGAGCCACCCAGGCGCCCCTAATTATGAGCTCTTTCGGTATAGTTTTGTAACTTCAGTAACAAGTGTGGCACACGATCTGTAAATGTTTGAAAAAAGGAAAAAAAGAAATAGAACATGAAGTGAAGTGAATGAATTACACTCCTCCCCCATCTGCCCTTAGGCGTGTGGTGCCAGGAAGAGGAGGTGGCCTAATCCTGTTCTGAATGATGAGGCCTCTTGGGGTGTTTTGATATTGAGAAAGGTGACCAGCTTCCAGAGTTGATACTGTTTCGTAGGTTCTCATGTGTTACCAAAAATTACCAGCAGGCGGCAGAATAATCGATGAAAACGGACTGTTGTCCAAAACACAACGAGGTTGATTTCCTCCGCCGTAGAGAAATTCTACTAGCCTACCCTCCCATCCCCGCCCCCAGGTACGCTTGCAAAATGTTGCTCTGAAAGTGAGATACTTTTTTTTCACCCTTGGAGCACACGTTGCTGTACAGTGGAAACAGAGCTGGAGTAAAAAGAAGTGGGTTCTGTTAGGCTTCACGGTGGCATGTGACAACAGGATTACTGGTTTTTGTGAAAATCAATATCTAGCATTTAGTAAATCTTCTCGCTAATTTCTGGCATTTAAACCCACAGGAAGTTAGGGATTGGATGACCAGAGAATGATTGCTTTTCTTAAACAATATTTTAATGTTGATACTTTAAAAGCAAAGCCAAACAACATAAAACGCCCACAAACACCCCATGTCCTACCACCCTTTTTTTCTGTTGGGCCCTGCTGATATGGACACATCATTGGTGACTCAATATTTGAATTTACTTTTTTATTCACATTATCAAATGTATTTTCTGAGTTAGCGTGGAGGGGGACTGCTTTTAAAAATTTCCGTTTGAACTCACGTGCAGAGAGTTAATTACATTGTAGTCATCTGACCAAAAAAGGCCTGAGGGAGGCTTTCATTTGTCTCATTCTTGTTTTTCTCAACTTTTTATTTTTAAAAATTTCAAACCCGCAGAAACCTTGAAAGAATAAAATAAAGAGCATTCACTTACCCCTCACCTAGAGTCATTGTCAACATTTCGTTGCATTTGCTTTCTTTTTTCACTCTCATATAAAGTTAATTTGCATACATTGATGGGTATCGTTTTAAAGGTTCCCTCAAGTGGAGGCTGCACCCCAGTTTTCTTTTTTTCCTCCTTACTCCCGCTCTCCTTTCTTCATATTAAAATTTTTTTTAACTCCAAACCCATGCCCTTCTTTTAGTCTCCCACCAGAGTTAAGTTCACGTCCTGCTGACCACCAAGGACCAGTAGGTCCAGTGGCTCTCAATTGTCTGTAATATTTGTTTTGGCCAATAGAATTTGGCCTAAGTTCACAGAAGAAAAAAAGCTGCAGTAAGACCAGAATCTTCTGGAGTTAATCACACGACAACCTTTATATTTCTTAAGGAAAAGTTCCTTGGTCAAACTTTTGCCCAAAGTTTCTGGGCAAAATTCCAACTGGAGCTCTTTACTTTTCTCCTCATCACAATTCAGGAAATCTCTGCAACTACGTGAAGCTGAGAGGTTCTTTTGTGTCTCTGCGTCTCTTCCCTGATATTTGTCTCTGGTCTTAAGAGAGGATTGTGATCCTGTGTATAAGATCATCCATCCCTCAGCTCTGGGAGACAGTCTTCGGAGTTCTCTCACAGGTTTTCTACTTCAAAAAATAAATGGGAAGAAGAAATTTAGACCTGAGGAAGGTCCAATTTTGGGGAATATTAAAACCGAAAGCGGCTAGAGTGATACGCCAAAGAACAAGGAGAAACATATACACAGAACCATATACTTTCTATCAAAAACGGCTGTCAGCCTCCCTGGTGGTCTAGTGGTTAGGATTCGGCGCTCTCACCGCCGCGGCCCGGGTTCGATTCCCGGTCAGGGAAGGACACTTTTATTTTAATAGTCCACGGAAGCCTTTTAAAAAGTAACATTGTTTCTCCTAGTCAGTTCCCCCAACCCCCCAAAGCTGAAATACAGGAAATGAAGAAATATACATAGTAAAAATTGCTCACAAGTCTACCACCTAGTAAGTGTTGACATCAAACTTTCAAAACAGAAATGGAATTATGCTAGTCATAAAGTTCTTTTTAAAATTATATTTCCAACACTTGCCAGTGGAAATATTCTTTACTAATATGATATTTTCTTTCAATTTAACTTAGTTTTTGAAAAGGTAATATATTTACATGGTTTAGGATTCAAATATGTAAAGGATATAACTGATAAACCTGATTTTTACTTCTGCCATCTAATAAGGTAACCAATGTTGTGTTTCATAATTATAATGACATAAATATTTTATGGAAATGCAAGTACATACATAGCTGCCTATATATTTAAATATGCTCCCCACCTTGCACAAATGATATCACTCTACACATGCTTTTCTGCACTTTGTCTTTTTCACTTAATATATTTTAGAAATAGTTCCAGATTAGACATGAAGAGTTTCCTCATTCTTTCTTATGGCACATAGTATTCCATTATATTGATGATATTCCACAATTAACTGAACCAACCTCCTTTTGATGGACACTTAGGTTATTTCTAATCCTTTGCTATTACAAACAATGCTACCATAAATAATCTTGTACATTTGTCATTTTGCATGTACGTGGAATAAATGCCTAGGAATTGAAATGCTGGCTCAAAGGTATATGCACTTATAGATAGATATTGCCAGCATACCTTCCAGAGAGTTCGTGCCAATTTACACGGCCACCAGCAGTGTACAATGTATATAGAATTAAAAAAACAAAACAAAACATGTGAGTTCTCATCAAAGGATTTAATCTATCCTATTTCTGGAATTTTAGGATTCCCCCTCCCCCGCCCCTAAAATTTTGACTTTACAGATAACACTTTGATGAACAGGTGTGTAGACACACCTTTGTGTTTATGCCTAGATATTTCCTTAGGATAAATCCTTGGAAGTAGAATTACTATCTCATACCATATACTAAATGAATTAAAGAATTAAATTCGAGAACTGAAGCAATAAAAAGCTAAGAAAAATACATTAGTGGATAATTATGTTGCTATTGGGCAGAAGTCTTTTCCAAGATAAAAGCAAAGACAGAAATCATAAAGAATAAAACTGATAGATTAGACTAGATAACAACAGGAAACTTCTGCTCACCTAAAAATCCTATAAATAATATTAAAAGACAAGTGACAAACTGGTATAAATCAGTAACATCAATATAATATAAATAATAGAAAAATAAACTAATAAAAATAATTGGTAAGTATGAAAAATGATCAACCTCAATAGTAATAGAATAAATGCAAATTAAGACAAGACTTTTTATCTGGCGATTTCGTTAAGATGAAAAGAATGACATCCTGTTGACAGGTGTAATATGATAGTATTCATTGAATAGCGAAATTGGTGTTCTCGCTCCACACAGCAATTTGGCAATATGTATTCAAAGCTTTAAAATGCGTATTTTCCTTTGGAGTTTTATCTTAATGCATTTGCCCTATGAAAATACTCTGAAATTCATAACGACCTGTGTATGGAGATAACTCCATCGGGGGAGCCTTAACTCCTTCACTGGATTTCAGACGCCCCCTTCAAACCACAATAGAAAAAAACAAGAATTGACTTTTAAAAACCTGTGAATCAGTAAGAAACCACCACAGAATTTTTAATGTAACCAGAGGAGAAATCCTAGAGAACTTCTCTTCCAAGTCCTTCTCTGGCTTTGTATTGGGAATATCTTTTACTATGAATCTCAAGATACTGAACTATGTAACAAAAACTGGACGAGATACTCCTCATAGGGAAATCGACCAGCTCCCCTTTTCGTGTGCGTTGGTGGTATAGTGGTGAGCATAGCTGCCTTCCAAGCAGTTGACCCGGGTTCGATTCCCGGCCAACGCATTTTTCCACACTCCCCCCTTCCCCCCCGCCCGAAACTTTTAAGTAGTTCAAATAAGTAAAGCACGGAAGAAGGAAAGACTTTTGACCACCCTTGAGTTCTGAGACTGTTGGTTCTGGGGGATTCTCTTGCAAAACAGAGCCTCCGGGGTTTTTGTAGCTGCAACCAAGAGCCAAGCCCGTCTGCTGGGTTCGGCAGCTGGCGTCGCACCAGTTCACAGTAATTATCTTTTGGGGGCCTTTAGGGAAGTGTCTGAATAGAGGCTTCTCAGATTTGTTTTTCTAAATCCTCGGATGCGCTTTGGTTTACTGAAGAGTACGAATAAGGAAGTCAGCCCAAGAGCCCGCAGCTCCCGAGACAGCACCAGTTTACTTGGAACCGGGAAGGAAGCCAAGAACAAACGAAGAGGAGGGTCTCCGAATAGCGGCACTTCTCTTCAGGTTCCACCATTCCGGAGACAGAAACCTTAATTCCAGGGTACAATCTGGAGGCGTAAACAGGAAAATCCTCCGGGGCGGCCTCTCGCTCGCCTGGGAGGGGCGGCTTGATTCTTTGGAAGGCAGGGAAGTGGCTCGCGGGGGGCGACTGGGGATGGTCCGTGGCAGCAACCGCGGAGAAGCAGAGGGGCGATGCTGGCGCTCGCAGCGCGGGATTTGGGAATTCAGAACTGGACTCAAGGGTCACGGCTTCCAGGTTATGGAATAGAAACGTTTGTTTGGTATTTTGACTGGTGTAGATCACTTGAACTGGAGCAGTAAGATGGCAGCACAGGGTAGGTATGGCTGTTCCAAAGGGCATAAAATAAGTCTGCACTGCGCCGCCTGGCAGGTGGCGCGCCGTGATCGTATAGTGGTTAGTACTCTGCGTTGTGGCCGCAGCAACCTCGGTTCGAATCCGAGTCACGGCATACCAGATACTGGTGGCGGCCTTACCTTTTCAACTCTTTTTTAAGAGTTGCAAAGAGTTTGTAACCTTTTCGTTTCTAGCAGCATCGCAGAAATGCTCTCGACAAATTGGGTGAATTGTTTCTGTTCAACTCGTTCCGTGGCTCGCCCACTCAAGGCTAACTTAACAGTTCTGGCGGGGCCGCCCTTCAGGGAAGTTTGGGGATCCTTGGAGCTGCCACCAGGAGTGCGGAGGTGAGACCCCTTTGCTTCTGACTCGGGAACTCAGCGCCCACCAGGTGTTGGAAAATGAAAAGTTGGGCGAGTGGAGTGAAATCGCTTCAGGCTGACTTCCATCTGACCTGAAATCTCGCTAGGACGTTTACACGTAATGGATATGGTCTTTTACTCAAGCCACACAAAATTTTAGTATTTAAAAATAAATTCGTGCACCCAGTGACGCGTCCCTTAGCCCCACTTCCACCCACCGCCCTGGTCGTCCAGGTTTAGGGAAAAGAGGGGATTCGGAGAAGGAAGCAGGGGCTGCAGCCCCAAGGTCCCGGGAGCGCAAGTCCCCACGTCCCTCCGGGTGTTTGAGCCTCTCATCCCCATTCCCTCAAGTTCTTTAGCCTCAGGGAGGAGAAACCCGGCTGTCAAAGTGACCAGGTCCACGCAGAATTTGCGGACACATGTAGGTTTCGAGACTCGTGATTCCCCGTCTTCTGCGAGGCTGCTTGGCTCCGCGCAGTCCGCAACATCTTCTCAAAGCTTTGAGTTTCCGGTGGTAAAAGGCTACTATTGTGTTCACAAAATCCTACACCTTGAGGTCTCATTCACACGGACTAGTTTGTACCTGGGCCATGCAGCCTGGCTCTGGAAAGAAATGACTTTCCTAAAAGAGTGCCTCATTCGCCAGCGCCCGGCTAGCTCAGTCGGTAGAGCATGAGACTCTTAATCTCAGGGTCGTGGGTTCGAGCCCCACGTTGGGCGTTGACCTTTTTGTTGTTTCTATTAAAATCTTTTGTTGTTTCTATTAAAATCTTCTGTCAGCAGCCAATAATTACGAATTTCTAAACAGCCATTGCGGCCACTGTTGTTTCAAACTTTGGCAACAATTTTCGGAAATCTCCTCTATTCGCCCCAAATTGAGAAATCTGAATCAGGCACTGCGGTCGTTGAGACCCAGGTTCCCTGACCCACTGCTGCCCGGGGCCGAAGCTTCTGCGGGGGCGAAGCTGACGGGAGCCGGAGCAGCTCCGAGTCCTGACCCGCGGGGCTCCCCCCCTGTCCTGCCGCGACTCTGCTCCACAGAGAAGATTCCTCAGGACCGGACTGGATGGAAACACGCTCGTTCTCTTCTGCTTGGTGGGAATTTTGGTTGAGGTTTTGAAAGGTCTTCTCAGCTGGTTAAAAAGGTCTTCCGCTACGTGCTGAGGAGCATCTGTTTTTTCTTTCCAGGTTTTGAAGCGTTCATCAGCCTCAAAGGGCTGTAAAATACAACTCGTTTAAGAAGATCCCGAAGCGGGGAAAAAAGGAGCGCGCCCTGGAAAAGGACCTGGGGAGGCGGAGGAGGGACGCGGAAGTGCCCCGAGAAGGGGAGGTGTGGCTGGGGCGGGGCTTCAGGCTAAGGGCGCGCGCGCGCGGGGAGCCTCTGGTGCCGCCCTGCGGCGGGTGGGGCCCGCGGGTTGTGTAGTAGTTATTGATCCACCCGAGAACTTTGCTCTGCCGGGAAAGCTTGAATGTGTTTGCGCTACATTTGTTCCTGCCAAATCGCCTTTCAGTGTTGGAATAGGTAGGTGTGACTTAAATTGTTCAAGGCGAATGGGAGCCAAGTTTGGCCCAAATCGAGAGGCTTCTCCACCACCACAAGGACATTTAAATCCTCATACAAGTCGTCCGCCTCCCCTCCCTAAGGATCGTTCAACGGTTCTGGGTTTTCTTTGTTTTTTTGTGGGTTGTTTTGTTTTGTTTTTGTAGTTTGTAAATACGCTTCAGTCTCCCTTATGTATCCCACCAACCATCTCCGGGATGATCGATACATGAGGCCAGTTATTCTCAGAAGTGTGGTACCAGGACACACATCAGCATCACCTGGAAACCTGTGAGATATGCAAATTCTCAAGTCCCACCTCAGACCCGCAGCATCAGAAACCAGAGGCTGGCCCAACAATCTGTGACCTAGCTCTCTAGGTGATCTACGTAAATAAATGTTCAAGTTTAGGAATCACTGGGTCAGTGCAGCCTGCTTCCCTGTCAACCAAGATACAGCACATTCACGGGTAGGGGACTCAACATCACAAAGATAACACCGCTCCTTAATTTTATGGTTTACATAAGAATATCAAAAAGTGTTTCTTAGAATTCAAACTGGGCAATATAATTCTAAAGGTTAAATGGAAATGGAAAAGTAACAAGCAGAAATAACTCAGGGAAATTCTTTTTCTTTTTTAGAACAATAAGGAAGAACTAATCCTATGAAATATTAATTACAGTAACTAAAATAGTTAAGATATCGTGTATGAATCGACAGTCATAAATGGGACAAGAATCCAGAAGTAGACCAAAATACATAAAGAAATGTAGTATATTAGAAAGAAGATCTTGAACCAGTAACTCTAAAGAGGAGTTTTTGAATAACTAGGTACGTGTCTAGAAAAAAAATAATGGTCAATGAATATCATGTCCTTTACATAAGGTAAATTCCAAATTGATCAAAGATTCAAATAATAATAAAGAGAAACATAAAAGTTCTTGTAGAAACATGAAACAATTATTTTATTATCTTGGTGTGTGTGGTAAAAAGTTGTTCTATGACATAAATTCAGAAGTCCTGAGAGAAAATATCCATGAATTTGACTACATAAATCAAATGAAATCTTTATAAGTCCAAACACAAACAACAATTTGGAGAAATATTTGCAACTCACATTGCGCTAAAAATCCTCCACTTTAAGTTCATACTTTGGTGGTTAACATCCTTCTCACTGCCCTAATTGTGAATTCACACCCCAAAACAGCTGAAACCCCTTGATAACAAACCCAACCACTGGACTCTAACTTCCTTCGCCTCTTCCCTTCTCCCCCACCCCCACCCTACCCTTCTCACTCCCTCCACACCTCTCTCGCTTTGCTTTCCCTCCACCCCACGCGAGACCCAGTAAAGACTATGGCCCACAGCTCCTCACTGTCTCTACTCCCCCCTGTTAAATGGAGCACCCTGCCCGTTAGGCCCCTGCTCTACACAAGGTGACCCCCCTCTTTGGGACTGTGAATATAATAAACTTCTTCCTTTCAAACCTGCTTCTTTTCTGTGGCTGCACCAACTTCATCAAACCGTACCCAACATCTACATTCTTAGAACATGCATCATACACAAACAGCTAATTTCCCTAATATTTACAGAACTACAAAACCAGTACGAAATAGGCCAACAACCCAATAAAAATAGCAAACATATAAAGAATAAAAAAAGAAATTTCTGGGGCACTCAGTTGGTTATGCGGCCAACTCTTGCTTTCGGCTTGGGTCAAGGTCTCCCGATTGGTGAGTTCCTCTGGCATCAGCCTCTGTGATGGCAGCGGAGCCTGCTTGGGATTCTCTCCCTCCTCTTTCTCTCTCTAGCCTATCCCCTATTTGCACTCTCCCTCTCCCAAAATAAATAAATAAATATTTTAAAAATTAAAAATAATGAAAATAAAAAGGAAAATGCAATGATAAGGAAAGATATTCAACGTTCAATGCTGTTATTAATGAAAGTAATACAATGTAAAACTACACTGAAATAACATTTTTTTACCTATAGGGAATGATAAAATTTTTAAAAGTTTAATTTGTTGGAGAGGTTAAAAAATATTAACGAAAAGGTAAATTGGTGCAAGTTCTACAGGGTGCTTTTAAAACAACATCTTTCAAATATTTAAATAAACTTTTTCTTTTTTTTACTTTTAAACTCCACATTTGGAAATTTATTCCACAGACATGCCTACACACGTGTGAAATTAAATATATACAAGGCTGCCCAGTGGGCCTGCACTTGGGGGCCTCCCGCCCTCCCCAGCTGCCCCCACCATCTCCTGGGGTCCACCCCCAGGCACCTGGAGTTCACTCATCAAATCTCCGGGTGTATTCCCCAACTCCCGAACCCCACCCCATGCTGAGCCGCCCCCCCCCCCCCCCCCCCCCCCCCCCCCCGCTGCCTTCCAAAGGCCCTGGGAGCATTTTTCATTAAGCACAACACTGGAAACCTCTCTAAATGCCCATCAGTTTGGGGGGTAACTAAAAATAGGACAGTACAGCTAGACAATTAAATATGGTTCGGCAAAGCTGTCAAAAAGAATGAGGAAGTTCCTGATATTCCAATCTGGTGTGATTGGAAAGAAATGGTCCTAACATTTTGCAACTCCTCCCATCAGGGGGTGGAGCTTATGAGCTTATTTGTCCACCATCTGAATGTGGGATTGGCTCCGTGACTTGCTTTGGCCAGTGCTGGCACCTTAGCAAACCTGATGGAAGAACAGGCTTGAAAAATGTTTGCATAGTGGGGGTTAGCCTCTTTTTGCTGCACTGGGAATCCTGAGACCACAGTCTGAAGACCCCCAAGTCAGTGTGCTGGAGAGATTGCATGGAGAAAAAGGTCCATCCCAGCTCTTCTAGTCAATTCAGCTGTACCTCAGACATTGCTTGAGCCATCCTACACCGCCCAGCCCAAATGAGTTGGCTTAGGCCAGAAAAACTTCTAACTCACAGAAGCACTAAAAAAATAATAAATTATCATTATTCTGAGTCAGTAAGTTTGGGATAGTTTGTTCAGTAAAAGCTAACTTAAATTCACTGAGGCATAAATCAAGTGAAGATTCCACAGTGAGGAACCATCTTATCATCTGCAATCATTTATATCAAAAGGATAATGATGGTTGCAAGAGATACACACTTTTACTTGTATGTATATCAACATCTCTGGAGTGATACAGAAGAAATATATAAATTTATATAAATATTAATATAAACGAAAGGGCCCATTAAGTACTCAGTATAATGGATAAAAATAGATCATCAAGTTTCAAAACAGTAGGGCCAACGGAGGGAGGCAAACCATAAGAGACTCTGAAATACTGAGAATAAACTGAGGGTTGGTGGGGGGTGGGGGAGAGGGCAAAGTGGGTGATGGGCATTGAGGAGGGCACTTGTTGGGATGAGCACTGGGTGTTGTATAGAAAGGAATTTGACAATAAATTATATTTTAAAAAAACAGTAGAGACAAAGAGGAGATCCTGTAAGCTTTTGGGAAGGGAAGTGGGAGAACAGTTTAATGTAAATCGTCAAGAATCGGAATGGCATCTGCCTTCTCTACAGTGTTGATACCCTCCAGTCTATAACCATCATGAACAAACCTGTAATCAAAGTTGGGTTTCTTGGCTCATTGCAACGAAGGAGACAGCAGACACGGTGGGGAACTATGGGACAATTCTACCTTTGGAAATCTTAATAATTTATATTCAAAAAGTAGAAGGAGAAGAACAGGGCTAAATATGAAATTGGTAAAGAAGCAACAATTACTTGGTTGGGAAAGGGAGGGGAAGTTTGGTCATTTTTTGTGGTTTGGACTGTGTTCTGCTCACGCTCAGAGATGATCATTGTAGGAATGCTGGCCATACTGACTCCATTTTTGGCCGCCACTTTGACTGTGTTGCTTGGTGATCTTTCTAGTTTTATGTTCTCCAGACACCCCCAAACATTACTGTCCATGTCTTGTGATCACAGGGGAGACAAGGGGACCAAGTGTTCCATTATGGCCTCTAGCAGGTCTATTAAGTTTCAAACTCAGAGGGGTACCTGGTTGGCTGGTTGGTTAAGCGGCTCAGGTCATGATCTCCCAGTTTGTGAGAACCCCACATTGGGCTCTGCACTGGCAGTGTGGTGCCTGCTTGGGATTCTCTCTGCACACCCCCTCACCCCTGACCCCCCCACACACCGTCTCTCTCCAAATAAATAAATAAATAAATAAATAAATAAACTTAGAAAGGTTCAAACTCGGATAACAGTTTTCACTTCCTGGTGCACACATGGCACCAGGAGGTGTTAATGTTACCCAAAACTGTTGTCTGATTTGTTTTTCCTTCTCAAAGTGCCTTCTCAGTTTGGGGGATACTTTACACTTCTTCTGCCTTCGAACAATCATGAAGTAGTTCTTTTTTTTCCCCCTTTGCCTCATCATGATTACAGAGTGATTTTGTCTGATGTTGGTGCTCTGTGAAATTTTTTAGTTTTAAAAGGTGAACATCACAGCTTAGGTGTTTTCAGTCAGGCCAGCTCTAAGCGGACAGCAGTGAAAAGACATTTTTTCTTTCTCAACAGCAACTCTAGCAAATATAAAACAACAATGAAGCAATGCTTTCAAAACTCTGAGGGCAAATAAGTTCAACCTAAAATTCTCTATTTAGCAAAATATCAATTAGCAGATATAATATAGGATATGGATATAATAGACCTTTTCAGACATACAATGTCTCAAAGAGTTTGGTTCTCAAGCAACTTCTCTACAGCATGTGAAGATAGCCTGGTTCATCTGAGGGTTTTAATGTATACTTATAAAGCAGGTGGTTCCTTTGTTATAAAAGTAATAAAGCCATGCTTGTTGACTTTATGGAAAAATAAAATTGTTTATTAAAAACAATCAAGTTAGTACATGTTTAGCCTTTGGGAACGGGGCGGGGGGGGGGGCTAGTAGAGGTGATGAGAATTTTTTAATGTATCTTTCTATAATCCCTTGATTTTCTGTTGTCACACACACACACACAATTCCTCTAGGAGGAAAAGATAAAAGACAAGTTCTGCTCCCAACTGCACGTGACTGTTCTCAAGTCTGCAATCTGATCACTCACTATAAAGGGCATATTAGACACTCAGGAGATGCCTCTTTATGTTCCCACCTGTTACGGATTTAATGTTTCTGTCCTTCCCAAATCCATATGTTCAAGCCCTAACCCCCAATGTGATGGTATTAGGAGGTGAAACCCTCAGGAGGTAATTAGGTTTAGATGAGGTCATGAGGGTGGTGCCCCATGATGGGATTAGTAGCCTTATACAAACAGGAAGTCTCCAGACCCTCCTCTCTCTGCCCTCTGAAATACCCTGAGACGGTGGCCATCCGTAAACCTCAAAGAGGGACCTCACCAAGAACTGAATCTGCCACCACTTTAATTTTTGACTTTTCAGCCTCCAGAACTGTGAGAAACACATGTCTGTGGTTTAAGTCACCATATCTATTGGTATTTTGTTATAGCAGCCTGAGCTAGGACACCACGCAAAACCTCGGAAAGGATCACAATAAAACTTTATAAATCTATTTGAGAATGTATTCCCTGTTTCTGTTTCCTCTGAGAAGTTCCCTTTAGCTATTCACCTCAGCTCACCAAACGAGGTTTTAAAACAAGTGTCACATACCAGCAAAGACAGAACAATTCCACAAGATCAGTAGAATGGCCACCATTATTAAATTCCCCCAAATAAAGTCCTGAGAATGCAGTGTCTCCTCTTGCTGCCACAAGAGAAATTTTTAAAGATCCATTATCTAGGGGTGCCTGGGTGGCTCAGTCGGTTAAGTGTCCGCTCTTGGTTTTGGTTCAGGTCATAATCTCGGTGTTTGTGAGTTCAAGCCCGGCATCGGGCTCTGTACTGACAGTGCACTGACAGTCAGTGCAGAGCCTCTTGGGAGTCTCTCTCTGCCTCTCCCCTGCTCTCTCTCTCAAAAATAAATAAATAAATAAATAAATAAATAAATAAATAAATCCATTATCTAAAGTCTTAGTCTGATGAAAATTTCAAACATGTCCCCTTTCCAATTTGTATTTGGCTCAGGACCAACCATGAAGATCCCTCTCTGAAGCATGAGTTCTTGGTTCCTCTTCAGCAGCATAAGCCTGGGCTTCCTGTCACAGGAACACTGGGAACTGCTCCTCTACAGTCCTATGAATCCAACCTTGTGAACCACTTCCCCAGGATCCCCAGGTGGCAAGAAAAC
This sequence comes from Leopardus geoffroyi, assembly GCF_018350155.1. Classification (NCBI taxonomy): domain Eukaryota; kingdom Metazoa; phylum Chordata; class Mammalia; order Carnivora; family Felidae; genus Leopardus; species Leopardus geoffroyi. The sequence continues at coordinate 104,428,278 of NC_059328.1, forward strand.
AAAAGAGACTGTCACAGCACTAGCCCCTCACCTACCAGACTTAGGGATGTGTGAGACCAACAAGCAGTAACATTCCCCAAGCCAAAGTGATGGATTTGTGCTGCTATCAAATGTCAGATGGGGTTGCCAAGAAAAGAGTGTTCTCTTAGAAGGTGGGAATATAACTAGGTACAACTTCTGTGGAAGGCAATCTGTCAAGAAGTAGCAACATGAGAAATGGCAAATACTTTGATCCGGAAAGTCCACCTCCAGGAATCTCTTTTAGGGAAATCCATGCATAAGTGATGTTCTCCGAACAGTGATATTTGCAAAACGATGTTCTCTGAAGAAGTTTTTATAAGAATAAACATTAGAACCAATGTCCTGTCCAGCAATTAGGGAATGTTTACATCTACACTAGCCCATCCATACCATGAAAAGATATGCAGTTGTTTCAAAGAACGAGGCCAATAAGGAAAATGGTGAGGAAGTGCCACTGAAAAGAGTTACAGCAGCTAATGTTTAATAAACATTTATTCAGTGGTCAAATGGTTCCTGTGTATATCTCTATAACATTTAAATTAACCCATAAGGAAAGTCCTCCTATTTGTCCCCTCTTATAGACAAAGAAATCGAGGCACAGAAAATTCCATAACTTGTTCAAAGTCATGGTGAAGGAATCAAAATTTCCACTCAGAACTTGAGGCTTCAGGGCAAGCAGTTTTGTTGTTCGCAGTTCTGGGAATTTTCAAGTTTCCAGGATGTGCAGTTGTAAAAACCCAGTTTGGGAAAGGACTCGGCAGTGGCTCAGGGGTAAGTAAGGCCTAGACGTGAGCTATTGAAAAAAAATGCCTTTGCTGAAAAATTTCTTCTTTTAGGCAATTTCACGGAACTAGAGTCTTCGGGCAGCATGCTCTGGAGCCCGATTTAAAGTGGACAGAAGTCCAGACGATTCTCAGGGTAAATAAGGTCACTAACAGGTAACCTAAAGTTGCAAGTAGCTAGTAAAAGAGACCGTCCCTGGGTGGGCTCGAACCACCAACCTTTCGGTTAACAGCCGAACGCGCTAACCGATTGCGCCACAGAGACACGGAAACTCCACTTCCTAAACTCATTTCCTGATCCCAGAAATTGCTTCTCAACCTCTGGCTGGATATGTCTTCACATTCCCCTACTCGGGAAACTGGAGGCGTGGGAGATACTGAGGCCAACAGTCGTGTCGCTGGGCACGTCTGAACACCGATACCGGCCCAGATTCACGGGGGGAACTCGGAGAGCCCAACGCCAGATCCACGGCGTCCCCGCCGGCTCCTCGCCTCCTCAACAGCCGCCTGCCTCCAGGTGTCGCCCGCAGCCTCTCAGGCCGAAGTCATCCAGCTTCCAATTGTTAGCTCAGAACTACTCGGGGCGCTCACAGTGAGTCCCCGCGACACCAGGCGGACGCGCGTGGGGACACTACATTACCCCTTTGCCCCCACCTCGCTGCCCGCCCGCGACGCCGCTAAGATGGGGACTCAACGCGGCAGGACCTGGCCTGGGCTCGCGATGCACCCCGTGCCCCACGGCAGAGCGGGGCACCTAGGAGCCACTCACTCCGCACTAGGGTCCGACTGAGCTGGCCGCCCGGGACCGCCACGCGGCCTCAGTCCGCGGCTGGGGCGGAGGGGGTTGAACTGGAAAAGCCGAAGAAGAGACGGAGCGGGCGCGGGGCAGCCCGGTGACCGGCCCGGGAGAGAGCGCGAACACTCTGGCCGCTAAAGAAAAAGGCCAACAGAAAACTGAAAATGCCGATGTTCCTCCATTTCGATCACCTGCCCCTGGCCTTCTCTCTGCCGGCCACCGCTCGGACCGCAACTGCGTGCGGTTGGTGCTCTCGACTCCGAAAGATACATAGTCCGCTTGTAAGTGCTTGGTTTAAAGACGGCAGCGCCGTGAGATGTCACCCTTTGGCCCTAGCGACCCCCGAGTGCAGGCCTCGGTGCAGGTGGGAGGCCCACAATCCCTGCTCACAGCAGGAAAGAAGGAAACGCTACAAACCGTCCCCCCGGGGGACCCGGTCCTGCCCCGGCCGCGCACCCCTCCTCCTCGCCCCCGTGCCCTGCCGAGGAATGTAGACGAAAGTGACCAACCGTTTGTATTCCTCGTAGGTGCACTGCCTGAGGCAACCGTAGGAGAGGCTGATAAAGAATTCTGAAGAACAGGGCGTCCGTGTGGGCTTAATATTAAGACTGGAGTAAACTGAGTGATGCTCACTGTGTTCTAAGAGTAGGACGAAGACAGCTGTAGCTTTAATTTCACGTCAGTAGAGCTGAAATTCGCTATAGCTTGGTAGCCATTCTCAGGCTATCCGCAAGCGTGTACTCAGATATTTTTTTCTTTATAAAGTAGCTAATAATATTCTCTTTATCAATATGAGTGTTCCTTTCTGTCGTATTTCCCCAACCACGGACAAAGAAGAAGCGAACAAGCAGGGCGGGGGCACAGAAAGTGCACTTGGCGTCACGGAAACTTACACTTGTGCCTAAAGAACTTGGAGAAAAGTGCCCACGACGGTTGTGGAAAGTTGGAAAATTCCAGTAACAGGAATAAGGAGGTGAGGGTCCGTGGTGAGTCCCGTGGAGACCGCTTGGGGTGAATCATCCCGGACGTTCTTTCCACCGAAGTCTGGGGTTCAGTCTGGGCGCAAACTAGCAGCGAGAGTGGCGGTTCTAAACCGCCCAGCGGAGGGCGGAGTTGCTCCCTCAGCCCGACCGCATCCCCGCGCAGCACTTTCTATCCATTACCCAGGTCCCTCCTCGAGCTCAGAAGTAGGAAGTTCAAAGGCCTGGGTTGTGACTTTGTGCGAATCAGCTGCCTGCCTGAGAAAATCTATTAAACTCTCTACAGACCTATTTCCTAATAAACATACACGCCGAGGTTGTCTTCGGTCTCGGCTCAGATATTTTACATTTGGGCAACAATTCCGAGCTGCTAGAGGGAAAAGAAGCGCATCTGCTTCGCGTCATCTTGCTAGCTCAGTTTGTAGCGCTCACGACTTCTAATTTCAAGGTCTTGAGCCTCTCCCAGCTTCCAGTGCATTTTATTTGGCGGTCTTCGCATTGGGTACCCTCCTTGGCCGGTGCTATGCGGTTCCCGTGGTGGCCACGAGAGGGCGCGTGATCCCTTCCCCTGGGAACTCGGCTCCCAGGAACCACTACTTTTTTTTTTCAGTTTGGATGGTAAAGAATAATGATGCCCTGTCGATTCACTTTCTCTGAGACTGACAGAAACCCAGTATTTCTTTCTTTTTTTTTTTTTTTTACCACCCCAACTCTAGTATCGTCTTGAGTCGGGGCATGGGGGGTTGGTTGCCGTATATTCAGCTGCCCAGCTCAGGTGCTACCTCATTCTCTCTGCTGCTACCAAACGATGGGAAAAGGCACAAAGGCAACAGGATTTGAAAGTAACTGACTTCCTTTGTAATTTTAAATGTTTTATTCTACGCATTAAAAGACTTATTCCAAGAATGGTGCATAGGTTTCCACAGATCACCAAAGGAGTCCTCAGTAGAAAAGTGGTTTAAAATCTGCATGCTTGGGAGAAAAGACTCCGTGACCCCAGAAACGTGGGAGGGGGGGGGGAGGGAGGGAATGGGAAGGGAGATTCAGAAGGAAGAGCTACAAAATTGGGTGGAGGGGAGGGAAGAGATGGATTCTGGGGGCTGGTCCCCACTAAGGACAGTTTGTCTGGACCTCCCCTCCCAACATTTTGTCTTTTCAAAGCAGCCTCTCTTCCAACTGGCTGATTCTGGGAAATTCTAGCATTTTCTACTAGGTGTACTAGGCCTACACTATGTTCCCTCTACCAGGACCAGATCCAGCACCTTACTGTTGGCCTTTTGCTAATCCTCTCTTTTATGGTCCTAGGAGAGTCTGTAGGCGAGGCAAAACTTTATTTCTACCCTCTTGGGGACTCCAAATGGGTCTGAGAATTACGTTGACATAAGCAGATTAATAGGAGAAAAGCACACTGATATTTACATATACAATGGGAAGGTCCAACAGGAAAATGAAAATTCAAAGAAGTGAGTAGCCCTACGTGTTTCTGTACTAGGTTGAACAAAGGAGAGCAAAATATATGGCAAGATTAAAGGGAGACACGAGTTATTTTAACAAGGTCTTTCCATGTTTCTCTGGGTCCTGACTTCCTGTTTCAGATGACAAGAATGTTTCTTTCCTTCTGGTCTGGGGAGGGCACCTTTCACATGAGTTTTCTCTCCTGCTTTCAGGAAGGAATGGGGAGGTCAGAGTGCTTATCTTGCACCTGCTGTTTCCCAAGTGCCTTTGGCTCAAAATAATCCTTATGTTGAAGTGGCAGATTTGGGAATGGCATATCCTGCCACTCTTCAAGTTAAAGCATGGGAATATGCTCAGAGAACAGGATACTTAGCCCAGATCTCCTTCCGGTGCTGTGGGGTCACCATGCTGACAGTGAGTCCAGCAGTCTCAGATCATTCTTATTATTTGTTAACAAAGTAAAAAGAAAACCCTTGGGCTAGGTCATTTGTAAACATGGAAAATAGTATTAAAATTATTTAGAAATCAGTAATCTATGTAAAATCCTTCATTCTATCTTTTGTAATTTTTTTTTTATTTAAAAATTTTTTTTTAACCTTTATTTATTTTTGAGACAGAGAGAGACAGAGCATGAACAGGGGAGGGTCAGAGAGAGAGGGAGACACAGAATCTGAAACAGGCTCCAGGCTCTGAGCCACCAGCACAGAGCCCGACGCGGGGCTTGAACTCACGAACCGCAAGATCATGACCTGAGCCGAAGTCGGACGCTTAACCGACTGAGCCACCCAGGCGCTCCTCTTTTGTAATTTTTTAAAGCACTTTTTTTAATTTTTTTTTTTTTTTAAGTAATCTCTACAACCAACATGGGGCTCAAACTGATGACCTCAAGATCAAGAGTCACATGCTCTACTGACTGAGCCCGCCAGGCACCCCTAAAATCCTTCATTTTATTTTTAAGATTTTATTTTTAAGTAATTTCTACATCCAACATGGGGCTTGAACTTACCACCTGGAGATCAATAGTCTCCTACTCCACCAACTGAGCCAGCCAGGCGCCGCTAAAATCCTTCATTTTACAGTCACTGGCAAGAATTCAGTACTTGCACCTACAACTATAACACAGTAATATCACCAGATTAGTCTTCTTGCTTTAAACAACCATAATAATGGACAAAATATGTGAAACACCTGTTTATAGACACTGGACAGAAGTAGGGCAAGACTATGATTCCCTGAGAAAGGGTTCGGGAAATGATCTGATTCCAGCAAGGTGGAATCTCAGCAGAACACAGTCTTCACACTGAGCTGAGAAGGTAGAGATCAAAATTAGGGCAGCTGAATCATCAGAGCAGAGCACCAGAAGATGCCAGTTTTTAGAAGTCCATGTTGGGTCCCCAGTGGGTCATTTGGTGAGTGTAGGGCAGTTCAAGTACAGAGAGCTATTATCCAAGGCTTACCAGATTACAGATGCTACAAGATGGAAAACAGAATAGATCCTAGAGATCAGTGCTGTCAACACTGGAATTCAGGCCTTGTTAACAACTTAACAACTCTACCACTTTGAGCATTCAGCTGATACTCCAGAAATGCTCTGTTTTAGGTGTGAAAACCACACCCTAGTGTAAGGCTTACTCTTGACTCTCCCTAGCAAATATTAAAGCCAAGCCCTGATAAGATTAACAGAGGAGACAGGGTTTCGAGGTTGAGTCATATCAAGTTAGAGAACTTTGGAAACACCCTGGACTCTCCAAAGATCCACCTAAATAAAACATAAAGCCAGTCCTACACAAGTTCAATGTCATAGGCTAGTAATCAAATTGCTTGGTAGAACAAATTGATACTCTCTGGAAGAAGATACCAGAATCTGGAGTCTCTAAAATGTATCTTTCAAAGTGTGCTGAAGCAATAAAAAAAATACTAGACATACAAAGAAACAAAGGCATTTAACTCATACTTTAAAAAAATAGCAGTCAAGAGAAACCAACTCGAAGATGTCCCAATAGTAGATTTAGCAGACTTGAAAATACATACACAATGTATACATTATAATTTTACATATATTTTTATATATAAATAATATATATGAAAAGCAAAAGGAATATACAATGTCAATGAGTGCTCTGTGTTCTAACAGAGAATCTCACGAAAAGTGAAAATCATAAAAAAGAATCAAATAGAAGTTCTAGGATTGCCCAATGGACCCACAAACAAGGAAAGATACAGATTATGCATGGTTTCAGCGACATGGGTTCCACTCACCATGGCTAATGGTAACCAGCACTACCGAGGGCCCAACAGCCAATACCAAAGAACAACTCAGCTCCTGATATAATACCAGTCCCCAGTAGGAAAGAAGGGAAGGTATCAGCCAGGCTGGTGGGTCACAGGTTGATCACACATCATGGGAGAGGCACTGGAATAGATACATTTATTATGGTTTTGCCTTCTCTGCCTGCAGTGGTTCTGCTTAAAACAATCATCTGTGTGTACTTTCAATGCCTCTTCCATATCCTGGAATTCCACACAGCATTGCTTCTGACCAAGAACTCATGTGACAGTTGCTGCCCCTGCCTCCCCACCCCCGCCTCCCTCCCCCCCTCCCCCCCCCCCGCCCCCTCCCCTTCCCTCCCCCCCCGCCCCCTCCCCTTCCCTCCCCCCCGCCCCCCCCGCCCCCTCCCCCTCCCTCCCCCCCGCCCCCCTCCCTCCCCCCTCCCTCCCCCCGCCCCTCCCCCCCACCCCCCGCCCCTCCCCCCGCCCCCGCCCCGCCCCCGCCCCTCCCCCCACCCCCCGCCCCTCCCCCCGCCCCCGCCCCTCCCCCCTCCCCCCCTCCCTCCCCCCCCTCCCCCCCGCCCACTCGCCAAATTTGCTCTGAAGTAAGTAGCCTGATGGAACGGAATGTGCTTTTGAAGATTGTTTCACTGCCACCTGGATGACAAGACAATGCCTTGAGAATCTGGATATTTCACACATATACACTATATCAGCAACCAGTATATGGTGCTGTTTCTCCCAGGTCTGGGAATCAAGTGGTCAAAATGGGAGTGGCAGATACACTAGTGAACGTTTTGCTTCCCTCTCACCTCTGTAATTATGGGCCCTGGAAGTCTCAGCTCCGGAGAGAAATGCTCTCAGCAACAAATGCCATAATGGCTGTGTTAAAGTGTACGTTGAGACTGCTCCCGGGCCATTTGGGGCTCCTCACGACAAAGAAGGAACAAACAGAAAGTTCCTGAGTGGGATGACTGATCCTGACCACAAGAGAAAACTGGAGTGCCACTACACAAAGAAGCAAGTAGAGTACTAGAGAATGAGGAAAGCCCTCGGAAAACCGAAAGCCTTTAGAAGACCTCTTGGAACTCAGTACACTCTGATTAAAAGTCAAGGATGGAGAGTATTATGCTAAGTGAAATAAGTCATACAGACCTGAGAAATTTAGAAGACCATGGGGGAGGGGAAGAAAAAAAAAAAAAAAGAGGTTACAGAGGGAGGGAACCAAAACATAAAAGCCTCTTAAAAACTGAGAACAAACTGAGAGTTGATGGGGGGTGGGTGGGAGGAAAGGGTGGGTGATGATGGTATGGAGCAGGGGACCTGTTGGGATGAGCACTGGGTGTTGTATGGAAATCAATTTGACAACAAATCTCATACTTTAAAAAATAATAAAAATAAAAACTCCAGATTAAAAAAAAAAAAAAATCAGTTAAAACTACAACAAACCAGTACATATAAATCAAAGCAAGTGACCTAAGCATATTCCCAAGAAAACTGTGATAAAGTAAAACCGGCGTGAACATTCACACCAACGGTACACCCACCACCCAAACCACTGAGCACTACAAGAATCTGAAAGCAAGTCAGCAAGCTGAAACACCACCCACCACGTGTCTAGAAAACAGTGTACTTTGCGTAACCTTGTGCAACTTAACCCAAAAGCAAAAACCCGCAAATACACGATAAGCCTGCTTTTCACACTACACAAATCAGGGGAGAGCGCGAACGCAGTCCCCCACTACCACAAATTATGCAGTCGAGTTTCCCACATTTGGGGAAATCGCAGGGGTCAGCACATCCCGAGTGCAATGGATAAGCCTCGCCCTGGGAAAACCACCTGCTTGATCATGGTATCTCCCCTGCCAGGTAAGTATGACTTTCTACTTCTCCGCCCCAATACAGCCTCTCACGCCTGACACTCTCTACACACGGTCACTTCCGTCCACACACCTCTGAGCCTCCCTAAGACTTTGCCACACGCAGCACACGCACTTGCAACCAACAGTCCTGGAATAGCTCCCACAGCACGCGAGATCATACGCTATTTAAACGGCAGTTGCCGAAACATCAGCCCCTGCGCTCCTCTATTTACATAGCACACGCCCTATCCGTGACGTCACGGGAACGCTCCTTTCCCTCCCGCCCACGTCCCGCCCCTGCCCTCTCCTCCTTTCTCCCCTGACACACAGCCCGTCCATGGGGGCGGGGGCGCGATCAGAGACAAGGGCCTGTCCCTCTTTTCCCGCAGGGGCAGAGGTCGTGGGTTTTGAAACCTTGGGCTTGTGGGAAATCTGTCTGGCAGGCTGCTGAAGCCAGTAGACCTTTCTTCAAACAATACCTTTCTGGGTGGAGAGTGCAACGGTTAGGATTACAAAAGAGCTGTGTATATACACTGAGTATATCTACTAAAACTCATTACGCTTCACAACGGGTGGCGAAATCTATTCCATTCTTGAAGGTTCAGTTTCATTCATGGAACATTTCTTTCCTTTCACTGTCAACCTTTAGGTGTGGGAGAGTGTTTTGAATTTTCTTTTTCTAGTCTTTTTCTGGAACACATGCTATTCTGTAAGCAGAAAGGGCTAAGGGTCCCCAGAAGAAGAAAGCCTAGACGTAGCTTTCGTGACACAAGAGAAGTCATTTTAGGCCCTCGGTTGTTTTCCGTGATCTATGATGCCCTACAGGCTCTAGTTGCGTAAGCACACTTCTTAAAAACCTTCCTAGAAGGCGTCAGAATTAAAAAGAAATGCCAGATTCTCAGTAGTTAAGGATTTTAAAGGAATGAATAAAAAAGAGTGCAAAAACTAACCGTCTCTACCAGGCTACGAAGTAGCCTAACCATATCAGAGACAATAAAACTCCCACTACTATTTCAAAAGTAAGACCCTGCATCCCCCCCCCTTTTTTTTTTGAAGGGTGGGTGCGCATGAGCAGGGGAGGAGCAAAAAGAGAGGTTGAGAGAATCTGAAGCAGGCTCAGCGCTGTCAGCACAGAGCCGGATTCAGAGCTTGATCCCACAAACTGTGAGATCATGACCTGAGCTGAAATCAAGATGCTTAACTGACTGAGTCACCCAGGTGTCCCAAGACACTGCATTCCTTACCAGAGATAGGGAACCCAAGGCCCCATCCAGCATGCCCATAACCCCCTTGCCCTTGCCAGACAATTACATCTCCTTCATTAAAATGTTAAAGTCTTCACTAATGTAACATTAGATGCACTTAGGAGGCTTGGTTTTTAAGTACACCTGCATAACCTTATGTCAGCCTTTACAGGCAATGACAAAACTCTGAATATTCATCCTAACCCTAAATAAAAAGAACCTGCTTACCCCTGCTCAGGTAGTCAAGGCTTTGGAAGTTCTCTCCGGTGATCTCCTTATTGGCTGTAAATAAAGTTTGGGTGACAATTCCACCGGGTGTAGTCTCTACCTGGAACTCACCAAGGAGGGAAGTTACACTACGGTTCATGTTTGGACCTCCTGAACTCATCCACTTTCCTGAACTAAATGTCTGTTTTTACTTCCTTGTTCTTAACTTTGGTTTCTGGGAAATGTTCTTGACATCATCCTCCAACTCTAATGGAAGTAATCTGTGGTATCAAAGATGTTAAACAAAAACATCATGACCTGTAAGTGCCAAAGAAAGGATCAACAGAAGCTACAGAGAACCACGAAGAGGTAACTGAGGGTGGCACCAATGCCTTAAATTTTTATCACATCTCTCAGTGTAATTGAGTTTGATCAAAAGAACAGGAATTTGACGTGGCACCTTGACTGACTCTTGATTTCTGTTCAGGTCATGATCTCATGGTTCACGAGTTCGAGCCCTCATTGGGCCCTCTGCTGACAACACAGAGCCTGCTTGGGATTTTCGCTCTCTCCTTCTTTCTGCCCCTCCCCCAACTCATGTTCTCTGTTTCTGTCTTCTCTCTCTCTCAAAATAAAAAACTTTAAAAAATACTTAAAAAAAAAAAAAAAAAAAAGATGGTAATTGTTAAAAAGAAAACCACAGGCCCAGAATGGCATCACTTAAGGTAAGGCCCCCAGGTCAGTAAATGAGGTCTTAATACCTAACCTAGCTGCACTTTCTTTTTTTTTTTTTAATTTTTTTTTAACGTTTATTTATTTTTGGGACAGAGAGAGACAGAGCATGAACGGGGGAGGGGCAGAGAGAGAGGGAGACACAGAATCGGAAACAGGCTCCAGGCTCTGAGCCATCAGCCCAGAGCCCGACGCGGGGCTCGAACTCACGGACCGCGAGATCGTGACCTGGCTGAAGTCGGACGCTTAACCGACTGCGCCACCCAGGCGCCCCAACCTAGCTGCACTTTCACCCCACCCCAGAATGTAATCTTTAACCAGTCAACTCAGAGTTTCCTGGTCAATACCAGGAAATTTACTGATAGACCCCTTCTCCCTGTAGGAGGGCAACCTTGCCTAAACAATACATTCTTTGGGGCGCCTGGGTGGCTCAGTCCGACTTCAGCTCAGGTCATGATCTCACAGTTCCTCGTGAGTTCCTCTGTGCTCACAGCTCAGAGCCTGGGGCCTGCTTCAGATTCTGTGTCTCCCTCTCTCTCTGCCCCTCCCCTGCACATGCTCTGTCCCTCTCTCTGTCTTAAAAGTACATAACACATTAAAAAAAATTTGAAGAAAAAAAACCCAGCACATTCCTTGTTCACCAATTCCCTCCTCCTCCTCTCCTCTTCCCAATTTCTTCTATAATGCCCTCTCTCCCCCTTTAAAAACTTTTGTTTAAACTCAATGGAGCTCCCCTTGACTTGCGAGATGGAAAGCCGCCCCTATTCGTGAATTGTTTAATAATAAAGTTAATTGGATCTTCAAATGTACTTGATTGAATTTAGTTTTTAAACAGGTATTAAAGTTTGCCTTATAAAATGAGTCAGCAAATGTTTCTTTGTCTATTTTCTGAAAGATACTGTAGAGAATTGGTATCATTTCCTTAAATGTTTGGTACAATTCACCAGTGAAACTATTGAAGTCTGGTTTTGTTTTCAGAAGCTTATTAATTATGGATTCAATTTAGGCCTATTTGGATGGCCAATTTCTCCTTGTGTGAGTTTTGATAAATTGTGTCTTTCAACGATTTGGTTCATTTCATCTAAGTTATCAGATTTGTGAGCAGTTGTTCGTTATAGTCCTTTATTATAAAATTTTTAAAATTTTTTAATGTTTATTTGTGAGAGAGAGAGAGAGACAGAGACAGAGTGTGAGTGGGGGAGGGGCAGAGAGAGAGGGAGACACAGAATCTGAAGCAGGCTTAGGCTTGAGCTGTCAGCACAGAGCCCGATGTGGGGCTCAAACCGCATCTGTTATAAGGACCTGCACTAGCTGTGGAGCATTTTAGTGTTATTTGCAAGTTGACTTAGATTAGTTGTAAATGTATATTGCAAACTAGAGAGCAGTCACCAAAAATTTTAAAAAAGAAACAACGGAAACATCGTCCATGGCATGATGTGGCAATAGAGATAGGCAAACTATCATTGGAAACTCCTAGTCAAGCACTTACAAAAGGCAGGGACTTGGGGCATCATGTATACTATACCTTTGAACATTTTTGTCACATTAACGAGTGTAATGAGCGGCTCACTCCGTCATCGAACTGAAGTGGTATATAAGAAATAGGGTCTAAGTAGGCCCTGAATGTGCAAGGAAGCCACATGAAGAAGTGTCACACACGCCTGCAGTCCCCATTCCTGCTACACTCCCTTCTCTCTCACAGCCTGCGCCTAGGGTGTCATGGGGACTTCCCTACAGTTACCATAGAAAGGGAAACCTGGGGCCTGGTTCACAGATGGTTCTGCATGATATACAGGCTCCACCTAAAAGTGGACAGCTGGAGCCCTGCACCTGCTTTCCAGGACAGCCCTGAAGGACAGCAGTGAAGGGCAACCGCTCCGGTGTGCAGAGCTTTGAGTAGTATACGTGGCTGTTCATTTTACTAGACATGTTTGGAAAGTTGGTGACAAGGAAGCCTTGGAAAGAAGTATGTGGACAGACCTCTCAGATGGAGTGAAAACACTCCATCTTTGGGTAAATTATGCTTACCCAAAGGTGACCTCCGCAGAGGATGATTTTAATAACCATGTGGATAAGGTGACCTGTTTTGCAGATACCAGTCGGCCTCTCCCCAGCCAGCCTGTCATCACCCAATGGGCGCATGAACGAAGTGGCCATGCTGACCCGGATGGAGTTTATGCACAGGTTCAGCAACATGGACCTCTACTCACCAAGGCTGACCTTGACAGTTGCTGCTGAGCGTCCCAATCTGCCAGGAGCACAGACCAACACTGAGTCACCAGTACAGCACCATCGCCCAGGGTGATCAGCCAATTACCAAAAGGCAGATTGATTACATTGGGCCACTTCCATCATGGATGGCACACTCCTTTGTTCTCACTGGAATAGACACTTACTCTGAACACAGATTTGCCTTCCCTGCACACAATGTTGGCCAAACCCACCATCCAAGCACTTATAGAATGCCTTACCCAGCCTTGTATGATTCCACACAGCACTGTTTCTGGTTATGACCTGAACTGTGCCCCCTGCCCCCTGCCCCCAACCACCAAATTCATATGTTGACTCCTGACTCCCAACATGACTGGAGATAGGGTCTTTAAGGAGGTAACTAAGGTTATATGAAGTCGGGTGGGGTCCTAACCCAATAGGACTGGTGTCCTTATAAGAAGAGGAAGAGACAGAACTGGCTTTGTGTGAGTTGTGTGTGTGTCTGTGTACACGCGCACGCACACACACACACACACACACACACACACACACACACACACACATACACAGGTGCAGCTCAGGAAGAGTCTTCACCAAAAACCAGCCCTGCTTGCACCATGATCTTGGACTTCTAGCTTCCAGAACTGTACTAAAATAAATGTTTGTTTATTTATACCATCTGTCTATGGTATTTTGTTATGGCAACCCAACAAAACTAATACACTTTTTTTTTAATTGTTTATTTATTTTTGAGAGAGAGAGAGAGAGAGAGAGAGAGTGCTGTCAGCACAAAGCCCAGCACAGGGCTTGAACCCACAAACCGTGAGATCATGATCTGAGCCAAAGTCAGATGCTTAACTGACTGAGCCACTCAGGTGCCCGAAACTAATGCACTTTTCATCACGGAACTCACTTCACAGAATTTATAGAGTGCGGCACTGGCTGTGGGATTCACTAGTCTTACCATGATCCCCACCATTCTGAAGCAGCCGGCTTGAGACACCAGTGGAACGGCCTTCTGAAGACTCAGTTATAGTGCCAACTGGGTTGCAAAACCTTGAAGGGCTGAGCAAGATTCTCCAGGAAGCTGTACACGTTCTGAATTGGCATCCAGTATGCGGTGCTGTTTCTCCCATAGCCAGGATCCATGGGTCCAGCATCAAAGGGTAGAAATAGGAGTGTTACCACTATTGCCCTTCATCACCCCAGCAAAACTGCTTCTTGTCCCCGCAACCGTGTGCTCTATTGTTTGACCTACAGTCTTTTCTGTGTGGCCATGCTTTCCAGCTCAGGTCTGCTTTTCTAATAGCACAAGCGATATCAGCAGCCTTGCTAACACTTAGCCCCATCACCAGGCAAGCATCACGGGATTTGACAGATAAAGAATCATAGGACTGTCCCTGTTTGGTGTTACGGACTGAAATGTGCTCCCTACTCTCACCCTGAATCCTTATGTTGAAGCCCTACCCCTCAAAGTGACTGTATTTGGGGGTAAGGCCTTTGAGGGGGTAATCATGGTTAAATGAGGCAATACGAACTGGGCTCTAATCCAATAGGACTGGTGTCTATTTAAGAAGAGGAAAAGATACCAGAGATCTCTCAATGCACAAAGAAAAGGCCATTGGAGGACACGGCGAAAATGCAGCCTTCTCCAAATGCCAGAAAGAGGTCTCATTACAAGCCAATTCAGGGGCACCTGGGTGGCTCAGTTGGTTGAGCGTCTGACTCTTGATATCAGCTCAGGTCATGATCTCAGGGTCGTGGGATTCAGCCCTGCCTTGGGCTCTGCACTGAGTGTGGAGCCTGCTTGACGCCTACTTGGGATTCTCTTTCTGCCCTTCCCCCATTCACACTGTCTCAAAATAAATAAACACTAAAAAATAAATAAATAAAAGAAGCCACCTGGGTACCTGGGTGGCTCAGTTGGTTAAGCGTCTGGTTTCAGCTCAGGTCATGATCGCATGGTTCATGAGATGGAGCCGTGCATTGGGCTCTGTGCGGACAGTGCACACAGCCTGCTTGGGATTCTCTCTCTCTTTTTCTCCCTCTCCCTCTCCCTCTCGGCCCCTCCCCCATTCACTCGCTCTCTCAGAATAAATCAATAAACTTTTTAAAAAAGAAGCCAACTCTGGTCTTCTGGCTTCCAAAACTGTGAGGAAAATAAATGCCTGTTGTTTAAGCCCCCCAACCTGTGGTATTTTGTTACTGCAGCCTGAACTGACTAATGCACCTAGGAATCAGGTTGCGTTCACTAATCTGACTAGATAATGGCAAGTGAAAGTATGTCTAGGAACAGGCACTATCAAATTTAATGGAATGAGTATCATGTCTTTTACGTTGACATTGCCTCCCTTAGTGACGTGGGCCTGGGCCCACAAAACCAGGCAAAATGAAAAATAATTGGAAAGTAGAACATACCAAGCTTCAGTATTGCTTCCTCTCGTCACCTTCAGATCCTAGAACTGTTTCAGTGAAGTCTGCACTTCACGCACCCTCAGATTCCGTCTGAGTACACAGTCATTTAAACAACTAAGCCAGTTTTTCCAACTTTCACCTCACTCGCTTAGAAAAACAAGGATTTCAATTCCCTATTCCCATTTTCATTGAGACCACCGTTCTGAGGGTGATAAAGATGTGGTGTGTCCATGTAACGTTATGTCTCTTTGTCTTTTTCCCATGCCCAGAGTGTCATTTTCATTCTGCTAGTCCTGATGTGGACCATAAACTTGGAATCCCAGCAACGCTTAACTGCCTCTGGAAAATCTGACCTAATATCACCCCAATCTCCAACTTGTACGAAGGCAAGTATGGTAATTAAGGAGAAAGAGCCCCATTACAAAAACTCAACTATGGCTGTGGATGATAATTATAAGTTTCAACTGGCCTATAGGAAGGTTTCTGTTCAGCACTAAATATACAGGCCTATGTTATACAGGGATCTCCAAGGTGCTCATTATCCCCACCTAATGAGCCTCATTAGAAGCTCATGAGGCCTCATGAGAAGCTGTCATCAGTTAAAGAAATTTATGTGGTTGTACTGAGGGCAAATTAGTCCAGATGCAGATGAAAAGGTAAAGGTTTCACAAAACAAGTGTAATCCACATGGGCTTAAGATATAGAGAGTTGTAAGAGAAAGTTGTTGCCACTCAGACAAGAAGATAAAGCTGGATGATCTACAAAATCATGCCTGTTTTGAGCCTGCCAGAGACCTAAGTTGCAAGATCACCGGGTAAACTGAAGTCCAAAGCGTGGTAACCTCTCAGAGGAGGGACATACACACGGACCCTGTCATCTCTGGCAGATACTGAAAAGGAAAGATGGCAGCCATAAAAGTTGTGAAGGGGAAAGTCACTGAAATTTTAACCACGTCTTAAAGGCCAAGTGTGGGCTATCGTGACGTTTTACAATCTCAGAGGCTCCTATGTTAAGCAGGTTTTTGCTACTTTTCAGGTGTTTTCCTCAGGCCTCCACCAAGGGTTCATCCCTCCCCCCCTCCAAAAAAAAAGTGGGGCAGAGCAAGAGACTCTAGGCTGCCTCGGTGGCACAGGCATGCAGATCATGATCAGCTACTATTGGCACAAAACCTGATCACTTCGTCATTTGAAACAAAAGTCACTTACCATTGATGCTGGAGCAAGAAACCCCACCAACCCTTGGTTCCAGGTATAGACCAGCTCCAATAAAGAGGCGGCAGGGGCTGGGGCAAGGGGATAAGGAGAAAGAGAGGAAGAGGGGAGAGAGGTGAGGTGCAGTAGTAGAATGGGACGAGGATAGAAGAGGCCGAAGGAGCTGGTGGAGGAGGAGGAGGGGGACTTCCATTCTCCAGCAGTTCTGATCACTGGCCCCCAACATGACAGCCTCCTCCCAACCTTGCCACACATCCTGCCTCTGACCTTGGGCTCTCACACCCCACAAAGGACAGTCTCTCTGCCCTCTCAATTTCCAACCTCATTTGTTTCTCTCCTTGCTCCTAGTCAGAGCCTGGGGCTCCAGGTTTCCTGGACCTTCTGTGATCTCCCAACATCCTTTCAACCAATTTCTTTCCTTTTGAAATCAGCCAGAGTATATTTCTGCTTCTTGCAGTCATAAACCTTGACTCCTTTTAAAGTTCTCCTGGAGGAATGCTTTGTGCTGTTACTGCTCAACCTTTTCGTTTTCCAGAAGGAAGTTCCGTCTTCTCAGACTTTGAGGGGAAAATCTTCCTCTTCATAACAAGAGTAGCCCCCTTTGCCTCCTTCCTCAATTCAACCCTCATCCAGTCTCTAGGAACAAAATACATCTTCCAGAGCACTGGGCATCTTTCTGACTCTGTGGTTTAGCCAGCCACTTTTTCCTTTCGATGTCAATTTTTTTCTGTTCTGTGTTTTGGGGTGAGGGAAGAAATGGCTTCGGGATAAAATAAAAGAGGTAAAGGGGAAATGAAATACACAGATTGTTATTTTGAGATGTAATGTGGATTTATATCCATTACACATGTAAATATTTAGTGTGGTGGTATTTTGTGTACATAAGTACTGTGCGTAAGTACTGTGGGTACACATTTCCTGTGGCCCAGTCAGGAGTGCTCTTTGGGCACCTTGATACATCTTCGATTTTTTTAAAAAGCGTGCAGTTTCCAGGTCATGATATACTGAAAAATTGGAATGGAACGGACTTGGTCAAACTCTCCAAGAACCATCTGTGACTGTATAGGAGTCAGAGCCCTGCCTCGTGGCCTCGATGGTATGTGGTCGATTTTGAGTCACGGCAGATGAGTTTGGTTTGATGTGCCTGAGTGTTTTAGGTCAATGTTAAAGCATGGTTGATTACTTCACGTTGTAGCTCTAACAGGTATAGAAACAGAAGAAAAACTTACAACAACAAAACCCAGAAGTGTATGAAAAATTAAAGGAAAATTCCCCTGCTTCCCAATACCACTCCACTGTTGACACATCTTTATAGATTACATGTAGGAGTCAGCGGTGGCTTTGGTGCGTGATGGATGCTATGTGGTCAAGGACCCAGGAAGACCCAAGTCTTGCTCTGACAATCCCTTGCCCTCTCTGGGCAATGGGAAAAGGGTGGAGGCAAGGAAAATGAAAATCACTGTACTATATGCAAAACTTTCACCTCTGGACAGGAAACTCTGGGTAAATGGTGGCAGAATATGTGGTTTATGAGCTCTTCCCTCACCCAAGGCCCAGGGCACATTTACCTTATTTTCTGAGGTGCAAGTGACAGGACAGAAATCAGTCAAAGGCCGGGGGTGGGGGTGTGGGGTGGGAGGGGTTGCAGAGAGACAGCAAGAGAGCTGACCACCCTCGAAGGTCAACTATACTCTAGTCTTGGGTCAGTAGAAGAAATACCTTGGGATTATCGGTGGGAATATGGACGCTAAACCATAATTTACACACCTCTAGCGAGGGATAGCACTTTACTCCCTGTAGTGGTTCCATGGTGTAATGGTGAGCACTCTGGACTCTGAATCCAGCGATCCGAGTTCAAATCTCGGTGGGACCTTTCCCTTTAACTGGGACAGGGTGGTTTTTTTAACTCTTCGAGTGGGACGCAGTTTCCGACCGGGGGATCCTGCTCTATGTCCAGGAAAGAAGTCCCGCGGGCCCCGCGCCACGCTGGGCGCCTCGCAGCCGCGTCCCCCGCGCTCCGCCGCCACCGCCTCCTCGGGATTCGGGGACCCACGAGCCGGGTTCCCAGAGCAGCGCGCTCCGCACAGACACTGCAGCCACGGCGGCGGGGGGCGGGGGGGGGGGGCCTGCCAGCACCGCCCCTCGTCGGGCTCACCCTCAGGCCTCAGGGTGAAAGCCACGGGCTGCGGCCACTGAACGCTGCACCGCAACGCACCTCACGCGGCGCGTCCCGTAATTGCACACTTTGTCTCTGAGTCAGTTTGTGATTTGAGAGTGTTCTGGTTTTGAGGTCGATGGTTCACAGACCTAAACTGGAAGTATTACCGGGGTGTTTTTGAAGCAAGGAATTGAATTCCTATTCTCCATTGATTGAGCTGTCAGACGAGCTGATAAACTCCCAGATCGGCCCAGCCCAGGAGATTACGGTTGGTCAGAGAGCAGTACTTCCCTGTCCCTAGGAGGGCCCACAGCCACTGAAAAGTATCACTGCTGTAACTTAAATAAAATCAGTTCTCATCATATCCAGTCTTTACGCAGTGTTGCGCCCCAATACCAGTCAATGATTGTACGCACAGTGCCCTGTCCCAGGCATAGTCAACCATTGAATCCTTTCAACAGGCCCACCTCATATCACTGTCCTCATTTTCCATGTAAGAAAACTGACATCCGGAAAGATTAAGCAACCTGTCCAGTCACTCAGCCAGTGAGTGGGATTGGAAAGCAGGAATTTGGACTGAAGACATCCTGGCTCCAGAAGATAGGCTGAGAACCACAATGTTTATACTCCTCCTCCTTTTAAAACCCGCTAAAAATGCTGGACAAGAAATTTAAGTCTATATAAATTCTTTTAAAAAAAACACCTAGGAGGAACCATGCAACACGCATCAAACTATCCGAACATCCTTATGACCCCACTGCCTCCCGCAAACCCTTCTTATGCCCACAAGTGCTCCCTCAAACTCTCCAACTTAAACACGCTTCCTGCCAGAACCAGGTTTTCCCTCCCCTTCATGTTTTCCTCTCACCTACCCCACACCTCTTTCATATCTATTCTGTTTTTTCACTTCCAGGACATTCATTTTTTAGGTTTAAAACTATGAAAAATAGGGGCGCCTGGCTGGCTTAGTCCATAGAGCATGCGACTCTCGGTCTCAGGGTCTTGAGATCAAGCCCCACCTCGGGCATCAAACAAACAAACAAACAAACAGAAGAAGATAAGCATTCATCCTTATCCCGCCACCTGGAATTAACTACTTCTAACATCTTTACCTATTTTTCTTCAATTCTATTTTTAAGTTGTTCTAAATTTTTTGCAAAAGCTATACATGGTAAAATTACACAAATGGTAAAATGCAAATGATGTACAAAATACGTGTATGTAAAATTTTGAAACAGCTTAAAATAAAAAATAATTTTGTATGCATTAGGTAATTACTAATGGAGTCATATTTGATAAATCTATAGGGAGGATATATTTACAAATATTCTTTTATAAAAAACTGAGCTCTTATAGAGCCTATTTTTATTTGAAAGTATTCAGTTTAATAGGGCATGAATTTCACGGAAGAAAAAGATACAAAACAAATATGGAGGGATTGTTCACTACATGAGTGGTGGTTTTCTAAAAGAACTTTCCAAGGCTAATACTAATTAATTGCACTTTCAGACACTAAAATTGGAATGATTTGTTTTTAAAACCAAATGTCTTAAGGTGTAATTTGTAAATAATACAATGGATCCATTTCAAGTTTGATGAGTTTTGACAAGTTGGATGCACCCAGGCAACCACTACCCTGTTCAAGAGCAAAGAACATTTCTATTGCTCCAAAATGTCTTCTTGTGCCCGTTTGCAGCCAATCCCTCACACCACCTCCTGTCCCAGGCAATCAGTGATCTAGTTTTGTCACTATGGCTTAGTTTTGCCCGTTCTAGATACTGACATGGATGGAACCACAGAGTATGTGTGGGAGGCTGGGCCCCGGTGCCAGGCTGAGACCAGGTCGAGCAACGGTTCCCTGTTGACTCAGCCAACCCGGTGGTTCCCCCTCCCATTCCCCCACTTTCAAGGGCATACGAAAGCCTTGTCAAGGCTGAGAAAGTTAATTCCTGAAGCCTGTGGTCTGCGGGTGTTGGCAGTAATGTTATCTCCCCTTTTTCTACCCCGAGTCAAATAGAAACAAACATGGGAACTGTGTTTTGCTAGCAATCTATCAACAAGGTCTTGTGACCCGTTCAGTAAGTTCACAAGGTACACAGAACTAAATGTTTTGGCTGGCAGTGATCATGTGAAACCTGTTTATTCTTAGAATGACCTGATCCATAAGAGTCTTCTATTATAAAAGATTGTGTACAGCAACAATAAAGCCGTCACTTGGGCCATCAGCCCATGGGACCCTCCTGTTCCCAAACTGTCTTCTCTTCTCTCTTTTTTTCTTACATTCCCCTACCCTCAGGACCCTGATCTCGGTGTTTGTTGCGCCGGTCGCAACAAGTATGTACTCTTTTTGTCACTCAGCATGCCGTTTTTGAGGTTCATCTTCTACTTTCAGTGTCCTCAATACTCGAGACGCATTCCAGTGTACTTTTTTAGTCTTCTTTGGACCTGCCCTTGTCTGTATACAACCCCTTCCCCAACTCTACTCCCTACCTCCAACTCAACTCCTGCTCCTAGTCTCTCCAGTGGTCTCAGCAGCTTCTGAATGCTGTTCCTGAGCTACCCACCAGGGAGGCTTGATGGTTCTTCCCGCCATGGCCCTGCCGTTTGTTTTTGGTCAAGTAGTTTCTATTTGCCAGGACAACTGTGGATCAGAAGTGAGCAAGTTAAGAAGACATCCTGGGAATTGGCAAAATGTGCACGACTGTCGACACTGGACCTGGTCGGTTTTCCTATAAACCGGAGTTGGATATACCACCGCAACAGCATTTTCAGACAGGGAAACCCTAAAATTACTTACTTGAGAGCTAAAAAAAAAAAAAAAAAAAAAAAGTTACTTACAATTCTTGCTGCCATCTTATTAAGGAAGCTTCCTAATTTGCCACACTACTGCCACACTTCCTAATTTGCACACTAGTGCAGGTGCAAACTGGAGGCTGAGAGAGAGCTAGTGTTTTCGTGTCCATAAAGGTGTCAAGAAAGAGCCTGAGAGAAGAGATGGAAGGAAGGGAAAACCAAAGCCAGAAATAGAAAAAGCTGCTTTGGGGTGGGAAGGATGAGTGGGTGGTGGCTTTGGAATTGGCTAGTAACGGCTTTAAGGCGTAAAAAAGCAAGACAGACACCAAACAGGGAAACTAACGCTTAAAAAATGAAGTCTTAGGCAAGATTAGGTATTTAAAGAGTAGGACGCAGCAAGGCAGCCTAGTTGCAGCCTCTCACAAGAGGAGAAACTGGTCACCTTTGACTCCCAAGACTCTCTAGTGTAGGTTTTTCTGGTTGGATCACAAGGCTTCCGGCCAAGATTCAGGTCTGACTGCGGTTCTGATTTGCAGGGAATATAACGTGTAAAATTCAGAGCTGCTTCCTCGTGTAGCCTAAACATGTTACGAACGGAAACGAAGCTAGACCACGGAACAGGCAGTTTCTCCCTAGCTTTTGGAGATGTGTGCACCATGGCCTTGGCCTACGCAGCACGAACCACCCACAAAGAGTTCCTTTGAGCCTGTACACTAAAGAAGGCACCTACGAAAAAACACACCTGTTCACGCGAACTGCGTGCACTACGGTGCCCTCGCACGTGTTATATCCGTAATAAACACACCTTCGACCTGAATATACACGCAGGAGCACACACCTTCCATACCCAAAAGCACCAATACGTAAAGCTATAAGGTAAAACAGAGGCAAAACTCAAAAAAAACCTAAGCTCTCAGAGAACAGCAGCAACGCATAAAACCGGGTAAAACAAACAAAGCAAAAGCCAGCTCGGCTGAGCCAAGACACCACTCCTCAGAGCAGCACATTCTCCTCTGTCTTTACCACCACGAAGGATCAGGGGAAAGCGCGAACGCAGTCCCCCACTACCACAAATTATGCAGTCGAGTTTCCCACATTTGGGGAAATCGCAGGGGTCAGCACATCCCGAGTGCAATGGATAAGCCTCGCCCTGGGAAAACCACCTGCCTGATCATGGTGTCTCCCCTGCCAGGTAAGTATGGCTTCCCACGCCTCCGCCCCACTACACCCTCTCACGCCTGACACTCTCTACACACGGTCACTTCCGTCCACACACCCCCGAGCCTCCCTAAAACTTTGACACACGCAGCACACGCACTTGCAACCAACAGTCCTGGAATGGCTCCCACAGCACGCGAGATCATACGCTATTTAAGCGGTAGTTACCGAAGCAGCAGCCCCTGCGCTCCCCTATTTACATAGCACACGCCCTATCCGTGACGTCATGGGAACGCGCCTTCCCTCCAGCCCATGCCTCGCCCTTGCCCCCTCCTCAATAGAGCCAGCCAACCCTCAGGAGGGTGAAATTGGCTTGTCCCTCTTTTCCCCCAAGTGCCCGCCTGCTGGGGCAGAGGGTGTGAGTTCTGAACCTCCGGCCGGCGGGGAACCTGTCTGGCAGGCTGCTGGCGCCCGTGTACCTTTCTTTAAATAAATAAGGCCTTTTGCAGCGCCTGAGTGGCTCAGTCCCCTTAGGGTCTGATTCTCGGTTTGGGTTCTCTCGCTTCGTCTCTCTCCCTGCCCCTCCCCTACTCACAAGCGCACATGTGTGCGCGCTCGCGCGCGCGCGCGCGCGCTCTCTCTCCCTCTCTCTCTCAAAGTAAATAAACATTAACAAAAATTACCTTTCAATGTGTAGAGCGCAACATTTAGGACTACAAAGGAAAGGGTTCCTTTCAAGTTCGGTGAATTACCTCTGCGATGCATTTCAAAAAATTTTTGAAGCTATCCGGTATGGAAAGAAACTGAATTTATGAAACTAGACACAACAGCCAGGTGACTGCAAACCAACCCTTCTGTTTTTACCCCTATTGGTGTTCCAGGCTGGAAACCCAGCTTCAAGGCTATGTGAACATTAAAAGTAGATTCTATTCTGTTGCTCAAATCACAAAACATTTACTGAAAAGTTCTCCTCTGGAAACGGTAAAGCAAGGGCTCTGTGGCCACTGAGGCCACTGAAGGACATGGCAACAGGGGTTAGGTGACAGTGTCGCAACTGAATGTGAATCAAGTTTGATCCAGACCCCATTCCCTGAATCCTGGCAGCCGGATGCACTGTCCAGGTGCGAGTGAAGAAATACTTTCCGGAGAATCTGACCAGCCTTGTAACAGAAACACCATGTCCGACTCCATATTGCTTCTATTTCCCTTGCTGCTGCATCTTACAGCTTAGAATTATCTGCTTGCTTAGCTCTACACTGGGCATGTGACAGCTAAGATTTGCAAAATCTGCTTTGCACCTGAAATCTACCTCACCTGAGGAGACAAGGAAGTAGGTACAGAAAGGACTATGCTCTGTTTAAGATGTACAGGATCGACATGACCAGATTCCTGTACACAGAGATCAACTGACCAAGGACAAAAACCTACACGGCCTCCCTCAGAGGTCTGCAGATGTCAGCCACCTTTTGACTCCAGCCCCCTCCCACTTCCCCCTTTTGCCAACATAAAAGAAACTTGGATTTCATGCCAAGAGGAGATGGTTCTTTGGGAGAATAGTCCACCATTTCCTCGGTTTGCTGGATTTCTGAATACAGTCGCTTTCTTTGTCCCCACATCTTGCCTCTCCATTTGCCTGTCACACAGGGAGCAGGAGGAGCTTGGACTCGCTAACAGCCTGAGAGGAAAGACGTGGCATCAGCCTGTAAGGGATTGCCTGGAGAGATTTGGCTTTAGATACTGCAGTCGGGGAAACAAACTTCCATATAAAACCGAGGGCAACTCCCAAAGACGGCAAGGAGAACTGTGGATTTACAGCCAAAGGAAAGAGTGAGGGAGTCCGTGACTGGAAAATTGCTACAAGGAACTTGTTTAGATATCAAGGATGGGGGGGATTCTTGCTGGAACTGGGCTTGGAAGGCTGAGGACTAGGACTAACTGAGGGCCCCAGGAGCCTGACTTAAGTTAGTCAACGAGGGAGTCCTTGCCAACCCTACAGTGACGCTCCTGTTAAAAAGCAAAAGCCAAGCAAGAAGAGCAAAGGCTTATTTATTCAGGGCTTGCGTTTTTGCAGAGACTGAAATGAAAGGAAGGCAGAGGAGTGGGAGAACTTTACAGTAGAAAAATGGGAAGGCTTCGGGTGTGCCCTGATCGGAGGCCGTTGGCATGGGTAAGCTGTAGGCAGGTATTACCCTGAAAAAGAACAGTTATTTTCCCAGCAAAAATGGGCTTATTTGGGAACAGCAGAGAAATGCAATCCAGGACATTCATGCTATGGCAGAGCCACAGGCAAGCTGAATAAACAAAGGAGGGGAATATCACTAGATGGAGGAGAAGGAGGCAGTTGAGAGAGGCTGTTTTGAAGTAAAGTCCATTGGAGAAAAGCGAGAGTTCAGCAGGGTGATGACTGTTTCTCATTGGCTCCCTCCGCGCGGGGGGGGGGGGGGGGGGGGGAGGGGGGGAGGGGGAGGTGGTCGTCAATTTCTTGTAGGAGATGCAATATACATTCTTCTTCCTATTGGGGTCTGTCATTGATGACTCTTTCCCGTTGAGAATTCTTCTGTTGGGGTCTACAATTGGCAATTCTTCCTGTAATTCATGTTGAGTGGTATAGCTCCCCCTTCTGGCCTCCCAACTCCATTCTAGTGAGGTTTCCCATTCTTAATTTTCACACTGGCTGACTAGAATTTAGAGGTATCCTGTGAGGTTGGTGGGGGTGCATACCTGGCTTTCTCTGGTTGGTCCTAAGTTGGAAGCAGGAACAAACACGAGGGAAATTGTCAATTACCAAGTCCTGGCATTGTGGATGGGTCTACTGGCATGCTCAGACTGTTCTAACAGAACACCACAGACTGCCTTAAACAACAGCAATTGATTTCTCACAGTTCTGGAGGGTGGGAAGTCCAAGATCCAGGTGCCATCAGGGTAGGTTTCGAATCTGGCCAAATATGCTACCCCCAAATAGGCCACTTTGGCTTAAGGATTATTTTCAGCGAAGGGCATGCTTGAAAAACAGATGCAAGAGTGCTCTGACCTCCTTTCCTCTTCCTAACAGCAGAAGATAAAATTGCCATGGGAAAGATGCCCTCCCTATACCAGGAGGAGAGAAAGGTTCTTGTCACCAGATTTAGGAAGTCGAGGCTGAGAGAAATCTATACAAACAGACCTGGTTAAAGTAACCCTGATCTGTCTTTTGCCTCCTCGTATATTTTGGTTCCTTTTCGTAATTACTACTCTTTGCCGCACCTAGTACATGACCACTTAGGTCTAAGTACTTTCTGGATCTTTCTTCTTCCTTGGAAGCTCCCATGTGCATGGGAAGGATGTCTATGTTCTTCTCCTGCTAATCTGTTTTATGCCAACTTAATGCTGAGGCCCAGCCTGAGACCTTAAGAGGGTAGGGGAAAGAGTTTAGCCTCCCCTACAGCTTCCTTCTGAGGCCTCTTGTCATGGCTTATAGGCAGCCCCCTCTTGCCATGTGCTCACAGGACCTCTGCTAAGAAGAGGGGGAGGGGAGGGTGTTGAGGAAAACATATCTTGAGTTTTCACTGCCCCAGAGGTGTTAATCCAGGTGTAGCAGGTGGTGCTGGCCACAGCACAGACACCTCTTTGCTCCGCTAAAAAATAATCAAGAGCTATTTTATTATCAAGAACCATTTTGGGGGTGGCTGGGTGGCTCAGTGCCTCAGTCGGTTGAGCCTCCCACTTCGGCTCAGGTCATGACCTTGCGGTCCGTGGGTTCGAGCCCCGCGGCGAGCCCCGCGTCTGGCTCTGTGCTGACAGCTCGGAGCCTGGAGCCTGCTTCAGATTCTGGCTCTCCCCCTCTCTCTGTCCCTCCCCCACTCACGCTCTGTCTCTCTCAAAAATAAATAAACATTAATTGTTTTTTTTGTTTTTTTTTTTTAAAGAACAACTTTGGCCAGAGAGTCTAACGATCTTTGCTGGGCAATTACTGCTTTAGCAGATTCTGCAATAACTTTAAGAATTAAGAAGTTCCTGATCATAGATAGCCTCATTTATTTTTATCCCTTGTCAGGGAGCAGGGATCTGCCAGTAAGAGTCATGAATCCTGACTCATGAAAGCCTCCTGGTAGGTCCTCTCTAACTCACAATGTACACAGGGATTCGGCCAATGAGATGTCTCATTTTGCTTGTGACAAGCTAGGGGCAGAATGAGATTTTGTCCTAGACTTAAATAAAAGGTTGTTCTAAGTTCCAGAGGTTCCCCCCCCCCCCCCCCCCCCCCCCCCCCCCGTTAGCAATGGTCTGGGGGATAAAGACGAAGGTGTTATCTTTCCAGGCCAATGCCAGAGTAAAGGCATTCTCCTTAAAGGAGAAGGCGTTTCACATTTAGTTCAAGTATGAAATCTTGATCTGTTGTCTTGGGTGGGAGCAGTCTACCTCAAAGGCAACTGCTTCTTTTCATCACTTTGATTTGAAAGTCTCCAGCATCGACACAGGCCCAGGTATCAGGTGGAACGTTTTTTAGCTGTGTGATGTGTACCCAAGGGTCCATGCTTCCCAGTTTTGTGGCAGTATTTGTGGTCAGGAGCACTTGGTTAGATCCCTCCGAATGAGGCTCACGGGCAGTCTTCCTCTGATGACATTTCCAGAATACCCAGTCACCGGGCTACACAGACTGTGACCAACAGAATCTTTTAAATTGGGATCTGGGAAGTCTTCTTTAACCTACTGATGATAGATGTGCCTGAGTAGAAGACACTACAGACTTACAGCAGCTGGTAATCCTAGCATGAGGTGACAAGGGAACAACATAAGGTTACACACTGACAGAACTCTGAGAAGTCTGCAAGGTTTTTGTTAAGGTTTGTATTTTTCCAGTGATATGGAGATTGTGGGGGGTGCACGGCAAGTAGAAAACACACTTTCTTTCTTCCTTTCTTTCTTTTTTAAATTTTTAAGTTTATTTATTTATTTGGAGAGAGAGAGAGAGTGAGCAAGCATGAGCGGGGGAGCGGCAGAGGGCGAGGGGGAGAGAGAATCCCAAGCAGGCTCCACACTGTCAGTGCAGAGCCCCATGCAGGGCTCGAACTCACCAACCGTGAGATCATGACCTAAGCCTAAATCAAGAGTCTAGACGCTTAATCCACTGAGCCACCCAGGCCCCCCGGAAACACACATTGTAACAGCTTTTTTTCTTACTGTGGGAGCATCAGCCCGTCTGGAAAACGTAACATACCAGGGCGAGAATATATTGATGACCTGTTCTAGGTGGCAACTGGATGAAGGCCAGCTGCAGGTGTTCAAAGGGTCCAGAGGGAGGTTTGAGGCCTTTAGAACAAAAATAGCTTTTCCAGGATTACAGACCTGACTGGTCAGACATTGCTGGTAGACTAATTTTGCAATTTTATACGTCTCCCCACACTATGGTAGGTGAAGGAATACAAAAACCAAAATACAGGATTTGTCAGAGAGCCCGGAAGAACAAACTGGCCGTCTTGGTTTTCCACTGGCCCCAAATGTTCTCGTACTTCACAGCCGTTGTTCACTCAACCTTACTTTTTCTGATTCAGGAGCAGATTGCCTGGCATGTGATGGGACGTTAGGATGACAAAATCCTGGCAACGTGGGGCCATTCTTTGCGGAAGCAGAATGGGATTTCACCACCTGTGTCATCTTTATAGAGTCTGTTGCTATTGTCTTGCATTTTAGAAAGGCTCCATTTCCCTCGAGCGGCTCAGGTCATGTTCTCACAGATCATGAGTTCGAGCCCCGTGTCAGCTCTGTGCTGACAGCTCCGAGCCCGGAGCCTGCTTCACATTCTGTGTCTCCCTCTCTCTCTGCCCCTCTCCCACTCACGCTCTGTCTCTTTCTCTCAAAAAGAGGTAAACGTTAAAACAATTGCTTTAAATAAAATAAGAACATAAAAAAAAATTTAGAAAGGCTTCCATCTCTGCTGTTTTTCTGCTTGGGCCCCACTTCCTCATGTTCCATATTTTGCCTCTGAATAAGCCAAAGAAGCCATGTTTCCACTTCAAGGGGGAAGCAAGAAAGTTAATCATCCCCTGAGTTTTGTCCTAGGCCCCAAATACCTGTTAACACCCGAGAAGAGCCAGAGCCCAAACATGTTCCAGGACATTAGCTTCCCACAAACCTTAGCTGATGCTGGCGTCAATAGCCCTGCCTTCGGGAATTTATGGAATAACTCCTATTGTTCGCCTGGCAGTCACCTTTGTTTGGACCCTACCTTGGACTCCTGAAGAGACATGTACTCTCGACTCTTCTCCAACATAAACCCCTAGCCCCAAGCAACAACGAGACTTTTTCTCCTTTACTGAAGTCTCAGAAGTCTTTCTGAGTCTCCCAGACACTTGGTCTGCTAGTCTCCATCTGTCACTCACCCTGTTCAATAAACTTTATTTTCACTTTCTCTGGCTCCTGTTTGATCTCGATCCTTCGTGAAACCAAGGGCCCTCTTGGCCAGTCCTGTGGGACCCGCCCCTAGGTCTCCGGACCCAGCCTGCCTGCATCACCAGTATTCTTTAGATTTGCAAATTTATAAATGTATTTTACAATTTCCAGAAGCACTTGCCTTTTTAAATTTTCCTAATGTGGCACTAACACATTGAAGTATCTTTTAGTTTCTCTGTAATAAGAGGCCAAAAGTAGATAAACCTATTATTTAGTCATTAATGTTTTGATATTTTGTCTTATTTGGAAATGGTCTAGATATTTAATGAGTTCAACTTATCGTTTAACCCAACTTAGCAAAACTGTAAGGTTTTAGGTTACCAAAAAGAAAACTATTTAAGTAGACACAACATGAATTTATTTGGCTAAAGTTGATTTTACTCCAGTAGAGCAGAAGTTTTATATTTAATGCTGATAACTCTAAAGATGTGTCCGTTTTAATTAAACCATCAACCTTGGGGTGCCTGGGTGGCTCGGTCGGTTAAGCGTCTGACTTCAGCTCAGGTCATGAACTTGGGGTTTGTGTGTTCGAGCCTTTCCCAAATCCAGAGTCGCTCTCAAAGATAGCCAAAACGAAGAGCCAACGACTTGCATGTTCCAGGCAGACAGCCTGGCCCAGTAATGCAAAATCAGACAAACAGGAAGACCATAGCTATCCGTGGGACACAAAGGATCAATATAATGGGTTTGGATTTGAAAAGAAAGGGACAATGTGAAACTTTATTTTTCTTAGTTGGGCACTACAGATAGAGATCCAGAACTGATTCTGGTAAGAATTTTCACTCTGGGGGCACCTGGGTGGCTCAGTCGGTTAAGCGTCCGACTCTTGGTTTCAGCTCAGGTCATGATCTCATGGTTTTGTGAGTTTGAGCCCCCCATCCCCCATCAGGCTCTGTGCTGGGATTCTCTCTCTCTCTCTCTCTCTCTCTCTCTCTCTCTCTCTCTCCATCTCTGCCCCTCTCCTGCTCACACTGTCTCTGTCTCTCTCAAAATGAATAAATTAAAAAAAAAGAAAAGAATTTTTGCTCTTCACTGGCTTCTGCCAGTTTTCTCAGGACCCCCTCCCTCTGCAGTATCCTCAGTATCTACCAGTTTCCCCTTGCCTATTTAAAGAATTATATAGCAGTTTACCAGAAAATCCCTCACGGTTTCATCAACTCTGGGAGGGGCCCACAGGGGCCCTCCTTTGAAGGTAGGTATAGGAGAATCTGTAAGGCCATTAACTCAGAAGGCTTTTGTTTACAGTTGTGTGGTCTTTTCCGAGTGGAAAAGCAATTGGGACAGAGGATCACTAGAAGGAGTCCTCAAAGGAGGACAGAGGGGAGCAAAAGGAGTCACATCAGTGTTACAGTCTTTTGTTTTAGGTACCTCTTACATCCTTTTTCTCCATTAGCCTTTTGCAGTGAATCTCTCAATGAATCGGAAGGCTTCTGGAGGTTTTTCTTGCCAATTAACACAGTTATCCCATTCTGTTTAATTTGAGAACCTTTACTTTTAAGTGCACTTCTTAAATTGTCTTACCTACTTGGAATGTTCCCCGTCGTGGCCATTGTAATTCCAAGTTGTTTTTAGTAAAATTTCGCCATTTCTACACATATGCACAGCTCCTGGCACCATAGTTTTTAGACATAAAGTTAAGCAGGTGTGCCAGAAGGTGGCGGGCTTGGCTCTTTAGAATTTAAGGATCCTATTAGCTAAGCCCTGTTCACACAAAACCAGACAAACGTAGGCACTTCAACACACCAGCAGTAACCAAAAGATATTACTGGCAAAGAGAAGGCCCTGCACACCACCAGCGATTCCCAACATGGACTAAACCAGTAGACTCCAGTAAATGGAGACTGTGGACTGGAAAAGGAGACAGGACTCCAACGTGTACTTGTGGACTGAACGAAGGGCTAAGGACTGCCGCTCTGTTGGAACCTCCCGTCAGTCTACACTACCCCACGACCCCTAGACTGGGAAACCAGTTAGATCAGTAGCTCGAACACACACACAAAAGCGGAGCTCAAGCCAAGACAGACTTACTAGTAGTCCTCAGAAGTGGCGAGAAAGGCAGTGAGCTCACAAGGCACCATGCCTGTTTCTCATTGTCCCCGAATGCCATCAGAAGTACACTTTGGATCCCCATGCTGCACCAAATCTCTTAAAAATACCCAATTCAACCTAGTAAATTTGAAGATCTAATTGGCTTCATTAAATGATTCACGAATCAGGCAGCAGCCCATCTAGCAAGTACAGGGGAACTCCGCGGGAAGTTAAACAGGCAGAAAGGTTTTTAAAGGCGGAAAGGGCATAAAAATCAAAGAAGAAAGGAACTTATTAGCGAGAAATGCATGATTTAGGCAAGGCTGCCCTCCTAAGGGGAAGAGGGAGGAGTGTACCATTAAAGTTCCTAGTATTGACCAGGAAATTCCATGTTGCCGGTTACAATGTTAAAGGTTACATTTCTGGGAGGTTGAAACTGCAGTTAGGTTAGGTGGTTAAGTCCTGTCTTACTGACTTGGGGCCTTAACCCAAGTGATGCCATTTTGGGCCTGTTTTGGTTTTGTTTTGTTTTGTTTTTTTTAATATACTATTGCCGGGTGAACTGGGGAGACCCGGGGTCCTGGGGCCTCCTCAATCCAGCCAGAACCTGAAGGAGTTGCCAAAGGTTCTTGGTCTTGCCAGGAGAAGGAATTCAAGAACAGACATGTAGCACAACTCCAGAGCTGATGATTGTCATGGCTTCCCGCCCGCCCCCCTCCCCCACCGTGCTGCTTACAATAAGCATAACAACGATGCACTAAATAGATTTTTCCCGGACTATAAAACAATAGTAGTGAAAATGACTTTATTGTACATGCTGCTCTACACTCGGGGACTCATCCTTGATTCTACCAAGACCATCAAAGACTGAAGCCTACCTCTACCCAGTTCCCTTCATCACCCTGTGGATTCTTCCCCACAAGTCTCCTCCTTCCTGGGGCCCCTCATTTCTTCCTCTCCACTGGGGTGTCTGCCTAGCCCTCCCTGCGGCTTGTCTCAATTTGGGAATTTCATTTCTTGATCCCCCCTCCATAGTGAGACGTGGCCCAATGGTCTGCCCAAGTCCAGCATGTGTATCAGTGACCAGATGACTCTATGGATTCCAGGGACCACCAGAAGGAAGAATAAAAGTAACACTGGCTCTAGACCCAAAGATGCAAAAACGTCAGAGACAGAGCCGTCAGACACACCCGCACGTGAAGGACATACCTTCTCCAAAGTCCCTGTTCACACAAATTCCTCA
This sequence comes from Leopardus geoffroyi, assembly GCF_018350155.1. Taxonomy (NCBI): domain Eukaryota; kingdom Metazoa; phylum Chordata; class Mammalia; order Carnivora; family Felidae; genus Leopardus; species Leopardus geoffroyi. The sequence continues at coordinate 104,460,271 of NC_059328.1, forward strand.
ACGTCTTCTGCCCCGGAAATAACCCACTTTCCTCCCCTAATGGGGCAGCTGTTCCCTGAAGGTCAGAACCCCAGAGGGACCTAACTTGCCTGAGCAACAGACAGACAGTTCAAAGTAAAACTGCTGAACACACTGCACTGGCTGGGAATTGAACCCAGGCCTCCACCACTGAACCACCAATGCTCCCCCAAGATGTGCTGTACTAGGTCAAATCAGAAGGAGTCACCGGAAGGACTTGGAAAAAGCAATGGTAAACTAGATTTTCGCAGTACTCACTGTGGACAACATTGTCAAAAAACAAAAAAGACACCCAGGGCAAAGGCTTGCCTAGGAGATTTAATGTCCGGCAATGCTGTGAAGTTTTGGCTTCATGGCCAAATCCAAATATAGGATTTGGAAAAGTCTAATTCTGAAGTCGGCTCTTTACAAGTTGATAACAGAACTCTGTAGAAAAACATCAGAGATTCATGTTGTTTCTGGTCTCTGGTCCATATCTGCCGTGGACCCATGGAAAGTTGATTTTCACTTGCTGACACATTCTCTTTGCCCACCCATTGTTTGGTGCCTCCCAGACCTTTTCTTCCAGACTTTGAGATGAATACCAGTTCTCTCCCCCAAATAGGTGGTCAGGACCCAGTGACGGTTCAGGAGGCTGGACTGGTGTGTCTAACTTACTCCAGAAGATCTGGGCGATAACTGAGGTTCTCTCCCCCTATGTCTCTTTTGAGTCCCTGGAAAAGGCCAAGGATTGAATCTTGCTTTTACATTTTTCTGCCTGACACAGACCTCTATAGAAGCAAAAAAAAAAAAAAAAAAGAAGAAAAAGAAAAATCCTCCTAGATTTCCTCCCTTCATCACATGCTCTGATCTGGCCACCCGGAAAGGTTGGTTCAAGGGAGGAAAAAAAAAAAAAAGAGAGTAAATTACGGGTACTTATAGATGCCAGGATATTACCCCTCTATCTAATTTAAAACTTTCTTTGCTTTTTACCCTTGTCTGATATTCATGTTTCACTCTTTTATCCTTTTGTTTACAATTAGCCTGGCATAGATTTTTCATACTCTTAATATTTAACCCTTTTCTAATATACTGCTATATCTGGAAGTTATTTTTTTTATCCAACCTGAGAAAATTGGATCCATTATAATCCGCAGTAATTGGTGTTGTATTGGGGATTCCTGTCATAGTATTACTTCCACCACCTCAGTGTGTGGTTTCTGTTTTGCTTTTTAATTTAATTTTTTTTTAATTTTTTTTAACGTTTATTTATTTTTGAGACAGAGAGAGACAGAGCATGAACGGGGGAGGGGCAGAGAGAGACGGAGACACAGAATCTGAAACATGCTCCAGGCTCTGAGCCATCAGCCCAGAGCCCGACGCGGGGCTCGAACTCACGGACTGCGAGATCATGACCTGAGCCGAAGTCGGCCGCTTAACCGACTGAGCCACCCAGGCGCCCCTTTAATTTAATTTTTTAATTTAAAATATTTATTTAGTTATCCATCTATCTATCTATCTTTTTTCTTTTCTTTTTTTTTTTTTTTTTTTTTTGAGAGACAGCGTGAACAAGGAAGGGTCAGACAGAGAGAGAGAGAGTGTATCCCAAGCAGGCTTCACACTTAGTGTGGAGGGTGTGGGTGGGATTTAAAATAATTTTAAATGTAGATTGGTTCACTTAAAATCTATTCCATCCTCCTAGCTGAAGAGGTTGAAAAACTGAAAAAATTGTATTTCTCAGATTCCCTTGCAGGTTGGGTTCAGGATAGAAATTAGATGCACTCAAGAGAGTTGGCAGAAGTGAGGAGAGGCAACCTTCTCACCGCTGTTGCTGATGGTAAGTAAGTCAATAGGGTTATGGAACCATGAGTGTTTAGAGACACTTTTGGTTGACAGTCACATTCTGGATTCTAGTCACTAGTCGAGTAGGTGTGAAAGGTGGTGGTATTGGCAGAGTTGAAGCTTCCTGATTCCAGTTAAGAAGGAAAGCCACAGTTTTCTATATACCAATGCTTCTGCTACTTCTTGCGCCCAGGGGTTGCAGGGAGGAGATAAGGACAAGGGAGGAAAGCACCTGAGCAGAGCAGAAAAATATTCTCAATGTTTATAAATAAAAAATGTGGAGGGGCGCCTGGGTGGCTCAGTAGGTTAAGCGTCTGACTTCAGCTCACGTCATGATCTCATGGTTTGTGGGTTCGAGCCCACGGTTTGTGGGCTCTGTGCTGACAGCTCAGAGCCTGGAGCCTGCGTCAGATTCCGTGTCACTCTCTCTCTGCTCTTCCCCCGCTTGCGCTGTGTGTCTCTCTCTCAAAAATAAAAAACAGGTCTCTGGGAGCAGGTTTCTGGGAGGTCATATTGTTGATTGGGTACACCATGATTCCCTAGTGTTTAGTATTCCCTAGCCTACTATGTTCAGGAGATGAATCTGAGAAGACTCCTAAGTTTAAAAGTCAAACTTCAATAACTAAAGCTCCTAGGATTATAGTATAGTACAGTATCTTAAATATAGCATAGTAGAGTAAGTATAATATAATATAGTTGATATGATATGATATGATATGATATGAATGATATAATATAACATAATATAACATAATATAATATATTAACAATCCTGGGATAGGAGAGATTTCTCAGAGAACAAAATTGGCTTAACCATAAAACTATAGACAAATTAGATTTCATTAAAAAAACTTATGCTCATAAAAAAACTATAAAAAGTGAAAAGGAAAGCCATACTGGGAGAAGCTTTTAGAAATACATGTATCTAACAAGCGACTCAAATTCTGAATATAAAAAGTGCTTAGGAGCCAATAGTAAAAAGTCAAGTCATCAATCAAAGGAATCAAGGCTCAGGGTGCCAGGTTGGCTTAGTCGGAAGACCATATGACTCTTGATCTGAGGGTCATGTGTTTGAGCCCCACAGGGAGCACAGAGATCACTTTAAAAAAATAAAAATTTTGGGGCGCCTGGGTGGCGCAGTCGGTTAAGCGTCCGACTTCAGCCAGGTCACGATCTCGCGGTCCGTGAGTTCGAGCCCCGCGTCGGGCTCTGGGCTGATGGCTCAGAGCCTGGAGCCTGTTTCCGATTCTGTGTCTCCCTCTCTCTCTGCCCCTCCCCCGTTCATGCTCTGTCTCTCTCTGTCCCAAAAATAAATAAACGTTGAAAAAAAAAAATTAAAAAAAAAAAATAAAAAAATAAAAATTTAAATTTTTGTAAAAAAAGGAATCAGGGCTCTTTGGAGAAATGGCTGATTTTGGCACTGGGGCAGGAAATACACAGGGAGACCCTAGAGCGTTTTGCAATACCATAAAATAAGAAAGTACTAGAGAAAAAAACAAACTCCACAATGATGGGGGTATGCCAAAGGAAAACAGAAATCAACTGCAAATGCTCACAGTGGCTGAAACTGAAACAATCTGGGCAACAAAATAAATAAAATGGTATTGGATTATAACCCCAAAATATAAAATAAATATCAACATGTCCATACTGATATAAGTAAATAAATAAATGAATAGGGAAAACAGACAAATGTCCCATGCAGAAGTATCCCAAATTAATGGAGATACTCCACCCTCCTTAAAAGTGTGGGCTACTCGCAGTGACTTCCTTCATCTCATGGGCAAAAACAGTGATTTTACAGTGGAGAAGCCTAATAAACACTTCCTCAGCCAACGAATCAAGATTAACATCAACAGTGGTAAGTCATGGTAACAGTACATACTATTAAGAAACAAACCTCAACCGAGTAAATTTGAAGGTTGAGTTAGTCTTTTTAAGTGATTCATGAATCACGAAGCATCCCAACCAGCAATCAGAGGGGAGCTCTGCTGGGCTAAACCAAAGGAGATTTTTTTTTTTTTTCAACGTTTATTTATTTTTGGGACAGAGAGAGACAGAGCATGAACGGGGGAGGGGCAGAGAGAGAGGGAGACACAGAATCAGAAACAGGCCCCAGGCTCCAAACCATCAGCCCAGAGCCCGACGCGGGGCTCGAACTCATGGACCGCGAGATCGTGACCTGGCTGAAGTCGGACGCTTAACTGACTGCGCCACCCAGGCGCCCCCAAAGGAGATTTTTAAAGGCAAAGAGAAGGCAGAGAGAATGAAAGAATGGAAGGAAGGAAGGAAGGAAGGAAGGAAGGAAGGAAGGAAGGAAGGAAGGAAGGAAGGAAGAGGGAAGAAAGGAGGGAGGAAGGAAAGAAGGAACTTATTAGCAAGGAATGTATTATTTAGGCAAGGTTGCCCTCCTAAGGTGAGAGGAAGGGGTCTATCAGTAAAGTTCCCAGTATTGACCAAGAAATTCCATGCTGACTGATTAAAGGTTATGTTTCTGGGGAGTTAAAACGGTAGGTAGGTTAGGTATTCAGTTTTGGTTTACTGACTTGGGGCCTTAACCTCAACGATGCCATTTTGGGCCTGTGGTTTTCTTTTTAACAATACCCATTATACAAAGTGGTAAGAATGGTACTTTACCTCCCCAAACCCCTAACCCCAGTTTGATCATGAGAAAAACATCAGACAAATCCCAGTTGAGAGACATTCTACAAAGTATGTGACCTGTACTCCTAAGGATTTTCAAGGTCATCAGTAACAAGAGAAGTCTGAGAAATTGCTAGTCAAGAGGAGCATGAGGAGACATAAACTGAAGGCACTGGGATATTCTGGGTGGAATCCTGCAACAGGAATACGTCATTATGGGGGCCCCTGAATCAAGATATATTCTTAAAAATATGTCATGACAAAATCGGTCTTACACTGGGAAAACAGTTGATTCTCACTGGAAAATAAATTAAGGGGCACCTGGGTGGCTCAGTCGGTTAAGGGTCTGACTCTTGATTTCGGCTCAGGTCATGATCTCACAGTTCGTGGGATGGAGCCCCACGCTGCCGGGGAGCCTGTTTGGGATTCTCTCTCTCCCTCTCTCTGCCCCTCCCCTGCTCCTGTGCATGCATTCTCTCACTCTCACCAAATGAATGAACATTTTAAAAATGTTTTGTAAAAAAACAAAACAAACAAACAAAAAAAAAACAAAACAAAACAAAGGGAAAAGGTCATTACGTAAAAACCAAGGAAATCTGAATAAAACATGAACTTTAGTTAACACTAATATTGGGGCGCCTGGCCTAGGTGGCTCAGTCGGTTGAGCGTCCGACTTCAGCTCAGGTCATGATCTCACAGCTTGTGAGTTCGAGCCCCGCGTCACGCTCTGGTGCTGACAGCTCAGAGCCTGGAGCCTGCTTCAGATTCTGTGTCTCCCTCTCTCTCTGCCCCTAACCCACTTGCATTCTGTCTCTGTCTTTCTCAAAAATAAATAAACATTAAAAAAACCCCAATAATGTATTCCTTCAATTATGACAAATGAACCATTCTAATGTAAGATGATAATTATAGGGGAAACTGAATGCAAGGTATATGGGAACTTTCTATACTATAATCTCAACTTTTTATAAATCTAAATCTAGTCTAACATAAAAAGTTTATGTAAAAAGTAAAGAAAAAAAAAGGTCAAGCCAATTAAAAGTAGATAAAACACTTGAAATCTCTTCACAAAAGATTTCTTTATGACCAAAAGGCATAAGAAAGAATTCTCAACACCATTACTCATTAGAAACACAAATTTAAAATACTGTGATATACCTTTACATACCTCTCAGAATGGCTAAAATTTAAGAGAAAAAGAACACTCATGCTGACAAAAATGTGTAGCAACTTTATCTCTTGTTGCTGGTGAAAGAGTAAAGTAGTACAACCATTCTGGAAAACTGATAGCTGCTTCTTCTTCGTTTTTTGTTTTGTTTTGTTTTTTGTTTTTAACGGTTATTTATTTTTGAGAAACAGAGAGACAGAGCACGAGAGGGGGAGGGACAGAGAGGGAGACCCAGAGCTGCAAGCAGGCTCCAGCTGTCAGCACAGAGCCCGACACGGGGCTCGAACCTAGGAACCCGTGAGATCATGACCTGAGTCGAAGTCAGAGGCCCAACCTCTGACTGAGTCACCCAGGCACCCCGAAAACGGATAGCTTCTAATAAAGTTAAATATACAAATACCTTATGGCCTAGCAATTCTATTCCTAGGTTTATACCCACACAAAATGAACGTACAAGTGCACAAAAAGATTCCTGCAAGAATATTCATGGCAGCCTTATTCACATTATGCAAAACTGAAAATAGCCCAATTGTCCATCAACTATAGTGATCAACACATTGGAATAACACTCACCGATAATACCAAAATGATCTACTGATACACACAACAAAGTGGATACATCTCAAAAATATTATGTTGCGTGGGAAAAAAAGCCAAACACAAAAAGTATATTCATTTACGGGAATTTCAAAAGGAGGCAAAATTAATCTATGGAGATAGAAATCAGAATGGTGATTGCTTCAGTGAAGGTAGGGTGAGGATTAACTGTGTAAAAAAAACAAAATTCAACCAAGTAAATTTGAAGATTTAATGGGCTTTATTAAGCCATTCATGAATCAGGCAGCATCCCATGTGGCCAGAAGAGAGATGTCCCAAGGAGTTGTACCAAATGGAAGGTTTTTAGAGGGGGGGGGGGGGACAGTTGGGGGCAAGGAAGTTAATTAGCCAAAGAAAAGAAAGTTATTGAGTATTTTCAAGGACTCCAACAGAGAATACTACATCTTTATCAGCAATATTTTTCTATCCCTCTAGGGATAGAGGCCAAGCTATTAATTCAGGTACCTCAGGAGTATGGTTTGTTCTGGCACAATTCAATAGTCAGGTTTGTAGAATCAGATGTTTTTTGCAAGCGAAGGTCAAAGAGATATGGTAAGACTTGACCATCAGCAGTGAGGGTCACGAGAAAAAATAATATGTTAACCCAGGGGCTAAAATTTATTCGTAACAGCAGAGGCCCCTGTAAAAAGAACTTAGATAAAGACAATTAGATATTTTGGCCTAGTGTATGAGTTTCAGGCAAGAAGGAAGACATTCAGTCCATATGGCAAATAACCTACGAAATCAGCGAGTTCTTCCATATTATAGGGTTTTACCAGCAACGAAGGAGTCTTACTGTGTGTAATATAGCGAAAAGCATTAGGATACTTATTAGGACAAACACCAGCCCAAATACCTCAATCCAACACTCCTTCATGATTAATTCCCCAAAGAATCTGAAGGATGTTAAGTTAAAATGCCAAATATAAGCCCATTTGTGGAATTCTTTATTTCATGCAAAGAGGTCCACGAGAAGGAGTATAAGGACACAGGTTACAAATGCTGTCATACTACTTCATAGAAAAATACATAAGGGAGCTTCCCTAACCAGATGATCACAAAAAGTGTTATAACGAAAATAACAAGTTATTGGTTTAAAAAAACAACAACACAGTACCAGTCAATTGTGCCTCTTGGGGGCCCTAAAAATATTTCCCCTCCCATATTGTTTCATGAGATTTGTAAGTTTATCAACTGCCCGGTGGGTCAGCTGATGAGTCACTTCTTCCCCACCCCCTCCCCTCCACCCCCTTATGTTTATTTATTTATTTTGAGAGAGAGGGAATCCCTCAAGCAGGATCCAAATTGTCAGCAGGGAACTCGATTCAAGGTTCAAACTCAGGAACTGTGAGGTCATGACCTGAGCCTAAATCAAGAGTCAGATGAGCCCGACTAAGCCACCCAGGTGCCCCTGAGGAGTCATTTCCATCAGGGATCTTTCCGTGGACTGTGACCAGACAGGATTCCTATTTGGGCCATTACCATAAATCAGTCAGTGGACTGAAACTACAACCACTGGCAGCTCTAAGGTTTTTTCTTTGTGGGATACCCTGGATTGAACATCCTTAAAAAGGAGTTTTAGATTTCCTTTCAGGAGATCATTTATGTTACCTATGAGGGCCTTGGTTTTGATAGATTTTAAGGCAATGGTCCTTGGTGCTCTACCAGCCAAAAATTTGTCTTTAGCTCCTCCTGAATCTAAATGGTACATATGTATGTATGTATGTATGTATGTATGTATGTACGTACTTATGTATGTATGTTATGTCTGTAAGGGAGAGTGAGCGTGAGTCGGGGAGAGGCAGAGAGAGAAGGAGAGAGAGAATCCCAAGCAGGCTCTGCGGAACCAGACACCAGGGGATGGGGCTCAATCTCACTGGACCCTGAGATCCTCACTTGAGCTGAAATCAAGAGTCCGATGCTTAACCGACTGAGCCACCTAGGCACCCCCTCCTGAGTCTAATTTTGAATGTCCAGGAACCTTAATAATGGCCAAGGTGGATGCAAGTTTGTCAAAAATATCAAAAAGTCTTAGACACCGGACTGTATAGGATCACAGAACATGAATCAATAGTTAATTATGTATTGGACCACAACGACAATCAACGATTTTAAAGGCAAATACCAGGACATTACATAGCTGTGCAAACCCCATAAGAGACCTGATAAAGCACTGAAAATTATTTTGATAAAACACAAAATCTTTGCTTTCCTTTTTTAACCTCCTCTCAGGTGCAGAACGATAGTACAGGAAAACTTTGTCGTTTTAACAGAGGGAAAAATATTAATATTTGGTTTGATATAAGTAAATTACAATATGAGATCCATTAATTAAAAAAAATTTTTTTTAACATGTATTTATTTTTGAGAGACAGAGCATGAGCAGGGGAGAGGCAGAGACAGAGGGAGACACAGAATCTGAAGCAGGCTCCAGGCTCCAAGCTGTCAGCACAGAGCCCGACACGGGGCTCAAACTCACAACCATAAGATCATGACCTGAGCCGAGGTCAACCACTTAACTGACTGAGCCACCCAGGCACTCCTAGATCCGTTAATTTTATATGTTCATCCTGACATTGTTCTGCTAGACTGGGAATGACAGAACAGGCAGGGCCAATAGGATTCCATATTGCTGAAGAGGGTTGCTCTAGGTTGAGTAGGCAGAATAAAGATTTAAAAGATGGGACAAGTTCTAAACTGAGGGCAGATGGTATAAATATCAAAGAAGCCATCACCAGAATCCCAGCCTTGCAAGTAGTTATAAAACACGGGGAAGTTTTTGGGGCACCTGGGTGGCTCAGTCGGTTGGGCATCTGACCTCGGCTCAGGTCATGATCTCACAGTTCGTGGGTTCGAGCCCCGCATGGGGCTCTTGTGCTGACAGCTCAGAGCCTGGAGCCTGTTTCGGATTCTGCGTCTCCCTCTCTCTCTGCCCCTCCCCTGTTCACCCTCCGTCTCTGTCTCAAGAATAAATAAACATTAAAAAAACAAAAAAACATGGGGAAGTCTTTTCAACAAAGCTTGCCACCTGGCTATGAATCTTAAGAGACAAGGCAACAAAGGATGAGCCCATCAAAGAGTGATTGCAGCCTGGCCTTGAGGAGTCACCGCTGTGTGTGCAGAGGACAGAAAGGATGATTGTTCTTGTACTGGCATTTCAGCTGGCCACACAGACCCTTTGTTGCTCAATTTACTGTGGTATATAAGCAGTGGCTCTCAAACATGCTGGATCATTTCACAGCAAGAAATATACTGTGTCGTATGTCTCAGCACATACTTACACACATAAAACCATATAACTAACTCAAGTATAAGTTTAATAAATGGACAAGTATTGCCTATTTTCAGTATATGCCATGTAGGTACTCTAATTTTTGCTTTTTTAATGAAAATTTTATTTTCAATTTATATATAGATAATAAATACATCTATAATAAAATATGTATCGTCCATTCATCTGTATAAACAGATATGGATAACATTTGTATTTTCTACTTAAATAAGTGTTCGTCATAATTCATTGATGGTCTGTGACCACAGGTTGAAAACCCCGAAGTTACAATAAACCATTCCACAGTAGGAGAAAGATCTTATGGAAGTTCACTGATTCTTCTCTTCCGAAGGCACACCTGCTGGCTTGTCTGCATTCTCTCAGCATCCACGCATGCAGTTCATGCAGAGTTAACATATGCTTAGTATTCTAAGTTTTCTCATTGGTTCATTTGTATTTTAACTCCCTTTCCAATCTAATTTTTAATAGTTTGTTTTTTTTAATTTTTAATATTTATTTTTGAGAGAGAGAGAGAGAGAGAGAGAGAGAGAGAGAGAGGGAGAGAGAGGGAGGGAGGGAGGGAGGGAGGGAGGGAGAGGAAGCTGGGGAGGGTCAGAGACAGAGGGAGGCACACAATTCCAAGCAGATTCCAGGCTCTGAGCTGTCAGCACAGAGCCCAAGGCGGGGCTCAAACTCACCAACTGTGAGATCATGACCTGAGTCAAAGTGGGATGCTCAACCAATGGAGCCACCCAGGCGCCCCCTCTTTAACCATTTGTAATTTTTGCTTTTCAGTGACTATTAGGAAGCAGGCAATTGTGAACTGTCTATCATAAATTAGCATCCTGTTGTATATTAGCAAGCTTATAAATACATTTCAAAAATTTTAGAGACATACTCTTTCTCATAATAATTTTTTGGTAAAAATGGAAATGCCAAAAGTAGATAAACTAAGCTTAGCATTTAATATTTATCTATTTTGGAAATAATTTAGATATTCAATGAGTGTCCATTATTTAGTTTATCTTAGTATAAACTTTGATCTTCTATTTATTTAAACGAAAATGTTTATTTAAAAATTTTTAAGTTTTTATTTATTTCTTTTGCGGGGCGGCGGGGGTGGGGGGGGGCGGCGAGAGCAGGGGAAGTTCAGAGAGAGAGGGAAAGAATCCAAAGCAGTCTCCATGCTATCAGGCTGTCAGTACAGAGCCTGACTGAACTGGAACCAAGAGTCCAAACGTTAACCGACTGAGCCACCTAGGCACCCCTAAATTACTTGTTTTTAACAATTATACTTGGATAAGACATTAAACAGCTAATCGTCATTTTAAGTTATTTCTTTTGTTGATGAATTTTGTAACACAGAGATAACATGAGCTTATTTGATTAGTAAACTCGGGTAGAAAAGGCAGTTTATCTGCATTCTATTTAATGTTGATAACTCTAAAGATATTCTTGTTTTTATTAAACCAACAAACTTGAATTTGTTTTTATTTATCAAAGATTATCCTAGACTACATGAACTTGGGTTACTTTTTATTCTATTTCTGAGAACTTTAGGAATACTTAATAGATATAAGTACTTGATATTCCTCAAGCCAATTAAGTAGAATTCTTTTACAAATTAATTTTGGCAATATCATCCCAAGACAGTAAAATACCATATCTATAACATGCATACACACACACACACACACACAGCTCTTACAGCTTTCTTTCCTTCTTTCCTTCTTTCTTTCTTTCTTTCTTTCTTTCTTTCTTTCTTTCTTTCTTTCTTCTTTTTCTTTCTTTTTTTTTTTAAACTTTAGCCATGTCTCAGGTAGGAAACCCAAAAGAATAGCTGGACCCAGGGGTGCCTGGGTGGCTCAGTCAGCTAAGCCTCTGATTTTGGCTCTGGTCATGATCTCATGGTTTGTGAGTTCAAGCCCCATGTTGGGCTCTAAGGTGACAGCTCAGAGCCTGGAGCCTGCTTCAGAGGCTGTGTCTCCCTCTCTCTCTGCCCCTCCGCCCCCCTTGTTCCTGCTCTGTCTCTCACTCTCAAAAATACATAAACATTAAAAAAAAAGAATGGCTGGCTCCAAATTATGTTTCCAGCAGATGGACTAACTTAAGGTTACTTGCTCAGATGACCAATCTTTTATTAAAAATGTATTATTATTTGCATGAATCAAATTATGTTTCCATAATTTTAAGGTTACCTGCTCAGATGGCCAGTCTTTTATTAAAAATGTATTATTATCATTATTATTTGCATGGATGAGCAATCTTTTATTAAAAAATTGTTGTTGTTGTTATTATTATTATTATTATTATTATTACTATTATTATTTGCATGCTATCAGGATCCTTTTAGAGCTGTTTTGGACTTATTTTGTCCTTTGCATACTAATCAAAGAATGCATTCCACTGTCTCAAAGAGGTTTGGAATCCTCTTTTTTAAGGGTGCCCCTTAAGGTGGACTTAACTAAAACAGAGGTTCCCCAGAATGGCTATTGCAATTTTAATTTAAACAACACTTGTCCTAAAACAACCAGCAATCACAATCCCCCCCCCCCCCACACACACACACACACATCCTATGAAACAAAAGAGTACTCATCAATAGTGAAAACCCCTCCCTCCAGTGGCATGATGGGCATCTCCTCTCTCTCTGGGCACTCACCCGCCTGATCCCAGAGAAAGGCAACGACCTCAACCAAAAGGAAGGAGGGAGGTCGGTACCTAAGAGGACTCACGGTGCGAGTAGAAGGCTGTCCGTAAGTATACAAGCTAGGAGCGGTGAGCACTAGTCTCCTGTAGAGACCGCACCCAATTTCAGGAGACACCGGTCCTGCCTTGCTGAAATCACCTCAGGTCCTGCTTCTGACAACAGGCTGTCGGCCTAAAATTGTCACAAGGCAATAATTAAGCAAGACCATTTATTTGGGATCAAAGAATCGCAGTTCAGCATACACAGATGTGAAGAGCAACCCAAATAATTGTTTAACGAGAACTTTCGATTGGTGTTAATGGCAGAAAGCGAATCTGGACTGAGTGTAATTGATTGCTAAGGCTATCACTAAGCAAAGTCTCTGACTGTAGCAAGTTACAGGTTTTGCGGCTCAGTCCTTGTAATATTTGGTGTTTGGCACAATTCAAAAGTTCCCAGTTCTACCCGGTGGAGACGTGCCTGCACAAAGCCCATCTCCTTAATGGCTTCCTGGCTCCATTTTAAAACCCTTTCATGCAAGTGACCCCATTTCATTCCACCTTTCAGATTCTTTTTTTTAACAACCGGAAAAGAGGTCTAACTTTCGGGACTGATGTAAGTTTTTCGTAATTTCGGCTAGATACCAGTTACATTTAGCAAAACTCACTGGGCGGTGCACTTAACACTTGTGAACTCTATGTTCAATCATTCACTGTTCGAAAAAAAATGTTATCAAGTGAAGATGTTATTTTATTTGTTAGGTTTTATTTAAAGTATCCGTTGGAGTTCGAACTCTCATTTCCTCTCCTTTCTTAGCTCGTCTAAAAAGGCCCCAGTGGCGCTTGAAACTTCTCAACCAGAAAAGCCTCATCGTTTCATTTTTTGCAAAGACACCAAATACAAGGCGGCACCTCCCTCACCTCCTTCCAGACGTAGGGCAGTCAAGCATCTCAAGACGACCGAGACTTCAGCATGCACGGCGGAGGTTCCCTTTTTCTCAGCGCAGAGCTCTGGAATCGCGGGAAACCGTGCTCTCGTGCCGCAGGCAAATGGGGCAGCTCGCGCAGGTTTAAATCTAGCACTCGCCACCACCTCAGGAGACCCTGCTTCGAGCGGGATTGGAACCGAGGCTGCTACAGGTACAACGCAGAGCACTAAAGAGCTATGAGCCGGCTTGCAAATGCCCAAGCCGTGCTTTAAGCGGTCCTAAAGGCCTTCATGATATCTTGCTGCCTTCCCCCCCTCCCCCCCCCCCCCCAGAGCTACAAGTCTAACACCCTTTTCGTTCTTTCCCGTTCTTTTTCCTTCCTTCTCCTTCAACTACGATACAAGACCCATAATCTCATCTCTCTGGGATCTGGCCCCTTACCGCTGCCAGGCCGCCGAGGAGGTCTTGTTGACCCAGTACGCGCCTCCGCAGCTTCCCTGCCTCCTCTTTGCGGCTCCCTTTTCCCTCCACCTGCTGTGGGCCCCCGGCCCACGCCGACCCCCCACCCACCGCACTGAGCACGTACGCAGCGGAGCCGAGCTGAGCGCCGGAAGCTCGAGCCGGCGGGTGGCGCGCGGTTCGTCTTTCCCGTTGCTGCCGCTGCGGATGCTGCTCAATTAACTGGATGGGTAAGTTTGAAAAACAAATTTCCCCTTTGAAAAGCTTTTCACTATTTCCATTCTCGGGGTTCTTCAGTTCCTCAAGGGCCTAAAAGCTAAAGACGACCAAGTAATTTACAAGTCCCAGGAGAGCGTCCTGGTGAATGTCTGACCCTGTTCTCGGCTTGGGGACATTAGAACGACCATCGACCCGACCCCTGCCGTCGTGGGACCTCCCTGCCGGGCAGAGGAACCCGAAGGAAGTGGAAGCACCCCACCAGCCTCGAAGGTATCTCCGAATGGTGGGCTCTCCTTCTGACCAATTATGCCCTTCCTACTTCCTCCAGGCCT